>NC_135576.1:62157264-62768930 GCF_965152235.1 Eretmochelys imbricata
AGATATATTGTCTGTCACTGTTAAAATTATCTATGCACAAACATACCTACTCAATATGCTCAAATGAGAGATTAAGAAGCACTGATGAGGGTCTGTCATTAGTAGCCCTTTGTTTAGTGAGTGGCATTTGTACCTTCAGATTTACTAAATTATTTGATTGGTCTCTTTTTGCTGTATTATTGGTTTTTTGTTGTTTTTTTTTTAAACAAACTCTTCTAAAAATATGTCGTGTGTCAGGATTCACATTTCTTTTATGTTTTACAGACCTGCTCTGAAAGTGACTTCTCTTCTGGCAACTTTTGCTATACAGCTTCCAGGCCTCTTAGCAGTACAGTAAGTAAATTGTTAGAAGATAAAACACTAGAATGACAAGGTGATGATATGACAAGATGTCCTGCTGCTGACTCTAGGGCTTAGTAAACAAATCTTGCATCTCAGTTCTTCAGACTGGCAACTGCTGAGCTTGCCCTTGACTTGAGGCACGCAGGCTCTGGAGAAAGCAATTCTAGATATGCTGCATTTAGTAAATGCACTTCCTGGACTTAAACTATAGAGCAGTGGAGCTTGTCACTTGTTTTCCTCACTAGAGATAAGGTTGCAGTGAGGAAGAGTGAATTAAAAAACCAAAAACAAGCCAAAATTTAGGAGAAAGGAATGGCTTTGAACTAAAGAAATCCCACTGTATGTTACGTGCTGGACAGTATGTTATTGGTCAATAAATTGAACCACAGACTTTTTTCTGAATGACGTTATTGCATGATGCATTTTTATTCTGGAATACCCCAGAAATATACAGGTGTATCAGCACAGCTTGGCCACAAAGCATCCAAGACTCTGGTCCAAATTTTGGTTAGTGGCCTTGCTCAGCACCTTTGAAAATTAGGCCATTTGCGACTTGCTGCTAGGTATATTGTGATTTGCCCAAAGTCACACAGGAAGTGTATGGCACAGCCAGGAACAGAACACAGTTCTACTGTCTTCCAGTTCTGTGCCTTAGGCATGAGATTATTCTTTGAGACACATTCAGGAGATTTATCAAAAACAAAACAAAACTTTCTGTCTTTTGGAGGCAGAGAAGATGGACTGGGAAACCTATGCCTCTCAAGGATCTCTTTAGAATTTGTAGATGTATGTAAATACCCGTACTGGCATTCTTACTGTAACAGCTTCCCAGTGTAAAAGCTTTACCATCTTTGCCATTATTTGTTAAATGGATGTCTTGTACATAACCATCGCTCTCGCAGGGAGAACCATTGTGGTTTCTTTAATGGCATGTAAACTTGCTGCTCATTTAGTCCTGGCTAGCTCCCAGAACCAAAAGTCAAACCAGAGTCTATCAGATTGCCAGCACTGGCTCTCTGGCCTGCAAACCCAAATGTGTACAGATTTATTTTTGGGAGATACTTTTAAGTGTGTCACTGAATATAGTTTGTCTATGGTCATTTCAGTTCAGTCATATGGGGAAACTTACAGAGATTGAAGAGATGATGAACACTTGGACGCTTCAGAAAGGGATCCCACTGGTTCTTGTTAAATGCGAAGGGAACACCTTAAGATTGCGACAGGAGCGCTTCCTTAAGGGTGTTTTTGAAGAAGACCCTGAATGGGCTAACCTGCAGTCAAGGTATCTACACTTACCTTACTTTGATAATACTACTTATGTTTGTTCTGTTGCTGCAGTTTCCAGTATAGAAAAAGGTACCTGATATTCTGGCAGCTTGATATTACATTATTACCGTCTAATATAATTAGGTCAGCCGAGGCAGGAGGTAAGTTTATTAATAGGTGACATGAAGTATGTGAACGAGGCATAGTACAAGTGTTCCTGCTGACTTGGCAAGGATGGACAGCAGATGTCCACTTTCCTGGCTACTGGCATGGAGCAAATCAGAAGCTGGCTGTAAGGGTAGGACTACATAAGAGGCAAATGTAACAAGAATTTATATAATGGGAAACTCTGTAGAGGACTTAACCACAGGAACAGGGTAGAGCTGAAAAGTGAAATGTGTTCTTGGTTGATACCCTAGTGGAGGTAGGATGAGGCTACCCTTCTATAAGAGAGGATCACACACTTAATATCCAGTGGGAGAGAGAACTGATCTGCTAGTGTTTTAAAATATGCAGATTTCCCTTATATGCATGTAGAGTGCCATTTCAAACCCAGATAGAGAAGTGATCCTTCATTGAGAGGGGTATTTCCGTTAGTGTTGGTGTGGACTTCTGCATGGTTATACCAAGATTAACATTTCTAGCAGTCAGTCTTATTCTCTATTGCTCGCCAGTTTAGGATTAGTCAGACACAGATGAAGTAAATCAATCTTCTTCTGTGGAAGCAAATGTTCCTTTATTGTATTTTTTCTCTATCTCCCAGGTATTTTTGGCATATCCCACTCACATACGTCACCAGCAGCTCCAACACTGTTCACAGACACATATTCAAAACTAAAACAGGTAATGAACTCTGATCATTGGTTTTGTAATCAGTAAATTGATTGCCTTAACTGAACAACAGGTTGACCTTTACTAATCAATTAAAAGAAATGTATTTCCTAAACAAAATTAATTTTAAAGATATGTGTTGGGGGTTGGCCCTCTGGGGAGCCCTCTTTGTTCCCTTCTTTATATTACTTCCCCTTCCTGCTTTACCATGCTCTTGTCTCTAGCTGAGGAGGACAAGATGCAGCTCCTGCAAGAGAGAATTTCTGGTGCTCTCCTAGAAACGCTAGTGGGCAGACCTGTATGTTACTCTAAAGATTAATATATACGGGCGGGGGGAAGGGGTGGCGCAGGGGAAGGTGCTGGAGTTTCTGCTAACATTGTCAATAAAACATACAGATGGCTTTAAGAACTGAATTTAATTCTAAGAGTTTCTTCTAAGTAACACACACAAATATTAACTTTATTATCACGGCCAAAACTGGGAAATGATTACAGGTAGGGACAAATAAAAAAAGATTGAGAGAGCATTTAGGGCTTGGGAGAGGTCCTGTACTGGCAATGGAAATTCTTCCACACAGCCTCTGGCCAGCTACTGTGCAAGGTACCCTGACTTGGAGGGATTATGTTACCTTAGTTTGTTCCCAAGTCTATTCAGTCACTGGTCTTTTTGCTGAGAAATGGACAGAGAACACCAGCCAGTTTCACATAAGCCATCAAATAGCTTCAAAATGGCAACAACTGTTGATCTAGCAGCCTAAACAGGATTTGATCCAGCAATGTAGAAAGAGGAAAAAGGACCTGTCTCCCATTACCAATCCCATAAATCCCACTGAGTTCTCAACCTGTTGAAATATTCTCAATCTAAACTCTTTGTCTACATAGTGTGCTAGTCCATACTGAAGGGGTAAACATTTTAATGCACACTAGAGAGGTGCACTAAAAGTTCCCTAATGTTTGAAAATGAACTATACTAATGTGTACTAGGTTACCAGCAGGACAGTGGGGTGGGAGGAGGTATTGTTTCATATTCTCTGTGTATATATAAAGTCTGCTGCAGTTTCCACGGTATGCATCTGATGAAGTGAGCTGTAGCTCACGAAAGCTCATGCTCAAATAAATTGGTTAGTCTCTAAGGTGCCACAAGTACTCCTTTTCTTTTTGCGAATACAGACTAACACGGCTGTTACTCTGAAACCTACTAGGGAACTGTTAGTGCAAGCCAACAGGCCCACTCAGGCCAGCTGATGTGTGACAGGCCAGTGTATACAAGAGTTTACACCCCTCTGATGTGGACTAATGCACTGTGTAGACCAGGGGCGGGCAAACGTTTTGGCCTGAGGGCCACATCAGGTTTCCAAAATTGTATGGAGGGCGGTTAGGAGAGGCTGTGCTTCCCCAAACAGCCACGGGTGGCACGGCCGCCGACCCCATCCCAACCCCCCTGCTTCTTGCCCCCTAATGCCCCCCCAGGACTCCTGCCCCATCCACTATTCCCTGACCGCCCCTGGGCCCCCCGCCCCTGACTGCCCCCTGCCGCCCCATCCAACCCCTCCTCTCATTTCTGACTGCCCCCCCAGGCCCCTGCCCCATCCAACCACCCCTTCTCCTTGTCCCTGATTGCCCCTGGAACCTCTGCCCCTGACTGCCCCCTGCAGCCCCTTCCAACCCCCCCTCTCCTTCCTGACTGCCCCCTGGGGACCCCTGCCCCCATTCAACCCCCCTGCCCTCTGACACCCCGACCGCTATCCACACCCCCACACCCTGACCACCCCCTTGAACTTCCCTGCCCTCTGTCCAACCCCCCCTCACCGCGCTGCCTGGAGCACCAGTGGCTGGCGTCGCTACAGCCGTGCCGCCCAGCTGGAGCCAGCCACGCCACCATGCAGCACAGAGCACCGGGTCAGGCTGGGCTCTGCAGCTGCGCTCCCCGGGAGCTCGCAGCCCCGCTGCCCAGAGCATTGCGCCGGCGGCACAGTGAGCTGCGGCTGCAGGGGAGGGGAAGAGCGGGGGAGAGGCTGGCGGTGAGCCTCCCAGGCCAGCAGCTCAGCAGCCGGGCAGGAGAGTCCCGCGGGCCGAATGTGGCCCACGGGCTGTAGTTTGCCCACGTCTGGTGTAGACAATCCCAAAAATAAAACCTCTCTGGTATGAGGACTACAGGCTAGCAAATAACTTTCTAATTCCATTTTCAGGTGTCTTCTCTGTAAATCTTACAGTTCCCCAGGTGAAGCCACTGACAGTTGTAATACTTGCCTGTGCTTTCATTTTAATTTTTCATATGCAGTAAAAAAAATAAATTTCCATGTGAATCTCTCCCATTCAGTCACACTAGAACTGGAGGGAGAGGTCGCCTGGGTGAAATTCAATGTGGACATGAATGGCTATTATATTGTGCACTATGAAGGGAATGGCTGGGACAACATCATTAAGCTGTTGGATCAGAACCACACTCTTTTCAGCCACAAGGACCGAGTGAACTTGATCCACAATGGATTTCAACTGGTCAGGTAACACACCTTTCCTATTTTAATCTGATGAAAAAAATACCAAATTTTAACAGGGAAGAAGCAAAGATCTGTGTGCCAAAACGAAAGATTAAACTGCACCCACTACGGTGCACACATTTACTGCTGTGTCATGTGCAAATTGGATGATTGCATATTCAGACATTTACACAGGTGTCTAATTAACAATTTGCACCAGTATGAACATGCCCTTGGCAGTAGTTTCATGCCCAGTCACAGGGTCACTTTTTTGTTAGCATGAGGGCAAGCTCCTGTTGAAAACTGGACCATCAGAGTAAGAGCCAGCCACGTTCAAATTTAATTTTTAGTACCACTCTCTGTGACGTGGCTCCAAAAGCCAAAGACACAGAACTCATTTCCTGAACATAGTGCTGACGCTCCTACAGGCTGAAAGGAGGATTGCCTTGAGCAGCACAATATTTAGTTACAGTTAATAGTGACAGGTTTCAGAGTAACAGCTGTGTTACTCTGTTTTTGCAAAAAGAAAAGGAGTACTTGTGGCACCTTAGAGACTAACCAATTTATTTGAGCATAAGCTTTCGTGAGCTACAGCTCACTTCATCGGATGCATACATCAGATGCACAGTATGCATCCGATGAAGTGAGCTGTAGCTCACGAAAGCTTATGCTCAAATAAATTGGTTAGTCTCTAAGGTGCCACAAGTACTCCTTTTCTTCTTAGTTAATAGTGAGAGAGACTGTGCAAGGGCAGAGGAGTAAACATTTCCCAGCTTTCCTAGGTCAAGCATAACCCTGAAGTGATGCTCCATGAACAAAACAGCCCCCCTCATAGGTGTGTAGAGTCCAGATACAGAGAGACTGAGGAAAAACTGTTTGGCTTTCACTTCATCACCTTTCTCTTAATTTCACTGAAGGCAATTACCAGCATGTGGTTATGGTTTGGGCTCATTGCTCTTTCCCATAAAGACAGGCCACCTCTTTCTTTTTAATTTTCTTCGAAGACTTCGCTTGGGAAAGATCAAATAATGCATTCCTTCTGGAAACTATATTTTGGACAGCAGGTTTCTGTCTTTGAAAACTAATTTAAAGAAAGGCTAGCTGTCAATTTCGTGCACTATTTTAATTGCACATGCTTGCTTGAATCATTTCCAAGGAGGAGGGCCAATAAGGAGGTTTGAGAGAGCTGGGTAAGGCATCCCCCACTCCCCAAGTTTGGACACAGCCCACAGAACTCACGGATTATTGTGGTGTTGTGCCACTGGGGCAGCAGGGTTAGAGTGATGGCTAAATGGTGTGAGTGTCTCTACTCAGCCTGTGGGGTAGCACTTGTTATGTCCACGGAGAAGGGTCACTTCCATAGATTTCCTGTGTGCCTTTGGGCAGGTCACTTACTCTACCCTTTTCCTCATCTGCATAATGGGGATTGGCACAGTGTTTTATGACGATGAAATCTGTTCATGACCAGGAGGTGCTCAGATAGTAGGGTGATGAGGCCCATATATGTTCCTAGATACAAGATAACGGTCACATGAAATACTGTAATGCTTTTGCTGCTTCTTGCTCCAATAACTTCTTTCAAAAGTGCAGGACTCTGTCGCCTTGTAGACGAGAAAAGAAAATATAATTAATAAAAAGTCTGAAGTAAAGATAGTATCTAATATGTATAGAACTAAGAACACTGTTCTAAAATAAGCATTAATTCTTGAAACACATAGCTAGAGATAGGATATGCATCACCTGAAGTCACAGTAGAGAAGTGATCCTTTTCTTTCTGCCGTTTAAATGGGCAAAGCAGAGTTTGTAGAACTTCATGAAAATGGCATCTTTTCTTGGCAAAGTGCATGAAGACAGTGCAGAATTATACTTGGAGCGGAGTCACAGGAGCTCAGATAATCCCCTTGTCGGGCATAATTATTTGTCAGTTCTTTCTAAGGCTGTACCATTAACTCAGTCTTCTTTGGTGCATTGTGGAAGAAAGACTGACACACTTGGTTGCAGAGGTTATGTTTAGTCATTAATTCTGATATTTTGGCAGAAGCCATGAACATCAGTGAATCTAACAGTCACTCAGTTGTACTCCACTCACTACAGCTACAGTCTTCAGAAGTCATGCTCAAACCCTACTATGGTGTCTTCTCCCCAGTGCTGCTTTGGCTGAGTTCTTTGTAACTGTTTGCTCTCTCTTGTTCTTTAGGGTACCTCCTGGCAGGTAATTTAAAGATGATTAGACAAGACTGTTCACCCTCTAGAATGCTAGGTAGAGTAATGGGACCACAGCATGTGAAGAGAGAGTGCAAGGCTTTGACAGGGGAAAGAGGCAACCCATGATGATGGATGGGTGGTTCTTCTTGACTCCATGGAGGATCCCTAGGATAACTTTGGTTGTTCTGTGGAGAATTTTAAGGAATTGTGAATACTGTGTAAAGGGGTATCTGCAAGACATATGTAGAGCTCACCAATGATTTGACCTCCTATTGTGGTTTATCTGAACCAAATAACTGAAGATGACATTTCATGCTCTCTCTTGAGTAGCCCACATAGATTCTACATCAAAAGACAGGATGTATGGCACAAAGCAAATGACAGAGCACTGAAAACTAGGTCAGGCAGTCATACCTGCTATCCATGAGACCAGTTTAATAAAAATGTCCATTTCTGTATTGTCTTTTACTTAAAGCACTTCAGACAGTCATCCATTAATCCTCAGAACACCCTGCGAGACAGGCAAGTTTTATTGTTATGTTTGTAGACCTCCAAAAATAAGAGAAAAATGACTCTGGTCCCAAAAGTCTTACAATAATTATCCTCATGTTGAAGATGCAAAATCTCACACACAAACTTGGATTAAGTGATTTGCCTAAGGTCACATAGTGCTTCATCCAGTGTCGATTGAAGTCAAAGACTTCCATTGACTTCAGTGGGTAGTGGATCGGGTCCTTAGTCAGCAGCAGGATTGGGAATATGGCTCAGCACACCTGGTTTACAACCCTTAGTTCTTTTGACAGGGCAAAGTGAGACAGAGACCAAGTGCTGAGAAGTACAAAACTATGAACTGTGCACCTTTTGAGCTTGCATATATTCTTTTCTTCAGTGCAGGAAGGTTATCGCTGGACACAGCCCTTGATCTGATGCGATATCTCCGACATGAATCCAGTAACGTAGTACTTCTGCAAGGCCTGGGCTACTTGGAAATGTTCTACCACATGATGGAGAGAAGAAATATTTCTGATGTCACAGAAAACCTTAAGGTCCATTTTTAATTTGAAAAAATATTTGTCATTAAATTTTATTTGTAAGGAATTGGGACACATGGAACGAGCGCTCAGTTAGTATTCAGAAAGTGTCCTCCTCTCCTCTCTTGAGAGAGAGAAAGAGAAGGAAAATATCTGCAAATTCCTGAAGGATTCTATTTATAAACTAGCCAAGCTCTAAACACCACATTCCACGAAAGCCTATGCTCTAATAAATTTGTTAGTCTCTAAGGTGCCACAAGTACTTCTGTTCTTATTCCACTCTCTTGTCGTTCTGCACATTATCAACTCATGCACTAATGGCCCATGGCGGTCGTTTCTGCGGCTCCATTGCGAGCTGATCTTACTCATGTTGTCGAAGTTACCCCATGAATCTGCTGCCACCGAGTGAGTAGCGTGGCGTCAGGGCTTGCATTCCAGTGGCACTAGGGTGCCTGGCTAATAAGAGCAGGAAAGCTCTCATTGCTTTCCTCCCCCTTCTTTTGTCCCTGCCTATGTTAAGTCAATACAGGCTGTAAGATCCTTGGGACCAATACATAAATAATTTCTCTGTCCTTTGTGTGGGAGAGAGACACAGCATTCCTATTCACTCTGCATAAAGACCCGTAATCATGTGTAAAAACCTGATTGTTGCCACTTATGTTGTGTTAAGCAGAACTGCACTTATCAGATGTTTTTTTAATGTGATCACAGCTAGCTCAGCTGCAGATGCCCTGTGGACATGCTTTGTTAAAAGAACTCTCAGCCCAAAACAGTGTTTGGGAGTAGATACCATAGCAGATTTGAGTATGAATTCTGAATACTGTAGCTCTAATGAGTGGAGTACAACTGGGTAACTGTTGAAAAGTAGGTTTATATACGGTTACACAGCACTACATAGATTGTGGCACGAGGGCCTAATTGTGATCTGTTCTCTCTGCAGCGGTACATCCTGCAGCATTTTAAGCCAGTGATTGACAAGCAGACATGGAGTGATGAGGGCTCAGTCTCTGACAGAATGCTTCGTTCTGCTCTCCTCAAGCTTGCGTGTGAGCTACAATATCCTCCCTGTGTCCAGAAGGCAAATGAGCTTTTCAGCAAGTGGATGGGATCTGGTGGGACGTTAAAGTAAATGGCTTACCTGCTTTCTAACATTCCTTTTCACTTAGGTATCCTGTACTGGGGTTTAGTTTGCTTTTCTAGCTAAGGTTTTACAGGAAAGTTGGAATAGGAAACTTTTTGTAATCTGGAATGGGAAAAACGCACTGAATAACCTTTTCCTCTAGTATGTGTGTGTGACTTACAGTATAGTATCAACAAATAGGTTAGATAGTATTAATTACTTTTCAGCTGCTTGCTCCTTTCTACTGACTTCGCTCACTGAGCTTTCTCTCCTGCTTTTTCAGTTCAGTCTGGGCCTCTGGATTATTCATTTGTCCTGACTTGAAAGAGCCACATATCCATATAGCTAAAAGAAAATCAAAGTTTAGGCCTTGGCTGTGACTCTTCAGTTCAGTCATGCACTGGTGGAGGGGCAGAGGTGCACAACCACATTTAGTAACTCTAAGAGGCACTGTGTCTGAGGCACAATGCTTGCTGGAGCTCCAGGGAGGGGGTCCATTGCAGCACCCTTTATAAGAGTGCACTGTACAAAGTCTAGCCTTCCTAGTTCCTTTGTACACAGCAGAGGGCCTGTTGGGCCATGACCCCAACCTCTTCTTATCCATTTTGGAGAACAAAGCTCTGGCAGTGGCACTAGTCTCATGCATTCAGAAGTTTGAATGAGTGCAAGGTCTACCATTGTTCCCAACTCGGGCATGGATGTGCAAGTGGGAAGCTCATCATGCATCCTTCCTATCCCCTCTTGCACCTGGGGCTGAATATAATCCTTTTCTTACCATGTTTGACTTTACTGCACTAGGGTGGGACAAAAAAATTCCACAGGCATGGTACCATGGTAAATGTAACTACTAAATCTAACTAGCCAGGTACTATACAGTCCCCCAACACCACAGTAGATGAGCACCATACACTATAAGAAGTTGTAAAAGTGGATGTTTTGATTCATAAGGATGCCCACTGTTGCTTCACTGCTGGATATTAAAAATGGATAAGCCATAGGGGACATATTTGACTGGAGTAACCTAAAGAGTTGATACAAAATATACTCATCTACCACCAATAGTCCTGTGTTCCTGTCTTAATCCAGTTAAAGGTATTATTTAGTGCTTGTCTTTCTTTCATTTCCTACTCAGTTAAACACAGAAATAACACACTTTTACAGTTGTGGTTTATTCTGCTGATGGATATGCTAGAAATACCATAAATACATGCCTTACATGAAATTTACCAGCTCAGGCAGAAAATTACTTCCACACCCCTGCTCTACACAATGATGATTGGTGATCATGAAAACACTATTAATATTTTATTTGCCCATCCAAAGAAGTAACTTTCCTTGGGTTGGTGGGCAAACAGATTTTTGCAAGGTTATTGGGAGGGTGGATGGATAAATTGATAGCTTGTTTAACATTTAATTATATTGTGTGCTTTGGAATAGTTTGTTTTGCCCCAGCTGCTCCATGTGTACTGTAATGACGTCTCAAAACACCAGAGTTTCGGTGAACAGGCAGTAATGGGATTTATTTTCTCCTTGGTCTCTCATTTAGTTCTCAATTTAGAACCTCAATTAGTTCTCAGACTGGTCCACTTTCCAGTCTCCCCTGTGCCTTATTTTGTAATTATATCCATTTTTTTTTTATTTTTTTACTTCTGGTGCTTGTGCATGATATACAGTAACAAGAAACAAAATGTTTTCATTGACCTTTTCCATACCCCGACTCTACAACTCATTGCCTTTTAATAGTACAAGTACACTGTAGCATTTCTAGACCTTGTTGAATGATGCAAGTCTCCTAATCTGTTTATAGGTCAGTTCACTGCTCTGCCATCCATCCAAAGGACGTACTGTTCTTCCCTAGAGTGTGGTCTAGTGTACTAAACACAGGCCTGGGAGCCAAAAAGTTCTATTCCATGTACTAATTACAGCCACTCAAAGTCACACAGTGAGTGAATGTCACAGTTGGCTCACCATAATCTTCCCCAAGAAGGAGAGACTAGGGACAGGGTAGCTGGTGAAATCATCAGTCACCTGACCAGTGACTCCTTGAGTATTGAATAGACTTCCAGACAAGAGGATTTCTTATTCATCTGATCACTTGTCTTATCCTACTTGAACTCATATCATCAGTGTCCAAAATTACTAGAATCCTTCCAGGCTAGCTATTTCCTGGTAATACATAGATTCATAGAAAAGGTGAAAAGTGCATTTCTGCTTTCTGGAGTGTTATTCTAGGTGGAAATATGTCTTGACTAAAGATGTGTGAAATATTCACAATATACTATAAAATGCTCCAAATTCTAAGCATTTTCTAATTTTTTTAATAAATTCTAAACTGGCCCATTTTCATGAAAAAACTTTTCATGCTTTCAGAAAAAAACTGGCCCAAATTGTTTTAAGATGGTAACATGAATATCTTTGATTTTGCATGTTTTTGCAACCAAATAATTTTCTTGTGAAATTTCAGGACATGAAAATGGGCAGGAAAAAAAAATTACAGAAAATGCTGCACAGCCCTAAAATTGACCATTACCATGTCCTTCAGTGCAGCTTTATGGGAGAGCATTGGGAAAGATAAATTGTAAACACACTTGGTGTATGACTCTTGGAATGTTGTATATCTGTGTAGACAGAAAGGATAAAGAGCTACCCAGGGCTACAAAAGTCATTTGACCCTCCTTCTCTTTCCCCTTCTTTGTTTGATGCCACAGCCTTCCAGCAGATGTTCTGAAGACCGTCTACTCAGTTGGAGCACAGACAATAGCAGGGTGGAATTATCTACTGAAGCAGTATAGTCTCTCAGTGTCAGGTGCAGAAAAGAACAAAATCCTCTATGCTTTAACAACCAGCAGGCACTGTGAAAAACTGACAAAGTAAGAATAGTCTTTGCTCAATTATTAAATACAAAACAATACCAAGTTCCTTCACTAACACGCTATGGAATCGTGAGAATCTCAACAGTAGTGGGAAACGGATTGAAAATGTGGAACTGGATTTTTTTTATTTACTTCATCACTTTCCTAAATAATTATTGATGAGATGATACCCTAAGGGATCTTGGCCTGATGTTGATGACACATGAAAGGCCATTAGAAAGAAGCTCTTGAGATACTATGTATACAGTACATGCAACAAAGAAATTTGAATCCTTTGAGGTGTAGTTCTGTTCTGAAAAGTGACCATGTAAGAATTGTTCTCACTTAAGAGATGTGTTTCCTGTTTGTATTCAGTCAGGTCTGAGTACATTAGTGACTAAAACAAGTCTTTGTTAGCATTCCAGAGCCAATACTGCTCCAGGAGAGTGAGCTCGATTCTATTCTGGCTTGCATATCATCAACAAAATTACAAAATGCAGAATCTTTAGTGTGGATGAATAGCCAAAAAGACTCCACCAGGATTTTCAGATAACACTCTGGGTTTACAGGGTTGGCAAGTCAAATAAATCATTTTACTTTGTAAATTGAGAAGATTTGAGCTGGAAGTTACTGAGCAACCAATAGTCCTCTTACAAAATAGAAGAACCTCATTTTACGTGATGATTATGGGCCTTACCGTGTTAGGTTTTATGCAGAAGCCCCTATCAAAATCAATTACTTACAAGCCAATGGTATAGTTATTCCAATAATGTGAAAAAGTTATAGTAGCACCACTTAGTTAACTGGCAAATTAATATTTAAAGCACTGAACTGTCACCCTGCACATTATTTTCCATACTCCTATTTTATATTTAGTCCCCATGTTTGAATATCAAAAGGAAATGTGCATTAAGTAGTGGTCTAGCAGTACCTCCTAGAAGCTGAGTAGAAACAAGCTGAAGCTGTCTGATCTGTTTTAATTTGTACAGGTTAATTGAGCTGGGCATGGAAGGTGAGGTTATCAAGACTCAGGATCTAGCAGCTCTTCTTCATGCTATTGCCAGAAATCCAGAGGGACAGGGGCTTGCTTGGAATTTTGTCAGAAAAAACTGGAACGGACTTCTTAAAAAGTTGGTATTTGCTTATCTACTTTAGCCACCATTGGTGGCAAATCCTGACAAGTAAGAGTGTAAAGAGGGATAATTTATTCCACTAGAGAAGACACCTATCTTATTTTTTATATATGATACATTTATGGAAGTTGTCCCTAAAAGCACTAGCTCCTACACCTTGATCTAAAGAAGTAACCCTGAAGGTTCTGGGGACAATTTAATGAGCACAGTAGTGGTTGTCTTTCTTCATTAGAGAGAAAGCATGTGCCCTGCACTTCAAGCTGTGGTACAGGACCCATGCTTGCACAGGGCTGCTAGAAACTGACTAGAAACAAGCTGAAACTGACTAGTCTATTTTTATAGTCCCTCTGGAAGAAATGGAGAGAAGTTCAAACAACATAAATACTGAAAAGCAAATTAGATAGTAGAAAACACTTTCAGTTTGATAGTCTACAGTGGCTATAAATCCATATGGCTAAGGATATATGTTTATAAAATATTTTTAATTTGATTGTGTAACTTCATAAGAACAAAGGTGCTGCCATACTGGGTCAGATCAGGTCCATCTTGCCCAGTGTCCTGTCTCTGACAGTGGCCCGTACTAGAGCTTCATGAAGAACATACATAACAAGGCAGTTACGGAGTCACCCACGCCTGTCTTCACTCCTGCCTTCTGGTAGTCAGAGGTTTAAGGTTGCTCTGAGCATGGGGTTGCGTCCCTGATCATTTTGACTAATAGCCATCGATGGACCTATCCTCCATGAACATGTCCAGTTCTTTACCTAAAAAATATTCACATACGAGAAAGAGACTAGTAAAGAAATTCTGTACTGGTACAAGGTGCAGTTCAGATATCAGTATATTGTTTATATTACTGTATAGTTTTTCTTTCTTGTTTACAGGTTTGAATTAGCCTCTTTTTCTATAAGAACTATTATTGTTGGCTCTACATCTCACTTTTCCTCCAAAGACAAGCTAGAAGAGGTTTGTGACTTTCTATTAATACTTATTGGTAATATATAGTCTCATATTTCTTAAGCTAACAAATAAAAATGCAAAAAGAAAAGGAGTACCTGTGTCACCTTAGAGACTAACCAATTTATTTGAGCATAAGCTTTCGTGAGCTACAGTTCATCGGATGCATCATCCGATGAAGTGAACTGTAGCTCACGAAAGCTTATGCTCAAATAAATTGGTTAGTCTCTAAGGTGACACAAGTCCTCCTTTTCTTTTTGCGAATACAGACTAACACGGCTGTTACTCTGAAATAAAAATGCGTAACTGTCCAGAACAGCCCTCATGAGAAAGTGCTCTTTCAGTGTTACAGTGATGAAAAGGAAAGTTAAGTTAAAGTTGAAAATCCATTTAACAGCTTGAAAAAGTTAGCAGTCATTCCAAAGTAACTTATTGAAGAGAGTTGCATATATTATGTGTGTTACATTTTAGTGTCCAGAAAAAGTATTTGATCTCTTTGTTGTATTACACATATTTCTTTTCTGTGCATATGGGAAGAGATTTATTCTTTGGCTATTCATGTAATTGCCAGTACTGTAGTCTATATATTTTGGTTTCATGTGGGGAAAAAACATGTTCAGTTCATTGCATAACCACATATCTGATTAAGGAGCTGACACTTGAGGTTGCTGCACAGGCATGTGGGAGGGCATTGTATGCTCCTTGCTACAAAGACTATCTTAAAAAACAGCAGCAACAACAATAAATGGATGAAGGTTGGGGGAAGGATATAACATCCAATCCATGGCCTCAATTCTACAGGAAGACCCATCTGAGTTCCTGTGCCCAAGCAAAGCCCTGCCAAAGTCAGTGGGGCTCTGTGTGCTTGAAGGAAGGGTATCAAGTGGTCAGGGTGGCGAATGGCCCACATATTTCAGTTAATTTTTAATAGACATATATATTTGTTTTATTTTTAGTATTAACAATTAATTTTTATTCTTTGGAGGGTACTTGGCCTAAGGTGTGAGAGGATTTGTGGGAGAGCATAGTGCATGTCACCTGAGTTTTGAGGGAGCCACCATCAGGATGAGTAATTCCAGCTATTGGGCCTATGTTTTCCTAGCAGGTGTTTAAATGCAGCGACCTTTCTCCGAAAAATAACCCGACCTTTCTCCGAAAAATAACTCCCAAGGCATTAATGACTATCCTGTCTCCTAGGTGAAACATTTCTTTAAGTCTCTGGAGGACCAAGGATCACAGCTAAAAATCACTGAAGTTGTGCTGGAAACCATAACAAAAAATATTAGATGGCTGAAAAGAAATCTCAACAGTCTAAGGAACTGGCTGCTAAATAATCTTTAAACCACACTCCAAAGCAGAGAGGATTTCAGTTTGATTAACTGTTCCCTTTTACTCCCCACTGTGGTGATGCACGTTTGAATGTAGGAGTCGGAATGCATATTTGGGGAGTTTTCCATCCATCGCACAATATAGCTATGTTGACAACCTCAAATATGTCCGGAAAGCTTTTCTCTGATCCGGAACAGGCTAAGTAAAGAGGATCTATTGTGAAGCCTGTGAACTGTTTCAATAATTTGTCACAATGTAATACTGTAAATACCTGTCTGATTATAGGTACATGGGTACAAAGATAGAGTACATAATTTTTCCATGCCTTTTTGTCTTGCTGTTTATTGGAATTATTATTTTGTTTTTTTATGGTTTCTGGCCACAGGAGACATGAATAACCCGCTTACTAGTAGTTTCTCTCTTGTTAGGTTTAGAATCAGAAAGGGTGAGGAATTTAGAACAAACAAGACACTTTCTCCAGACAGAGAGGCAGCATAGTCTAGTGGTTAATATGCTTGACCAGGAATTCAGAGACTGGAGTTCTATTAGTGAGTCTACTAATGACCTGCTGCAAGACTTGGGACTAGTTGCATCATGTCCCTGCCCCAATCTCATGTCTCTCTTGTCTATTTAGATTGTGAACTCTTCCAGGCAGGACTGTCTTCCCTTTATGTCTGTGCAGTGCCTAGCACAATGGGACCCTCATCTCAGTTGGGGCCTGTAGGTGCTACTGCTATAATTAATATTAATAGATTATCTCCTGGGGAAAACAGTGTAGTTCTTCTTCTACATGTGTTATCAATTCAGCTCATCCCTAGGATGAGGGGGCAATTTTCTCCCTAGCTTCTTTGCTTGTATTTTCTTTTTCTGTACATCCTGAATAGCCGAGATGAACTGTGCTAAAGGTGTGGTTTTTTTCTCTTTCCATTTTTCTTATAGCCTGTTAGCAAACAATATAAAAGCACCAAAAGCAAACCTTGGAGTTCAAGAATAAGTAGTGTGGCACTTCAGACAAGTAGTGTAGTACTTTAGAAAGTTTCTGACTAATACATTGCTTTAAAAGTATTTTACTAACAAAAGATCCTTTTCCTAAGAGGCTGGAATTTAAGGTGAAGTGTACTTGTGGCAATTTATTTATAAGATTGCAACAAATGAATGCATTGTTTAAAAGATTTTAATTGTGAATGAACTCAATTTCACTGTTGTAAAAGCATAATCTGTTGCCGCTGTTGTTAGATATCTTTGTCATACACAAAGAAATACCATGGCTGTACAGCCAGATTTTCAGAAGTGACCACTAATATTATGTACCTCAATTTGTGTACCCAACTTGAGACCTTATGTACCTGGTTTTCACAAGGTGCCTAAGGCTCCAGAGCTCACAATGAAGTCAGCTTTGGGGGCAGGGAATGCCTGTATGTATATATAATACCCATAATAATGGGGCCCTGATCCCGATTGGGGTCTCTTGGCTGTTTTACGGTTAATAAGCATTGTTAATCCCCCACAGCAGCATTTGAGCCTTGGGCTGTTACTTCTTTTCCTAAAACAGGTTGTGTTTGCCACATTCTATATACACTAACAGTAATACTTGTCCTTCCATTTGAGAATCTGAAAGAGTTGCAAATTCTAATGAATTAAACTTCACAACACCCCTGGGATGTGGGGCAGGGAAGCATGGAATAACATCAACTAGCTTCTCCCACCCAGTGAAATGCACTCTTTGCTTGTGGGAAGCTGTCACCAGCCAGTCTCATTTTGGTCATTGTCAGTTTGTCTAGTGAAATAGTATATTATAGTAATAGTTACTGACAGTGGCCCATCACCACTGAATTAATGTTTGTCTATTGCTTTATTCATTTCACACCACACAGCCTTTCCATGTTATATCATCCTACAGGTCCAATTTGTAGAATGACATATGTTGGAGAAGATATGAGGATCTCAGGTTCAAAACAAGACAGAGTTCCCTGACAGCATTACATTTGCCTAGTCTTAGTCTTGTTGCATCATCTCCTTCATGTCTGATACTAGGCAGGATATATAGGCTTATGTCATGTTTCATCAGTCATCTAATTTACATCATTACTGGCCTTTCTAGACATAGTAAATGGAGCCTGCATATATTCTGGAATGGGTTACTTAGGGAGGTGGTGGAATCTCCATCCTTAGAGGTTTTTAAGGTCAGGCTTGACAAAGCCTTGGATGGGATCATTTAGTTGGGATGGTCCTGCTTTGAGCAGGGGATTGGACTAGATGACCTCCTGAGGTCCCTTCTAACCCTGATATTCTATGATTCTGTAGTTTAAATTTACTATCCTAAATGTGACATCCACAAAAAGATGAATTGGCTTTCAGAAGGTGCTAGGCATGTCTTTTACACACAGAATCACCAATCAGCCAATAAGAGTTTGTTCTGATGATACTGTATTTCTGCCCTGTGTTTCACTGATTGACTGTTGATACCCTGTTTCCTGAAGTTGATACCCTGTTTCCTGAAAAGGAGAGTGATGAGGGAGGAGACCTGGAATAAAGCCAAATTCCAATGCTTTCAGCTTGCCTGTGGTTTTTTCTTAATTTGCCTTAGACTCTCAAAATCTATTACTCCTGACACACCATTATTGGCTAACAGAAAAAAATCTTTCCTCCTGGCATACTTAACAAAATCTGGAAACTGTTGATGCTCATATGTGCAGCAACTGGAAGGAGAGCAGATGAGTAGAGCTGTTTGAAATAATCTCATTGATTCTCAAACCCACTTACACTTAGCCTCATGTGTACGTTTGAGGTGCTTACAAACCTTAGCCTGTACTCACAAAAGTTCACCCCGTTCCCTTGAGTGCCCCCTCATCTTTCTCCTAAACTGCTGCTTTTCTGGCTAGGAATCACACAATGGGGTTTATGGAACCTCTCTCCTAGCATGGGGATGCTAAAGATTATGAAGCTTCTCTCAGTAATTTGCAGCAGAACTAGTTGGTGGAATGACTGCTCCTACTCCAGCTGAGTGGGTGGGCTGCTACATACTAATGCCACCCACGATTGTATGCTATCATTTAGTAGTCATTTGAGTCTATTATTAAATTGTGAGCCTGTTGGAGCATATACTTTGTCTTTATGTTTGCCTGTGAAGCCTTAACTTCACCAAGATCTTGATATAAAATAATGATCAATATCACCATAAATCCATGTTTGTTGATATTAATCAATAGTGAATGTAAAATAGAGATCCTGTTTATTAACTTTTTATATGAAAGGTTATACACAAACTGTAATATGTTCTTCCATTTAGAGATGCACTTTTTTCCAGTGGTAATAACACAGGAAAAGGGTCTGATGAACTAAACAATTCATGCATTGGCCCTTGCTATCATGAACAATAAAGCTGTCAAAGTATTATCAGCGAAAAACAATTACTAAAAATTAAACCTCAGTGCTTCCATTTTTAAAAACAAGTTATCATCTACCATATCACTTGTCTTAATCCTTGTGCTATTGTGTAGAATAAAACAACTCAAGAGAGAGAAAGCATCAGCTTTACCTTCCCCAGGTCCTAATGATACTCTGAGTTGCACTATGGTATTTCAGCCACTGCATGAGACAACCATCTGATCATTCATTGGGTAACATGATGAGTGCAAATGGAGAAAGATGGTGAGGTTCCAGGAGGAACCTAATGCGGTGTGTCACCAGGGGGCTCAAGCTTGCAAGCAGGACCAAGCTGCTACCAAACACTGGACTCTCAGCATATAATTCTGGTCTCTATTCATGCTCTGTAAAATATCTCTTTCCTGCAACTTTGCCTATGTGCTGCATCACTTCTTACTAATGCCACATGCTGCACTAGTTAAGGCTAAACAATTCCTTTTTGTTCTTTATAGGCACACAAAGCTATTTATTCTGTTTCAGGTACCTCTGTCCCCCCATTACTGTAGTGTCTGACACCTCACAACACCCCTGTGAGGTAAGGAAGTACTATTATTGTCCTGAGACATAAAGTGGCTAAGTGACTTGCCCAAGGTTATGCAGGAAGCCTGTGACAGAGCAGGTACTTGAACCTGAGTCTCCCAGGGCCTAAGCTAGTGAAAAACCATTAGGCCATTTTTCCTGGGTAAACCAGCTTCAACAATTTTAAGAACAATTCATAATGTTTCTATGGCATCTTCTAGCCTCCCAAAGTACATCCTAATTAAAATGAATATAGTATCCAAAACCACAATTAAATAGCACTCTTCTTAAAGTACATGCACATAAATCATAAAAAATGATAGTACTGGTGAAATACAATCCAGTACCAATATAAAAGAGTGGAGGGGACACACTGCTAGATTGGTTCGATTAGTTTAAAATTCTTCCTATTTGTATTTCCCCCATAAACCATAGCTGGGTTAGGACAGCCGGGACATGCTTAAGCTAAGAAGCAATGGTAATGTTAGTCAGGTGATTTCAGCTTCCTTCAAGAACTATGCCTTTGGCTCCTTCCTACAAGATGGTTCTGAGCAGCAAACATTCCTGATGCTCCCGCTGCATCTTAGCACCTCTCACAGTGATAAGTCCTATAAGATTGAGGCACACAGTGTTACAAGAACTTTTCATAAATGCTGGGAATGGTGAAATAGGTCTCAAGCAGACAGAGAGAAGGAAAGAATAGATGTTGTTTGAGAAAACAGAAGTCTAGAATGTCAACACAGAGCATCCAGAGTTGATCAGTTTTATAAGTCTGTTTTTCTTTTCTTCTCTTATTCAAAGATTACAAAGCCAGAAAGGACCACTCTGTTTATCCAGTCCAACCTCCTGCACAGCACAAGCGACCGAACTTCCCCAAAATAATCCCTGGGGCATATTTCTTAGAAAAAATCCAATCTTTTTTAAAAATTGCTAGTGATTGAGAATCTACCATGTCCCTTGGTCAATTTTTCCCATGGTTAATTACTCCCATCAAAAATTCACACCTTATTTCAAGACTGAATTTGTCTAGCTTTAACTTCCAGTCATTGGATCGTGTTATACCTTTCTCTGCTAGCTTGAAGAGCCCATTATTAAATATTTGTTCCCCATATAGATACGCATAGACTGTAATCAAATCACCCTTTAATCTTCTCTTTGTTAAACTTTGTTAAACTTTGTTTGAGTCCATCACTATAAGGAATGTTTCCTAATCCTTTAATCATTCCTGTGGCTCTTCTCTGAGCTTCTCCAATTTATCAACAATCCTTTTTGAGCTGTGGGCACCAGAACTGGACACAGCATTCAGCAATGGTCGCACCAGTGCCAAATATAGAGATAAAATAACCTCTCTTCTCCAACTTGTGATTCCCCTGTTTGTGCCCAGCTTACCAAGCAATCCATACCACTCTGAATCAGGACCTGTCATCTTCATTATTTACTGCTCCTTCAATTTTTTGTCATCAGCAAACTACCATTGATTGTTTTATGTTTTCTTCCAGCTCAGTGATAAAAAAATGTTAATAACATAGGGTCAAGAACTGATCCCTGCGGGACCCTCTTGGAAACACACCCACTTGATGACGAGGTCCCATTTGCAGTTACATTTTGAGGCCTATCAGCTAGTTTTTAATTTCATTATTGTGATACACTTGCCAAAGAAAAAAAGTGTACAAGGCTTTTAAGAATCATTTTAGAATGTTAATCACCAATCTAATAAGCATTGTATTTAAGCCCTTGATTTTACAACATTGGGCCACATCCTCCCTGGTGTAAATTGGCATAGCTCTTTTGACTTCAGTGGCGCTACACCAGTTTACAATTGCTGAGGATCTGCCCCATTACTTGTAATGCTGAGTTTCATTTTCCTCTGGACTGTGTACAAAATGTGGAGAAATGAAAACTTTATTCTCTACACTGAGATTTAAACCGCAGAGAGGGTGCACATGCCAACACACCTTCGGCATGAATGTGCTCAGCCTCTATAGTAGTGATCTCTGCCAGAGAACCAAACAATGGAAACAACTGTACTGCCAATTATCCGCAAGTGTGTGTTATCATCCTTACAACTAAATACGATCTGTTCAGTACAGACAGAGTACTCAGCACTGTACAAAACAAGTACAGCTACCTTCTGGGTATAAGAAGGGAGAAATAGAGCCTCTCACTTCACAATGGCTTGATTGGTTACGGTAGAAGTGTGAATGAGGACACATTCACCACAGTTCAATTGGCAAAAAACACATTTATGTAAGGTTCTTGCTAGCAAAATGATAACATATTGTTCCCCTAATTAACATAGGCACTATGTGATGAACAGTTTTGTTACATTTTTAAAATCAAAACTGGGCTCTAATGCTTTATTACATGGAGCATCCCAAAATATACTACTCCAGCAAACTGTTAGCACCCTAATTGCAAGAATCATGCCTAGCTGTGGGGTTTGTAACGTGGTTGTGGAGCTAGTGTACAGGAAGGCTTTGTTAGATCCATAACCGAGGCTGTAATGATTCCCTAATACAATTCTATAAATGAGTTGTCCTCTCCACACTACAGAGCAAAAAACTGTGCTCGCGCACACCCCAAACTATGCCAGACGACCGTGCACTGGCATAATTAGACTTGCAGTATAAATGGGCCTTTTGTTGCAGTCGCTGTGTCCAACCTCACTGCTAACAAAGAGCAGCAGCAAAAGAAGGAGCACAAATGCTGAAGTGGTGTTTAAAACAGTGGTGACAGTTAAATGGTAAAACTGTTTTTCACCTTGGTGATTTAAAAATCTAGCAGAGTAATTTCACTGTTTAACTGGAGCTAACTGCACTTTTCCTAAATGGCCTGACCTGGACTTTGTACAATTCCTTATTTGCTTTCTTATAGGATTAGTTTCTGAAGGAACTCTGCCAACACATGGCAGATGGATCACTCAGAGAGATTAATAGGAAGCCAGAAAATTCACAGCAGTGAAAAGTCAGGACTGTTACTGCTAAATAGCACATCTATACTTAAAATAGAGCTGAAAAAGACTTGAGAGAGACACTTTAAATTTATGCTTCCAGATGCATTCCAGAGGGAATGTTTCTGCACAGAAGGGGGGTCTTTTCTCCTTCCATGGTTCATTTTGGCTTCATTGCTGCTCTGGGATGACACACAGGACAGTTTAGCAGATGTTAATGGACACTGCTATGATGGGTGGATTGGTTGTACCATGATCCCTGTGCTGCTGAATATATGATGTGCCTTGAAACTACATCTTCACAGCAGCAAGAGCACTGTAGTCTGCTATACTATTACAAAGAACAGGTGTGGGCATTCCCAAGAGATACTGTCATGTCTCTATTTAAATATACGTAGCACTGTAATACAATACATCTTGCTTTAAAAAATGCACTGGTTTTTAATTATGTATGTACTTGTATTTTTCTGCTCATCAGTCCAACAAACTGTAAAGATTTCTGGTTGAGACTTGTTTCAAAGTCTCATGCAGCTCAAACAAAAGCTGAGCTTTCACTACTGAGGATTCCAGAGGCATATTAGTACTATTATCATTGTACTCTATGACAGAAACCCTATACATTTTACTTATGGCATATTAAACATTCATTCTGTGGTAGTGCCTAGAGGGCAATCAGGTTGGGGCCCCATTGTGCTAGGTGCTATACAAACTGGCTCAAGATAAGGCATCTTCTCAGGTTTTAGGTATAATGCTAAAATACTTTTTTTATACAAGACCTAAATTACTAACATTACTAGATTCTGACATAATAGCACAAACAGTAATACTTAGATGATGTGAGTGAGCTCTAGTACTAACATGGTCATTGACTCCCTGGGAGATGCTGACCAAGTCACCACACCTCTTTTTCTCAGTTTCCCCATTTCTAAAAAGGGGACAATAATACTAATTTTGCCTATCTCACAGGGAATTGTGAAGGTCAGTTATTCTCTAAAGACCTTTAAAAATGAAAATATCTATGGACGTGCTAAGTATTATTATGGCTATCAACCAGGGAAACAGCTTATCTTTTTAAAAAAGTTTGCTCATCCAACACTATGCTTGGGATTTTCAAAAGTTGATGCTGCGACTGCTCCTGTTGAAGTCAGTGACAGTTGGCATCAGTGAGGGCAGAGTCAGGCCAACACATTCAGTGCTTTTGCAAATCCCACTGTAGACTTACTCTTGCTAGAGTTTCCATTTGATAGAAGCCTCTACTTCAGTAAAACCAGTCCTCTGCTCCTAAGTGACGTGTTTTTTTAAATTCTTTCTGGGTTCAAAAGTAATTTCTCTCAAGATTCCCAAGTTTCACTGTGAGGAAAAAAGGAGGAGGAAATCATCTCCATAAGGCTGAAAATGATTGCGAAAGAAAGGCTAAAAACTCTTTGGAAAGCTCCCGAGTTAATGCTGCTGATCCCCTCTAGAAATCTAAGGAGCAGCCTCATTCAGAATGTTTTCTTACTGCAGTTCTCTTCCCCCTAAAAAGTTGACAAGTCATTGATGGGTGCACTTAGGCAGATGTTGATAATCTAGGACAATTCATTGCGAATACACACATTTTATTTCTTGTTGGAACATAAATGAGATGTAAATGACTCTTAGTAATTTAGAGATGAGTTGGAAAAATCACACTGAAAATATCCCAAGAGGGAGAGAAAATCTCTGGATTTAATTTCAAGACCTAGAAACTTTCATTATAGCTTATTTCTTTTTAGACATCAACAAAAATAGTAAGTAGCAGCATATACTGCCAAGTAGTCCACATTACAATAAAATGTTTAATGTCTTCATTCTGTTGTGACTCATCCTCCTTAAAATACACTTTCTTGACATATGCTAGGTCATAAAAATTGAATGCCAGTTAACCCTTTTTATTTGCTGCCCAATTTTAAATGCCCTTTAAAATCACAAGCAATCTCCCTTTTCCCAAAGATTATCACAATTTCTACTGTTTTACTTTTCTAAACTGCTCTGTCAGGTTTCACTGTTGAGATCAGGGGTACATTTTTCAAAAGTGCCTAAATAGTCTAGGAATCTGAATCCTATTTTCAAAATGGATCTAGAGTATGTCTACACTACAATTAAACATCTGCAGCTGGCCTGAGTCACCTGACTCAGGCTTGTGGGGCTTAGGCTAACGGGCTGTAAAACTGTGATACAGACATTCAGGCTTGTGCTGGATCCCATGCTTTGGGACCTTCCCCCAGTTCAGGATCCCAGAACTTGGACTCCAGCACAAACAGGTGTTTAACTGCAGTATTCATATATCTTTAGACACTAAGTCATAATGACACGTAGCCTTCTAAATCAGTTAGGCGATTTTGAAAATTTTATTCCATATTTTTAATTAAGTTTTTACAGGATTTTAAGTATAATACACAGTTATATGATTAATCAAAAAACAAAGGGATGCAGATCCCCAGACAGGAAAGAACTGAAAGTGGAATAAAAAGAGAAAGTAGGAAGTGAAGAAGAGGAAGAATGATTCCTGGGGTGTTCAGTATGGGAGAGCAGGTTGTTGGGAAGTGAGACATAGAAGTTTATAATGTATAACAATGGCTTATTTATATAAAGCAGCTGTTACTGTTGTGTAAGGATGTGACTGAAGAGGTAAAAAAAGGTCATCCTCCATGCTGGATGATGGGGCTCAGGGATGCAGGGCAGAACATGCAGCAGCTCTGGTTTCTGTGCTGTTAAAGTTATGTAGTATATGACTAAAACAATTTAACTGTTAAATACAAGCTCTCCTTGGGTTAATGAGAGAAACTGATCATGTCACAGAATAAACAGCACGGTTTGAGTCGTGCCCAGGATCAAGGTGCAGGTGGGTAATGGAATACTGCTTGAGTTTGTCCAGTTTGGCTGCCAACATAGTTTAGAAGAGTCCCAGGGCTGGAGCTGAGCTCCCTGGTACACCTTAGGAAGTCTGGTGAAGAAAGTCCCTTCCCGAAAAACTCTGGAACTCTGAAGGCTGCCCAGCTAAAATGCTCTTAACTGCATCACAGGGTAGCTTCCTCCAATGTGCTGTACAAAGGACCTAATCCAGCTGCAACAGAAGTTAGCAGGAATCTTACCATTGGGCCACTTCACATCTTACAGCACCCTTGCTCCTCTTAAAAAAAAAAAAAAGTAGCATCTGAGTCATGCTTCCTAGGAAATGTTTGAAAGCTGGTGTTTGAAGCTGAACCTTCTGAAGCTCTGTGAGGGGGAAACAGGGCCTCAAACATTATTAGGAAACACCATTCATTTTCTAGTTATGCTGCTCTGAGGAAGGCAGTTAGCTATAAAGTTAGCACAGATCAAAGACTGCCAAATAAAGGTGAACATACCATACGGTTTCTCCTTGTCCCATGATAATTGCTATACTTTGCGTTAAAAATTACAGTTTTAAAAAAGTGGAGTATTAAGCTTTATATGCTCTAAAATGTACTAATCATAGCAGAAAATTATGAGCTTGGTGATCCTAAAGGTTAGCATACTTCCAAAAGTGAACTATAACCATTTGTGGCTGCTTTTAAAATATATATATATTTTTAAGACTTTGAACAGATGCAAGACAAGTTCCTCATTATGTTTCAAATTATAATACAAAACTATGGCAATTGGAGTAAAGATCTGATATAGGATAGAATTTAACATCCATCAATTTTACTAATCACCTGTATTACTAGAACTAAGACCAAAGACTATAAATAGTTTACAGTAAAGCAAAATGTCTATATTTCTTAGATCCCTATAGGATTTTTTGTCTTTTTAATATTCTAGAAATTGTAGTCTTATGAACAAAAAATTTAAGCACAATTAATTGACAGCTTTCTTGTTAGCCTTGTCCTAAACAAAACTTATATAGAAAGCATTAAATTAAAAACTCTATCAGCCCAGTTTTGCCCAGCTGCAAGTTAGTACCACCATGTGTAAACAATCACATGTTGAACTTTATGCACCTGAGCAGTCCCAGTGACTTCTTGGGAAATTGACTTCAATCAGACAATCCAGGTGCATAAAGTTCAGTATGCCCATAAAGCTTGGCTAAATGGGGATTTCAGTTTGGATTTCCAGCAGGAGCTGTCTCAGAAGGATGTATTATTCTACTATCAGAACTTGAAAAGGAGATGTTTCATTGAGGAACCTGGATGGTGGAAGGATTGATAGAGCAATCAAGGCAAAATTATTTGTATTACAAGTCTGTGTAGTCTCCATCTGATATAGTATAGCATCCCCACACTGTAGAGTCTACTGCCCAGGTAATTAATGTTGATTTAGTTTATTTAAATATGGGTCAAGATAGGGCAAGTACTTACACAGGAAACCTCTAGGGAGATTCCAGCTGTTAGAACAAGTAGTGTTGCTGATTCAATAGTCAGCACTTTTTCTTTTAGGTCCGGACAGAAACAGCGCCTGACCCTCATGTTACAGGGCCCCATGTTGCTGGAGATATTTTTTCCATGGGATGTAACAATATATTGACTGCTAAAAGCAATTTAAACTCTTATGGAACTTTGTGCAAGATTAGGAGTGTTAGGCTAATGTTAAATTCTAAATCTGGTAACCGGGTCTCTCATGCAGTTACATTTCTGTTACATAGGATTTCCTAGTTGTTTTTTTCTTTCCACTTTTGCTGACCCAAGTGCTTAAAAATCATGAGTTAGAGCTCAAAAATCATAAATTAGCTTAATTTTTTTTAAAGGGGCAAAAAAGCCCTTTCTGGTTCCTGAACTTTCAGGGTATGATCACATCACCTCTTCAAGGTGTCTTCGCCCCCCCATGAGGGGTGTTGTTTTTTCTTTCCCCAAATGATGTGAGACTCTTGGCTTTCATCATATGCCGTGAGAGAGAGCTTTAAGAAAAACAAATATAGTGGGACGTGTGATTGAAATCGTGTGACCTGGAGACACTACTTCTGTCCCAAATGTTTAGTCCCTATAGTGGTGTTGTGTACTCCGAAGCCTGCAGACATTTACGTCAGTATCTTTGGACAGTTGCCCAGGCCCTTTGAAGGCAATGGGACAGCTTTTACTCGCAAAAGCAATGCACACGCATCAGTGCTTATAGGCCCCTAGGGTATGTTGAAATCCTCTAGTCTCATGAGTATTAACGACTTATTGTCGTGGGTGCTCTTGCACCCCCTGGTTTGAAGTGGTTTCCATCATATACAGGCTTTACAGCGTGGTTCAGTAGCTCTCAGCCCCTCCCATACAAATCCTTCCAGCACCCCTGCTTGCTCTGCTCAAGGAAGAGGTGCTTGGCCCTGTTTCAGTGGCAGGCCATGTGAGCCCCGCTTAGCGCGGGATGCGCTTCAGTGCCCGTGAAGCGGGCTCTGGGCGTGCAAACGAGCCGCACAGAGGCTTTAGGGTGCCTGCTCCGTGACCATGTTGTACCGACGCGTCCCTCGCACGCGTACAGCGGGCAGGAAAGGGACAGCAGCTCCCTCAGGGCTGGGCGAGGTTAGAGGCGCGGAGCTGCCGGCGAGCCCAGCTGAGGCAGGAGAACGCAGCCGCCTCCTGCCCCCGGTAGCTTAGCGAGGCGGCAGCGGCAGGAGGAGCCGTGCGAAGCAGCGGCCCGGCCCAGGCGCGGGAAGCGAGGGTTCGGCTCGCAGCAGCAGAGAGGCCAGAGCAGAAAATGGTCGTTTGGGGCTCGTTGCGAAGGCGAAGCTGCTAGGAAGAGCCGAGCCGGAGCCCCGTGCAAGAGGGGGGAGCTATCGCGCCGTGCAGCCTGCTTAGCCTCCCCCGTCCAGCCAGCGGGGCTGCAGCACCCCAGCGGCCGGCCGCAGTGACTCGTGCGTGACCCGCAGCAGGACGGAGCGGAGCGCCCGCCCCGGCAGCATGCAGCGGGACTGAGGAGGCGCAGCCCGGCAGCCGCTGCTGCTCTGTGTTTCTTCGCTTCCCCCGTGCCTGGGCTCTGCCGGCTGAGGGCTCCCGCAGGAAAATGGAGCCCTTCCCCCACGGTGAGTGGAGCCGCGGGCACTAGCCGCGCCCCTGCTGCAAGCGGACTCCTCGCTGGAGCCTTGATGCTGGCGGCAGCTGCCCCGGCCCCGGCGCGGCCCTGCCAGAGGGAGCCCCTGACTCCGTGCCTCTGTTCTGAGTGCGCAGGCCCCACAGGGCACGGTCAAGGTCAGGGGCTCCCGGGGTGGTGGTGGTGGTGGTGGTGGGGGAATGTAGGACCCACCCAATGCATGCCCACAGCCGCACCCCCCACCCTGCCCAGTGCCCTGGGGGTGCAGCAGAGCAGGGAGCCAGCCCAGCTGCAACCCTGAAGACTCGCTGGAGAAAGTTTGACAAGGTGGGGGAGGTATTAGCTTTTCTAGGTCCAGGGGAAGATCTTACCTCGCCCCCCTCCTCTCTCTAATAGCCTGGGCCCACCAAGGCTACAGCACTGCAGGGAGAAAAGTTTTTTAGCTGGCAGGAATTCGCCTTGCAGGCTGGTGGAAGGCAGCCTGATCACTCATTCCCTGACCACCTCCTGACCTGAAACGCAAGCTGGTGTGGCTCAGTGATCCACAGTGAGCCTGGGTTAAAGGCTTCTTAAAAATGCTGCTAAAGGATCATTGAAAATTGTAAACCCTCCCACGTAGGAGCAGTTTTGCTGCAATTTTTTTCTTTTTAATTACAAGAGCACATGAGAACCAGATTCTTTTGTTTCTGCAGAGTTCATGTGCTCTTGTTTATTTCCAATGCACGGTCATAATTCTCTCTGGGACCTAACATAATCGTATCTGAGCTTCACTGACGTACATACAACAGGCAAATAATGGTCTTGCACAGATACTCTAATGATGAGGGCCATGTTAGTACTTGCATAGACAGTGGAGAATAGACAACAGGAGCAACTAAGGAGCAAGATGCTGTGTTTATGTAAATGTCTTCAGTGAAGTCAATGTCAACAGCCCATCAAAAATGAGGGGAGAGAGAAATAGGAAAACAAGGGCAGACACTCCCCGCCCAACAGAGTGGCTTTCAAAACTATTTCCATGCAGCTTCAGCAGTACTTGAAATTACACTGTGCATTTCCCTTGTGCCTTTCAGATGAGACTCTGAAAGCATATAGGTAACATTAGTTGAACCTCAATAGTTTGAGGTTAATTAGTTGAATCTTACCTTTGTAAGGTAAGAATATACGAGAGTCTTTGCATCCATTGTTAAAATGCAGTCATGTCTGGGGTGGAATGCAGCAGCTGTGTAACGGCAACATTTCCCAACAGCTAAAGGCAGAACATAAAGTTGGCCAAACCATTTGAAACTGCAGGGAATTTGAAGGTAGGGAGTCTAAAATAGAATTTGGACAGGATAGTGGGTGTAATATACTTCCTGTTAAAAATACTGAGAGGTTTTGAGGGACATGTGGTCAGGGCTTTAATCAGTTAATTCTTTTACTTGTATAACTTAAGTGAAAGCTGAAACTCTGCCAGAATTCACTGCATTGTACTTGAGTTTCTCAGTGATCTGTCAAGCTATAATGTAGTATCTGCTACAAAATTCAGAGAAATGCCTTTGCAGTGAAAACTGGACCTTTCTAGTCAACTTAATGAGACATTTTGTCATCCCAGTGTTGCCCTATATTTTTTCCAAAGAGCTTCATGTTTGCATGTCCAGATAGATGAGTGGTGACAGTCTTAACTTTGTAAATGTGTTGCCCTTTTGACTTTTGAGATGGCCCTTTAAAGTTGGTTTAAGAAGCACTATTGCATTTTATCACTACATAAATTGAAGCTTGTTCAGTATAGGAGTCTTCCCAGAATTTATCAAGAATATAAACAAAATAGGCAGTCACTTAATAGATACTAAGAACTTATATTCTTTGCTCTCTGTACATCTGGGAAAAAGATTACATCTCTGTGAGCAGTAACCTAGTTTGTGGGAGGTATTTTAATAAAGGAAATGGCTTAAGATCTAGAAGTATATACTCTTATTTGGAGGATATGTGCCACAATGTTAATAACCTCACTCCAAAAGCCTTTTGGATCTGGGTTAATAGTATTACACTGTCATGCAGAAGAGTGGTGTTTGAATTCTGCTCTTTACTCACCAAGGCTGCAGCAGAGAGGTGTGGTAGGCCCGTGAACACTGCTCAAAAGTGGTCTCTGATGCTAATGGAGGAGTTGTGTTGCAGGTAGGGTTGTCAACCCTGCAGGATTGACCTGGAATCTCCAGGAATTAAAGATTAATTAAAGATTATGTCATGTGATGAAATCTCCAGGAATACATGCAACCAAAATTAGCAATCCTAGTTGGAGGGGCTGGAAATAGAACCTTCTCCTTTCCTTCAGGAACCTAGAACACATACCTTTTGGGTGAAGGTTGGTGGTGGGAGTGTTTGGAGCAATCCTACAGGTTAAAGACAAGCTGCAATTTCCTCCCACAAAAGGAAGCTACAGGGGATTTACGTGATATTCAGAGTGTGGGACGTTGATCTTGAGACATGGTGTTGTTCACACTGAATAGCTGCTTTTAAAACTTGAATAACTGGGAACATTCACACTGCTGGCTTTCTGAACAGAGAGTTAGTTTCTAGGACTGACAGTCTTGCACCTTGCATGAGCATTGAATCATTTCAGCAAATAACGTTTTAAAAAAAAAATACCCTTTGGATCTTGTGCTCTACTTAAACAGAAAAAGAGAGAACTGACCAAACCCTGAGGAGTTTGGGCTCTAGTCCCATCTTATGCAAAACTCTCATTGATGCTTAGGGGTATTTTGTGACAGTTTGGTGTCGAGGATCATTTCCTCTTTCTTGATACCTAACCCTCCAGATATGAGACCACGTAAGCATCCAAACATGGGAAAATCCACACCCCTAAGAGACCGAGCTACGCTGACACCACCCCAGCATAGGCAGTGCTAGGTTGACATCAGAGTTCTTCCTTCGACCTAGCTACCACCTCTTGGGACGGGCGATTACCTACTGTTGAGATAGGTAGTGTCTGAACTGAAGTGCTGTGGGACAGCACAGCTGCAGTGCTGAGGCTGTGCTTCTGCCTTTCGGCTTGTCTACACTTGAAATGCTACAGTTCTTCTAGTCAACATTTCTTTTGTGATGGGGAACAGTTCTTAAAATAAGAGGAACACAGGTTCTTGCCTCTAAACATGAACGATAGCCCTGATTCTGCAAATACTGTTGTCTATGCTTAACTTTACTTGCCCGAGTAGTCACTTCAGTAGGTCATGATCATTTAATGGGGTTTAAATAACATTTAATAGATGGTATAACAGACTGTTTGAAACAGAATCATAGAATATCAATTCCTATGTGGAGTGTTAAGTGTGTGCATAAATACTTGAAGGCTATGGCTCTTTTTGCTTACAAAAGAACATGGGGTGGAAAAAAAAAAAATCTTTAAACCCTGGGATCAAAACGTTGGTCCTGGTCCTCTGAGCAGTAAGGCCAGGGGACTGCCAGAGCAGTTCATTATAAGATTAGGGCCTAAATAGCTGAGTTTATAAATCCTCGGTAATAGTTCCTGATTGCTGTGTTTTGTTTTTTTTTTTGTCATTTAATAAGTAATTAAACACAGGAATCAATAGGAGACCCTTCTTGCAACCTGACTAATCACAATCTAACCAAAACAAACACGCAGGCTCAAACACCCATACTGTTACATAGGTCTCTGGTTTTTGTCATGTGACTGCAGTACTCCTGTAAATTGGACTACAATTTAAGGGATAGTCCTAGAGGACTGGAAAAGGGTAAACATCGTACCTATCTGGGAACAAAGGGGACCTGGGAAATTATAGTCCTGTCATCTTAACTTTAATATTTATTTGTTCCAGTATCTTTCCAAGTATTGAACAATCAGTTTGTAGGCACCTAAAGGGTAGTAGGATGATAAGCAATAGCCAGCATTGATTTATTGTCGGTTTGGCATGATTTGTTCTTAACTTTCTCCTTTGACAGGGTTACTGGCCAGGGGGAGAAGAAAGCAGTAGATGTGTTTGCTTTTTTTTTTTCTTTTCTTACTTTAAAAAAAAAAAAGGCTTCTAACACAGTCCCACATGATGGTCTCATAAAGTAGGGAAATGTGGTTTAGATTAAATAACTATAAGATGGGTTTACAACTCATAACTACTCTTTTTAAATACAGGTATTTTCAATGGTTTGCTATCAAACTGGGATGGCATGTCTAGTGGGGTCTTGCAGGGGTCTGTCGTGGGTCCAGTACTCTTTAGTATTTTTGTTAATGCTGTGGATAATGGAGTGAAGAGTATGCTTATAAAATTGCCAGATGACACCAGGGATCGCTTTGACTGATAGGATTAGAATTCATGATTACTGTGACAAATTTAGAGAATTTGTCTGAAATCAACCAACATTAAATGCAATAAAGACAAGTGCAAAGTACTACACTTACAAAGGAAAAATCAAATGCACAAATACAAAATGAGGAGTAACTGGCTAAGCGGTAGCACTGCTGAAAAGGATGGAGGTTTATCGTGGATCTCAAATTGCATATGAACCATCAATTTCATGCAGTTTTGGAAAAAGCTAATATTCTGGGATCTATTAACAAGAGTGTATGTAAGACACAAGAGAGAATTGTCCTGCTCTACCTCAGCACTGGTGAAGTCTCAGCTGGAGTCTTGTGGAACCCACAACTGGACACACTTTAGGAAAGATGTGGACAAATTTGAGAGAGTCCAGAATAGGGCCACAAAAATAAGGTATAGAAAACCTGACCTAGGGGGAAAGGTTAAATAAACTGGCCATGTTCAGTCTTGAGAAAAGAAGACTGAGAGGGGCCTAATAAGTTTTCAGATAAAGATACAGTTAAGGCTTCTTATAAGCAGGACTATGATCTGTTGCCCTCCATGTCCATCAAGGATAGGACAAGAAGTAATGGGCTTAATCTGCAGCAAGGGAGATGTGAGTGTGAAGTCCTCATTGTTTAGGAGTTTTTAAGAATATGGATGGCCTAGGTATACTGCTGAACCCTGCCTTAGTACAGGGGCTGACCTCTTGAGTCCCTTGCATTTCTGTGATTCTATGAATGGTCCCACTAGAAATGGATAGGATTACTTGAGGAGGTAGGCACTAGTCAAAGTGAGTAAGGGTGGCAGAACTTGGCCATATGGCATTTGTTCTGTAGTTCTGTACATTCCTTCATGATATTGCGAAATGCCTTGCAAGGTTTGTTTTTACTTTCAGTTTGAAATGTGTCTGAAGAGATTCTCATTTCAACGTTTCCTGTAAAATGTAGAAGGCTTAAATAGATTGGTAAAAAGAAAAGGAGTACTTGTGGCACGGATTTCCTTTATAAAAGGAGGAAAAAAATAGAAATGGAGATATTTGCACTGTTTCTTGTTTCTATGCATCTGTTGCAAACAAGTGACATGTAGAAACAAGTATCTAGAGAAAGAATAGCTTGTTGTTGGGATCTGCCAAAAAGCGTGAGCCCTTTGATTTATGGTGGGCATTTTTTTGACAAAACAAATAAACTCAAATTAAGATGAAATCTAATTAGAATAAATTGATGAGCAAAGTGAAATGAGTCGCAGACAGTGGAAATAAGCCAGTTTTGCTACTGAAATAATTTGTGTAGGAAAAATTTTGATTTGGTAATGGACTTATTTCAGCTGTTTTATGACTTCTAAAAATGCTTCCTTCTGGGAACTGGTATTGTTAGGTGTAAATAGTGTATTCTCCGTTGCAGGAGCGTGCCCTTCATACAAATACAAATCCACAGTTGCAACACTTATTCTTATCTATCAGCATTATGTGCTGTCCTATTATAGATCAGAAGGGACCCTACTTGTGTCAGCACCAATCACTGAATCCTATAAAACAGGTATGGATAAGATCTTAGATCAATTAGCCCATCATCCTTACAGTGCAAGATTGTTCTCAGTAGTAGTTTTTTTTTTTCCTGTTGCTTTGTCGCAGCAGCGAGTAGTTTCACCAAGGGAAGTGGTGGAACAATTCCAGAGTTGACTAGATCTCACTGTCAGGAAAGTGTGCCTAATATTTTCCTCTGTTGCTAGGTGTGCTACATTACTAAATAATCCCTCTCCATCAAAAAACACTTAAGGCGACATGATAACCTACAAATACTTTTTAGCTCTGTATAGTTTGTGTACCTTCTTTCTTTCCTCCAAAGTAAATATCCGACACACTGATTACTTTTTGGGACACTGTGAGCTCCTTCTCCCATATCTTTTTAGCAACGAGGTACCCAGATTTGAACACAATAATTCAGGTACGGTCTCAGAGCCAGATTGTGGATGGATTATTCACTCATTGCTCCATTGGCATATGCAGATCTAAACTCTACTACCTTTTGCTACCGGGGCTTTACATTGCGCACACCTGTCTAACAGGCTATTGTTAATTCTGTGCTTAAACAAGGCATTAGAACTCCTACTGTAAAACTGGAAGCAATTTTGATCGTGGTGATGGTGAAAGTAACGAAGGAAGAATTTATCTGGAGATAGGAACTTAAATCACACTTTTTGGGAAGTGTCGGGAACAACAAGGAAGGGTGAAATCATCTTGTCCGAAAGTTAGCGCAACCATTGACCTTTATCTCTGGCATTTGGTGGGATGCTATCCTAGTTACACACACTTAACTCAAACCCTAGATGTCTGGGAGATGTCACACAAGTGTAAGATGTTGAAATATTTTGACCTTAAAAGTGTCTGTAATCAGTAAAAGTATTTAACCTGTCTCTTCTTGTGCGCTCTTCGCCATGATGACTTACTGCTGAGTAGTCCAGCGGCCCATACTCATGATGTCTCTGAGGTTACTCACATGTGTAAAGGCTGCTATCAGCAGGCCCTATAACAAACAACCACCTATAAGGAATCTTGGAAAACCATTACAAGCTAAGATAAAATAACCTCCATATAGATAGCTAATAAACAATATTGTTCTCTCTAGGCTGGCTCTCCAGTAATAATTCACTAATGAGGGGCCAAATTCATCCCTGATATGACACCACTGACTCAGTGGAGTTTCATCAGGGTTGAATTTGGCTTACCATTCCCAGGAGTGGGTTGGCTTTCACTGATTCTGGTGCAAACAGAGTGAAAGAAACTACGGAAAACAGCCATGTAAGTTTCCAACTCCATTGGATCAGAGATGGGAGGGAGAGGAGAAAAGAGGACAAAATCAGTAGGAAAAAAAACATAAGTTTCAAAAAGGGCTTTCCAAAGAACAGAAACTACCCAAAGTGAACTACATCTGACTGCACCCTTTCATGTTTGAGTCCCTTCATGGGAGAAGACTATACACTTTCTTGCCCTCTTAGAGCTATTGTTACACAGGGCAGCTGCTACTTATGAAATTTCTGTCCAGTGACATTTTAAAATGAAATCTAATTAAATTTTAAAATAGATTAGCATAGTGCAATATAGCTATATAATATAATTTTGTAAGCTAGACTGTGTCTGCTGTTGGGTATTTGAAAAGTACATACATCACTATAGACAACAAGATACTTAAGTATACATTACTATAAGCATGTTGTTTAAGTACACTCTACTTAAATTATATGACTAGGAAACCCAATTAGAAATACTACATACCCTAAAGCAAAAAAACAGCAGAAGGAGAATCTTGAAGGAAACAGGAAAGGCAGAAATGCCAGATGACCAATGCAATCCATGACTGAGATAAATTATACCTCCTCCAATCTGACCAAAGCGAATGCTGTTCTCTATTAGGGCCCTGTTCTGTGCCTGAGCAAGTGAATCCGCTGTCTCTTATTTTAGTATGAGCTTTGTCTCCCTAGGGAGAGCTGAATAAGGTCTTGGTGCTCAAATCTGACATTTGAATTTATTTTGAATAGTACTTTGCTCAGCTACTGGTCTCTTTAGCTTCAATATGTAAAGACCAAGAGTAAAATCCTGGCTCCTCTGAAGTCAATGGAAATTTTGCTATGGACTTCAGTAGAGCTGTGATTTCATCCTCTGTTAGTACACTTAGTGAGATGACCTCTTTAGGATAGTACATATGAAATTGTTTCCACAGGTTAAGTTTTATCCCTGTTTAACTCGGGGATTGCATCTTCCTCTGTTTGGAAAACTTAGTTGGGCACTACTCAAATATGTGGAATATATTGGATCTCTTAAAGGATTTTTTCCCCTCTGTTAAAATATTTTCAACAGGAAATTCATCCTTTTGTATATGGGAATTTCTTTCTTTCCAAAGGCTTCACCCTGGCACAGTGCATTTCTCTGTTATCTCCTCCCCCCACCCCCCCCCGCATAAAAATTGTGTAGTACCACTTTTCAGATTGTAGTGACCTCATAATTGTTGTGTATTTCCCAAGATTACAAACTGGCATAAAAGGAGTAACGTGCATGTCAGAGCAAAATGCGTAGTTCATTTCAAAGACTTACTCCTGGGTATTATATTTCGCACCTTCCAAAGCATGTCTGTGTTCCTTGATCTTTGGAATAAGCATACTCATTTCAGTTTTTAAATCTTTTAAAGTTCTTGTGCAGAGGTAATTTGGGGATTTATATATAGTTGCAGATAACTTCCACCTTGTTGGATTTATTGCTCCATTCGGTCCATTTTTTTAGTTGGGTATTTTTGATGCTGCAGGTGGAAACTTGTCTTTCATATGTAGTGCCAGCCACTGGAATCTCCTGAGAGGAACAGTGAAGAAATCATAGTAATTACTTCATACTTTTTTTTTTTTTTTTGGCCTTGGGGTGTTTCTGGTATCTGAAAGCTATGAGTAGATAACTTCGTGTGTTTGGCTGGTATTATAACTGATCAACTAACTAGGTTTGGAAGTAAACTCACTCCTCTGTTCCTGTCATTTTAAGAGTTTGGTTGTGTAGCAGAAATGATCTGCAAGTCTCTGTGAAAAGAGAACAGACCCTGGGTTCTTTAAAGCAATGTGTAGCTTCTACATACAGTTCTACTGGCTTCAGAGAGACTTGAGTATTCTTTCAGGGGGGTTTGGGCAGGGGGTAGGGAGGAAGGCTGTGGAGCAAAGACCGATAAATAAAAGGTCATTGCTGAGATATTTGGCTCTCTATATAAACTACCTGTTGCAGTTGCCAATATTTTGTTTTATAGGTATAACAGTTCTGTAAAATTCAGGTACCCTACCAATAGCAGCATTTAAAACAAAGCAATATAACAACTTAATCATAGATTTTAATCTCAAATCACAATAGTACAAACTGTCAAATTAGTCTGACAGGGCCTCAACTTGATTTCAGTTACTTAAAAAGAAAAACAAACAAAACAACCCAACACACACATCCAAGGGATGTAAATCATGATTTATAAATAAGTTAAACATTTTGAATCGCTCCACCTTGAAATGAAGGCTCTGATTCAGCAGACAGTTAAGATATGTAATTTTGGTCACATTAATAATCATTGACTTCAATGGGACCACTTGTGCTTAAAGTTATGAACTTGCTTTTAACAAGATATCACTTTATCCCCTGATGGTGTAACCGCTTATTGACTTTCTGGATGTCACACTCTATCCCACTGTTTTTATATTAATATCAAGGTGCTGCTCCAATATGGTCTGCATTGCGATGGTGGGGAGACTTATTCTTTCACTGTGCTTGCTGGTAAGAAGTTGGGCCAGGATGCTCAGCTGCAGGGAGCACCCCTGTTGCTTGTGGGCAATGAAGGAATATCACTGACAAGAGTTGGAGGAATTCTTTCTGGTTCTCTGCTGGAAGCAGGGCAGGCCCACAACATTTTGGCACCTGAGGTGGGGAGCTCAAATGACACCCCCATGCCCCTTCGCTTGGGCCAAAACTTTGAAAGGTCTCAATTCTGCCTTCTTCCTATTCTTCTCCTCTCACGGTACTGCTCTGCTACCTACCCCAATAAAGGAGAACTAACAACTTAAAATGTCTTGTTCAAAAATTTTAAGTAACACTTAACTTTCAAATGCCTGAACAGCAAATGTAACTTTTCTTGTCTGCATGTAAACACTGGCATTTTTATCTGTTTGAATAATCAAACTGGTGCTCTCCGTACCTTCTTGGTTGCAAAGATTTGAACTGCTTCCTGCTGAAGGTCCACAGTCTGGGCCAGCTCATGCTCTATTGAGGTGGTTGCAAGGCTGACCAGCCTCTCCTGTGTCATTGTGGAGCGTAGATGTGTTTTTATTAACTTCAGCTTGGAGAAGCTGTGTTCTCCACTGGCAACTATTACAGGAAGTATTAGAAGTATGTGCAGAGCAACAAAAGCATTTGGAAAGAGGGTGGTCCTCTTATTTGTGCACATATATTCCAGAACAGTCTTTGATCCTGCTGAAATGTATCTTGAAAGGGTTTTCAGTTCATCACCTAAATCACTCGCATCAATATCGCGCATGTCGTCATGTCTCAACACTATCTCTAGTGCCCTGCATTGCTGGTGTAGGTCGTCCTCAGGTATAGTGAGGAATTTTGGCAGATCATACAACATCCCAAATATACTGCTGTGTTCCTTGAGCTGCATGGAACGTTCTTCAGCTGACTGTATTGCACAGTCTAGCACCTGGTTAAAGAATTCAACTTTGAATTGTTGTTTGGGGTCTCTTGTGGGATTATTCCGTGCCTCATAATCAAAATGTTGTCGTCTTCGGTGACTCTTGTATTCTTGAATTGGTGGGAAAAGAGCTTCAGTGTGAAGTTCCTCTGCCAACTTCTGTGCACTCTTCAGAACGTTTTGAAATCCCTCATCTGACTGATAAGACTGTAGGTATGATTTTGCTTATCCAGTTGTTCCATTGCTCCAGATATATCAAGGGCAACACCTTGGAGTCTCTTGCTTACAACATTTATTTCAAACAGTATGTCATGCCACAACGCTAAGCCACACAGAAATTTGAAGTTATATATATGTTTCTGGTGATTCCATTTCCTTCTGCCACTGTTCTCCCACAAACAGTTCCTGTCATAGCATTATCCTCCATAATGGCAACTATGGCATCATTATCTTCCCAGTTTGGTGTTTGATTGGCTTTATCAGCTCCACTCGACTTTCCATCATGTGGCACTTAGTGGTTTCAGTGTCAGAGAGGATGTTCCCAGATGTTGCTTCAAAATTTGCCATCAAGGAGTTGATGCAGAGAAAAATACATTAAAAAAATTCAGCAGCTTCACTAGAAGTTGATGTTGCATCACTCACCACCAAGTTCAATGAATGAGAACTGCATGGGGCAAAAAATGCTCAAGGGTTTAACTCTCAGATCTGTGTCTGCACTCCTCTGTTCTTTCCTCTCATGTTGGCACCATTATCGAAGCCCTGATCTCTCATGTCAGCTATCGCAATTCCTGTATCTTCCAGCTTTTTAAAAAGCACCTTTGTCATACCAGCTCCTGTAGTATCATCAATGTCAATAAATTCTAGAAAGTGCTCTCTGACAGTCACATTGCAGGGACATTTTCACTAGGTTCTGTTACAAAATGCACCATTAAAGTCATTTGTTCCATATGGCTGATGTTGGGTGTGCAGTCCAGAATAAGAGTAATATCTTGCTGACTGCAGATCTGCCACAATCTACTGTTTGACTTTTGTTGCCAGTAATTGTATGATTTCATTTTGAATTGTTTTTCCAAGGTAGTGGTGTGTGTACATTTCTTGGGCAGTGACTCTTCTTAGATGCTCCTGGAATACAACATCAAACTCTGCCATCAGCTCCACAATTTTAAGGAAGTTTCCATTGTTTGTCACATACAGCTGATCTGAAGTGCCATACTGTGCTAGGTTTCGGGTAGCAAGCATTCTCACAATGGCAATGTTCAGAACATTTTGCCAGTAAAGAGACTCTGATGCAATCTTCTCTTGATGCTGATCATCTATGGTGGCCTTTAACCTTAGTTTCATCTCAAGCTCTTTCCACCTATGGAATGCTCTCTGGTGACTTGCTGCCTTCTCATGGCATGCCAGATTTCTAGCCATATTTTTCCAGTCCTTTGTTCCTGTAGAACTCCAATGTGGTTGGAACATTAGACTGGAAGAGTTTGCAACAAAAACAGTATGCAGTATTCTGGGTTTTTGAGTACATAAGCCATGGCCTCTCCACTTTGTCACCATTGGGGATTTCATGCCAGTAATGTGTTGGATGGAAGCTTCTGTTTTCATTGTCTTTGGGGAACTTTTCACTTGCTATGGCCCATGCAATACAAGGATACAAGGAAGTCTCTCAGGCTACTGCTCAAGTGGGTCCACAGTCCTGAATCATCTAGGCTTAAGGAACTAAACTCAGCAGCAGCTGTTCCTTGCACCTCCACCACACTCTTCTCTGATCTACACTTTTCTTCAGGAATGTGCATGGTTACATCCATTTGAGATGGAGATATGGGTGCTGCAGTAGCTGCCAGGTCACCTGCACTCTGACTACCTGGAAGATCAGGCATCTCCTCACCATTCTCATCCCCACTGGAGCCGGAAGGCTCACCGTGAACATTTGTGTCTGTGTATCTCAGGAGAGCTCCTTCCTGCTTAGATAGAAAAGCTTCCTTTGCTTGCGTGTTTTTTTTTTTTTTTCTCAATGCTTCCCCAGAGGGGCATTTTCTTATTTCGCTCATGACTGCTGTTCTGTGCCAGCTATAGTGGCTCTCAACACTCAATTGAGGGGGACAAATAAGCAGGCTGGTAGCAGGGCCTGAGTGAGGGAAGATATCAGCATCTTAAGGGCCTAACTGGCTCCTACTACTTCAGTTGACTGCCTGTTCTTCTCAGGTGCGTTCAGGGAAGCAGCAGGAAACAGGAAGCTCCTTGAGAAGCTGGTGTTAATCAGTCCAGGGTGCTAGAGAGGTACATAAGAGGCTCCTCCTCCTCCTCTCTCTCCCTGCAGCTCCTGCTGCTTTCTGTTGTTCCCTCTCACCTTTTCTCCTGCCTGCCTATTATGTCTCTTGTGCCCTCCTTCCTCCAGCATAGCACTCCACCATCTCTGTGCATCTATAGCAGAGAGAATACATATGCACCAGCAGCAGACACAATTTTCTACACTCTGGGTCCTAGTGGCTCCCCCTCCCCACACAGTCTGGCACCTGAGGCAGCTGCCTCAATTTGCCTCATGGTAAGGCCAGCCCTGGATGAAAGCATGGTGGAGGTAATGCAAGGTCCCATGGCAGGTATGAAGCATAATCCATTTTTATGTGAGGCAGTAGCACCTGCAAAGGTAGACTAAAAGGACATTTGAAACAATAATATACTGCTTTCAATGTTAGGCTTAACTTTGGAGCATGTTCTTGGATGAGGCTACTCAGAGGAGCAAGGAGCTTGTAAAAAGGAGAGAGATGGTGAGGAAAAATAGATTAATGATGTTGACCATACACCCACCAGGTGCATAATCATTGAACTGAAGATCAACAAACACAGAAGCTGATGAATGAGTCAGTTTTGAAACAGATCAGTTACTTAAGGAAACTTTTTTTTTCCGGGTCCCATAAAACAAAGCTATAATATTTAGGTAGAACAATAACATACAGATTTCCAGTCAGATTTTCTCCTCTCAAACTATCTCACCTCTGAATATTCTGATCAATATGATATATTTTTAGAAAACCCAAATCATTACCAGTGATCCTTTCCCGTTGACTGAATATGCAGCATATGTTGACACTTGTGGGTAAATCTAATCATCATAATGTCATTAAAAAGAAAAGGAGGACTTGTGGCACCTTAGAAACTAACAAATTTATTTGAGCATAAGCTTTCATGAGCTACAGCTCACTTCATTGGATGCAGCTCTTATGGACTTCAGCTGGAGTTGTGGGTACTTAGCACCTGTGAAGATCAGGCCCATAATTGAAGTTATGACAAAGTTTCTGTTTTATATTTCAAATGCAGACCTCCCTTTCTGGAAAATACTCCTTTTTGGAGTATAGTACTTACATGTGATCTCAGCCAGAAATATCTGGGAAGCAGTTAACCTAGCTGGTCATTTGGTTTAGGAGATCATACACATAATGATGGTCGCTTACACGTTAATTGCAATTCTTCAGCTCCCCACCCAATCCTCTAATTGTAGAAGCACTATTGTAGTTTAAAGCACATGCATTCATGGAATGCATCTGATGAAGTGAGCTGTAGCTCACGAAAGCTTATGCTCAAATAAATTTTAGTCTCTAAGGTGTCACAAGTACTCCTTTTCTTTTTGCAGATACAGACTAACATGGCTGCTACTCTGAAACCTGTCAATAGTGTCATTGTTACTGTGTGTTCCCTGTCTGCCTGTCGGTAGCCGCCTGCTGTCAGTTGCTATATACTGAAACTGTAAGAACTTTGCAGTGGGCCCCAGTCCCTGATTGAGACCTCCAGGTGCAACTACAATTATAAATGATAAATAATAATCTGTAGAGGCGAGAACATTTGCTGTATTAACCTCTCCCAATTTAAAATGGGGTTTTCACTTTCTCAGTCCAAATCCCAGTTATGAAAAGAAACTTCTAATCATGCAGTACCTGTTTGTAAGACTGTGGGTCACAGTTTTATCCACTGACAGAGTGGAGCTATATGAATAGATGAGGATGTGCTTTAAACTAGAATAGTGCTTCTAAAATTAGAGGATTGGGTGGGAGCTGGAGAATTGCAATTAAAGAATAAGCGACCTCCACTATGTGTATGATCTCCTAAACCAAATGACCAGCTGGGTTAACTGCTTCCCAGATATTTCTGGCTCAGATCACATGTAAGTACTATACTCCAAAAAGGAGTATTTTCCAGAAGGGGAGGTCTGTATTTGCCATATAACGGAAACTCTGTCATAACTTCAGTTATGGGCCTGATCTTCACAGGTGCTAAGTACCCACAACTCCAGCTGAAGTCAATAAGAGCTGTCGATGCTCAGCAACTCTGAAAATCTGGCCCTCTGGTCCAAATTACTTGAACTGCCACTGAGCACTATTTTCCAAAATGCCAAAGTTGTCATCACAGCATGACCCTATATTGCCTCATTTGGCTAATGTTCTTTGAAAAACATTCAAAATATATAATATTAATTGCAAATACAAAACTAAAATCTTGTAAAAATCCCCAAACTCCTCTTCTTTTTGGTGCTTGGATGGGATGGGGAATAAGGCTGGCTCCACTGAGTCAAATGGGAGTTCTGCCAGCAACTTCATTGGAGCCAAGATTTCACTCCAAAAATGGAAGGGTGCAAGAGTCAAGGTGATTGATCCTAGCTACTTCTGGAATGAGGGCGAGAAGACAACTCACATCTATGAGTTACATCATTCATGGATATTTAAAGTTTTGTAAGTCAGTAGACTATTCTGGAGATGGGTGTGGTATAAATACCTTTTTGGTGAATATCCCCTTATTCCACTAATGACCTATTGATACTAAATGGCATATTCATGTGGTAAGGGGACAATTTTGGTCCTTAAGTATTTACAGTGTACAGCAGATGATCACTCTCTCTTCACCTGCCCAAAAATTGCTGATGACTTCTAAATTTGAAGTCCTCTATCAATAGTAATCTGGTTATACATTTAAAGATATACTAGTAGATTTTTTTTTTTTGTAATCTAATTGAGCTGTCAATCTGAAGTCCTGCCAAAGAAAATACATTTGCAATTTTATTAGAAGTCTGGAAGAGACTTTAAGGAAACCTTTATTGTTGAACCCACTATTTATTTTTCTTGGGTGCTTCTAAAAAGATTGAAGTTTTATCTTCTGTTTTTCAGAGCCGCTTAAGATAAACATGGGTCTGAAAATGTCCTTATGACAGCAAAAAGGGTCCCTTGAATATAGAGAGAGCAGAATATTGAAGTAAAAAGATGCCATGCACATCTTAGAGCTGTCATTCCCTTGTTTTGGCTTTTTTTCCTTTTGGAAAGAGATGTTTTCTTTCTTTTAATACACCTCTACCCCGAAATAACACGATCCAATATAACACAAATTTGGATATAACGTGGTAAAGCAAAAATGGTTTTCTGTCTCGTCTACAACATACGGTACTTTTATTCTGTTTAATCCCAGTTTATACATGTAATGATTACCGCGTACATAGTCAGTATGTATGTTTTTACAAGCCTGCCTTGGATCGAAAGTTGAAACACAAAGCCAAGCACATTTACAGCATTTTTAAACTTTCACTCTGATCTTCATTGCATAAAAAACAGTCTTGTCTGCAAGTCTTAAAGTTATAATGTTGACAGTTTAAATCCATTGATAGGTTAAAACCATTGAAAGTTTAAATTCGTTTTGCAGACAACAAAACCATGTGTGAGGTGGTGGTTAGTTTTCAACGGCCGTTAGAATAAAATCGGCCTTTGTATTTATAAACCATGACCAATTTATCAAAAAAGAGAGTTCAGTCTAACTTCGTCATTGACTAACCTGCTGCCACCTTGCCAGTTTAAAGTTGTTACAAAACCATCTGTGGTCGGCACCTCAGCTCTTAAAACGTGGCTTGTATCAAATTACATAAGTACATACAGTACATTGTACAAATGTGCATGTATCAAAGTGGAATGTGCAGCAATGAGAAGGCAGGGGTAAATGTATGTTGCCTGCCCATAGTCCCATTAGGTGTTCTCATCTCTCCTGCCTATTTGAATCTCATTTCTAAATTGTGTGCAGTATAGACTAAGCATAAATTGTCTCACTAGTTGTATTTTGTAGTTGTAACTCTGCGCTGACATTTTCTAAACAATTTGTTAACATTAATATTAAAATACCATTGATGTGATGGCAAATATTTCACAGCCACGGAAATGAAAGGCATGGACAGCCAAAGAAAAATGGGAAGCTTTGGACAGATACTGAAATCAGGAATGAGCCAAGGAAGGGTCTCAAAAGAAGTAGGAGTGGGGGAATCCACATTAAGAGGGTGGATCAAAGATGAGGAAAAATTACGATCAATGCTAGTTGAACTGGATGAAAGTGAAGGCCTGGAAAGGAAGCGCCTAAAAACTGCCCAGGATAACCAACTAGATAGAGTAGTATTTACATGGTTTACCCAAGAACGCTCCGACGGCACGCCAATTTCTGGTGACGTTATAAGGAAACAAGCGGAAAAATTTAAGAAGGATCTCTTTTTTTTTTTTTTAAGATGTTCTGGTGAGGATGCTTCTGCACATCAAGGTAACGAATTTAAAGTGGATGGCTTAATCATCTTAAAAGTCATGGCATTCGGCAAGTCACAATTTCAGGAGAGATGCGCTCAGCAGATATAAAAGCTTGCGATGAATACCCGCTAAAGTTACAAGAGATCATCATTGAGGGTGGCTGTGCTCTGGAGCAAATCTATAACACTGATGAAACGGGCTTATGTTACCATATGCTGCTGGACAGAACACTTGCTTCTAGGACCGAAGAACAAAAGGCTGAAGGTTTTAAGGTGATAAAAGAGAGAGAGTGACAATACTTTTCTGCTTGAATAAAACCAGTTCACATAAATTTAAACCTCTGTGCATAGGCAAATCCAGGTCACCTAAGGCTTTCCACCATAACAACATGGATTCGCTTTCATTCATTTATCACCATTCAAAAAATGCCTGGATGACATTGGATATTTTTGAGGAATGGTTTAATAAATATTTTGTACCAGCTGTCCAGAGCCACCTACACAGACAAAACCTGGAGCCAAAAGCATTGTTCCTACTTGACAACTGTCCTGCCCACTCCCCAGTTGAGACCTTAACCAGCAAAGACGGGAAATAAAGGTGAGCTACCTTCCTAAGAACACGATGTCCAAAATACAGCCCCTCGATTTAAGGCATTTTATAGCCACCTTTAAAATGAACTATCGTAAAGCCTTAGTAAACAAAGTTGTTGAGGACAACGGTAGCATAACAGATGTAATCAAGAAATTGAATTTGCTGGATGTATTTAACTTAGGCAAAACAGCCTGGCTAGGAATCACTCCATCAATGACAAAGAAATATTGGCATTGTGGTCTCAAAAGCGTTTTTGTCAAAGATGAGAACAACTTTGAAGGTTTTACGGAAGAAGAGGCCATGGAGGCAGAACGAGTCTACAGGGAACTTATGGCTCAAAGTGGGATAGCTGATGTTCAAGAGTGGATGGAGGTGGATGTTGTGTCCAACCTATAAATGACTTACAGATATAATTCATAATGTTGCCCCTCAACCGCCTGGTGCCTCTGGGAAATGTATCTAATCCTTAGGATAGTGACGAACCCTTAGAGCCACCGCCCAAAGCTGCTGATGCGGTTGTAGGGTTAGAGGTTGGTCTTAAGTGGCTAGAAAGCTAGGATGTGGATAGACTGCAAATACTGCAGTTAAAATCCATAATTGACCTGGCAAAGAAGGCAGCTCGCAGTAGTATGAAGCAACAAAGTATAAAGTTTTTTTTTTTTTTAAATTTAAAATTTTAAGGGGTGTATCTTAAATAAGAAAGCATCTTGTACACCAAAAAAAGTATTTACCTTTTTATCAGTCTCTAAAACTTAATTAATTTACCTTTTTTAGCTTCATTTTAACCTTTTTTGATAAGTAAAAACTCCCATCTCCAAAATGTTTTCAAACTATTAAATAGTTAACAGTTCATATTACTTAGCCAACTATGGTATACGTAGATTAAGTGACAAAGTGGCCCATGCTCCTATTTGCTAAAATACCAAAATCCTTTTTTACAATAATTTGTAAGGATGTGTAATTAAAAGCATTTTCTGATATTTTATGTGCATTTTGCATTTTCCTAAGCATTACACACAGACCAAACAATTGATGTGTAATGAAACCTAACCCACGTGGTTGCATTAGTACCTGTGTGTTGTTACTGTCTTTTAAGTAAGTTTATAAAATAATTCTTGTAATTAAAGAAAGGAGATACAATTTAACCATTGTAGAACAGATTTATTTACTGCATACACCATGTTAGAACTAACAAAAATGATTTGCTGACTATTAATAATGGAAATGCTTGAGGCCAAAGCAAGTTTGATATAACATGGCTTCACCTATAACACGGTAAGATTTTTTGGTGCCGGAGGACTGCTTTCTATCGTGGTAGAGGTGTATCTATAAAGAAAATAAATGCATTTCTGCATCAAGGTGTATAAAATACCAATAGGATTGTATTTCTAAAATATTCAGGCTTAGATTTTGAAAACCTTTCCAGAAACATTTCTGGCTTTTGTCTTTCTCTTTGGTAGTCAAATCTGTCTTGCCACTTTGGTTGGTTGGTTGTTTAGGTGAATTGTTTGTGATATTGCTGAGCATCCTCTCCCTCTTGCCCACATGCACCTCCTTGTTTGGTGTCTCCCTGCCATATTTGAAAAGCTGTATCATTGTGGTTACCTAGACCCTTGCTTGTCAAGGACACAGTACCAGTTTGACTGTTTCTGCAGCCTGATTTGTCCTCCTGAAATTAGATGTCACCTTCCAAATGTGAGCAACAGGGGTGGTGTTACTAGTTTGAACACTGGAGAAGTCTTATTCAGGCTAGATGCCCACCTTTTTGTAAGGACGTGCAGTTACAGTTAAATGGTCATGTGGTGCCAAGATGGCATGTGTCTGTTTGCACTAAAGTTATGAAACATTATAAAAATAACAGCATGTTTGTGCTCTATTGCTGGGACCATAAGGAGGCATTCTCATATGTGTGGATACAGAGCGTGAAATCCTGACACCAATGGCAACTCTCATTGGCTTCAGTAAGGTCAGGTTTTCACCAAAAGCAGTTGGTTTTTGTACTCTGGGTGTTCATCTTCCACGTCTCCATTTTCTCCTGTTTCTGTGTTTATGGTTGAATGCTTAAGATGTTTCAGGTGACCAGACTCTCTCCTGTTCTCATCAACTAAAGGCCCAGATGATACAGGCCTTTTCTTTTCTATGAAATACAGTATTGTCTCTCTCCATTTAAAAAACAAAACTAACAATAATAAAGCCGGCTTGACAGCATTGGAAACTGTTTTCAGAACTAGAATAATACAGGCAGCATCACTGCAAGCTTCCCTTTGCTGCGTCACCATTGTGCCTTACCCATGTCCTGGAAGACCCACAACTGAAGTCAGTGGGGCTTCACATGGTCATTTGGCTCCAACCTGTGGAGTGAATTGTAGCATCAGGGCTTTAACTTATCTGCTTACACAAGTGCATAATGAAGAAAGGGACCATGTAAGTAAGTAATTGTATACTATTACTGTAGAATTTGAGCTCCTTGTAACTATAGTAAAACATTACTCTCAACACCCCAGGAGGTAGGGAAGTGCCATATCCCCATTTCACAGATGGGGAACCGAGACACAGACTAAGGCACACAAAATACGCAGTTCTTGTACTGGTGCAACCATGTTGGTTAGGGATATGTTTTAGTGTGGATGCAGATATACCAATGTAAAGGTGCCTCTCAACACTTCTATTGGTGTAAATGCCTCTATGCTGGGTGATTGCACACAACTTTTGTGTAGACAAGCCCTAAGTGACTTGTTGAAAGTCACACAGGAAGTCTGTGGTGGAACTGCGAATTGAACCAGCATCGCCAGAGTCCTAAGGTGGCACCCTAACTGCTGGGCTGCTCTTACCCCCTACGTTTGGTGGTGTTGCGGATTAACTAACTAATGTTTGTGCAGCATTTTGAGTTTTAAATGCTAAAAAGAGATTACAGTTTTTGGCATCCTGGCTTTCTTAACCGATTTGGTTTAGCCAATACGACCTAGATGTTGACTTTCCAAAAGTTCTATCCTTTCTCTGGCAGTGTTGGGTGGTGTTTTGAGACTATTAGGATTTCTCTCTTTGCATGGCCTTTGTTTTCAGCTCTTGTATGCATTGTACTTATTGCCATGTCAGTCCCAGTATATTAGAGACACAAGGTGGGTGAGGTAACATCTTTTATTGGACTGACTTCAGTTGGTGAGAGACAAGCTTTTGAGCTTCTACAAAGCCCTTCTTCAGGCCTGAGACAGGTATGCCAAATGTCGCTTCGAAGACCTTTCTCGAAAGCTTGTCGTCTTCACCAACAGAAATTGGTCTAATAAAGATCTTGCCTCTTATATTGTACCCAGCTTGTCTTTGTTTCAGCTGACATTTTCCCACTGAACTGAGCCTAACTTTCTATTGTTGTCATGTAAGGAATCCAGTGCTGGAGATGCTGTACCAGGTTTGCTAAATACTGTCTGTACAACCTGTGTTCCCAAGGCTTCGGGGATTAAATTGTCTGTCTGTTTCTTTTTAACCTTGGCCACTACATGCGGACAATCCCCCCTGTGTATTTTCTTGCTCCTTTTTACTTTGAGTCCCAAGACTAGAATTAGAACAAATTGAAAAGCTCTGAGAAGCCTGAGAATACACTGTGTTCTGGTAATTTATCTTCAGAAACTTCAGGCTTGGTTTTTAAGATCTCCCCAACCTTATTTAAGGGCTTGCAATAAATCCGTACAGGCAGCTTTGGCTCACATCATTAACAAAGAATGGTATCCTTTTAAGTTAAAACAAACATCACTGTTGCTTAGAACAAATTGGATAGGGGCTAAGACTACTCTTAATCATAAAGTATTGTCACTTTTTTCATATTTTTGAATAACAATCTATACACATGGTTTTCTTTAATGTCTACGGTGACTGGTTTTTTGTTAATTGCAGGACTTCCTTAAAAAGGTCTTTCAGGCTTCACTGGATAAAGAAATATTTGTGTGTCAGGATGATCCTTCTGATGGCTTCTCTATTTGTTTTGAGCAAGCGTTTCATTAGTGAATTGTGGTGGGATTTTTTTAATTTTTTTTTTGGTTTGTTTTTTTTGCCTCCATTGTTGGGTATCCAAATTAAAATATGTTTTTATAGAGGACTGATTCTTGCAGGGTGGGTGCTCAGCATTTCCTGCAGATAGGTCCTGTAAGTCATGTCAAGTTGGGCTCCTAGAATCTCTAATCACTCGAAAATCCTGCCTTTTGAAATGATGATTACTGCTCATTTATATTGTGGCAGCATCTAGATTGTGCAGAGCACAGTCCCTGCTCCAGGGAACTTGCAGTCTAAAAGACAAGACGTAACAGGTGGATGAACCAAACAAGTAGTTTGGGCATTTTTCCCGTATTTCCCCTCCTCCCCGCCCTCCAGTGTCCTGCTCTTTAAATTATGAAGAACATTTTGCAGCACTTTTGGATGATTGATCAGTAAAGGGGGGAAAACAGAATGGATATTAGTGTTCGCTGTGATTTTGTATCTTTTAAACTCCTGTCATGGAGTTTAAAGATACTTCTTAATTTCTCTTCTTAAAGACCAAGAACCACTTTAAAACAGAGCAGTACCGTAGATGCTGAACATTGGAGAAGATAGTAGTGAAGTAGCAGATCATAATTTTCATAGCAAGCAGTAAATTACCTTTTTATGGTGTGAATAAAGACCAGAGACATTAGAGATCAGTATGTGCGGCTTATTGTCAGTACAGTCCTTCACTGGTTTGGATCTCAGAAACTGACTTACCAGCATCTGTGAGTTTCTGCTTGAGGTTTCAGCAGGATGTGTCCTGGATACTGAGTAAATAGCCCTGGGATGATCTTTGCCTGCTGTGCATATTTAAAAGAAAAATGAAATTACCCACATAATGCTGAGTGCGTATCTGCACCGTTAGCTTGTCCCTGTTGGTTACCAGTATATTTTGAGCTGAGCTGCATGCCTAAAAGAAAGAATTAGTAATTGGCTTGAAAGCCACATTAACAGAATGTTAAGGTTGAGATTTAATTTCACAAAGGTCAGGAACTTCAGATTTAAGATTACTTCAGTAACATTAAAGCAGGGACAGTGTTGGGTCACTTGCTGTATAATCAGAGTTCATATAGAAATAGACAGTTCGGTAGACGTGACACCTTAGTGATAGAATGCTCTTTCCTTTATGTATTGTTTGCCACATTGTGTCATGTTGTGTGTTGATGTGATGAAAGACGCAGTTTTTCAGGCATATGTGCAAGGAGGAAGTTACCATTACTGTGGGAACCTCCTCAATTTGCTGACTTTGTGCAGTTAATGTAATGTTAGAATGTGTTTAAAATTTTACCCTTTTTTCTTTTTATATGTGCTCTATTGGTTGATAGTGGGGTGGAGGAAGGGAGAAATGCAACCAGAGTTACAGGAAAAGGCATCACATGAGGTGAATTGGGGCTCAAAAAGAGTGTATGCAATTCCTTTTCCTCTCATTTCCTCAGAGCCCTCTTTAATGTATGAAATATGGTACAGTCTCAGTGTGTGGTGCTTCTGGTTTCAGGCTCTTAGCTTCAATAAAAACAATTCAAGGAGACCAACAGAATCATAAAACAAATTCAGGTCTCCCATAAACCACTACAGAACACTGTTAAGGTCACCAGGCAAGATAGCAAGGGATGTGCTTTCAAAAGAGTAATATGGGGATTTAGCTGGACAGCTAGTATTGGTGTTTATGGGTGATGACAAAAAACTCTTGCACACTACTTGGAAAGCATATCCCAAAGTGCATAAAATCTTATACTGTACTAACAAAAAAAAAAAAAGTAAGAGTCAGAGCAGCCATTGTCAACAGAAACACTAGCTGGGATTTTGAAAGGAGCGTAAGTATTTGGGTGCCCAAATCCCATTAAAATTCAGTGGACATTTGTTTGTTAACTCCCTTAGGCCCCTTTTAAAAATCTCACCCAGCAGTTCTAGAACACTTGCAATCTATTACCTTTGCCCAAACTGGCTTGGCTTCTTAAAAGACGAGTTTAGGCATACTTTGACTGCTTGGGGCCCTTGCTTCCAAGCAACTATAAACTGCCCCTTTAATTTGCAAAGTACTGTGGTTCCCTAATATATTCTTTCCAGGATCCACTTACACATCTACTATACTGTTATTAGAGCTAATGTTACCGTTAATTTAACACATTATAAATTCTTGTGCAGGCGGCTTGAAATGTTTTAGGATGATTATTGTTGTAGAAAAAAGGGCTTAAGCCAGTGCTCTTTGCTTAAAAGGTCCCAAGCTTTTCAGAATTATATGAACTCGCTCTCTGATACCCAGGTCTGAATGATGAGTAGGTATCTCCTATCTCTCTCTCTCTCTCTCTGTATAGTAACTGCATAATGTGTGAGGATTCAGAACATGGTATAAATCAGGGATCTCAATCACCAGGAGGGCCACATGAGGACTAGTACATTGGCCCGAGGGCTGAATCACTGACACCCTCTGCCCCTGGCCCTGCCCCAACTCCACCTCTTCTCTGCCTTCTCCCCTGAGCGTGCGGCTTCCTGCTTCTCCACCCTCCCTCCTGGAAAGTGCTAAGCACTGTTAAACAGCTGTTCGGCGGCTGGAAGTGCCTGGAGATTAGGCAGAGGAGCGGGGACATTGCACACTGGGGGAGCAGGGGGAGGGGAGTTTAGCGGCCTGCAGGAAATAACTCCGGAGGGTGGTGGTGAAAGGGCATGGGGAGCTTGGCGGGCCACAGTAAATAACTCCATGGGCTGCATGTGGGCTATGTGTTTGAGACTCCTGGTATAAATGCTTCCACCCAGAGCAAATGTTTACAGCCAAGTTATCAACCTCTGTGTAATGTAAATGTTGTCACACAAGGGTAATGAACCCATGCTGTCAAATACAGCTGTAATTGTGGTCACATGTTCCTGTATTAGAGAAAATCATAATTCTTAGAAGGCTCTGGCAGCTAATTATTTCCGTAATTTGTGCAGGGATGGAAATGGGATGGGGGAGAAATAGTTCCAACACTATGTTCATACCTTTCACACCACTGGTATTTCACATCTGCCCTTTTCCTCTTGTTTGAGTTGCCTCCGTTACAGACTTCCACTGACCATTCTCGGATTCCACCTTCCCCTACCTCCCCTAGGAGGTAAAATCAAATCCTAACAGCAATACCTAGTACACAACTGAATACTTAATTTCCTAGGAGACTAGTGGAAACTGGATTTGACAAATCACCTGAATATACTGTGGGCAGGGGAGCAATCGCATACTGGCAAAGGGGGCATAATAGATGACTTAACAGATTATTTGTATCACCGTAGTATCTAGGAGCCTCAGTCTTGGACCAGGACCCCATTGTGCTAAGGGCTGTACAGACACAAAACTAAAAGACAGTTCCTGCCTCTAGGAGCTTACAATCGAAGTATGAAACGAGACAAAAGATCATTACAGGCAGATGGAGTGCAATGAGAAACAATGAGGCAATATTGGTCAGCTTGTTAGTCAGTGGTTTCATCACAACAAAGGTCTTTCTGTCGAGTTTTGTGTAAGCCTTATGGCAGAGGAGTGTGGTTGGTTGGTTGGTTTTTTAAGGGGGATAATGTATTCATTCTGTGGATGTTCCTGGGAAGCTCCTCCCGAGCATTATGGGCAGCATGAGAGAGAGCCTGACGGTGCTGCTTTGACAATTTTAACAAGCTGGCAATGGAGGCAGTTGTCATAAGCCAATTGGACACAGGAGTTCATCTTTCCATACTGAATGGGAGGTGATGGGTCATAAAGGATCTTGAGAATGAAGACTAGCTTATGTTTGATATGATAGAGCTAGTGGAGGAATGCAAAGAGATGAAGTGGTGATTTTCCTGGCCCTTCACTTTGATCTTTATAGCAGTATTCTGAATGAACAGGAGAGGGGCAAGATTAGATCTGTTCCATCTCTAACTTTCATGATGTCTAATTGCCCTTTATAAGCATGTTGCTGATCATAATAGCAGTAACAGAAAACACTTAGCAATTCACGAGCTGACTTCTAAACTGTCGAATTAACTCTGAATATAATTTAAATATAATTAATAGGTAGGTGCCAAACACACTGCAACTGTAAGAGTAAGGGGACTGACATACTGCACTGCTGTATAGATGGGATGTCGTCATGCCCAAAGTCCTGCAAAACCTGTATTAATAGCATTACAGGGAAACCATTACAACCCATTGATAAACATGGTTAAGAGTTCTAGGAACTGGCTCCTCCCCGATACTGTTCTACCTATGGGATGGTCCTTTTTGCAGGTTTGCAACTCTTGGAGCTAGCTATTGGTTTAGGCTATCTGTTCTAGAGGAAAGGTATTGGCTTTACAGAATCTGATGATTATCCAACTCAGGAAGACTGTTAGAGCCCCAAAACTGAGTTGAAGAGTAGTATAAGAGCCACAAGAACTAAGAAGTCTGGCAGACTTTGTTTGAGACTTATTTCTAGAAGGATTGTGGGCTCATCAGATTCTACTGAGATCAAACTTCTGCTTAACAGGAGGGACTGTGTACAGAAGCAGAGTCTGCATTTAGTTGTGCTTTCAGAAATGGCACAGCCGTTGGTGAGGTGGACCACGTTGCTCAACCTAAACAAAAAGGGGTGGATGTGTGGAATCGCTTTTTGTATCTTTTTGGTATGTGTATCTATAAGTGCTATGTGCTTTGAATATTTTTCTCCCCACCCCCTTCGCCCAATTGGCTGTCTGATTCTAGAGAAATGAGTACTATTAATACAATTTCTTACCACATCTGGACAAAGCCCTATCTGGGATGATTTAGGCTATGTCTACACTTGCAGAGTTTTTGCACTCAGTTTCATCAGTTTCACCAATGATAGGGAAAGAAAAGCACTGGTTAAGTGTTTACATTTACAGTACTTCCATCGCCATGAGAGGAACGTACTGAGGGCAGCTATCCCACAGTGCAGCTTTCTCCATTTTGACGATAGGTCTTGTGAGAAGGTGATTGTGGGGCATCCTGGGTCCCTGCACAGCCTCCTCTCCCCAAACACTGATCAGTTCCAGTAACTCAGCATTGCTCCAAGCAGGAGATCATTTGCTCCATGGAGCAGGTATTGTCACCTAGCCAGATAAGTGTTACTAAGAAAACAGGAAGGGGAGTTTCAAAGTTCCCAGGGCTTTATACGGTGGGAAGGGGTGGATGTCTGTTTACCTGGCATCAGAGTAGCAGAGCTGCTGGCCAGAGTGGACACCTAGGCATCGTGGGATATCCTGCAGAGGCTAAAAGCTCTGTAAACAGGAAGACTGTGTCTTCACTTGCACATCACCACAAAAGCATCACCGGTAAGAGCAGTGGTATTTTTTGCAAATGCAGACTAACACGGCTGCTACTTTGAAACCGGTAAGAGCTGTACACCTCTCATGGAGGTGGTTTTCTTTTTGAGGTGAAACTTCTGAGTTTTACTGCAAAAAGCCATGGGCAAGTATAGACACTCCCATGGTTTTTGCCTTTTTTTTTTTTTTAAAGGACTTTTCCCACTTTAAATGGCAAGTGTAGACAAGCCCTTAGATGCGGTTGGTCCTGCTTTGAGCAGGGGGTTGGACTAGATGACCTCCTGATGTCTTTTCCAACCCTGATCTTCTATGATTCTATGACTATTTTAAATTCTATTTTGCACCATCTCTTTATTAATAATGAATAAACTTAGTAGACAGTATTGGGCGGTGTTTCTTGAGGTTTTAAAAGTGCATGTAACAATTAGGGAGACTGAACAGAAGGGAACCAACTATTACAGTGGTAAATGTTTGAGCAAACAAAACACAACCTTATCACAAAAATTTGACAGGCATAATTGAAACAAGCTTGTTGTGCATGAAAAGAACATGATAGCGTTTTTAAAATATGTAAGATGTTAGAGACAGCCCTAAAATGTAATAGGTATATTGCAAGAGATTAGCTAAACTAATAAATTTAGAATTATTGGCTCTAAAGCAAAGAGTAGCTGAAGAAACTTTTCAGATGAAGAAAAAATCTGACTTTCTTTGTGTAGGTGTCACATAGTACTATATACAGCAACACATTAGCTGGCTTAAATATTTCTGTTTCGCTGAGCCTATAGTACTGATGGATATGGCTACTCCCAAACCTTACAGTGGGGATACGCTATTTTAAATTTTATTGTCCACTATAGTCCTAGAAATGGCTCAAATACATGATAATTCTGAGTTTGTCACATTATATATATATATGACATAAGGGCCTAAAATATTATTTTTCCCCACTGACAAACAAAATAGGCCATCAGGGACTCTTACATAGAATCACAGGGCTGGAAGGAACCTCAAGAGGTCATCTAGTCCAGTCCCCTGCTTTTATGGCCGGACTAAGTATTATCTAGACCATTCTGACGCGTTTGTCTAACCTGTTCTTAAAAATCTCCAATGATGGAGATTCCACAGTGTCCCTAGGCAATTTATTCCAGTGCTTAACCACCTGATAAGAAATTCTTCCTAATGTTCAACCTAAACCATCCTTGCTGCAATTTTAAGCCAATTGCTTCTTGTCCTATCCTCAGAGGTTAAGGAGAACAATTTTTTCTCCCTCCTTGTAACAATATTTTATGTACTTGAAAAATGTGTGTCTCCCCTCTGTCTTCTCTTCTCCAGACTAAACAAACCAGTTTTCCCAACCTTCCCTCATAGGTCATGTTTTCTAGACCTTGAATCACTTTTGTCGCTCACTTCTGGACTTTCTCCAAGTTGCCACATCATTCCTGAAATGTGGCACCCAGATTTGGACACAATACTCCAGTTGAGGCCTAGTCAGCACGGCGTAGAACAGAAGAATTACTTCTCATGTCTTGCTTACAACATTCCTGCTAATACATCCTAGAATGATGGCTCCCCCCCCCCATAGTGTTACACTGTTGACTGATATTTAGCTTGTGATCCATTATGACCCCCCAGATCCCTTTTTGCAGTACTCCATCCTAGGCAATCATTTCCCATTTTGTATGTGTGCAACTGATGTGTTCCTTCCTAAGTGGAGTACTTTGCATTTATCCTTACTGAGTTTCACCCTGTTTACTTCAGACCATTTCTCTGGTTTGTCCAGATCATTTTGAATTTTAATCCTATCCTCCAAAGCACTTGCAACACCTCCCAGTTTGGTATCGTCCACAAACCTTTAAAGTGTATTCTCTGTCACTATGGGTACTCTCTAAATCTTTGATAAGGATATTGAACAGTACTGGACCCAGAACTGATCCCTGTGGGACCCCACTTGATATATCCTTCCAGCTTTACTGTGAACCACAGATAACAGGCTGGAAAAACATTCCCAGAGAGTAATTATGCACCCACCTTGTAGTAGCTCTATCTAGATTGTATTTCCCTAGATTGTTTATGAGAAAGTCATGGGAAACCATATCAGAAGCCTTACTAAAGTAAAGGTATCACATCTACTACTTTCCTCTCCCTCTTCTCCCCCCACCCATCCACAAGGCTTTTTATCCTGTCAAAGAAAGCTGTGAGGTTGATTTCACGTGATTTGTTCTTGACAAATCCATGCTGACTGTTACTTATCACTTTATTATCTTCTAGTTGTTTGCAAATTGATTACTTAATTATTTGCTCCATTATTTTTCTGGGTACTGATGTTAAGATGACTGCTCTGTAATTCCCCGGGTTGTCTTTATTTCTCTTTTTTATGGATTGGCACTATATTTGCCCTTTTCCAGTCCTCTGGAATCTCTCCTGTCTTTCATGACTTTTCCAAGATAATTGCTAATGGCTCAGCTATCCGTCAGCTCCTTGAGTATTCTGAATCTAGGATATATTTCATCAGGCCCTCGTAATCTTGAAGACATCTAATTTGTATAAGTAATTTTAACTTGTTCTTTCCCTATTTTAACCTCTGATACTACCTCATTTTCACTGGTATTCACTCTGTTAGAGGACCAATCGTTACTAACCTTTTTTGTTGAACGTAGCAACATAGTTTGCAGGGTGGAGATTAAATTACATAATCTTATAGAAAGAAAAATGAGCAGTGATTTGAAATGGTGTGACATACTGGATTCATGCTGTGCCATTGAAAAAAGAACTGTAATAGTGTAATGTAACATAGAGATTAACGATAAAGGGTGACCTTAATCACTGCTCTATCAAAATGAGCTTTGCAGAAACATGTTTGATATTATAGTGATTTAGTTTCTCATTTACTGCACTGTAATTATTTGTTGATTGAAAGGTTTTGTATTTTCAGATAACGCTGGATTGCAGAATGGACAGACCTAGGGAGGTTTTTCCTCTCATGTAATTTTTATTTATTCTATCCATACACGGAAATTTGATCATTGCTTGAATTTAAAGGGTTACTGTTGTCATTTTTTTTTGAGGCTGCCAAAATATATTGCTTGAAATTGTTCTTTGGACCCGAAGGCCAGGAGTCCTGAGCTTTTGCCATTTAAACATGTTGTTGTGACTAAATACTAGCCACTTTTTCATTTGTCCGAGGAAAAGCCAAAACAGAAATTAGATGCTTGTGTGTTTGAAAGACGTATTGAGTGACTTTTTGGCTAGAAGTGTGTGTTTCCTCAGAGCCGCCAGAGTAAATGTCCTTCTGCTAGCCTCTAAGGCTCTGTCTAAACTGGCAAGTTTCTGCGCAGTAAAGCAGCTTTCTGCATGGTAACTCCTGAGGTGTGCACACGACCAAGCCACTTAGTGCACAGAAACTTTAGAATTGTAGCACTGTTTTTAAAAAAAAAAAAAAAAAAAACCACCCCAACAAGAGGTGTAGTGCTGTGGTTCCAGTGTAGAGACACCAGTCAATTACAGCTCTGTGATTGACCTCCAGGAGGTGTCCCACAATCCCTGTTCTCACCTCTCTGGTTATCAGTTTGAACTCTACTGCCCTGCCCTCAAATGATCAACCGTCATCTCCACCCCGTAAATTCCTTTTGAAAGTCTCCTTCCTGTTTGCTTGGTGACACTTGCAATGGTCTCAGTGCATCTTTCCAGGTGGCCATGCCTGCTGTATGCGATCCCCCACTTGGAGCAATGCCAAGCTGCTGGACCTCATCAGCATTTGGGGAAAAGAGGCAGTGCAGTCCCAGCTGTACTCCTGCCGTAGGAATTATGATACCTATGGACAGATTTCATGATGCATGACAGAAAGGGGCCATGACCGGGACACGCTGCAGTGCAGGGTCAAAGTCAAGGAGCTGCGGAACACCTACCACAAGGCATGGGAGGCAAATGGCTGCTCCGGTGCTGCACCCACAAGCTGCCAGGTCTACTCAGGGGTGACCCCACTGCCATTTGAAGACCACTGTGGATACTTGTGTGCCAATTGAAAGTGGACCAAGCCAGGAGGAGGAAATCTTGGACGAGGATGTGGAGGGGGACCCAGAGGATGACTTAGAGGCCAGAGATGCAAGCAGCCAGGAGCGCTTTTCTATCCTGGAGGAGGCTAGCCTGTCAAAGCTGTTGGATGTTAGTGAAATGCGAACGGGAGAGGTGGACCCTGGCAAGTGGCTTTGATTTTTGGGAATTGCTGAATTGTTGTTGGGGGAAGGAGGGTTGCAGAAAGCAGGCTTGTCTCCCACCACATGCCTAGTCTGAGTGGAGGAACAGGAGATTGATTGACTCCCTCACTTCATGGGAATCCCTCAGATCTCCAGGAAACTCTCAGGGAGATATTGGGCAATCCACTGTTGCAGGTTCTTTGGCAGAGCTGCTTTGTTTCTTGCCCCATTAATGGTAATTTTCCTGTGCTCTGTGCCGTCACAGGGGGGTGGACCATTGCTGCACACAGGCGAGCCGCATAAGGGCCAGTATGGAAGCTGCAGTCTTGGAGAAGACCCTCCCTTGATTCCCTGCTGACCCTCAGCAGCAGGATTTCTTCCATAATCACATCCTGTGGAAAGTGTGGGCACAAGAATGATTATCAGTCCCGTCCCCGCTCCCCCCACCACAGTGCTGCTCTCCTCAACAGCAGGGTCTGGGAAGACTGATTTACCCTGCTCGTGTGGCTACTTACCATTTTTGAGGTCTTGTGGGTCATGTGTGCTTGCCTGGGGTCAGCCAGTTAGTGACAGGTGTATGAGTACTGGCTGTGTTTTAAATCATTGAATCAGGGTTCTGTGTTGCAAACAATACTGCTTCTGTAAATGTGAAGTTTAAAACAAAACATGAGATGACCTTGGGAGCCCTGCCTCCCTCTTTGTTATCGGCGGCTGAATGGCCACTCAGAACTAGAAAGCGGCCAAGAAGAACTAAGGAGGACTTTCTGCATGATGTTATGATGCACTCTGCTGCCGAGAAATAGGAATTGAAAGAGCTGGGGGACACTAGGAGGAGGACCAAAAGGAGATTGCAGCATGCCAGAATGAGCAGCTCTTAAAGGTTATGGAGTGCTAAGCAGGCACGCTCCAGGTGATACTAGGTCTTCAAACCGAACAGCTCCGCGCCTGCCCTCCCCTGCTATCGCAAAACTTTCTTTCCCGCATGCCCCCCAGACACTGCCAAAACCCTCTTATCAATCTCCTGGCTCCAGTCTATACCCGTGGCATTCCACTCCTCCCCCCTCACAGTCCAGCACAGCAGACTCCCACTACCACTGCACTCAACACCCATTCCTCTGCAGTTTGGCCCTGCTGAAACAAAGTACCCACAGCACTGTACTCCAAAGGAGAAGGTTGGATATTATCCCTGGACATACACGAATCTTGAGCTGTCCCAGGACCCCTCCTCCTGGGACCTTCCCTTCCCACATCTCCCTCACTGCTGATGTGTTTTTTTTGTTTGTTTGTTTGACTCTTTCTTTCCTCTGTCTTTTTTTTTTAATAAAAGAATTGCTTTCAAACCAACACACTCTTTATTCTATTAATTGAAAGCAAAAAGAGCTCTGCAAAGCAACATACAATTATATTAAACCCACATATTGCATCATCTGCACCAATCACCTCCTAGCATTACAAGCACTGTACTCCTGAGCATAGCAACAACTATTAGTGGCTTTCAGGTTCAAATTGCTGCATCAAAGCATCCCTGATCCTTATGGCCTGGTCCTGCACTCCTCTAATAGTCCTGGTCTCTGGTTGTTCAGACTCTGCCTCCAGGCGCTGAGCCTCTGTGGTCCAGCCTGAGTGAAGCTTTCACCCTTCCCTTCACAAATATTATGGAAGGTACAGCATGCAGCTATAACCATAGGAATATTGTCATCAGCCAGGTCTAGTTTCCCATAGAAGCAGCACCAGCGGGCTTTTAAACAGCCAAAAGCACACTCAACAGTCATTCTGCACATGCTCAGCCTGTTGTTGAACCACTCCTTGCTGCTGTCAAGTTGCCCCCTGTATGGCTTCATAAGCCATGGCATTAAGGGGTAGGTGGGGTCTCCCAGGATCACAATGGGCATTTTGACTTCCCCTTTGGTGATCTTCTGATCCGGGAAGAAAGTCCCTGCTTGCAGCTTCCTGAACAGGCCTATGTTCTGAAAGATGCATGCGTCATGCACCTTTCGGGACCTGCCTGCGTTAATGTCTGTGAAACACCCACGGTGATGCCCAAGCGCCTGGAGAACCATTGAGAAATACCACTTGGGATTAGTGTACTCAGTGGCTAGGTGATCTGGTGCCAGACTTGGAATACGTGTGTCATCTGTCGCCCTTCTGCAGTTAGGGAAGCCCATTTATGAAAAGCCATCCACAATGTCACACACGTTGCCCAGAGTCATGGTCTTTCAAAGCAGGATGCGATTAATGGCTCTGCACATTTCCATCAATAGGTCTCCAGTGGTCGACTTTTCTGCTCCGAACTGGTTAGCAACCAATCGGTAGCAGTCTGGAGTAGCCAGTTTCCACAGTGCAATCACAACGCGCTTCTCCAATGGCACGGCAGCTCTCATTCTCAAGTCCTTGCGCTGCGAGGCTGGGGTGAGCTCATCACACAGTTCCATGAATGTGGCTTTCCTCGGCCAAAAGTTCTGCAGCCATTGCTCATCATCCCAGACGTGCATGATGACATGATCCCACCACTCAGTGCTTGTTTCCCGAGCCCAAAAGTGGCATTCTACTGTGGTCAGCACCTCCACGAATGCCACAAGCAATCCTGTGTCGTAGCTACTACGCATGGCGAGATCAATGTCACACTCTTCTTGCCTTTTGTAGTTTAAGGAATAACTCCACTGCCACTTGTGACGTGTTGGTCAGAGCGAGCAGCATACTCGTCAACCATTCGGGATCCATTCCTGCAGCCCAAAGAGACAGGACATGCAGTACACAAACAGTTGAAAGATGGCGCCAAATGCGGACGGAAGCACAGGGATCGCTAAGATGCGAAGCAATGCATCATGGGGCATTGGGACAGGACCCAGGGTGCCCTGTGGACCCCCCCCCCAACCACCGCCTTCCCACAACTCTTAGCAGCAGAAGAGGAAGAGATGCTCTGTTGAATAGCTGCCCAGAGTGCACTGCTCCAAATACCACTGCAAGTGTGAACACACTATTGCGCAGGCAGCTGAGAGTGTGAACACACAACAGCAGTTTCCCTTCAGCACTCTCTGAGCAGTTCTGTAACTCTGCTGGTGTAGACATGCCTTAAGAAATTGAGTTGTGTATGTCACACCAGTACTGTTCTCTGGAACACTGTGATGGTGGGGGGGCAGGGGTTGCTTTTGTTCTTTGACAGGTTTCAGAGTAACAGCCATGTTAGTCTGTATTCGCAAAAAGAAAAGGAGTACTTGTGGCACCTTAGAGACTAACCAATTTATTTGAGCATGAGCTTTCGTGAGGTACAGCTCACTTCATCGGATGCAAACCGTGGAGGCTGCAGAAGACATTATATACACAGAGAGACCATGAAACAATACCTCCTCCCACCCCACTGTCCTGCTGGTAATAGCTTATCTAAAGTGATCATCAAGTTGGGCCATTTCCAGCACAAATCCAGGTTTTCTCACCCTCTGCCCCCCCCCCCCCCCCCACAAACTCACTCTTCTGCTGGTAATAGCCCATCCAAAGTGACAACTCTCTTCACAATGTGCATGATAATCAAGGTGGGCCATTTCCTGCACAAATCCAGGTTCTCTCACTCCCTCACCCCCCTCCAAAAACCACACACACAAACTCACTCTCCTGCTGGTAATAGCTTATCCAAAATGACTACTCTCCCTACAATGTGCATGAGCTATTACCAGCAGGAGAGTGAGTTTGTGTGTGTATGGGGGTGGGGGGGTGAGAAAACCTGGATTTGTGCTGGAAATGGCCCACCTTGATTATCATGCACATTGTGAAGAGAGTTGTCACTTTGGATGGGCTATTACCAGCAAAAGAGTGAGTTTGTGGGGGGGGGGGGGAGGGTGAGAACCTGGAAATGGCCCAACTTGATGATCACTTTAGATAAGCTATTACCAGCAGGACAGTGGGGTGGGAGGAGGTATTGTTTCATGGTCTCTGTGTGTATATAATGTCTTATGCATCCGATGAAGTGAGCTGTAACTCACGAAAGCTCATGCTCAAATAAATTGGTTAGTCTCTAAGGTGCCACAAGTACTCCTTTTCTTTTTGTTCTTTGCTGGCTATGTCTTGGGTCCATTGTTAACAGAGACCTTGGGGGAAATCCTGTGTGATTCTAGTTCCTTCTTTTTATTTTATTTTTTTAAGAACCACAAGAGCCAAGTAACATTGATGTCTAAGCACCTTGTATTGTCTCTAACTTATCCCTGCCCCCAAAGCCCACAACCCATTAAAGTTGCTTTTTTTTTTCCTGTTTAGTAGCTGTTGACCTATTCAGATTCGCACAATTGAACTTGGGGATACAGCATTCTCAGGGTATGCCTTAAGCATTGGAATGTTGATTGCTCACAGAACAAGGTAACAACAAAGATTTTAATTGACCTCGATAAACAATTTTGAGTAGAAAGAACAGGAGTACTTGTGGCACCGTATAGACTAACAAATTTATTAGAGCATAAGCTTTCGTGGGCATATCTTACTATATGTTCCATTCTATGCATCCGATGAAGTGGGCTGTAGCCCACGAAAGCTTATGCTCTAATAAATTTGTTAGTCTCTAAGGTGCCACAAGTACTCCTGTTTATTTTGTGGATACAGACTAACACGGCTGCTACTCTGAAACCTGAATTTTGAGTAGCTGCAGCTGCTCAAAAGCTGTGTTTCCCTAACAAACATAGGGTCCAATAATCCTGCAAAGGCTACCATATGTAATGCTCCTTACCATGTAGCCCCATTAACTTGACTAGAAGTGTTCCTAGTACTAAGCATTCTGCTTTGTGGGAGGCTTTGGATGGGTGGGGGCACTGCTGAAGAAATTGCACTTGTTTTTTTACAATTATTAATTCATATTGTAGTGGTGCTTCTTAAAGGCTGTCAAGGTTCCTTCCCCACTCTGAATTCTAGGGTACAGATGTGGGGACCTGCATGAAAGACTCCCTAAGCTTATTCTTACCAGCTTAGGTTAAAAACTTCCTCAAGGTACAAACTTTGCCTTGTCCTTGAACCCTATGCTGCCACCACGAAGCATGTTCAACAAAGAGCAGGGAAAGAGCCCACTTGGAGATGTCTTCGCCACAAAAATATCCCCCCAAGTCCTACACCCCCTTTCCTGGGGAAGGCTTGATAAAAATCCTCACCAATTTGCATAGGTGAACACAGACCCAAACCCTTGGATCTTAAGAACAACGAAAAAGCAATCAGGTTCTTAAAAGAAGAATTTTAATTGAAGAAAAAGTAAAAGAATCACCTCTGTAAAATCAGGATGGCAAATACCTTACAGGGTAATCAGATTCAAAACACAAATAATCCCTCTAGGCAAAACCTTAAGTTACAAAAAGACACAAACAGGAATATACATTCCATTCAGCACAACTATTTTACCAGCCATTAAACAAAAGAAAATCTAATGCATTTCTACCTAGATTGCTTACTGACTTTTTACAGGAGTTCTGAAGATCATTCCTGATCTGTTCCCAGCAAAAGTATCATGCAGACAGACCCTTGTTTCCTCCCCCTCCCCTCCCCCCAGCTTTGAAAGTATCTTGTCTCCTCATTGGTCATTTTGGTCAGGTGCCAGTGAGGTTATCCTAGCTTTTTAACCCTTTACAGGTGAAAGGGTTTTGCCTCTGGCCAGGAGGGATTTTATAGTTCTGTATACAGAAAGGTGGTTACCCTTCCCTTTATATTTAGGACTGAGGCTTCAACCAGTATTGGGGGACCCACTGTGCTAAGCCCTGTACAAATGTATAGTAAGATACAGTCTCTACCCCAAAGAACTTACAGTTTACATATTCAAGATTAAATGAAAGCGTAGAAAGATTAAGTGACTAGTCCAAGGTCGCCCAGCAGGGTAGAGCAGGAATAAAACCAGAGCCCCAGTCCAGTGTACTAGCTGCTGGACCCCACTGCTTTTCTGCTGTTGACGGGACACATTTGCATTCTTAACAAATGTTGGGAGGAGTACTGCTGCTTGGAAAAAGTGGAGTTAGTATAGTCAGAATCACCTGCCTTTTGGTTTCAGTGCAAAAATGCTATGTGGTGATTCAATTTTGATTTAAACTAAGCAAATTTTAGCAAATGGAAACTGCAAATGTTGGGTAAACTTTTAATGTCACCAGCAGCTTGAATCTCCCATAATCACAGAATTGTTGTAGAAAAGAATATTTGACTTTCTGGATATGTAATATTTCGGGTTATTTTATCAGTTTTAATATGTGGGGCTCCAGTTCTGTCCCACCATGAATCTCTCTTGTCATTGGAGCGTGTTGTGGGTTTTTTTTGTAGAACTTGATCTGTGCAATGGTCTCCGTTACCAGGCTAACTGCACATCTGCGTCCCCCACTCCCCCCCACCCCCCGTCTCTCTATAGCATATCCCCTCTCAGGCCTCAAACCATAGCTACTCTCTCCGGGTGGAATCTCACAATTCTCCCATTCTCAGACCTGGCCCTGGTGATCAGCTGTGATTTCTCTAGCAGCCCCGATATATGTTCGGTGTCCCCCAGCTCTCTCTCTGGGAGCTATGACAGTGGTATCTAGTAACCAAACAGTCTTCTTAAAGTATTATTTTATGTAGAATCACATGATAGAGAAAAATATCATAAACAATAAATCTGTTGACAACACTAGTTTGCCAGATGGCTGTCCACCTTCCATGTGGCAGTGCTGATAGGTCTAAGCTTTCTTAGATGCCCTGGGACAGTTAAGGTCTCACTCTTTCTCAGTCTCTTCCTTTAACTCACAAACCAATTATCTCTCGCCCTGAGCTGGGTGAGTGTTTTTTTTTTAAATCTTGCCCAGTCCTTTGATCCCTTCCTTTGTAAGAGAACAAGGCCTTCTTTAACTATCTATAGCCTTTTGGTCAGTTAGTTCCCAACACTGGCAAAACAGTGGTGTCACTTCAGGTTGGAACCTAAAGTAGGCTATTGTCCTCTAACTGCCCCCAACTGTTTTTTTGTTTTGTTTTGTTATAGTCAGTGTTGCTTCCTTTCTTGTTTTTTCCTCAAGAGATACCTATTAAGCCAGATCAGTACACTCATACAGGAAAGTCTAATAACCCCATTTATAGAAACTTCATCTCACTGAGCGTGTCCAATATGGTATTCATAAAACTACTGCATATCAGTATTCTTAATTTATTACATACTTGCTGTTGCAAATGCAGAGCTGCTAGCTGTCTGCAGCTCTGGATTAAAATGGTCTGTATTGAGCCATTCCGGCTTGGGGTGGGATGTAAGGGCTGGCTTCAAGTGGCATTTTATATCTGGGGCAAACTGGTTCAACAGTCTTCGCTATGTAACTTTTTGAGAAGAAAAATCTAATTACTGTGTCTAATTTGTAATTAGGAAAGTTTTCAATAGTGTGCAGATTTTCACACTCCTTATATCCTCATATAGCACTTTTAGAAATTCGTTTCCAAGAAAGATTCGCCAGATCTAAAGCTGGTGAAAATGGGTTCACTCTCTTGCACTAGCTAAAGAGTGGACTGTCTAAATGCGTCAGGCTTTAAGCAGAGCTTTGCGGATCTCCCTCTTAAGAAAAGCACATGCAGGGCAGATGCAATCCTAAGCACAAAAGGGGTGAGGGTGGGGAAGAGCTACTTTCCTGGGACAAAGTACTCGTTCCATGGATTGAGCATGATACAGAGACAGCTTTGCCTCTTATAGAGAAATAAGACCGCAAATGAGTCTAAAGACTAACAGTGTGAAAGTGAATGAATTGCAGGTCTCTCCTCAGTAATTTTTTTTATCTGTTTGCAGTGCACTTCGAGAGAGATTAAAATAGAGAGAATTAGAGTAAAAACAACCCCCCCCCCCGCCATCCTAGGAGAAGCAGGTGTAATTTTGTAGTTGGGCAGAGGGAAGTCTTCCTAATATTAAGTTCCTTTAGAGATGGTCGTGTGTGTGTAAAAATGTTGAATTTCATAATTACTACTTCACCTTTTAAATGCCTATATGGTCTCGTTCCAATCCCTGCAAACATTACATGTGTCATCCCATGGTTGTCTAATATTCTAGAAATCCAGTGGATATATTCAGTTGGATGTTGTCAGAGTAGCCATTCTAAAAGCTAGTCTGTAAATACAGGTCCACTGGTGTGCACCACATTCACGAATCACAGCTAGACTTTTCCTTCACTGTTTGTGACACTAGCCATTCTTAATAGGGAAGATGCAATTTATATCATGGTAATAATTAGTAGTCCAACTGCTTTTTGCCTGATGACCTGAGGTTAGCTCTTTTGTATTGCACTTTTTGTTTGGCTAAGCAGTGTCTTTTTGTTTGACAAAAACAATTGTTGGTGCAGCTAGACAGTTGGAAGTGTGCAAATGCTTTCCATGTAAGACTTTTTAGATAGAACTACTGCCAAGTTACAGTAGATCAGTTTGCTCAGTAGCCAAGACTTGGCCTATTACCTATCTCTGCATGTTTCTAAAGAGCCCAATCCTGTAATAGATAGATGCCCTTAGGCAACTGAGAATTCAGTGAAACTACAGTACTTGCATACATAAGTAATTTTATGTATATATGTGTGAGGGATCGGGGCCTTAATTACTTACAAAATTGAGATTAAGACTCGTGACCCAACCAGCAGGAATGGCAACTGCATATGGTTACCTGTGCAAACAACCAAACACTCTACCCAATTTGTCCATCTAAAATCCTAATCTAAAGAATAAAGTGGAAAGGAGAAGGTTTGTGCGTACTGATAGGCACTTGCAGTTTTAAGCCATTGTTTAATGGTACAACTACATTTTCAACACAAAGGTCTCTTGTATTGAATAGACCTGGCTCTTCAAGAGGAGGCTTTTTAGCAGCATTTTAAATAAACATCCTTTTTACTGCTGTTTAGTGTGTTAACTTTTTTTGTACAATTTGTGGGCAGTCTTTTATATTGAAAGCAAAAAAACTTCACTTGATTAAGTGGTTGGTTGAAAGGGGTTGGGAGTAACAGCATTTGAGTCACTTCCTTTTCTTCTGGATTTTCGAAACACATCTGACTCTTATCTGATTTGTACATTTAGTATAGAATGTGTTCTTTTCTTTATGGGGAATGTTAAAATATTGTTTAGAAAAATAAATCTTTACAAATCTGGAAAAGAGAGAAATCAATTTTTTATTTTTGGGATTCATTTTGAAATGCTAAATTTTTAGGACACGGGTTAACTGTTTGGTCTCTTCCATTTCCAGAGGAAGTGCTACAAAGATGTCAAACATCAAATTACACTCAGCAATACTGGGCTTCCTTATTTTTAAGTGTTACAAGAAAATTTTTGTCATACAGGGAAGACCTAAACTCTACATATTGCTCATTGAGCAAAGAAAAAGTAGTTTAAACCAGTTGTGTAACTGAAGAAAACACAAGAAAAAATGTAAACAATATTTTTATTATGGCCATTAGTAAAAGTCCAGCCAACAGTATTGTTCAGGAAGCAGTTGTACTTCAGTGGAGCAGAAATATGATTTGGGTTTATGTAGAATCCATCACTGCGCTATCTACAGTCCTTCTGTCAGTGCTTAATTTCTAATTAAAGTGGTGCTGGGGCTATGAACTGCCAAGCCTAGAAGTACTGGGGCTGAGCCCCGGTACAAATTAAGCACTGCCTTCTGTATATCTAATTTTTTGTATGAAGGTTGAACTATGTACTTGGGTGTTATCATGCATATGCCTGAAGTTTAATCTATGCCTGTACCTGACATGTGTGTAGCTTTACTGTAGTGAAAATGACTGACTGCTTTAATTATATATTGTGGTGTGGAGTGGAGGTGGATGAAGTCTCAGTTACTACAACAGGCAGGTTTCACCTAGAGCTGTGTAAATAACTGTTTGTTTACTGGCTATTCTGGGGCCTGCGGATTCATGTCTGGTCAATGTGAAATTTTTTTTTCAACTTTTGACAAACTGAAAAATTAAAAATTTATTTGGGTTGGACAAAATGTGTTTTGAAAACCAAATGTAGTGCTTTATTTCAAAGCTTTCTTAATTTTGAAGAAGAGAAAGTAATTTCAAATCAAAACATTTCATATTACTACTTTAAATAAAATATTTGGGTTTTGATTTTTCTTTCTCCTGATGAAAACAATTTGGCAAATTGCCAAAATGTTTTTGTTTGACCTGAATCTGCCTCCCTCAGTTGGTGGGGTCTGTGTATCTGGAAAAAGTCTTGTCTGAAACTTTGCGTGTGTGTGTGTGTTTGTGTGTTTCTAGCTCTAAGTTCAGGTATTTCAGGCAGCCAGTCCACCAGTGCTCCCTCGCTGTTTCCCCTCTCCCTTTACCCCCTTCACAGTCATCTAAAATAAGGACAGCTTTGCTTTCTTTTTTTAATTGAATTGCTTTATTTTGTTGTAAAATATTAGCGATTCCTATATTTTTATCTTAATTAAATATTTGGTTAAAACTTAATTTAAAATTACATCTTCATGCAGAAAGAGGAAACTGCCACCTTGGCTCAGTCCTTTCTGAAGTGAAATGAGACTTCTGCTTGAAAGGGACTGAGTAAAAACATCAGGATTTTGGTCCATAATGTGTGCTGAAAACTTTCACTGTCATTGTAAAGCAAACTTCTATGTGTTAGGATTTTGGACCCTGATCCTTCTTCCTATTAAATTGACATTAGTTTTGCTATTTGCTTCAATGGAAGCAGGATCAATTCATTAACAAGTAATTTTTAATAGGTACAATGCTTCTGTATTTCCAGTAAAAATTTCCTTTTAAGCAGTGCAGCTTATTAGACATTCATCATCAAGTTAAGGAATGTATTTTTTGGTGGGAGATTTTTCTCCTGAAATCTAACCCTCCTAATCTTTCTAAAATTCCCACTGGCTCAAACCTACAGAGGCATACCCTGGAGACTTTGTATGAGTGAAATATGTTTTTGTTCCTGCCATGAATGCTAATCTTTCTTCCCTATCAAATTTTAAGAATAAAATGTCCTTTATGAAGGAGAAACTCCTTGATTCATATACTTATGAAGTAAATGTAAAGAATACATATACTTAAATGTATTGTTGATTTATCTCAACAAACCCACAGTTTCTGTAAATATTATGTATTAGCAGTAACCACTAACTTCACAGCAACTGGTCTATTGCTCGATATTGATAGCAAGAAAAAAGCTATGTTCGGACACAGTGTCCTATTTGTTTAGTTCCTCCATTCTGTGTCTGCCCTCGAAGTTCTTTATATAGTATCCTCTTCTCTGTCTCTGGGAAGCACTGCACAGAGAGCTTCTAAGAGGTTTCACTTTACTTTTACAAGGAGTCTTAATGCAGATTGATAGTTTAGTTGTGCATAATATCCTCCTTTCTTTTTCAAGAGAAGCAGTTTTGCTGCAGGCATTTTAAAGCAAACCTATTTTTCATAACACAGGCTATCCCATTACAGTAAGTACTATTACTTGAGTCTCATCACCTTTTAACACCAGAATGTTGTAATTGTTTTAAGGAATTGCATACATTTGTCTTGGTTGTAATGACTTCTGTTTTCTGTTTTTGTGGTTTCTGTTTTATACAAACAACCCCCTCTCTTCCCCCAAAAAATGACACAATACTTCTGATATTTTAGGGATTTTTTGTGGATGACGGTAAACAGTTGTGTTAGTGAGTACGTTAAGAATAGCAAAATTATTAGGATATCAGTCTTTTGCTTCTAATTTCTATCATCAGTTTTTGGTGGCTTTTTTGGGGTGACGCAGGGATTGCGCTAAAAGTAGAAAATTAATTGTTTTGACTATAAAACAATGCTTCTAACTGTGACACTTTAATATCTCTGTGAAGCTCAGGCTGTTTGCTAGGCCATCTGTATGATGTGACCTAAAAGTGACTGACACAGCCATAGGCCAGCGACTTCACAAAGACCACCAACATGTGCACACTCTGTGGGTGGGTCTGTCTTGAAGTAATGCATGGCTGTGTGTTAGCAACATGCTGTATCTAGTTTCCATTCTGTTGTAATTTTTCTTTAGCTTTGGGATTGCTTGCAGAGTAAGGGAAGGGAAATAAGGTGCACAATAAGTATTGTAACTGACGCCACTACAGGGTGGTGTGCTTTCAGCATATCCATCTCTTGAGCTGTCTGGTCACAAGCTGTGTGTTTTGGGAGCTGAAGATGCCCCAGGTCTTTGGTGGGTTTGCCTAAAGTAAGAATTACTTTACTAGCGCGGTCATAAACAGAAATGTGCAAAAAGCACAAATACTTTCAATTAAAAGAACTGATTTTCCAACAGTTCCTAACCCAGCACATAGGGGCAGTTTGTTACTTTATACCCCTGTACCAGTCTTGTTAAGGCTTCCTGTGAACCATTATCCTTCTGTGCACAATCAGTTGTCCCCATGCCTCATGCTTACAAGACACTGTGCTGTATCCTTCTTCTGCAGCTATTACTGGTCCTCTTTCCCTGTCCTGCTCTTAACTTTCAATTCCGTTCTGGAGGCTATCTAACCTTCCCTCTGCAGCCATCTCTCAATCGTTGGCTACCACTGCTGCTCACGCACAGCTTCTGGATGTCTCCCAAGAGCCTGGTCTCCCCTAAACCTGGGATATTAATTCCTTTTTTGTCTAGGGAATTTCTGGAGCACTTTATTGGCCAGAGGCTGAACTGGGCACCCCAGTGCCCTCTCTTGGCTAGATCTTCCTCTTCCAGCTCAGCCATACTGGAGGTCCTGGAGGAGGGAACCCAATCATGAGCCAGTAGGTTCATTAGAGATTCAAATTTCCTGTTTTATCTTCAAGCTGCTTTTCCTTCATTAATAAGACAAATACAATATTGATCTTACAAAATTGAATCTGCATCCATTTAGCAGGGACAAAGTCCACACACCTTGTTTAACATACGTACTGTTTGTTAGCAAAAGGCCAACGTTTTCAGTCCTGGGTATCAAAGTTGGGTATGTACAGCCATGTTTAGAAGAAGCCTGACTCTTTCAGAGTTGTTGAGCACTTGCAGCTCCCATTGAAATCCCTCTCACTGACACCCAATCAGTCCGCTGTCCTTAGTTCAGCCCTCCCCGTTCCAGCTTCTATTTCATAATTTTGGGCAATGGCTTCCTTTCACCCTCTTAATATTAGAAGTGTGTGTTGCTTTGCTCATCTTAAATTCCTCGGAACGTCTGGTTTCTTTGGGTTTTATTTCTTTAATCAATGACACCTCTGTATGTCTTTTCAAGCCTCACAATTAGACCATCACTAATTCTGACACCCAAGTTTCCTAGTTACTCGATCAGCTGAAGTCACATGTGCTATTTGCTCTGTCAAAATATAGTAGTATGCAGCCTTCTTGTAGCCATGGTGATCCAAGGAAATTAGAGATGCAAGATGGGTGAGGCAATATCTTCTGTTGGTGACCGAGACAAGCTTTTGCATTTACACAGGTCACTGCACTCAGTATGAGAGCTAAATACAAGGTGGAGCAGATTATTGAGCTGTAGCACTCTGAGTATATTTTCCAGACCTGAAGAAGAGCTCTGTGTATGATCAAAAACTTGTCTCTTACCAACAGAAGTTGGTCCAATAAAAGACATTACCTCACCCACCTTGTGTCTCTAAAATACAGTAGGGAAGGGAATTATGGCATTCAACTTTGCATTAAACTCTGGATTTTTAATCCTGTCTATTCTTTTTCACTAATAACTGTGTAAAATGTTACCTTTAGAATTCACATCCGTTTCTTAATGCCTAGTTTCTTTAGAATGAATTACCGGTATATGTGGGAAATGTGCTCTAGAGTGGGTGCATAACTGGTTGAAAAACAGTACTCGGAGTACTTATCAATGGTTGGATGTCAGACTGGGAGGATGGATCTTGTGGGGTAGTTTAGGGGCCTGTCCTGGGCTTGGTAGTAGTCTGGCTGGTGGAGTGAAGAATATGCTTATAACATTTGTGCATGATTGCAAGCTGGGAGGGTTGCTAGCAGTTTGGAGGACTGAATTAGCTTTCAAAAGGACCTTGACAAATTTAGTCTGAAATCAACCAAGTTAAGTCAATAAAGACAAGTGCAAAGTGCTACATTTGGGATGGAAAAATTAAATGCATGGATACAAAATAGGGAATAACTGGTTGGATATTAGAACTGCTGAAAGGGATCTTGGGGTTACAGTGGATCACAAATTGAATATGAGCCAACAGTGTGGTGCAGTTGTGAAAAAAGGCTAATGTCCTTCTGGGATGTGCAATGTAATACACTGGGGATAAACTGATCTTCTCTGCTTGGCAGGGGTGGGGTCTCAGGTGAGTCTTGTGTCCAGTTTTGGGCTGAACATTCTAGAAGAGATGTGGACAAATTGGAGCATCCAGAGGAGAGTAACCATCAAAGGTTTAGAAAACCTGACCTAGGAAGAAAGGTTAAAAAACAAACAAAACCTCTGTGCATGTTTAGTCTTGAGAAAAGAAGACTGTGTGAAAGGGGGGCCTGATAAGTTTTCAGGTATGTTAAGGGCTGTTCTAGAGGACTGTGATCAATTGTTCTGTCTACTAAAGGTAGAACTAGAAGTAATGGCCTTTATCTGCATCAAGGGAGATCTAGGTTAGATGTTAGGATATCCTTTCTAATTATAAGGATAGTTAAGTAGTCATGGAATTGGTTATCGAAGGAGGCTGTGGAAGCCCTGTCTTTGTAGGTTTTAAGCAAAGATTAGATGAACACCTGTGGTCAAAGTATACGTGGTCCTGCCTCAGGGCTGGATTAATGACCACTTCACATTTTGATCAATTTTTATGTGCTGGGTGGCCCCTTTTAAAGAAACTGGCCTTTCGTCATTAATAACATTAACATGAATAAGTAACTGTTCTTGTTACCTGTTTTGCTATCTCTAATTTACCAGCCGAGCATATGAAATATTTTCAGTAGATTGGAAAATGTATATTTAGTCAGCAGTAAGTCTCTTCTATTAGCATGAAATCCACCCACTTCCTAGAGTGTCTTTGTATAGCATGGGGTGATTTATATTTGTGGGAGATGGATTTTGCCCTCCGACTTGTAGATAGGGTGTATTTAGACCACGCTTCTTTGGCTAATATTCTGGAATACCAACCCACTAGATACATGTAAACATGGATCAGATATAGACCATGTATTAAACTACAGCAATATAAAATTAACGCTGGCCTACATTAAATGGGTTAAAAACTGGCAAATGGACACGTTTCAATGTAATTGCAAACTGGGAATCATCACTGATGTTGTGTGTTTCTAGTGGAGTTTTGAAGAGATTAACTTTTTTTAAATCAATGACCTGGAAGTTTGCAGATGACCCAGACTGGTAAGTAATGAAGAGGACAGATTTCTGGTATACACCCATGTGGATTGCTTGGTAAACAGAGTGCAAGCAAATAATACACTTTTTTTTAATATGGTCAAACACTAAGTCATACGTGTAGTACAAAGACCGTAGACCATATTTACGGGGAAATATCCTGGGAAGCAGTGAGTCTGAAAAAGACTTAGAGGTTCTGGTGGGTAATCAGCTGAACGTGAGCACCTGGTGTGACACTGGCCAAAAAGGCTGATGCAATCCTTGGATATATGAACAGGGGAATCTTGAATGGAAATAGGGAGAATATTACCCCTGTATTTGGTGGTGGTGTGACTGCTGCTAGAATACTGTAGCCAAGTCTAGTGTCTACATGTCAAGAAAGATTTTGACAAATTGGAAAAGGTTCAGAGAAGAGCCATGAGAATGATTGAAGCATTAGTAAATGTGCCTTATCGTGATAGACTCAAAGAACTCAATCCATTTAGCTTCACAAAGAGAAGGTTAAGAGTGATTTGATTGTTCACCGTGTAGATACTTACAGACTGCAAATATTTGATCTAGCAGAGAAAGGTATAACAGAATCCAATGGCTGGAAGTTAAAGCCAGACAAATTCAGACTGGAAATAAGGCATACATTTTTAACGGTGAAAGTAATTAACCACTGGAAAATTTAATAAGGGTTGTGGTGGATTCTCCATCACTGACAATGTTTTTCTAACACATGGACTGGAAATTATTTTGGGGAAGTTCTGTGCCCTGTGTTATAAAAGAGTTTAGAGCAGACAATCAAAACCGTCCCCTCTGGCCTTAGAATCTATTAATCTGTGTTTATTTGCTCTTTGCCTCTGGAGGGCATTAATTTTTGTTTAAAGCTTTCCATTCCTGCTAAAGAGGAGCATACAGTTTCCCCTATAGTGTGAATACCAGCAGACAACTTTACCTCTAGCGGCAGTCAAGGTGTCTTATTTATTTATTAAAATAGTATAAAGTTACAGCAAACTTGCTCTATTGTATGTTTGCATTGCTTACTATATTTTGAAAAGTTAAAGTGCAAAAGACTCCTGAACAACAAAACATTCCCCCCCCCCAAAGCCATTATCTTGCTGTCATGTTAAACACAAGCCTACCCCTTGCAGAAACAATTTTTTGCATATTAGGATCTGTGTCTTTGTGTTTTGTACCATACTTTGAATTTGAGAATTGAAACCTTGCAGCTCAAAGTGCATTAGCTGAACAGCATTTAAAGTATCAGTTCCTCAAATTTACTCCCTTTTTTCATATTTCTATGCAAAGCTTTGCATATATACTCTGTATTTTCAGTTGTTAAAACAGAAAATGAAAAGGAGTACTAGTGGCACCTTAGAGACTAAACAATTTATTTGAGCACAAGCTTTCGTGAGCTACAGCTCACTTCATTGGCTGTCTCCTCACTGTGTTTTCCACTGAATGCATCTGATGAAGTGAGCTGTAGCTCATGAAAGCTTATGCTCGAATAAATTGGTTATTCTCTGAGGTGCCACAAGTCGTCCTTTTCTTTTTGCGAATACAGACTAACACGGCTGCTACTCTGAAAACAGAAAATGTGATTCTAGTCTGAGACAAACAATTTACACCAGCATAGTTCCTATCTTTGAAAATCTGCTATGGTGCATGCTGTTCCAATATGTTATACTGGCTAGTGAACAGGTGCCATGCATCTTTTTTTTAAATCCTCATTAATTGTACACCCTCTGCCTCTTAAGTCCTACAGGGAGGCCAGGCAAAAAGAACACTGTTGGCTCAGTAGTCTGACACCCAGCAGGGTACTGGGTCAAGCCATTTGATTATAGACTAGAAAGCCAGAAAGGACCACTGAGGTCATCTAGTTTGACCTGTATAATACAGGCCATAGAACTTCTTTAAATTTAATTCCTGTTTTGAACTAGAGCGTACCTTTTTAAAAAAATATCCAACCTTGATTTTAAAAATTGCCAGCGATGATGAATCCATCACTACACTGGTTAGATGTTCCACTGGTTAATTATCCTCACTGTTAAGGATATGCCATTCAAATTGAGGTCCCCTGTGATCAGGTTTTTTTCCTACACATTATAGATAGGCGCGTGAGGAGGCGGTCATTCTAGTCTCTAGTGTGATTTGGTGATCTACAGCAGAAACCAGCTGGTACCCCATGAATATTGTAAATTGGAGCTATGTTGTAACAAGGTTTCAGACAGCTGTGTTGTCATGGGTTGCCTAAATTGACTTGTTTGTAGGTCAGCGGTTTACAAATTGTCTAATACGGCAGACTTATTCTGCAATTATAAATATTCACAACTGTGGTAATTCAGAAAACCAACTCTCCTTCTCTTATCTTTGTGCTCTCCCAGTCCTGGGCCATCTGTGCACTGAGTGACCTCTGGTGTAAGCTAGAGCAGTGCTACTCAAAGTGGTGGTCCGCGGACGGGTGCTGTTCCGGGAGCCATCGGCACATGGTTGGGTGGGGGGGAATTGCCGGTCCCCCACATCACAGCACTGAGCTAGAGGAGCCTAAAGGCTGACTTTTCCATATGCTGTTTGGTCTGCCAATGGCCCCAGAGGAGCTGGCAAGTAACTAGGGATTCCTGGGTCAGAAGGACACCCTGTGTACTGGACGGGGGTTGCAGAGGAGTCAGTATGCCGTTTCTGCACCATCAGAATACACCCTATGTTAGCTATGGTGATTCTCAGGGCTGCTTAGCACTGGTAGTGATGTGCAAAGTAGTCCTAGAGCAACGCAGGGGCCATTTATTCAGAGACTCTTGTCCATGTGTCCTTGTGCTGGGTTCTGTGCCTCAGTCTCGGTTTCTTGGCATGGTAATGTAGAATTAAGTCTTGGGGTTTAAAGCACTTGTAACTTTGGGAACTGCTGTGATTGCTGAGTGGCTCTATACTACTTTTAACTTGGCAGATGAAACTTCTCCCACTTGTATTCTACTTTTCTGCGTTTGTGAGTCTTGACTGGAATCTAGCCTTATGTGAATTTAAAGTAATCTTTTTTGTCAAGATTTGGCTATGCTTCTCCCTGCTACTGGTGTTTGGTGTGAAAGAGGACAGTGAAGTGTGAAAATACAAAGATTACAGTCTTGTTGTTCAGGCCTAGAAAGAGTCCCTACATACAGCTTGCTTAGAATATTATATATTCTTTGCCCCTTTTATTTTTGCTAGTGTGGAGAAAAACAAAATCTGCAGCTTATCTAGACATAAATCTGTATTTAAAGCTGGTTCGCCTCAGAGTTGTTCCTGTAAAGCTGTATGATTCCACTGCCTGCATCAGTATGTATCTCAGGATTGGTAACTTCAATGACCTTCAAGTGCTCTGTTACTTGTCTGTGTGCGTTCCAGTGGAAATAGTGTGAGTTGTGCTCTTTATCTGAAGTTGTGACTTGTTAACACTGAGTTTGAAAAATGGCTGTGTGGTTTTTAACAATAAAAACAAGCCATTTTTCTCCTACTAGCTGGATTGCCTCCAATTTTTGCAAATAATTCTAAGTGGGTGTGTAGGGTGTGGGGTTTTTGTTTGTTTTTTTTTCTTTTTTATAAGAGAGGCTGGCATTTCTCTCTCTAGTTCAAGCGTGATTAGTTTGGCCTTCTATCTTCATTTCTTAGGGAAAAGTTCTTTGTAGTCTCAGGTATGCTCTGTGGCCCAAATAATTTTTGTGTATATCATTTTGAGGTGAATTTGACAATTATATGAGGTAGTTGGCTTGGGAGCAAAGAGGGAGAACTGCTTTTTGAAAATACAGTGTAGTGGTTCCCAACCTTTTGAAATCCCCTTTGCAGAAGAGTTTTGGATGGACTTCCTGCCATGTCTCTTGCCATGTACTAACTTGGCTTCTGCCATCTATTCTTTTTTCTTTCCATTTTTCTCTCTATATTTATCCTTCTGTCCACTAGTTTTCTTCTTATTGATTCTTTCTCTTCTGAGTACTCTTTTCCATTCCTCACCCCTTCTCCACCCCCACCTCTAACATTATTACATGTTGCTCAGGGCAGGTGTTGGTGGGGCGTGGATGTGTGCTTTAATGGCTGAGTCATGTACATGAGCGCTGTGTTTGGGGCTGCCTTAAAGCAAGAGGAACAATGGATGACTTTGAAGAAGTTGCTTATTACTTTGTCTGCGGACATGACAGCATGTTCACATTTGAGACACTGGGAGAGCAGGACCGATCCAGGTTCATGTAGCCTTTCTGCTCCCACTACTCCTCTCAACTGTCCCCAACCTCCTGGTCTAGTCTGACAACTTAGTCCCCCTCACTAGTCTACCCTCCCTCTGTTTGGAAAACACTGGTTCGGTGGGTTGTGGGTGTTGGCCCTTGATGTTTTAAAGCTGTTTTATCCAAGAAACTTCAGATTGGGTTTATTAATCTGTCTTTGAGGTGAAGTGCATGGGATTATATTTGAGGAGTGGGGGAGTTTTATTTTAGAGGCTGTTGAATTGAAATATAACCTAGAGGGGAGAGGGTGAGATCGAGTGGACTGACCAAGAGAGGGTTGGTAACCAGAAACCACTGAGTTCTATTCCAGTGTTCTCTTGCAATGTTAGACAGTATGAAAAATAAAATACATAAAATAAAAATCTATTGTTCACCTAGCTCTAGCTGAAAGGTCACGTTCTATGCCACGGAAACTCTCACTTTTGTAGAACTGCTCAAGGAAACTTTATTTTTTCCTTGTGAAATTTTAACTAACACTTTCTTCCCCTCTGTTTTCATTTAAAAATAAATTGTTTTCTTGAGGGGAGGAAGGGGAAGATAGAAAACCTTTCAACCAGCTAAACATGTCTGCTTTCTATGGTACCTATATGGCTAAGAAACTTCCTTCCCTCCAAGCTGTGTCCTCGTTAAATGATCAGCTAAAGCCCTAGTTGAGCTTCAGCCATACGCTTGAGTCTCTTCCTATTCAGTCAGCGTAATGCTTAAATGTGCTTAAACATGTGCTTAAATGTAAGCTTATGCTTAGGATCTTTATAGAATTGGGGCCTATGGTAACTGGAGGGCTATTATATTGCACATGTTTTCTTTTTCTTTCGTTTATCTGACTCTGTCATCTCCCCAGATGGGAGTCCACACATTTCCTGAGTTAAACATTACAGTATTTGAATTTAAATAAAATTTGAATCAAGAGACGAAATGGATCAAAACAGTGTCTAAATGTGTTTCTTGGAGACAAACTTCTGAAAGCAGCAGTAAGAGGAGTTAAACGTAAATTACGGAAGTTAGAACAAAATACAAAGCTGGTATTGGGGGTTTCCGGCACAAAGGAGATTCAGAGTTGTACCAGTCCACTGCTGTCTCTTTCTCCACACCTTTCCCCTTTCTACTGGCTTTTCTCAGTCTGTCTCCTCCAACACTTCCAAAGTCCATTTAAAGTTAGTGTCTTTCCACTGACAACAGTGGGCTTTGCATCAGGCCTATGGTGATAACAAGTCCTTTGTTCTCTCCAAAGCCACCTGCTTTCTGGTCCCTAGGCCTTGCATCAGCTCTGTCCATGCAACTTGGATGGGGAAAAGATTCCTTATTCCCCGTGTCCTTTGTAGCTGGTTGACCACAGTATAAATTACTTATACAGAAGTTAGCGTTGTAGCCATGTCGATCCCAGGATGTTAGAGAGACAAGGTAGATGACATATCTTTTATTGGACAAAATTCTGTTTAGTGAGAGAGACAAGCTTTTGAGCCACACAGAGCAGCTCTTTACATATGTTTCATGTCTGTTATCTGTCACTCTTGTAAAAAGTGACTCTTGAATTTGAACAATACATATAACAATTCATTAATTATTAGGGTCCAGATTTCTGGAGATGGTTTTACTTTAGTAAGCACTTTAACTTCTTTTTATGCACAGGCTTTTACCTAGGACATAGGGACTAAATCTTAAATGAAGAGCGCAGTTGAAAATGTAGTATATTATCCTTTTATATAAAAGGACCAGATCCTCTTCTAAAACAATATAGTGGCTTGATATTTGTCTTCCACGGGTTTAGCAATCGGCACTTTGCTAAATCCTTTCTGTGACACAACTTAACACTGAATGTGGACAGGGCAGTTAGTGTGTTTTAAAAATATGGTTGGCTGTGGTTAACTAGAGGATCATTCATGTTCTTACACATGTCCCTCCCCACAAGAAAGGGCAAAATCATATTGGTAACAGTATGTTAAAATTTTAGTTATGCAGTTTCCCAGACTAGATAAGGCCAAAGGGTTCCATGAATGTTTCTAGGAATGTTGTTGTTCAAACCAAAAATCATCATTATATGCTGAAATATTTGCAAATATTCTCCAGAATTGGAGCTCTCTCAGTAAGAGATGCTGCATAAGTGCTTTCCATGCTCCACTACTCCCACTCAGTAAGTTATCTTTTGAGTTGTAATAGCAACACCTTTTTAGTTATAACGTATGCTCTTTTTTTTCTCTCCTCCTCTTCTCCCCACCCAGATCGAATTCAGTTGCCCAGGAATATGATTGAAAACAGCATGTTTGAGGAAGAACCTGATGTGGTTGACTTGGCAAAGGAGCCTTGCTTGCATCCATTAGAGCCTGATGAAGTGGAGTATGAGCCAAGAAGTTCACGACTACTGGTGCGTGGCCTTGGAGAAAATGAAATGGATGAGGATGAAGAGGATTATGAATCATCAGCGAAATTGCTGGGCATGTCTTTCATGAACAGAAGCACAGGTCTCCGTAATAATGCAGCTGGCTATAGACAGAGCTCAGATGGATCATGCTCAGTGCCCTCTTTAAGGACCATGGTGGTTTGTGCAGTTGTTCTTGTGATTGCAGTTTCAGTAATAATGGTGATCTACCTTCTTCCCAAATGTACCTTTACCAAAGAAGGCTGCCATAAAAAGAACCATACAATGGAACTGATATATCCTCTAGCAACTAATGGAAAGAGATTTCCGTGGGCAAAAACTAGGCTTCCCAGTAATGTTATACCACTACACTATGATCTTGTCTTACAGCCAAACCTAACAACTGCAAAGTTTTCAGGTTCTGTTCAGATAACTGTTAATGTAATTCAGGTCACTTGGAATATCATACTTCATAGCTCAGGACTTAATATCACCAAGGCAACACTGAGTTCAGCAGGTTGGAATCAGGCAAAACCAGTTGTAGTCCTGGAATATCCAATACGTGATCAGATTGCAGTTGTGGCCCCTGACGCTCTACTTGTTGGACAGAACTACACCCTCAGTATAGACTATTCATCTAATTTATCAGATACCTATTATGGGTTTTACAAAGTCTCCTACAAGGATGAACATGCTGAGAAAAGGTAGGCTTATGAATAACTCTTCTCATCCCTGTATTTCTAGGTTGTTTTGTATGTACTCATGTCATAAATATAAAGGGAAGGGTAAACACCTTTAAATCCCTCCTGGCCAGAGGAAAAACCCTTTCACCTGTAAAGGGTTAAGAAGCTAAGACAATCTTTCTGGCACCTGACCAAAATGACCAATGAGGAGACAAGATACTTTCAAAGCTGGCGGGTGGGGTGGACAAAGGGCTCTCTGTCTGTGTTTTTTGCCAGGAACAGAGAAGGAATGGAGTCTTAGGACTTAGTAAGTAATCTAGTTAGATATGTGTTGGATTCTGTTTTGTTTAAATGGCTGGTAAAATAGTTGTGCTGAATGGAATGTATATTCCTGGTTTTGTGTCTTTTTGTAACTTAAGGTTTTGCCTAGAGGGATTCTCTGTTTTGAATCTGATTACCCTGTAAGGTATTTACCATTCTGATTTTACAGAGGTGATTCTTTTACTTTTTCTTCAATTAAAATTCTTATTTTAAGAACCTGATTGTTTTTTCGTTGTTCTTAAGATCCAAGGGTTTGGGTCTGTGTTCACCTATGCAAACTGGTGAGGATTTTTATCAAGCCTTCAGGAAAGGGGGTTAGGGTTTGGGGAGGATTTTGGGGGAAAGATGTTTCCAAGCGGGCTCTTTCCCTGTTATATATTTGTTAGATGCTTGGTGGTGGCAGCAATAAAGTCCAAGGGCAAAAGGTAAAACAGTTTGTACCTTGGGGAAGTTTTAACCTAAGCTGGTAAAAATAAGCTTAGGGGGTTTTCATGCAGGTCCCCACATCTGTACCCTAGAGTTCAGAGTGGGAAAGGAACCTTGACAACTCATTTGCACTTGATTCATTAATTAAAAATGATGATGGGGGAAGGGGAGCAATGACTTGGATGTGTGGTTTTTCTCACTCAGCACCTGGGCCCTGAAGTGTATAGCAAAGGAGTTCTTCAGGAGTCAGTCGCTAACAGAAAATCTGTCTGAAAATGAGCAGGGTTTTTGCTTTATGTAAAAAAAGTTCCTTAGGAAATACAACTTTCCCTCTGTTTTTAATATTAATTCTTCATGTTGATAGCAATTTACACAAAGATCAGGTGCAGCGGGGGAGAGTAAAGCAGAAGTTTTCCATGATTAGAATCAACACTGCTTCAAGAATGTCTTGCATAGGTTGGTTCATTATAGTGCAGACAGTCCTTCAGTTCAGTTCTGTTACCCGGCTTGTAGATAGATATCCTGTTAGGTTGTATTAATTTAGGTCCTTTCCTGGCTTTCTCTCAAATATGTTTTTTGTGGTGGTGGTGTTAATGAGTCACTACTGCAGAGTGATTGATACTCTTAATCATGAATGTTGTTGATGGGGAATTTGTCCAAAAGACCACTTGGTCTACTTCTTACTAAGTCAGTAGACAATCACAAAGGTTGTACTAAGCACCTTCCTTCTGGTCTCCTTAGAAGTAGGTAAGTAATAAAGGTTTGATATTTTTCTCCATAGGTAGCCAGGTTGTTATAGCCTTACTCACATAAAATAGTACCCGACTCCTTGAGCAGTCTCATTGATTTCAGTGGGGCTACTTGAGGAGTAAATTAATATTGCAGTGAGGCACAAGCTGACCAATAATCTTTTGCTGCCTGCACCTCTTAATTAATGATAAATAAATCCAGACTTAAAATTAAGTCTAATCCATTTTAAAAAGAAAACCAGCTAGTGTAAAGATTATTTATTTTTAGTAGAAAAGCAAGAGAGCTGCATAGTGGAAAGATGTTTTGCTGAGCTTTCGCTATTCAAAAAAAAATCTAGTTTACTTAACTAGATGATGCAGTTGATCTCCCTGACTCTTCCCATAACACACTAACAATGATAAATTTTAAAAGGCAACACATTAAAAAATGTCAAAGTAAATGCTTTTTGATGTCACTTAAAATTAACCTGTAGAACTTATCACCATCAGGATATCATTAAGGCAAATAGCTTAATATAGACAAGAAAAGGGTTGTATACATCTTGTCATTTTAGAAGAACTTCTGCTGCTATAAAAACTGGGGTACACTTGCAATTTATAGACTGCAACAGTACATGCATTGATCACCATCTAATAGGAAGAGTCCTCAAGTAACAGAGTCCTCCAGTCCCCAAATGATATGTTCTGTTGTGGAACTGGGCACATCACAGTGGGTTTATGACTTTTTTCTTTCTAAAGCACCTGGCTTTTGAAGACAGAGGTCTGGTCTAGATACCATTGGTTTGTTCCAGTTTGGCTGTGTCTGGCTGGCCAATTTTTTGAACGGTCAAAACAAGTTCCATATTTTCCTACTCGGAAAGAAATCTTATCCATAAACATCAAGGAGAGGATATTCATACGCATATGGTGAAACTCCCTCTCTGGAGGTTACCTGGTGACAGATATTTTTCCCAGTGTTGTAGCCAGCTGTTGATCTTTCTTCCTTATTCTTTTGGCTTTGAATTAAAATAACAAAGATTTGTTATCAATAGCATTCTCATGCTAGTGAGCCAAAGATCACTATAATCTGAGTTGTCCATCACATCAAAATATCATACCTGAAAGATAAACTGCCACAAGAAGAAGCTGAGAACACAGGCATTACAAGGCAATATATGAAATGAAATAAAATAACTGCAGTCAGAGCTTAGAAGGCAAAATTCATTTATGCCAATAATTGTGGGCAATGGGTTCCATTTTGCTTTCATTTTCTATTAGGTTCCCTTTCCAAAAAGCCTCCCTTCATTCTCTACATTTAATTTACTTCATCATTGTCGTTTTTAAAAATGCAGGCTTTTGAGGGGTGAAGCTGACCTGTGTTAGTGTGTGAATGATAAATTAGCTCTCTACATTCAGATGCTGTGTTTATCAGGCTGACATCAAAGAAAACAAACCATTTCCTGATCTCTTGAGAGGGAAGGAGATAGAATTTTCTTCCCTCACCCCCTGTTGGCATTTTCTTCCTGTTGAGGATGAGGGGATAGGGTAAGTTGTCTGTTGAAACATTACCATGCATTCAAAAACATGAGTCAGACCCTGAAAAATCTTATTTTATTTTTGAACCCCATATATTCTGGGTTATTTTTTTCTTTTGTTTTTGAGATCTGGGTTTCATGTCTTTCAAGCTTTATTCCATAGCCATGAGAGCGAGAAACCTACTTTTAAAAAAAAAAAAAAAAAAAAAAAAAAAAAGCTGAAATTCTCACATAAACGTATGACTCCAGGAGCAGGGGCTTTCAGAAGAAGGCCAGATAACACAAGTCTTATATTTAAAATCTCAGCAGTTCTTAATCCTACAGTTTTTTCTGTTGAACTAAACAAGAAGAGCCAAACTCTGAAAGCACTTCTCACAAGATTGTGCAGTGTCTTAATGGCAATCAACCTACACGCTTTAAGAAACTGATACAAGTAGGTGTGTCAGTAAGAGATTTAAGTTAATGGACAATAAAATGTAGTGACTTTCCAAGGCTTGTCTGTCTGGGTCAGAAGAAAGTTCAGAGAGGCAGCTTTGGAAAAGGTCACCACTCCTGATTAGCTTCACAGACGGTTGCTAGTGCCAAAGAAGTTATGGGGGGCAATATAGCTGTAAGAGGAAACAGATGTGTGCCTGGAGGAACAGGAAGGAGCCAGTGGGTAGACTTGGAAAGAGCCACAAGATTGAATCAGAATGTGACCCTTTTTTTAGAAAGGACTCTGCAGCTCTTCCACTTTCTGGGTGAACAGCCTGATGATAGCTACTACTGTACCTTCATGTTGTCACAGCATAGCTGTGGGATTTAGGAAAGTGTGTAAATTGCTATCAGTAGAAGGTGTGATGTCCGTGTTGGGGACATGCTTTCTCGACCACTCTGAAAGATCGAAAGGAAGATAGAAAGAAAAAAGTATTTTGGTGCCATGTTTGGAAGATGTGTTGCAGTCTCCTATTTGCTAGTCTCCACCAACATTTATTGGGCCTGGCGAAACAAAGATTCTAGTCAAATGGAGTTGAACAGGATTCCCTCCCTGCCTCTGTTTATGTGTTAACTTTGTAGTGTAGATGAGCTCTTTAAGTCAGCTTAACTACATCTCTCAGAGCTGTGAAAAATTTCACACCTTGTGCAATGTCATTAAGCTGACCTAAGATCTGGTGTAGATGCTGCTTGGTCAATGGAAGAATACTTTTGTCAACCTAGCTCAGCGTTTCTCAAATATAGCCACCAGGGGGTTTCTCTGTGGTCACAAGAGCCTCCTGGGTGGTGATGGGGGGGCAACGCATCAGTCCCTCACTTCCTGTTGCTCCTGGATGTGCTGCCCTGCACCACTTCTGAAGACAGGTGGGGCATGATACTGAAGGAGCAAGGTGGGTTCTCTACCTGTGAGGGTTGGTGGGGTTTTGGCTTCAGCCCTGGAGTGGTTGGGACTTAGGGAGCCTGGCTTCAGCCCAGGGCTCCAGCCACCAATATCCAGCTCTGGTTGCAGGGTTTCAGGCACTGACCCCAGCTTTGGTCACATGGCCCTGATCTTCAGTCATGGGGCTTCAGGCTCTAACCCCAACAGTGCGGTGACTGGCTGTGATTCCTGGCGCTGATCCCGGGCTGTATGGTGCCGACCCTCAACCCAGGTGGCGGGTGCCTGCCCTGGTTGCTGACCCTTGGCTCTGGTGGGTGCTGGCCCTGGGCACCAGTCCTGGGTGCAGATCTCCAGCCCTGGTTGTGTGAATGGGAGCTGACCCTGGGCTCTGGCGGGTGCAGGCCCTGGATGCTGACCTTCAGCCCTAGCTGTCTGGCAGCAGGCTTCTGCCCCTAGCCCCAGCCATGTGGCAGCAGGTGCTGGCCCCAGTCACTGACCTCTGGCCATGTGGTAGCAGGCACTGATCCCTGGCCCTGAGCACAAATCCCCAGTCCTGTAACGCAGCAACTGGTGCTGAGCCACTGGGCTCCAGTAGGTGCTGGCCCAGGGTGTTGACCCTCAGCCCCGACACACAGTGGCAGGGTCTCCCATCCATCCCCCCTGGCCTCCGCTGTCTCCCCAAGCCCTACATCCATCCTCCATGGCCCCTGCTGCTCCCCATCCCTCCATCCAAGTCTTAATTTGCCAGGACTACTTGTGAAAAGTGATATTAACACAGATACAAGTATCACTTTTCTTAGCATTATTTTTATTATCTAGTCCACAAACAATCCCTACATAAATAAATTACAATGATTTGGACATGTATACGTGCATATTTATTAGGGCTGTCGATCAATTGTAGTTAACTCACGTGATTGATCGCAGTTAATTTTTTTGAGTTAATCGCAGTTTTAATCACACTATTAAACAATAGAATTCCAATTGACATTTATTAAATATTTTTGGATGTTCTACATTTTCAAATATATTGACTCCAATTACAACACAGAATATGAAGTGTACAGTGCTCACTTTATATTTTTTATTACAAATATTTTCACTGTAAAAATTAAACAAAAGAAACAGTATTTTTCAATTCACCTCATACAAGTACTGAAGTGCAATCTCTTTATCGTGAAAGTGCAATTTACAAATTTAGATTTTTGTTTTCTTTTGTTACATAACTGCACTCAAAAACAAGAGTGTAAAACTTTAGAGCCTACAGGTCCACTCAGTCCTACTTCTTGTTCAGCCAACTGCTAAGACAAACAAGTTTGTTTACATTTACAGGAGATAATACTGCCTGCTTCTTATTTACAGTGTCACCTGAAAGTGAGAATAGGCTTTCGTGTGGCACTTTTGTAGCAGGCATTGCAAAGTATTTATGTGCCTGGTATGCTCCTTCATGCTTCGGCCACCATTCCAGAGGACATGCTGATACTAGTTTTTTTTAAAAAAAAAAATGCATTAATTAAATTTGTGACTGATCTCCTTGTGGGGCTGAGAATTGTATGCCTCCTGCTCTGTTTTACCCTCATTCTGCCATATATTTCATGTTATAGTAATCTTGGAGGATGACCCAGCACATGTTGTTCATTTTAATAATGCTTTCACTGCAGATTTGACAAAACGCAAAGAAGGTACCAATATGAGATTTCTAAGGATAGATATGGCATTCCACTCAAGGTTTAAGAGTCTGAAGTGCCTTCCAAAATCTGAGAGGGACGAGTGTAGAGAGCATGCTTTCAGATGTCTTAAAAGAGCAATGCTCCGATGTGGCAACTACAGAACCTGAAACACCAAAAAAGAAAATCAACCTTCTGCTGGTGGTATCTGATTCAGATATGAAAATGAACATGCGTCAGTCTGCACTGGTTTGGATTGTTATCGAGCAGAACACTTCATCAGCATGGACTTGTCCTCTGGAATGGTGGTTGAAGCATGAAGGGACATATGAATCTTTAGCACATCTGGCACATAAATATCTTGCGACGCCAGCTATAACAGTGCCATGCGAATGCCTGTTCTCAATTTCAGGTGCCATAGTAAACAAGAAATGGGCAGCATTATCTTCTGCAAATGTAAACAAACTTGTTTATCTGAGCGATTGCCTGAACAAGAAGTAGGACTGAGTGGATTTGTAGGCTCTAAAGTTTTACATTGTTTTATTTTTGAATGCAGGTTTTTTGTACATAATTCTACATTTGTAAGTTCAACTTTCATGATAAAGAGATTCCCATTACAAGTACTGCAGTGCACAATTGAAAAATATTATTTTTTACAGTGAAAATATTTGTAATAAAAATTAGATATAAAGTGAGCACTATACATTTTTGTATTCTGTGTTGTAATTGAAATTAATATATTTGAAAATATAGAAGACATCCAAAATATTTAAATAAATGGTATTCTATTGTTTAACAGCATGATTAATCACGATTAATTTTTTTAATCGATTGACAGCCCTAATATTTATTTTTCTTAAAGTTAATTAAGTATTTTAGGGAAAAAAATGTCAGGGCAGCCACCAGCAACAGTTGGTGGCTGCACTGAGTCAAAATTTGTTGAGAACCTCTGTGCTGTCACCTCTTAGAAAGCTGGATTTACTATTGCAATGGAAGAAAACCTTCCGTCAACTTAGTGTCTGCACTAAAGTAGTTTGTGTCACTGTAGCATTTCTAGTGTAGACGTACCCAAAGACATTGACTGGGTCAGCAGTTGTCCACAAGTCAGTGACAGGGAGGGGAACAATTAGATAGGACCTGGAAGTGGCTTTTTCTGCCTGGTTGAAAGTTATGGATGGACAGAAGCAGTCAGTCACCCACCCTGTCTGCCAGTGGGGCATGAAGTTTATTCCCATTGTTAGACACTTCAAAATAGAAGTGCCGGTACATGTTTCTTACTCTTCTTTTGGGCTATGTACTCTTAGGGATATATGAGCTTTTCAGTACTTGGTTGTTGGGACAATTGTTTACTGATAATGTGCCCTATATTTCAATCTAATCTGTTTATAGTTTGATGCATTAGCCAAACTGTATCTTCTGACTGCATTATGCTAGAAAGAACATTGAATAAAAATTACATTGAAAAATCTTCTGAGACTTAAACTGATGACAGGCCTTTCTTAAAAGTGTGCTTATTCTATCCTGACAAATCATGGCTACCTCTCTGTTCCCAGCTTCTCCCAATAAAACTTCATTCCATTCCAATCCTCAAAGTAACCATTCTTGATTTATTAAAGAATGGTAATACCAACTCTTATATTTTTTAACGTATCTTTTCTTTCCATTAGATGGCTTGCAGCAACTCAGTTTGAGCCTCTGGCTGCAAGGTCTGCTTTTCCATGCTTCGATGAACCAGCATTTAAAGCCACTTTTCTAATTAAGATCAAGAGAGATGAACAGCACTCCACTCTGTCAAATATGCCAAAGGTACAGTTATGCTCTTCTAATGCACGAATATTAGAGGATGGATGTGTGTCTTTTAGGTGCTCTGTATTAAAAGTACTCTGAATCACTTTGTTAATTTGTGTCACAAGAGTGCATAGATGACCCAGACAGGGGTCTGTGCAAGACACCATACAAACATGTAATGAAAAGGCTGACTTGCTCCAAAGACCTTACACATTTAGATTTAGTGTATCCCAGATCAAATAACTGTTTAGTGTACTGCATGGTACTGGATGTACTATAGGAATGTTGAATGGCTACAGCCAGCAGTTGGACTGAACTGGCATGGGACTGTATATCTACATGCACTTCGGTTGTTGTACCACTCTCTGTCGAACTTAAGATTCTTCTTCGAGGTTTGGTCCATGTGGATCCCATTTATGGTGTGCATGAGCACAAGATTGAAATCTTCTGTTCTGCAGCCTCCATTGGGACAGTGCCTGCACCTTACATGTCCTTGTCCTTGTGCTCCCCAACACAATCGCATATAGACAGTGATAAGCTGCCAAAATCTTAACAATGGGTTCCCTCCTCACCCCACGAGGGGGTCATTGCCCACCCCTGCCACCCCGGGTCTCCTGCCCCATCCAACCCCCTCCCCTGTCCCTTGACTGCCCCCAGAACCGGGCAGGAGGGTCTTGTGGGCCACCGTAGTGGGTGCCCACCTCACCCCTAAGTCAGAGGCACCTGCCGGGGGGGTGAGATGGGGAGTCCCAGAAGTGCTTACCTGGGGCAGCTCCCAGGAAGCATCCAGCAGGTCCCTCTGGCTCTTAGGGGTGGGGGAGCATAGCTAGGGGGGGAGCAGCTACTCCCCCCCTACTGATCACATCAAAAGTGGCGCCTTAGGCGCTGACTCCGTGGGTGCTCTGGGGCTGGAGCAGGGCTGCACGTTCAGGGGAGGAGGCGGAGCGTAGGTGAGTCGGGGGTGGGGCGGGGAGCTGCTGGTTGGTGCTCTGCACCCACCGAATTTTCCCCTTGGGTGCTCCAGGGCTGGAGCACCCATGGAGTCGGTTGTTGCGGAACAACCGGTTCTAAAAGGGCTTCTAAATTTAACAACCAGCTCTAGCGAACCAGTGGGAAATGGCTCCAGCTCACCACTGCGTATAGAGCAGAGCATCCCCAACTGTCTTTCAGTTCCCAGTTATTGCCTGCGGCAGCGAGGTAAAACTTGGCAGTGTTTGCTTGCTACCTCCTAGCAGCCATCCACCAGCTTGGTTTGTAAATATTAGATAAATTAGCATAGTGATGAATTTCTGCCCTGTTGGCAGTCTAGTTGGTTTTGTTTAAAATCTTCCCTTTCTTTAGATTACTACTTGGTGCCAAGGCACCTTGCCGCCTAATGGCTGAGCCTAAACTCCTTCTCTTTGCTGTTCACTCATTCTTTCCAGAATCTAGCAGAGGTCCTGATGCAGAAGTTCTTCCCACCACTCTTCCTAGGAATTCCTCAAGCACAGTGTCCCTTAAATTTAACCTCCAGAACTCCTAACTCTCTCTTCCACCCCACCCACCCACCCACAGCATCCTGACATCCTGGGTAGACTTCTCCTTATACCTTCTCAGCTATTCTGGGCCCCTTATATACCCTCTAGGTGCTCCTCTGCCTCTTGCTCTACCTATAAATGATCTAGATCCACTAGATGCCAGTTAGGTCCGTTGCTAGATCCCTTGATGAAGTAGACATCACAAGAGAATAAGAATATGAGTAGGGTCAGATGCTCAGGAGGAAGAATCAGAAGATGACTCCTTCCAAGATCCCCAGGAGACTCCTCTTAACCCTTTTCAGCTGAATAATCCTGAAGATCTATCTTCCTTCTCTCTGGATGACATGGTGACATCCCCGCCAATATCACATTCTGATGACTTCAAGCCCTTTCAGGAATTGTTGGGAACGATAGCAGACACTCAGGACACTGAATTATCTATAAGGGAGAAAGCACATATATTATGTGATACTACCCATTCTGATTTCCCAGGCAGATTGGCAATGCGAATAAATGAAAGCATCCAAGAGCCTGTAAAATACCGATAGCAGGTTCAAGCCTTTATTTCCAACATCAAAATGAGCAGAGAAAGATACCAAGTCACTCCAAAAGGATTTAATGACTCCTAACTCCCTCATGGTATCTGCAGTAAAGGAGAGATCCAAGCAGATAGGACCACACTCCTAAGAACAAAAAGCCCAAGAGTTTGATCTCTTAAGTAGAAAGGCCTACTTTCTGGCATCTTCTTCAAGGGCAAACAACCGCTATAAAACCCTGTTTGCTAAATATGACTACCTAGCCTGTGACAAGATCTCATTCATTGATGAGCTCCCCAGAAAGGAGGGCTGATCTCTAATAAGATAGTTAGGAACACCCATAATCTGTGTGTCACTAAACCTCTGACTGCCGGAAGCTGGGACTGGACAATGGGATGAATCCACTCAATAATTACCATGTTCTGTTCGCTCTCTCTGAAGCATCTGGCACCACTCCTGTCTTCAGACACTGTACTGGGCTAGATGGCCCAGTGGGCCATTGGCCACACTGGGTCAGACCATTATGTTCTGAAGTGGAAGAATTTTTCCATCTGGGCTTCATAACAAGATCTCAACCCATTACAAGCTTCTGTTCCCAAGTGTGTAGATCATAGCCTACAGTTCAAGATATCAGGCTCACCATCAGCTCTGTGAGGGTCCATTTAGCAGTCATTTCAACTTGTCACCTTCCTGTTAAAACTTTTTTATATTGTGTTCTCTCATCCCATTGTTTCAAAATTTCTAAAAGCACTGTTTCATGCACCCTGAATCGTCTCCTATCCTGGGACCTTAATGTAGTTCTTACGGGCCTCATGGAAAGCATATCCAAGTCCTTACTTCACCAACCTATCAAAACAATCTTCCTAGTGGCTATCCCCTCAGCCTGGAGAGTTAGTGAGATTCGAGCACTAACAGTAGGGATGACTTCTCTTGCCTCCCCAGGGTTAAGGTGGTGCTGAGTCCCCACCTTAAATTCCTACCAAGATGGTGTCTGATTTATCATTTAATCCAAACCAACAACCTCGCTATCTTCTTCCCCAAATCACACTCAGACTTAGGAGAAACCAAGTTCCATACATTAGATGTTTCCAGTGACCTTCGTTTAGACCAAACAAAGCCATTCAGTTGACCCCCTTTATCTGTGGTACTGGAAAAGGCTGCAAGAAATCAGGCCATTTCTTCCTAGGGATTATCCAAGTGGACCCCGATGCATTACAATGTTACGAAATAGAAGATATGCCCATTCCCACAGGCATCTGGGCCCACTCAACTAGAGCCCAGGCAACCTCTTCAGCATATCTAAAATATTCCTATGCCTGAGAGATGCTGGGCAGCCATTTGGTGCTCAGCCCCCTACTTTTACCAAACATTGTGCCCTGGGTTTGGCAACTAGATTAGATGGCAAATTTATATGCTGCTTCTCTTCTCCTGAGCTCCCTAGATTAGTCAGCAACTGCTCCTCCTCCTGTCTCCTCTGTTCCCAGATTGGTTCCCTCCATCTGCCCTTGCACTACCACCCTAGCTTGTCTGTCTTTCACTGTGGTACTTCTGCCAAGCTGTAATTAGTCCTTTCTTCCCCCCCCCCCCGCACCATTCCCAATTTTGTGGGGGGAGGGGGAGAGGAGGGGGCTGTTTCCTTTTTTTTTTTTTTTTTTTTTTTTTAGGGACAATTGAATTAAGCAGACACCTCCTATTACTCCCCCTGCCATCCCTTATTTAAAATCAGCGGTGCACCAATTGCTCCCTGCAGCTTGCTACCTGGAATGTGCAGTTTGCTAACCTCTAAAAACAGCATTTTCCAGGTTCCTTTTCACTCAATATGAAAAAGGTGTTAATGAGAATTAGGTAGTAAAGTCCCTCACTTAGCATTGAGAATCCACTTTGAGGGCATGACAAAAGAAATAAAGTAAGTAAAATAATCAATTCACTAATGAAATTGTCATCTAAAAAAGAATTATTCACTCATCATTCATGTTAGATTGGCTCCTTGTAATTTGAAATATAATACTTTTTGATTTCTGAACTGAATAATGGTTATGTTTCTGAATATGCGATTTATATTAGTTGATTCTGAATTTTGCGTTCTGTCAAGAATACTTGCCATCTTGTGCATATGCATTACAAAAGTCTTTTAGTTATACAGTCCCATACGATTTCTTAAATGTACAGTACATTACATGTAGTACGACAGGTTCAGTGACTTTTCACTCTGATTTTGTAAGGACATCTATGCAGGCTCCCTATAAGGAGCTCCAAGTCTTGTATACTAACTTATTGCCAAGGAAAGTAGTATCTTTATTAACTTAGATTTGACAATTTAGGCCCAGATCCTACCAACACTTGAGCACATGTTGAACTTCAAGTCCATCAGATTTCTCAGGATTTAGGGATCATGGTGGATAACCAACTGAACATAGCTACAGCATTACATTGGGAGCTCTAGAGGACTAAAGTGAATCTTGGCTGCATAAACTGTGGAATGTTAAATAGGAGCAGAGGATTGGCATTCTCTGTGTATAGCACTAGTGAGACTGGAATACTGTGTCCAGTTCTAATGTCTAAATTCTTACAATTTTTTGACATCTTTTTGTTAGCTGTAAGGATGATTGGAGGCCTCTGGGAAAACCCAAGTTAAGTCTCTCATCATAAAGAAGCTCAAGCATTTAACATTATCCACAGGAAGGTTAAAAGGTGACTTGATCAAGTCTATAAATAGTACCTACATGGGGAGAAGGTTTCAGAGAAGAGTACTCTTTCAACTAGCTGATGAAGGCATAACAAGATTTAATGGCTGCAAGTTGAAGCTAAACAAATTGAGGTTGGAAATAAAGTGTAAACTTGTATGTGAGGGCATTTCGCCATTGAAACAACTTACCAAGGGGATGTGGTAAATTCTCCATCACTTAATGTCTTTAAGGTAAAACTGGATTGTCTCAGAAAGACACATTCTAATTCAACCAGAAATTGTGGGCTTGGTACAGGAATTATTGGGTGAAAATATGTGGTCTCTGTAATGTAGATTATACTAGAGGGTCATAATGGTACCTTCAGGCTTAAAATTTATGAGACTCAGGCTGAAAGTTGATGTGTTTTCAGAATCAGGGCCAAGTTTTCTTGTCTGACAAACAGGGAATACATTATTTCAACGATGTTGTTCCTTCTCTTCCACCCCCCCCATGAACTATACAGTTTCATTCAGTCAGCTGTGCAGCCTAATGTAGGCACTATGCAGAGGATAAGGCAGATAACTCAATTTTATGGCTACAAAAGCTGCCTAAAATAACAGATATATCCCCAAACCTTCACTGTTCTATGTTGTCAGTTAATCTGTAGTATGCTGTGTACTTTTCTTATAGGATTTTCATAAACTCTGTCTGGCATGCAAAGTAGACCTGGAAAATGTTAGCTTCATCATAAGTACATTTTGTTACATTATGAGCAACTTGCCTATGTATATACCTTGGGGTTTTACATGGCCACTAGTATCTTAGCACCTTAAAACACAGTCAAACCTCCGGGAATGGAGGTTGTTCGTAACTCTGAACAAAGAGTTACGGTGGTTGTTTTGCAAGTTTAGAATTGAACATTGACTTAAAACAGCTTTGAAACTTTACTATGCAGAAGAAAAATGCTGCTTTTAACCATCTTATTTAAATGAATCAAGTTTCCCTACCTGGTCAAATCTTTTTTAAACTTTCCCTTTTACTTTTTAGTAGCTTGTTTAACACAGTACAGTACAAACAGTACTGTACTGTATTTGTTGTTGTTTTTTCCTGCTGCTGCCTGATTGTATACTTCTGGTTCCAAATGAGGTTTCTGGTTGACCAGTCAGCTCATAACTCTGAGGTTCTACTGTAATAAAATGGTCTGACAAACTTACTTATAATTGCCATTGTGCACTCTAGGCGTAACTTCTTTATATGGTCTCCAAGCCCTTTATCTGATAGTTTTTTTGTTTTTTTTTTCCAATTGGCCTCAGTAGTAACATTATCTTCTTTTTTTTTTTTTTTTTTTAAATCTGCAGAGTGTAACCATCCCTGTGGCAGCTGGAATAGTTCAAGATGAATTCTTTGTGAGTTTGAAGATGAGTACTTACTTGGTAGCGTTCATTGTTGCAAATCTGAAGAATATCAGTAAGGAAACTAATAGGACTCTGGTATGTTTCCGTTGTACTTTTAACCTCTACACATACACGAGTAGCTCTCTGGGATGTTTTCCTGCTTACTCTGTGCCTATCACCTATTATAAGAGTGTCTAGTAAATGATCTTGTGCTGTGGACTGGATTGATTCCAGAGCGGTGGTCTGCTTGTGTTGCCAGAACTTGACAGCAGGCTCCTGGCTGCAGAAAGTCTGCCCAGAGCAAGGGTATAGTGGTGCAAGCCACTTGCACAGTTCACAGTGCTGGGGGATTCAGAGCTGATGCCCAAAGTAGGATGGGCTTGTCTGTGAAGGAGCAGTGCCAAGCCAGCCAGAAGGGATATGGATTCAGTACCTGTCCTGCACAGGCTCCATTGGCAGAGTTCTGGTGACGCCCCAGCTGGAATGTTAACCTGTCTACCCCCAGCGGAGTCACGGCAGGTGACTAGTGCTGTCCTGCCCCCCCTCTCCCAAATGGCTACTTCTCTCCCACATCACTGCACATGAGAGCAGGGAACAGCAGAAGCACTCTCCTGTACCCAAAAAAGGGAGTTGGGCTCTATATCTATGTTACCTAGAGCCAACTATCCAAACTAGTCTATGCTCCAAGTAGGACAGACTCGGGCCAGAATTTTAAGTCCATATTTAGGTGCCTGAATATGTCTGCCCTGACTTTTGAAAAGTGCTGAGCACCTGGCAACTGCTCTTGACTTCATTTAATCTTTGGTGGCATTGCTTCAGGGATATGACCTGCTGGGTTGGTGGGAAGCTGTATACTTGAGAATGACGAGAAGGAAGATACTTAGGAGGGATCTTGCAGTATTTAGTCATACAAGGGGTGTGGGAGCTTCCCATGAGTAACAATTTGGGAATCAGACCCTGTCACTAGCAGGAGCTGTCCCTTTGTGGTGAAATGGAAAACATTAGTATTTGTCTAGAAGGAGCCAAAGGGTAGCTTTGTTAACAAAGCTGCAGGAGGGAAAGGAAGCCCTGATCAGATATACTGCTAAGAAATGTTATCTTGATATAACTTGTTCTAAACCAATATATAGAGTAAAATTGTGGATTTTTATCAGACTTCCCTTCTTGCATGGGCAAATAGTTGTAATTAGAGATAAATAGGCTAGGCTCTGTGGTCCAGTTTGGAGGAGCTTTATTTTTCTTTTGGTTGCTTGTACTGGGGAGAAATTGCCCAATCCCAGGCACAAATGCTGAGCTTAGATTTTGAATGGAAACTAAAGGGGGTAGAATTTGTGCATTCCCACAGTCAAGTCATCGGAGTGGAACACAGCATCTCAGCAGCTGGAATAGCAGCTGCTACCTCTCCACACCTACTGTACTGGGTGGGGAGGGATTGGAGCAACTGGATCTACCTAGACAAGATTTCTGTGGCCTCTCCCCAATAATCCCCTTGGTTCTAGCTGCTATGGAGCTGATGCAGTGAGATATTCAGGCTCACAAGATATATGGAATCTCTGTTTTGCCCTCTCCACCTCATCCAGTTTACCCCAGCTCCAGGTTTAAATGGTGCGAGGAACAGTAACTCCTGGGAGAATTGCATTCTTAGAGTTGTCATCAACAAGTGCATAACGTATGCATCCGGACTCAAACTAGCATTACGCACATTCAGATGCATTTGGGGGATAAATGTACCTCAAACAGTTTGAAGTGATGATGAATAAAAGAAGTGACAACAATCTCCAAACATTTTGATATCAAATGCTTGTGATTTTTATATATATTTCCTTAAAACTAGCCAGGGAATTACCCCTATCCACTTAGTTTTTTGCCTACCAGTTCCCTCTCTTGCTGTTTGTGATTGCATCCCATGAAATATTTTCTTGCTTCTCATTTATTTTTATTATTTATTTTATTTATTATGCCAGGTATCTATATATGCCGTGCCACAGAAGCTAGGCCAAGTTGAGCATGCCCTAGACACAGCAGTGAAGCTCCTGGAGTTTTATCAGAAGTATTTTCATATAGAGTACCCTCTTCAAAAATTAGGTAAAGCATTTTCATCTATCTTTTTTTAAAAAAAAAAAAAATAAATATATAATAATTTTCTAATAAGTAGCAGTTTTTTTCCATACTTCAGAGGGTTTTTCAAAATAAAAATAATTTAAGAATAAAAAACCCTCCAAAACCTGACTTTAAAAAAAAATATTAAAATTTAATAGCTGTTTAACTGGGCTTGTATGAGTGTGTGGGAAATGGGTCCCAGGCTCAAGAAGTTTGTAAACCTTCGGTGTAAGAAAGGCCAATTCAGTGTGCCCTCTGGAGAAGTTTTGCTGTACATTTTAACACTATATGCTCAGATAGGGACATAGAGAATTCTCAGTATGAGTGACATATCTACCTGACACAAACCTGCAAAACTATTTCTCCGTACGTAATTGCTCTTTAAATCAATGGGATGACTTGTTTACTTACAGCTAGCATGTAGTGTTTGCAGCATTGGTGGCTAAATAGTGAAGTTTGGTAGATCTAGATTGTGGTAAAGCAGGTAGATCTGAAGTGCAGCATTACTGTAACTTGTGACTGTCTGGTTCATTTATTTATTTCCCCTCACTCCCCAGATTTGGTAGCTATTCCTGATTTCCAGGCAGGTGCTATGGAAAACTGGGGTTTAATCACCTTTAGAGAGACAACACTCCTTTATGACATTAAAACCTCTTCAGCAATGGATAAAAAGCTGGTAACTGCAGTGATAGCTCATGAGCTGGCTCATCAGGTACTGGATTAAAATGCTATATTTTAACAATGCAGTCTTCTCTCATTCTAACACTTCCCCTTCCCTATTACACTTGCTAAGCATATGCACTGCACCGGGTATAGAACTTGGTGTAGCAGGAAACTGGAAGTTACTGGACCTCTGGGTCGTAATCTCTTTCCTAGCTTGTTTGTGGGGAAGCACAACTAAATGTTGCCCTGTACATAGGGTTTGTGGCAAAACCACAATGTAGCCCTTCATAAAGTGTCTTTTCTTGGTTGGATTATACGTTTGTTATAATCTTGAAATTTGACTGATTTTTCTCACATCTTGCACAATTAAAAACTGTTTGTTTTTGCCCCCCCTCACCCCCCCCCCCAGTGGTTTGGTAATTTAGTAACTATGGAATGGTGGAATGATCTTTGGCTGAATGAAGGATTTGCCACTTTTATGGAATACTATGCCATGGAAAGAACTTTCCCAGAACTGCAGACTGTGAGTACTTCATCTAAATCTGAAGTTTTCTCCCATCAGTGAGGTTTCTTTTTAATGCTGACATAAAAATTTTTTTTACCTCCATTTCACGAGGTTTAGGTGATGAAAATCTGACATAAATTGCACTCTAAATCGTTCCAAGGACACTCACTGATAAGATTACGAATAATATGGAATCTTAATCACTGTTTAAATAAAATTGTGTGGGCTAAATTTTCAAAAGTGGCCTACAAATTTGCACATGCACTCCTTTACATGTGACCTCCTTTGAAACAGATAAATTGATGTTTTCTTCATAGGCACAAAATAATGGGCAAAACTTTTTTTGCTTTGTTTAATCAGTGATCTAGTGTTTAACACTGAATCATGCTTTGCACGAGTGTGTATTTTAACCTACTGTGCAAGTTACGTGTTGTATACTTCTAAATCTCATTTAGAATCTTGTGGTTGTAACTTTTCAGTCAAACAAGTTGCTTTAAAAAAAAATTAAATTGCTGCTTTGAAGCCTAAAATTTCACCACTTGGTGGTGCCAAAAATGTTTTATCAAACTCCTCCCGCGTGCACACTTAAAGAAAATAGTATCTAATTCTTCACAGAAAATGTATATTGGCCCCAGAGCAACTTGACTATTTTATTCATTGATCTTTCTTTATTTTTCTTATCAGGAGTGCTCTAAGGCCTCAATCCTGCACTCATAAACACATTAGCAGACCTCTGCACCCAGACAAAGCCCCACTGAAATAGAAAAGGGCAAAATATCTGCCATCTCACTGTTGGATAGTAGTAGGTCAGACTCTTAAGTGTAGGAGGTAGAGGTACTCTGGTAATATTCAGTGCGTTTATTTAAAGTTGCTGCATGTAAATCTAGAATGTAATAAAGATTTCAGGTTCTGGTGCCAAGAAAATCAAGTTTAATGTTCAGTGTGCATATTCCTAACAAGTCATTCTATAGTCCAGTGACTTCACTGTAATTTTTTTAGACTATAATTATTGTGGAATCACTTCTTCAGCCTCATTAGTTCATTCATTTGGAGGAAGGATTATATAAACCATTGCCAGTCCAACCTGTGTTAGACAATGTATTAGCTAAAACACTTCAGTATTTCTGAAGATATTCATTCCTATGGCAGGTGATTATGGTTAGATTATTATACAGCATCATACTGTGGGTGTGCAGGCTGCTTTATAGCTGCAAATAACAGACACTGGTTCCTGTACCAATAAATTTACAGTATATGGCCCTGAACCCGCAAAAGGATCTGCCTACACCAAACCTTTGGCTCTGTAGAGTCCGATTGACATGAATGTGTATGTGCCTTGATTCTGTGTTTGGTAGCATAATCAAGTTACAAATTATGCCAATTACAGACTCTCTACAAAATCCTACCTCTGTTGAAAGCCAAGGGTTTTAACTGTTGCTGAATATCTGCTGTTATGCTGCGAAGAGAGGCTGGTTGTTGTGGAGAGACTGGGTCTTTGGACACTTTATTCTTTTAGGCTGCGGAGTTGTGCATGGTACCTCTCTTCGTGGCAATGCAGATACAGGTTTACAAGTGTGTCCATTAGTAAGCTTCTGCTGCTATGGTTTGGGAGGAAGAGAGCTGATGGTTCCACAGTGCACTAAACAATGATAATCTAGGTAGAGGAGATTGACTGACTGGTTTGCTGTCTCCAGTGAGAGAAGAAAAGAGAGTCTGAGCCTCAAAATGGAGAGGGTCAGATGACTAGACTACATGCCAAGTAAATAGGACAGCAGGGAGAAGGAATGCTTAACTTATCTATTCCAGGCTCTGCGTTCCAGTTCTGAATTATGGTGAATTTGGCATAATCCTTTATTGTTCTAACTTCTCACGTGGGCAAAAACTCCTATTTCTCTTCTAGGATGAAGAATTCCTGAAACTACGGTTCAAGACAATGATGAAAGACTCCTTAAACGCCTCACGTCCAATCTCCTCTGCTGTCCAATCTTCAGAGCAGATTGAAGAAATGTTTGATGCGCTTTCCTATATCAAGGTAACCTCAGAAGAGGCTAGCAAAATCACTCTGTCTCGTGTGTTTTGTATATATCTCTTTTCCAAAATCATCTTCTTTTGGGAAATAACAAATTAAGTCAGAAACTTTTTCTTTAATCATCCTTGTGGGTAAATGCAAATTAGGCTGCTCATAAGATGCCAGTTTTTTTAGTTGGCCTCCAGTATTTTTATCTCAAGAGAAAACTGTACATTTCATGAGAGGTTTTCTGTGTTTTAATACTGATTAAATTATTCTCCTATGAGTAGGCATTTGATCCCATTCAGTATACTAACATACGTGCCCAGTGTCATATTACACCAGTGTAGCTGGCTCTGTGCCTCTCTTTTCCCACCCCAACCTCCATGACTTTACCTGTCAACCCGCACCGCATCCCCCTGCCCTCCAGGGACTTAGGTGCGGCAGTGGGTGCATGGAGTCCACTGGTACTCTGGTGATCTCTAGATCCTGGAATTACTCCTTAAGGGCAATTGTAGCTGGATGAAAATTAGGGCAGACCTGAGACTGCTGTAAATTGTGACTGGACCTAGGATCAGGATTGGACTCAGCACTAGTAGGATGTAAAAGTGGCATATAATCACCCTTTTCTCCTCATATTTCAATTGTGTGTTGAGCAGAACTCAGCTGCACCCAAGAATCTGTCTATTTTTCCATAGGAAAAGATTTCATTCACATCTCTATTGTTTGTGTCCCTCACTTTTCTCGTCCATATTTTCTGTAGACACTTCCAGTTTACTACAACACAAAAATATACCCAAATATTGACACCATCACGTCTTAAACACATATTTAAATTTGCTAAACCTATTTTTGCTTTCAGCTCTGTGTTTGTATTCCACACTAACTTAAAAGCAAGACCGATTATTTTCCTTGTTAACATTTGACTTTGACCTTTTCATCATCTTTGTGCTTTTTGGGGGGATAGGAGTGTGAGGGTAGGGGGAAACTAGTACCTAATGAAAGACTTTTTTTATTTTTCTTTTTTTCTTTTTAAATAGATACAGAGCTTAAAATCCAACACTTCTCATCCCAACACCCTGGGGACATCTGAGATGCCAATTGCAGCATTATAATGGAAGCAGCTTGCCATAACGAAGCCTCTGCATTTCCATTGGTGCTCCACTCTCTAAAGTGGAAGCACAAGAGCATGTCACTTTCAAGCTGCCTTGCCTGTGAGGCTCTGATTGCCATCTGTCCCTAGGATGTGTGATGACAGGATCTTTGCACTGCCAAATAGGATCTGAATGTTGTCTTGGGCCTCCAGATGATTATTGTACACCTTCTTAATAAAGAGATTACTTTTAAGGGGCTACTGGAAAATCAATAGCAAGGCTAAGAATTGCAGGTGATCCAATCTTTCACTCAGAATATCTTCATAGAAACGAATGTGGTTTTAAGAGTTTTACTTCATGTTTAAATCCTACGCTTTAATAGCCTGATGTAAAACCTATTGGAGTTCACGGAAAGACTCTCAATGACTTCAGTGGACTCTGGATCAGGCCCTAAAGATTGAATATTGCATTGAATAACTTTGGTTTAGCCTTGCTCTGGTAAGTGTCGTTCTTCTTCAAGTAGATACAGATGTGTATTCTAAGTAGGTGAGTGCACGCCAGAGATCTAGCAGTACCCCTAGAGGGATGGCGTTTGTACCTCATGACTGTAGCCCCTCCCCTGGCTATATAAGGCTGCGTCACCCCAACCTCCTTCAGTTGCTTCTTACCACCCGTCAGCTGGAGTTGGAGCTCTGGGCAGTGGTGGTTGTTCATGACCTTTGGCTTTCTTCTTTCCCGTCCCCCTCCCCCGCAGCCTAGTTGTTGTACATAGTTGATAATTAGTAATGTGTTTTTTGTTTAGTGGTAGTGCTCCCTGGTGATGCCATCACTGGGGTTCAAGCATTGCACTTTGTGTGGAGGGGCGATTCCCCAATAGCGAACCCCACACGTGGTGCTTGCTTTTTCTGGGCAAAGCCCATCTAAATGAGTGCTGCTTCTCTTCTTAAAAGAACAGCAGATGGACTCAGGTGACATGGGTCCTTTTGGTTGAAGCAGCACCTGCTTGAGCAGGCCATGAGGGCTCACCCAGTACTGAGGCCTTCCTCAGGGCGCAGATTGCTCTCTGGCTCGGAGAGAATGTCTGCCACCTGTTCTGGGACTGGGTTGTCTCTGAAGAGGCGCAGGAGTTGTTCTCCATCATCAACACCAATTAAGAGGTCCCATAAAGCTGATTGGGGACACTCCAGATCCTGAGGTAACTTTTCTGTCTCCCCTAAGAGGAACACAGACTGGCTCAGTGCTGGCTCCGGCATGCCCGATGGTGCAGGTGCCTCTGACTCTCCCTTGATACAGGACGGGAGGGTGGACGTACCATACTGTCAACTCTGGTTCTGGCCCCTGGGCATCTGTTGAGTTTGGTACTGACAGTTCAAGAGTTGTCAGTGGACCTCCTTGGCCTGTGGGTCCCATCCTCGCCACTCGTCCAAGACTTTGCGAGTCTGGCACCCGCATTGGGTCTACAGTTGGAGTGTATGGTCGAAGTCTCAGCCTGGCACCTGGAGACTCCCCTGCCTGGGGCTGCTGGGGACACCGTGCCAGAGGCAGTGCAAGGCCCTTCCTTGGTACCAGTGCAGTTGACCCCACAGGTTGTCCCATGTAGGCTATCCCCACCCTGGACATCAGGCTGTGCGAGCATTCCATTACCAATGCCCACACCAGGACCGACTGCCAGTGGCACCGACCCTTGTGCAGCCAGCAGTGCAGTCTACATCGGGGGCACTGATCCCAACCTCCAGCTGGACTTTGGACAAATCTGACAGTCTCCTGTCTCCATCCAAAACTGGTGCCCCCATGTTGCCACAGTCCTGGGACTCTGACGCCTCGGAGCATGGCTCTTCCTTTTCCTGTTTGACTTTGCCAGAGGGACTATGGAGGCCACCGGGGGAACCCCTATGGATACCAGTGTTGACATGTACCTCAAGGCCAGAATATAGGTCCCTGGCTGGGTGCCTACTGGCCATCAAAGCCCTACCCATACCAGTGGCCATACTGGCCCCAGAGGGAAGCTCCTCTGTCCTGGAGGTCTTGTTGAGTAGGGAGCCTCCACACTGCTCCCACTCTAAGGAGTACAAGGAGCCCAGAATCAGAAATTGAGCCTTGGTCTCTTACAGGAAGTTGGGAGTACAAACCTCTAGGCCACCAGGTTATCTGAACACTTCCTAAAAACAAGAAAATGCTAGTGGAACAAACTGTTCGTTGGAGACACATTACACTAATTCATGAGAAAATGAGCAAATAAAGTCAAATCTAAAGCACAAATGCAAGCATGCAAAGAAGTGAAGATTGCCAGTGTTTAAAAAGCTTTGTAGTAAATGACACACCTGCAGTTCAGATAGCTAAAGCCTTTAAATTCCCTGAGGATGTCTTCCTTAAATTCTAAAATATTCATGCAAAACTTGTTAAGAGCAGCACTTGTGATGTCACACAAATGTTAAATAGCTGGAGTTCCCCGGAGGTCTTTTTCATTCTTTCTCCAGTGTGTGTGGTATTTTTTTGTGTTTTGTTTTTTTTTATACCAACAGTGTGATGTACGTAAACTATTCAAGGTCAGTGTCACTTTAGCTGCAATCTGTCTATCCTTGGGCCATTTATGGACTGGGTTGCTGTGATGTAGAAATGTTTCCATGGAGGATCCTAGTTTTCAACTGAGGGTATGTCTACACTGGCCGAGTTACTGCACCGACAATTACAGCGCGGCTCAGAGAGCACTGAAGGGAAACCGCTGTTGTGTGTTCACACTGTCGGCTGCCTGCGCAATAGTGTGTTCACACTTGTGACACTGGCAGTGGTCTTCGGAGCGGTGCACTCTGGGCAGCTGTCCTACAGAACATCTCTTCCTCTTCTGCTGATAGGAGTTGTGGGAAGGCAGAGGTGGTTGTGGGGCATCCTGGGTCCTGTCCCAATGCCCTGTGATGCATTGCTTTGCATTCCAGCAATCCCTGTGCCTCAGTCCGCATTTGGCGCCATCTTTCAACGGTTTGTGTACTGCATGCTCTGCCTCTTCGGGCTGCAGGAATGGATCCCGCACTGTTGATCAATATGCTGCTTGCTCTGACTAACACGTACAAGTGGCAGTGGAGTTATTCCTTAAACTACAAAGGCAAGAGAAGTTCAGCATCGATCTTGCCACAGGTAATAGCTATGACACGGGATTGCTTGTGGCATTCACGGAGATGCTGAGCATAGTGGAATGCCACTTTTGGGCTCGGGAAATAAGCACTGAGTGGTGGGATCACATCGTCATGCACGTCTGGGATGATGAGCAGTGGCTGCAGAACTTTCGGCTGAGGAAAGCCATATTCATGGGACACTGTGATGAGCTTGTCCCAGCCTTACGACACAAGGACACGAGAATGAGAGCTGCCCTGCCGTTGGAGAGGCGCGTGGCAATTGCACTATGGAAGCTAGCTACTCCAGACTCAGACCGATCGTCGCTAACCAGTTTGGAATGGGAAAGTTGACGGCTGGACTTGTGTTGATGGAAGTTGCCGAGCCATTAATCGCATCCTGCTCTGAAAGACTGTGACTCTGGGCAACGTGCGTGACAGTGTGGATGGCTTTACACAAATGGGCTTCCCTAACTGCGGAGGGGCGATAGATGGCACATATATTCCAAGTCTGACACCAGGCCGCTGAGTACATTAATTGCAAGGAGTATTTCTCTATGGTTCTTCAGGCGCTTGTGGATCACTCTGGCGTTTCATGGACATTAATGCAGGCTGGTCCAGAAAGGTGCATGATGCACGCATCTTTCGGAACACTGGCCTGTTCAGGAAGCTGCAAGCAGGGACTTTCTTCCCAGACCAGAAGATCACCGTAGGGGAAGTCGAAATGCCATTTGTGATCCTGGGAGACCTTGCCTACCCCTTAATGTCGTGGCTTATGAAGCCATACATGGGGCACCTTGACAGCAGCAAGGAGCAGTTCAACAGGCTGAGCAAGTGCAGAATAACTGTTGAGTGTGCTTTTGGCCATTTAAAGGCCCACTGGCGCTGCCTATATAGGAGGCTGGACCTGGCCGATGACCCTATTCCTATACTTATAGTTGTATGCTGCACGCTCCATAATATTTGTGCGGGGAAGGGTGAAAGCTTTGCTCAGTGCTGGGCTGCTGAGACTTAGCACTTGGAGGCTGAATTTGAATAGCCAGAGACCAGGGCTATTAGAGGGGCGCAGCACGGGGCCATAAGGATCAGGGATGCTTTGAGGCAGCGATTTGAACCTGAAAGCCACTAATATTTGTTGCTATGTTCAGGAGTGCAGTGCTTGTAATGCTAGGAGGTGATTGTGATTGGTACAGATGATGCACTAAGAGGGTTTAAGAAAATTGCCTGTTGCTTTGCAGGGCTCTGTTTGCTTTCAATTAATGGAATAAAGATTACTTTCAAACCAAATCAATTATTTTATTAAACAACCGGAGGAGAGAGACAAACAAAAAGAACACATCAGCACTGAGGGGGATAGGGGAAGGGAGGATCCCAGGAGGAGGTGGAGTCCCAGGACTGTTAAAGATTTGTGTGTATCCAGGTATCATTGTGACGGGTTGGATCACAGAAACCCCCTTGGGACTGCCAACTGATGTGCCAAGACTACTACTGCCTCTGCTTTCCCTGCCAGCTTGGGACTCCAGAGCCCTGCCTGGCTGTGCCAGACACGCTTGCCGGCCACAAACACATACCCAGGTCTGAACCACATCCCCTAAACTGCAAGCTTAATTGAAAGCATCTTAAGAAATGTTCCTGTCTTTAACACTCAGATGCCCAACTCCCAATGGGGTCCAAACCCCAAATAAATTCGTTTTACCCTGTATAAAGCTTATACAGGGTAAACTCCTAAATTGTTCGCCCTCTATAACACTGATAGAGATGCACAGCTGTTTGCCCCCCAGGTATTAATACATACCCTGGGTTAATTAATAAGTAAAAAGTGATTTTATTAAATACAGAAAGTAGGATTTAAGTGGTTCCAAGTAGTAACCGACAGAACAAAGTGAATTACCACGTAAAATAAAATAAAACCCGCAAGTCTGTGCCTAATACAGTAAGAAAACTGGATACAGATAAAACCTCACCCTCAGAGGAGTTCCAGTAAGCTTCCTTTTACAGACTAGTCTCCTTGTAGTCTGGGTCCAGCAATCACTCACCCCCCTGTAGTTACTGTTCTTTGGTCCAGTTTCTTTCAGGTATCCTTGGGGGTGGAGAGGCTATCTCTTGAGCCAGTTGAAAACAAAATGGAGGTGTCTCCTAGGAGGTTAAATAGACTTTCTCTTGTGGGTGGATACCCCTCCATCCCCCTGTGTAGAATTCCAGCTACAAGATGGACTTTTGGAGTCACATGTGCAAGTCACAAGTCCATGCATGACTCAGAACTTACAGGTAGCAGCCATGGTTCACGTGCTACATTGAACATCCTCATGTAGACTTCTTATGTGGATTGGAGCCTTCCAAGATCCATTGTCTGTTAAGTGCTTCTTGATTTGGCATTTAATTTGCACATTCCTTTCTCAAGACGCTGACCAAATGCTTTACTAAGGCTACTTAAAAATCAAGCAAGTACACAGCCAATATTCATAACTTAGAATACAAAAATGATACATGCATACAAATAGGATGAATAGATTCAGTAGATCATAACCTTTACAGAGATATGTTACATGGCATAGGTAGCATAAAACATATTCCAGTTAGGTCATATATACGTCATAAGCATATTTCTATAGAGCCTTATGGGGTGCAACATCACAATCCTATCCAACCTCCTCCTTTGGAGTACAGTGCAGAGGGTTCTGTACTTCATCAGGGCTAAACTGCAGAGAGACGGGTGTTGAGTGCAGTGGATACAAGGAGTCCACAGTGCTAGACTGTGACGGGGCAGGAGTGGAATGCAGCAGGTACAAACTGGAGCCAGGAGGTTGATAAGAGTGTGGTGGTGGTGTCCGGGGGGGGGCGTGGCAAAGAGTTTTTAGCGGCTGCAGTTTAGGGTGGGGGTGGAGCTGCTTGGTTTGCAGTGCTAGTAGTGCTTGGAGCATGTCCGCTTGGTGCTCCATAACGTTTAACAGCTGCTCCATGGCTTCGTTCTGGTGCGCCACGTTTTCCTTTCAGTCCCTCTTCTCGCTGTCCTGCCACTCCTTCAGTTCCTGTTTTTCAGCCATGAAGTGAATCATAACCTCACACAGAAAGGTCCTTAGTTCTTTGTGGCTGCTTTCTAATTCTGCGCAGCTGTTCAGCTGGCGATAACGAAGAGGGAGGCTGGGCTCCCAGGGTCATCTCTGTGAAGCCAAAATGCAACGTTTTACGGAAGCAGTTTTGTTTGCAACACAAAGACCACTGATTCAGTGATTTAAAACACAGCCACTATTCACATACCTATCACTAACTTGTGGCTCATGCATGCTTGCTTGGGGTCAGCCAGACTCCCAAAATGGTGAGTAACTGCAGGGGTAGGGGAAATCAGTGTTCCAGGACCATACTGTACGCTGGGCATGTGGCTCTTGGGGAGAGCCATCACTGTAGGGAGGGGCCTTATAGTTATTACTGTCCCCACATTTTCCACAGGCTGTGTTCATTATGGAAGATCTCGCTGCTGAGGGTGAGCAGGGAGTCAAGGGAGGATCATCTCCAAGACTGCAGCTTCTGCCCTGGCCCTTATGCGCTCACCTGTGTGCAGCAATGTGGCAGAGTGGCGCGAGAAAGTTACCGTTAATGGGGCAAGGAACAAAACAGCTCTGCCAAAGAACCTGCAGCAGCAGATTTCCCAGTATCTCCATTAGAGTTTCGTGGAGATCTGAGGGAGATTCCCGTGAAGTGAGGGAGTCAATCAACCCCCTGTTAAACCACTCAGACTAGGCATGTGGTGGTATGCACATCATACAGACACAAGCCGGCTTTCTGCAACCCTCCTGCCCCCAACAATTTGCTTCAGTGATTCCCAAAATCAAAGCCACTTGCCAGGGGCCACCGCCTCCTGTCTGTGCTTCGCCAAGCTCCAATGGCTAGCCTCCTCCAGGGTAGAGAAGAGCTCCTGGCTGCATGCATCTCTGACCTCTGAGTCATCCTCTGCCTCTGGGTCCCCCTCCACATCCTCGTCCAAGATTTCCTCCTCCTGGCTCTGTCCAATCTCGACTGGCATGCAAGCCACCAGAGTATCCACATTGGCCTTTGCAGTGGAGGTGGGGTCACCACCAAGTATTGCGTCCAGCTTTTTGTAGAACCAGCAGCTCGTGGGCGCAGCACTGGAGCGGTGGTTTGCCTCCAGTGCCTTGTGCTAGGCGTTCCGCAGCTCCTTCACTTTGCCCCTGTGCTGCAATGTGTCCTGGTCATGGTCCCTTTCTGTCATGCGTCGTGAAATCTGTCCATAGGTATCATAATTCCTATGGCTGGAGCGCAGCTGGGACTGGACAGCCTCCTCTCCCCAAATGCTGATGAGGTCCCAGCCGCTCAGCATTGCTCCAAGCGGGTGTGTGGAGCAGGTTCGGCCATCTAGAAAGGTGCGCTGAGACCACTGCACACACCACCGAGCAAACAGGAAGGGACTTTCAAAAGGAATTTAAGGGGTGGGGCTGATGGTTGGTCACCTGAGGGTAGGGCAGTTGAGTTCAAACCGATGACCAGAGAGGCGAGAACAGGCATTGTGGGACACCTCCCAGAGGCCAGTTGCGGCGTAGTTATCGACCAGGGTATCTACACTGACACCGCAGCACTGTAGCCCCGGCACAGAAAGCTCTACGTCTCTCGTTGGGGTGGTTTTTTCACAGCGCGGTAACTGCGCAGTTTCTGTGCACTAAGTGGCTTGGCAGTGTGTACACCTCAGGAGTTACAGCGCAGAAAGCTGCTTTACTGTGCAGAAACTTGCCAGTCTAGACAAGGCACAAATGTTAAATAGCTGGAGTTCCCCAAAGGTCTTTCAGTTTTCTTTATTCTTTCTCCAATGTATGTTTTGGTACCAACAGTGTGATGTACATAAACTAGTCAGGGTCAGTGTCACTTTAGCTGCAATCTGTCTACCCTTGGGCTATTTATGGACTGGGTTGCTGTGATGTAGGAATGTTTCCATGGAGGATCCTTGTGTTCAACTGAGTAAAACCACAGTTCTGTCCGCAGACATGGATTGCTCCATGACTTCACTGATGGAAACAGATCTAAAAATAATACTTAGCTCTGTGAAAACTTAGCAGTTTGAAAGGCTTATTTTACAAAATATTTTCATGTGCTTTTCAAGCTTTTAAACAAGCAGCATCCATATATGTACTTGTTGGCATTTCTCTTCCCTGTTTTCACTTATTGATGTATCTTGCTTTCTTTTGTGATTGCTGTTTGGCTCTATCATTCTTGTGTAGTTGCTTACATATTAGAATTTAACACCAGCTCTCGCAAGGACGGAGAGGTACAGCACCTAACAGTAGTATTAATGAAATCTGACAACCATCGACGGTGCATCCACCACAACGCCATTTCTTTCACATGGTACTAATTGGGAAGTCTTTCAAACTAAGTTAATGTCGGTGAAACATCATTGTTTGTTTGTTTGTTTGTTTGTTTTTTTTGTGTGTCTTTTTTTAAATCTGTAAACATTTTCCCAAGCATTTTAGATTGTCAAAATAATTGCTTTCAGACTAAACTCCCTGGGCCGGAATCTCAATTATTCTCTCCTAAATTATCTCCTAAAGCCAGTAGTACTGACAGTCTTGTAATCTGTGCTTGCTTCTCCTGAATCGGGTTCTTAAACACCTTTTTCTCTTACTGACTTTTTTTTTTTTTAAGGGAGCTTCCCTTTTGTTGATGCTGAAAAAGTATATCAAACATGATAGTTTTCAAGCTGGGATTGAGAATTATTTGTATAATCACAGCTACGGATCCACCCACAGCGATGATTTATGGGACAGCATGAATGAGGTAACTGTCTTGGATATTCTGTGTTTTGGTTTTTACATGATGTGCTATAGTGAGATGTTAGAAAATGTCTTTGCTTTTATTTCCTTATATTAGCATTACTAAATAAGGCCATATATTGCAGACATATATTGAAAAGTCCTTGTTTATCAGTCATTCTGCTCATGATCACTCATTCCAAAATTCTGTGCAGAGATGCACAAACATAAATGAGCAACACTTGTGCCTAGAAGAGAGCCTGCCAAACCTGCTAGCCCTCCTCTCCCCTGTGTTTTAAAGAGTGGAAAAGTGGAATGGGGAAGGCATTCAGAACCATAACTATCATGTTGCTAGTGTTATGCTATAGCCCCTGAGCCTTCAGACGCTTAAGCATATGCATAACTTCACTCACATGAGTAGTCCCACTGATGTCAGTGGGGACTAGACAGATGAATAAAATGACTCATGTGCTTAAACATCTGTAGGATTTGGGCCCTAGTACAGAAGAAAAGCTTGAATCTCCATTCCACCAGTGATACTTACTGGGTTGGACTTTTTAAAATATTTACTGTTGACCTAACTCTCCCATTTATTTCAGTGGGAGCAGTTAGGCCAAAGCTGAGTACTTCTGAAAATCCCAACCATAAAATCTGGTTTCCTTTTATCATAAACATCATTGTCTTTAGAACAAAATGGAAAATCCATTTCTTTATTTTAGCCTCATACAATAGCCTCAAGAACCGGGGTAAAGGAGAAGAGGAGGCTCTTTTAAAGCATTTAAAATAAAAACTGAAAACAAACTTTTCAGTCTCTTTCTGTGGGAGGAAAGAGAAATTCTTTCCCATGTTGGAGTCCTTCCTGCTCTTATTGGATTTAAGAGATGCTCTAATGACAGAAGCCAGATAAGAACATGGATCAGTGTTAGCATGCTGAACATTTCAGACAATAATTTTTAAAAGCATTACTTACACTTTAGCGATTTCTTGGAACTGGGGAGCTGGGGGGTTTCAATGGCACAAAATTTACATTGGCTCGCATGGTGCCTAGACACTGTAAACCTGCAAGATACTGTACTGACGTGCAAGAAGACTTGATCCCTGCCCTCTATGGCTTGCAATCTAAGCAGACAACACAGAAACAAAGGAGATGGGATGTGAGAGAAGCAAGAAGATTTGATGGTGGTAACGGGCCTTGTTAGTTCCATGATGTTTTTTCTTTTTTTAATGAAACAAGCACTTTGCTGGTGGACTAGGATTAGTAGGTCTCTTGGCAAAAGTGTATTTTGAGGAGAAGAAAATGGAGTGTGGACAGACTGGGCCAGAGAAGGTTTACAAGTGTAGGAAGGACACAGATGAGCATAAGGGGGAGTTTTGTCAACTGGGGTGGGGGTGGGAGGAAGAGAAGGTGAATGAGATGAGGTAGCTGGGGAGTCCACCCAAATAAATCAAAAAGTAAATAACTTAAGAACGAATGATAAGCTTTCTCTAGAAATTTTAACAGAAGCTCTTTACAGAAAATTATTTCCTTTGGATTGATAATTTTATTGAGTTTTTAACCCCTATTCAATTATATAGGGGTTATATACACTCTTCCATAAGTGTAGGCATAGACCAATAACTTGAATTTCAGATGGACAGTGAGGGCAGCTGAAAAAGTGACAGTTGGACAGAACAGCAAGTAATACAGGTAATTTGAACAGTGATAAACTTCCTTTTTCCTTTAGAGCCTGGTCCTGCAAGTTGTTCCAGGTAGGCTGACCCCTGTGCATACACACAGCCCCCCTCATATTGAATCCCATTGCACGCAAGTGCAGGGATCTATCTGTGTGAGACAGCTTGTAGGACTGAGGCATTAGTTACCTACTAGAAAGGTGGAGGTGCTAACACATAACCACCACTGTGTGTAATACTTTGCAATGTAGGGATGAAGAGTATTGCACTAATGCAAAGAGTCATTAGTTTTTATTTTTATTGTAATAGTAGCATATTGGAAGAATTGGAGGGGGTGACACATGAACAGTAAATAAGTAAAGGTTAGTTAATATTGAATGCTTTTTTTTTTTTTTTAATTTAAAAGGTTGTTTAACCACAGATGGAAGCAGAATCGGTTGGGCATTTCAGACTTTATTTCAGATCTTAATGTTCACTATTGAAAAATAAAACCTGCCTTCTAACCTGCAACTTCTCTATAATTCCAAAATAGCGATGAAAGTAGAAGAAGGAAAAAAAAAAACAACCCAGAACACCTGCCCTTAAAATTAATCCATAAGTTACTTGCTCTGTTTTCCTCCCTCCACATCCTACTTTAGCCTGCTTGGCATTCCCATGTTTCCCTTTCTTATTTGGCTGTCACTTGGATCTCTTGCATTCAAGAAGATAAAACACCTGTTTACCTCAGTTACTGCTGACAAAATTGGCAAGCCAATACAGAATAATTCTGCACAGGGGCTTGCATTGGCACTTAGTTTCAAGATGGCTCTTGTGTGGTGAGCTGAGCTGAGGATAGAATTTGACAAAGAGAAATGAAGAATACCCATTGTCTTCCTGTTGAAAGTGAATGTCTTCATGTTTTACAGATCACAAACGGAACACTAGATGTAAAAAAACTGATGAAAACCTGGATTCTGCAGAAAGGATTTCCCTTAGTAACTGTTAAAAGAAAAGGAAAGAGTCTCCATCTCCAGCAGGAGAGATTCTTGCGCAGTGTGGAATCAGAAAATTGGACATCAGATGGAAGGTTATTCTCCCCCAGCCCTCAGAAAATCTATCTTTTACTTTCATGCAATTTTAACTGTCTTCAGAGTGCATATTCCTTGCACTTTAACACATTCAGAGCTCCAGTAGTTTTCTCTAAAGAGCAGGTAGTAATAAATGAAGTGAGACACAGCAGTACGCACAGAGGTATTTTATTATTTGCCTTGAAAAATAAAAGATAGTCCCTGTCTGCCTCCATCTCAGCAACTGAAATAGACCTTACATTGCTTTTTCTCAGAACAGAGTTCATCATAACTTAAATTTTATTTATTCATTTTTCTGATGTTTTTAATTGGCTTCTATGATTAACTCCAGTGCACAATAGGACAACAGGCAGGATTATGTTTGGATTCATTTTCCTTTTTAAAATAAAAAAAAATTTCAAGTAGTTGCAGTTTTTAATCTTCAAGCTCAAGTAGTTGGGGCACATAAAGGATGGGTATATGGGGATGAGATAGAAGGTAGATGAGAGGAGTTTGCAAATGTAACAAATAAAGTAGCCTTCTGCAGACGAATGTTGGTGGTGTCTAAAGGACCAGGAAACTTTCTTCTGGAACCTGTACATTTTCCTACTAGGTCAAATCTGCACATTTTGTGCTGATAGAGGACAGTGTAGAATGTGGATAAGGAAGCTCTCCCCCTTACAAAGTAAGACTGACCATAAATTAGCATTTGTGTGTATCAATTAATTGCTAAAGATTCCTTGTTTAGGAATAGTATCCATAGTAGTAGAGGAATACATGGCAATAAACATCTTTTTTTTTTTATGGAAGATTAGATACTGGTGCAAATATGAAGCAACTGATAACTGCAAAAATCAATTTGTCAAATGTACTCCGTAACCAGGCACCTTATCCTTCTTATATAACAAGACAAGGACATTCTCAAACTGCAGACCCTATGAGATTGTGGTTTTCTCTACCACAGTTGAAATTTAATGGGGAGTTGAGGGCACTTCACATCATGCAAAATTAGGCCCTAAAAAAAAATTGCCTTCATAAGGATTGGAAGGTTGGTTTTTGTACATCTGTCTTCCTGGGTTTTCCATGGATGTCCCTTTGGAGTTGCACTTAGGTGAATAGCTCTTGAAGGATGACTTTTCAGGTGAATAATTCATAGTGATTTGTGGGAAATTGGTTACAACCCAGTTCACCCCCCTCAGTGGGTTTGCCTTAGATAAAATTAATTGTGATTAATTGCACTGTTAAACAATAATAGAATACCATTTATTTAAATATTTTTGGATGTTGTCTACATGTTCAAATATATTTATTTCAGTTACAACACAGAATACAAAGTGTACAGTGCTCACTTTATATGTTTGTTACAAATATTTGAACTGTAAAAAACAAAAGAAATGGTATTTTTCAATTCATCTAATACAAGAACTGTAGTGCAATCTCTTTATTTATGAAAGTTGAACTTACAGATGTAGAATTATTTACAAAAAATAACTGCTTTCAAAAATAAAACAGAGTGTAAAACCTTAGAGCCTACAAGTCCACTTGGTCCTATTTCTTGTTCAGCCAATTGTTCAGACAAAAAAGTTTTTTTTACATTTGCAGGAGATAATGCTGCCCGCTTCTTGTTCACAATGTCACCTGAAAGTGAGAACAGGTGTTCGCATGGCAATGTTGTTGCTGGTGCCACAAGATATTTACATGCCATATGCACTAAAGATTCATATGTCTCGTCATGCTTCAACCACTATTCCAAGGGACATGCATCCATGCTGATGATGGGTTCTGCTCGATAACAGTCTAAAGCAGTGAAGACCAATGCATGTTCATTTTCATCATCTGAGTAAAATGTCATTAGCAGAAGATGAATTTTTCTTTTTTGGTGGTTTGGGTTCTGTAGTTTCCGCATCGGAGTGTTGCTCTTTTAAGATTTCTGAAAGCATGCTCCACACCTCATCCCTCTCAGATTTTGGAAGGCACTTCAGGTTCTTAAACCTTGGGTTGAGTGCTGTAGCTATTTTTAGAAATCTCACATTGGTACCTTCTTTGTGTTTTGTCAAATCTGCAGTGAAAGTGTTCTTAAAAAGAACATGTGCTGGGTCATCATCCGAGACTGCTATAACGTGAAATATATGGCAGAATGCGGGTAAAACAGAGCCGTAGACAGTTCTTCCCCCAAGGAGTTCAGTCACAAATGTAATTAATGCATTCTTTTTTTAACGAGCGGCATCAGCATGGAAGCATGTCCTCTGGGATGGTGACCAAAGCATGAAGGGACATGCGAATGTTTAGCATATCTGGCACGTAAATACCTTGCAATACCGGCTACAAAAGTCCCATACAAACGCCTGTTTTCAGTTTCTGGTGACACTGTAAATAAGAAGTGGGCAGCAGTATCTCCAGTAAATGTAAACAAACTTGTTTGTCTTAGCGATTTGCTGAACAAGAAGTAGGACTGAGTGGACTTGTAGGCTCTAAAGTTTTACATTGTTTTGTTTTTGAGTGCAGTTATGTAACAAAAAAAAACTACATTTGTAAATTGCACTTTCATGATAAAGAGATTCCACTATGGTACTTGTATGAGGTGAACTGAAAAATACTTTCTTTTTATGGTGCAAATTGTAATAATAATATGAGCAGTGTACACTTTATATTCTGTGTTGTAACTGAAATCAATATATTTGAAAATGTAGAAAACATCAAAAATTTAATAAATTTCACTTGGTATTCTATTGTTTAACAATGCGATTAAAACTACGATTAATTTTTTTGAGTTAATCGTGTGAGTTAACTGTGATTAATCGACAGCCTTAATTTGAAGCTGAGGATAATATTTACTCTTCTAGTACGGGATTATCTTGAGTCCTTGTCTTGTATAACTGCTTGTGCTTTTTGTTAGAGGAATTTGGGACAGAGTGCCCAGAGTTCAATTTTTGGCACTGTCACAGATTTCCTTTTTTGGACAAGTTGCTTACTCTTTCTGTGCCTCAATTCTCCATGTGTAAGGTGAGGAATGGAGGAGATGTGATAAAAATGGTTTGTGAGTTACTCAGATACTGTAATGATGGGGGGGCATATAATGGATCTCTTAACATTATTTTGTTGAAATGCCATAATATGTTAAAGCAGTTTAAAAAAAAAAAAAGGTGAGACAACAGCAAAACTAATTGTATTGATTGTTACTTATTACAAAAAGCTATACTACTGTATAAGTCTTGAAAAAAATATAATTTTTCTCTTACAGTTATCTCTGGCATATCCCTCTCTCCTACACTACTAGCAGCTGCTCTTTCCTCTGTCCTTATGCATATTTACTGGACCAGAAGTCAGGTATGTGACCTGAGGCCTCTGTAGCTAGAATGTACAGTGAAAGCAGGTTACTTCAGTTTTGTATATCAGCCTTTGTTTGCACACACCTGAGTAGGGTTTGAGGTCAAGGGCATGCATGGTATAAAGTAATTTTTGAGGAGAATATAACTGGAATGATACCCATAGGGAACAGAGAACAGTGTAATTTTAATCACTTTTGTAGACATGGTTGCTTTAGTCTTTCGTTATCACATAAGGATGTGGTTAGGAACCAATGGTGCCTTCAGACAAAGTCACCACAGAGTGCTGAGCATGCCTGGAGTACTTAGCATCAGTGACAGTGATGTTAGGAGTATATTAATTCAACATGACAATACAGGCAGTAAACAGGGCTTGGTCTTTTTGCAAGCTGCCAGATTGGGGAGAGGGCCTTGAGGAAGTAGATTTGGCTCTGAGCAGTGTGTACTTAAGGAAATCGGCCCTGGGAGATTGACACAGCCAGCATGACTGTAAGGAGGTGTATTTCCCCCTCTGATATTATTTACTTTGTTTTGTGGCATAAAATAATTACTTTGTTAGAACACTTTTTTTTTTAATGTTCCAAGGTATGGCAGTCTAGAACTTGGAACCTTCCCACGTTCTCCCCACCTTTTCTTTGCTGCAGTGGCCATTTTGAGTCCACAGGTGCTAATCTGTACAGAGGGCTGAATTAACTTTTTTTAATGATGAAAGTGATTGTTACTCAGTATTTGTACTAAAAATACTTGGCCAACATTGGTGTAAGCCAGGGACATCAGTGGATCTTTGCTGATTTACTGTACACCAGCAGGGAATTTGATCCATTCTTTTAGAATGCCTTTAATCCTACTATCATACTGATCCCTCTCCCTATCCATTACACTCATTATCTGACACATTTCATGATGACCTACTGTGTAAAAATGTCTCCCCCCCATGTCTATTGCTTCAAATAAACCATACAAAATTGAAGTTGAATGCTTACTGCCGATCTTGAAACCTTTATAGCTATCTTGGTATAACGTGTTCATGCTCTATAAAATGACGTTAAAAGTACAGTAGTTTAGTTTAAGCAGATAATGATTTTTTTAAAATTTAAGTTTCACAGTTGATTTACAAAATCTCACTTAATTGTTTCTGGACCTCTGCTATTTGAGATGTTGGCTAAAAAGTAGTTTACAGCCCGATAATCTGTGGGAAAACCAAGGTGTAAACTTGTGTGCATGTTCGTGACATTGTCACACCCATTAGTCAAGTAAGTAGTCAGCCTCAAAAATGTTAATTGATAAACAGAGAATAGTTACTGCTGTTGAATGCCTTTTTTTATCGTATATGATCCCAAAAATGTGACATTAGCTTTTCCAGAAAGGATAGGAAATCCTCTTAAATAATAAGCTGTTCTGTAATTGGTCTCTAAATTGTCTGTAGTTTAGCAACATGTTTATGTCTTCTGTTCCAAGATGCTGTTTGTCCATGGTTTGGGGTTTTTGTTTTTAAGGTTACAATCTCTGGGTCCATATCCCACTCTGTGGTCACAAGTCCATTACAAAGGGATCCAATTGCAGGGTCCTGTGTGCTTCCAGGCCAATTGGGTCTAGGTAGTATAGCCACTGTTTCTAGTTCTGGGGTGATAGAGCATGCTGTAGATCTGGGCAGAGGATAGAAATTCTGCTTCACAAAGGATTTCAAGATTTTGAAATTTGGCTTTATTTCAAACCATAATAAAACCTGACGTCTTCAAAATCTCCAAAAGAAAATTCCAGGGGGAAAACATCCATTGAGTCCAAGCAAAACTTCTTTTAAAAAAATTTATATTATGTATTACAAATTATAAACCCTGTGAAATTTGAAGGTCATTTTTTAAAAAAAAATTCATTCAAGATATTTTGGGACATTTTGGCATTTTTTATTTGAATGTCCACCTAAACAAAATTATGGCAAAATTTGATGTGATTTTTGCAAAGCATTTAGATTTTTATGGAATTGCATTTGCAGGTGGAAAATTGGCCCATCTCAGCTTTTTCTGACCAGCTCTAGCTAGTTCCTGGGTTTATACCCTTCTTTGGGATGTAGAGTGCTACCAGCCAGCTGCCCTAGAGCCCTGAATGAGGATTTGAGACCACCTGGAACTGACAGCCCTTCCCAGTCATTTACACATGCTCCCCAGAACCTCACCTAGAATGTGTGCGCTTCTAGTTTAACCCCTTTGGGGACAACGTGGTAGGAAAACAAGTAACATAGTTTTAGCAAAGGAATTTCTCAACCACAGTGACTTTACTCTTAATGCACTCAAGAGTTTCAACAAAACTCTGGAAAATGAAGCAAAAGTTCTGAGTTGCCTTTTCCCCATTATGATCTCAGCCCTTCTGACAGTCCAAGGTTTGTCAGCTTTCAGACCAGGCAGAGTCAATCCTGCAAGTTTTCTCGATGCGTGGATAGCAGTGCTCACCCACTCTCCTCCTTCTCCCTCCCCCCTCCCGTTAACTAGAGTCTGTCTCTTTGCTGGGTGCCCCCACTGAGACACTCCAGCCCCTATCCCCAGAAACTTCTGGGATCTGGTGCAGAAAAAACATTATTCCATGGGTAGTGGGTCAGCAGTTGAGACTATCAAATTTGGTGGACGGTGATTGCCATCTTGACAGCTTCTCAATGAGAGCTCTTCAAGAAGTTATCAGCATCTTTCTGGGCAGGGTGCTGTCTGGAAGGCAATACAAAAAGCTGCCCCAGGGTAAGTTTTAGATTTGTGTTCAGCACATAATAGAAAACAGAGTCAATAATTTGATAGACATATCTCACCATGACAGGTTTCAGAGTAACAGCTGTGTTAGTCTGTATTCGCAAAAAGAAAAGGAGTACTTGTGGCACCTTAGAGACTAACCAATTTATTTGAGCATGAGCTTTCTCTACGTAAAAGAATAAATGGACACAAATCAGATGTCAAGAATTATAACATTCATAAACCAGTCGGAGAACACTTCAATCTCTCTGGTCACGCAATCACAGACATGAAGGTCGCTATCTTACAACAAAAAAACTTCAAATCCAGACTCCAGCGAGAAACTGCTGAATTGGAATTCATTTGCAAATTGGATACTATTAATTTAGGCTTAAATAGAGACTGGGAGTGGCTAAGTCATTATGCAAGGTAGCCTATTTCCTCTTGTTTTTTCCTACCCCCCCCCCCCAGATGTTCTGGTTTAACTTGGATTTAAACTTGGAGAGTGGTCAGTTTGGATGAGCTATTACCAGCAGGAGAGTGAGTTTGTGTGTGTATGGGGGTGGGTTTTTGGAGGGGGTGAGGGAGTGAGAGAACCTGGATTTGTGCAGGAAATGGCCCAATTTGATTATCATGCACATTGTGTAAAGAGTTGTCACTTTGGATGGGCTATCACCAGCAGGAGAGTGAATTTGTGTGTGGGGGTGGAGGGTGAGAAAACCTGGATTTGTGCTGGAAATGGCCTAACCTGATGATCACTTTAGATAAGCTATTACCAGCAGGACAGTGGGGTGGGAGGAGGTATTGTTTCATATTCTCTGTGTATATATAAAGTCTGCTGCAGTTTCCACGGTATGCATCCGATGAAGTGAGCTGTAGCTCACGAAAGCTCATGCTCAAATAAATTGGTTAGTCTCTAAGGTGCCACAAGTACTCCATATCTTACCATGTCACAGATATAATTCTGTGATCTTTACTGACTTGTGACTTGATCACGTCCTGTCTTTCACATAGTGTTGAGTATTGTGAGGCACAGAGTATCATGTTCACTCAAATGGTGACTGAGTTGTAGAGAGAGGTTTATTATGTGGGTGGGTTTTTTGTTTTTGGGAGGGGGATCGAACCAAAGGGAAGGGGGAGAGAGAGGGAGAGCGCACACAAAGGTTTTGAATCTGCTTAATTTCTTACAAGATTTTCAAGACTTACTATCCTAAAAATTCCTGTTTCTGTTCTTCCCTGCCACCGCTACCTGCTTGATGTGGAAATACACTTGGAAATACACTTTGTTTTATTTTGAGAAGATTCAGCTGGTGAACTCCTGGTCTGAATCACCTCATTTTTAGAGAGAAAGATTACTAGGAAAGTTTCTTATTAGTCAGTGATGTTTTGTTTCCATTGCATTGTGGTATGACACACATGGCTGCATCAGTTGCATTGCAGTGCATGCTGAGTTTGCCTTCAAAATGGCAGCTGATACAGTCCTGAAGATGTGGTAATACATGATTGAACAAATTAAATATATTAAATAACATGGCTCTGAGATTGGCCTCTAGCTTGATGCATAGAGACAACCTAAGGCTGCCAGGAAGTAATGTGCTATCCCCTCCCCCCACACAGGTAAATTATAATAATGAGAAGCTGGTTTCCTGGAAGTATGGAAACCAGTGTTTTTCAAATGTAAAACAACCAAATTCCAGGTTGTCATGACCATATGAACACAAATCAGCATGAACTTTTTTTCTTTTCCCCCTTGAACTTAAAACTTTAATGGTAAAATTATACCATTTATTGCGGTCTCAGATAAATACTAATTGTAATTTTTTGAGAATAGTTAATTAGGTAGGTCAGTCTGCTGTCAAATGTATCTGAGGGATGGGTCACATCCAGTATTGCCAAATTGGCGAGCATGAGTCTAGTCTAAAACTGTTGCATTTTATTCAGTCTTGTCACATTTGTGCAGTTCACAACTTTGAAATTGCCACCTTTTATCTCCAGTGGGATAAACTCTGCCCTCAGTTCAACCCATACTCCAAATAAATCTTAAAAAAGAGGGCTTCTCCCTTCTAATCTGTTTCTTGGTTGCAAGGGCTCATCTGTTGTGGTAGAGAGGGAATCCAGTTACATTATGACCTGGATGCTAAAATTCACCTTCTGTCTCCTGATTTATTTACATTCTTAGTTGTAATTCAGATCCATTGAACTCTGTAGGAATGCACAGGTGTAACTAGTGGAAAGTGGTGGCCCAGTTATTTTGCTTAGCCTGAATAGGAGGGGAGAACAACCCAGAGTTAAGGGGCCTTCACACACAACACCATGCTGACTGCTACTCCTTTTTATGACAGGGGAGCTTCCAGCTCCGATACTATCTCTGGTTACAGCTGCAATAGTATAGATGGGAAGAGAAAGGACCTCCTAAGTAAGCTGGGTCCAAACCATTTAGTACTCTAAACACTCAGAATTAGAAAATAGGTTTTTAAAATGTTCAATATTAATAGGATAACTGTGTGGGTGTCTGTGTCTCTCTCTCTCAACTAGCTACCATTGAACTTCAGGAGGAAGTGGCATGGGTAAAGTTCAATGTGGACATGAATGGCTACTATATAGTGCACTATGCTGAAGATGACTGGAATATTCTAATTGACCTGCTAAGAGATAATCTCACTGCTCTGAGTGCCGAAGACCGAGCTCACCTGATCAACAATATCTTCAGTCTTGTGGGGTAATTGATACGGGGAGGGGGAGGGAAGTACAGCTTTTTTAATTTTAAGTTCATGCAAGACAAAAGGATTATACTTAAGGACATTGCAGAGAAGAATGCTTTAAAGATACTTTTGTTCAGTATCCGCTATCATTGATTGAGTTTCAATGATAAAACATCAGATATTGATCTCCATTCATTTAATGCCATCATTCATCCCTTTGTATTGTAAAGGACACCTGCTAGTTCTGTTGGCATGGAGGACATGTTCTTTTACAAGTCTGAGAGAAATGCCTTGTGATTTTGTCCTATCAAAGGGAAAGTACCTTTTATGCTCAAGAGAAGTAAACTAGTTGCTTCTGACATAAATGTTTTAATGGTTTACTTTCCTCATGTACCGCTCTGTTGGCTCTGCAGCTGGAATGAGGCTGTGAATTCTGGGTGGCCTTTCAGTGACTACTGCTTCCTTAATCTGAGTAATTTCACTTACTTTCAATTGCCACCATGCTGCACCTTATTTTAATTCTGCCCCTTAATCAAAGGCATGATTGTTGCCATCATTGTTATATTACAAGAACAGTAATACTTTATATATTTTTACTTCCATTTGCTTCCAGCTCATGATCTAGTTCTTTTTTTTAATTAGTATTGTAGCCTCACAAAGGTAGATGCCATCCTTAAGATTTCATTTTAGCAAGAAATTCTTTTTCTGAGTCCATTTTAATTCCTTTTGTGTTCTTTGATCTTTTTAGTATAGGAAAGGTGTCTCTGTTGAACGCCTTTCATCTGCTTGATTACCTAGTGAAAGAGAACCACACTGCACCAATCAGTCAAGCTCTGTTCCAAGTGAGTCTCATCTATGACCTCGTAGAAAAAAGAGGAATGCAGCATCTTGCAGCAAGAGTAGTGGTATGTCTTCCTCTTCTCTATATCAGTGTTTTGAAATATTTTCCCATAACATCAATTCACAACTGCGGTCTCCGGTTAGACTCTGATGGACCAACATTCAGGAATCTCATTGGCTTGTCTTTATATTTGTAAGGCTATTCTGTCTGTCTTGAGTAATAAAGGTTAATAATTACTCTGAGGCAGGGACTGTTTTCTTGTTCTGTGTACAGCACCTAGCACAATGGGGGTCCTGGTCCATGACTGGGGCTCTTAGGTGCTATTGCAATAGATATTCAATAATAATAAACTGTTTAAAATCCAGATCCTTTTCTGCTATAGAAATGAGGAGAAAACACCCTTGTTGTCTATTTCAAAAGTTCTTGAAGCTGACTCATATGTCTATAACCTGACAGTTTCTTCCAGACTGGGACTAGAGGACTAACATTCAGATGCAGAGAGTATGCTTAAATCTATTTACACCCACTAGCCATGTGTATGGTAGTCTAATTTGGTGTATCTTAAACAGGGAGGAGTCAGAAATAGGGGGTGGTCTACACAATCTTACACCCTCCCATTAGTTGTTTATCTTGCTTGTGAATTCCTCTCTGAACAAGGTAATGTGTCTTGGTATTGCTTGCTGTCTTTCACCATCTAGAGCAGAGTTAAAACGCTACTTGGAAGCAAAATTGATCAACAGACTTGGACTGATGATGGGACTGTATCTGAACGAGAGTTCCGGTCTACTGTGCTCGCCTTTGCCTGCTCCCATCACTTGGGAAACTGTAGCACCACTGCCACCGAACTGTTTAAGGAATGGAAGGCTTCCAATGGCACGAAGAGGTAAAGCACAAACTAGTCTGAGCATGTTCTGTTTATGTATTTCTGTCACGTCTCCACCATTGTTTTGAAGAAAGATCCTAATTAGTCTTGGCCACCAAAGCACAGAGACTATGCTTCATTCAGCAGTTTTTACGGCATTTCCTTTGAATATAGTATGGCATAAAACAAGAGGAACTATATTTTAGAAATTAAAACCTTGTATCCACAGTGTTGTTGAATGCGACTGCTATGCCTACTTGATAATTCTGAGTGAGTAATTCTTGAGAATCTGAATGATGCCTCTCTGGAAATGAATTCATCTGGTCCTACAAAACTACTATTATACCAAATTAAGTGCAAAAGACATCACCTGTGCTACTTGCCTAAAGCTTTTATGTGGTGGTTTCTTCCGTAGTGTCTCATACAGGATTATTCTTGTTTTGTAATTTTTTTAATAGTCTGCCTACTGATGTTATGAAGACTGTATTCACAACAGGAGCAAAAACTGACGATGGCTGGGAGTTCCTTCTACGCATGTACGCGTCTTCAGTTTCTGAAGCTGAGAAGCACAAAATGCTTGATGCTCTAGCCAGCACAGAAGATATTAGAAAACTGATCTGGTATGAAAATGCCAGAAGATTGTGGTGGTGTAATTGTGTTGTTCCCAGAATATGTGAGAGACAGCAGGGGTGGGGGGGGAGGGGAGGGGAAGTGAGGTACTTTTTATTGGACCAACTTCTGTTGGGGAAAGAGACAAGCTTTCAAGCCACACACAGCTCTTCTTCAGCTCAAAAGCTTGTATCTTTCACCAACAGAAATTGGTCCAATACAAGATTTTTTTACCTCACTGTCCTTGTCCCCCTCAAAATATTATGTAATGCATAAACTTTAAAAAAAAAAAAATATATTGAGGGGAAAATCCACATTTCCCAAGAAGCACTTAAAATAACTGACTGGTTTTCTTACATTGGCTAAACATAGTGCTAGGAAGACATTTTTTAGTAGGCTTCTGCTTATTAAAGCAAAATGTAGCCAACATATCAGGAACAGGATTCCATATAATCAAATGCAAAGGTCCTGATACTGTGCTCACTTATGCTTGTGGAAATCATTAGAAACTCCTCCGATGAAGTGAGCTGTAGCTCACGAAAGCTTATGCTCAAATAAATTGGTTAGTCTCTAAGGTGCCACAAGTACTCCTTTTCTTTTTGCGAATACAGACTAACACGGCTGTTACTCTGAAACCTGTCCCTAGAGGTCAGTGTAGTTACACTGCTTGGAATGTATAGTGAGAGGAGAATCAAGCTTGAAAGCTTTACACTCTTGGAAGATCAGTGTGGAGTTGCTTTAGATCAGAAATACTGTGAAGCCTTCCAAGTACAGGCCTGTTTCATAACAAAGAACCAAGAGTTCAGATAGCATTTGCTTGCTGTGTGGATGAAATCTTGAACTTGCTTTATGCAGGAAGTTAGAGCCACCTTATCGCCAACATCTACAGCCATTATATGTATGTTCACTGACCACTTCAGAGGACTGTCCAGAGGGTGTAGCAGAGACAGTGGAAGGTTTCCATGACTGCTGTGCTGTGGAACTAGCATAGTTTCTCATGATGACCAGTGAATTTTGTTTTCCCCTTATGACCATGCAAAAGTCACTGAGCCCCTGGCATTTTGGTGGGAATTAAATGACTCAAATGGGCATTGAAGCTATTCTGTACTTCATGGGATTGGGCCCCATGTTTGGCATTTGCAAACCAAAGGTAAATAATGAAGTTTGCAGTATTGGCCCTGTTATTTGACTCCATCTAGTTTCTTAAGGTATCTGTAAAAGATAAGAAAATATATCTGTAAGTAGCCTCCAACCAACTCTATACTCTGTTCTAATTGGCTGAGTAACCTATGAGAGCCACTGCCGTCTAGCTGTGAAATGTTTGTGTAGTAGTTTTGAGTTGACTGGATCTGTTTTGTCTCTTAGGTTAATGCAAACAAGCCTGGAGGGAAACCTCATCAGGGCACAGGAACTTTCGCATATCATAGCAACTGTCAGCCAAAGTCTGCCTGGGCACTTGGTGGCCTGGGACTTTGTCAAAGAGAACTGGGAAAAGCTTATACGGAAGTAAGTTTGGTTTGGTCTTTAATTATTAATGTGAAGTGTTAAGTGCAGCATTTGTGTGTGTGCATTTTTTCAACTGCAAAATAATAGACTGAGCTAACTTTGAATAAAATTTTCAGAAGTTCCCAAGTCCCATCCCCCCCCAAAGTGGTTTAGTTGCTTAATTCCCATTGTTGTTTGCACCCTTCCCCCCGGTTCAGAAAATATTAGCCTGTCCTTTATTAACGGGACAGTGATATGAAACTATTAGTGATGCATGTATTGTTCCTTCGTTCCATGGTGAATAATATCTTGCATCCACAGTGGTCTCTCAGCATGCTTTGAAACAGATTGAAAAATGTGTTCCTCCTTTTGGAGACACTGAAAGTTTTTGTGTGCATGTGTGTGTGTGGGGAACCGGTCTTCAGAAATATACTTGCTTTTCTGGGAGCATCACAGCTTGTTGCAAGTGTTACAACTTTAAGCTGTTTTCCCCCAAAAAACATTGTGTTACTATATGATAGAATAACTCAATGTGATGATCAGTATCAAAAAAATCACTTTTAAAAATTACTTAGTGGCTTTGTTTTGTTTTGTTTGAAAATTTTACCCTTTTGGTGCTTGAAGTCTTTTAAAAAAGCATGTGAAGTGCTCTTGCTTCATAAACTGGTTACCACAAGTTACTTTTACTTTCTTATTTTTTTCTTCCATATTTCAGGTTCCACTTGGGGTCATTTGCTATCCAGAATATAGTAACCATGTCAACCTTTCAGTTTTCAACAGAGGCCCATCTACTTGAGGTTGGTGGTGTAAAGTACTATTTCCTAAATATTAGCTTCCCCCTCCAAAAAATTGTGTGCACTAGCGATTGATATGGTCATGTACATAGTGCATTTCACTATAGATTTAAAGGTCCTTTTCAATAGTGTAGAACTATTAGTATCCTTATTTGACACATGGGAAAATAGTCCCAGAGAAGTGACTTACCCAAGGTTACATAGGAAGTCTGTGGCAGTGCTAGGAATATAACCCAGCAATCCTGTCAGCGTGTTCCAATGGGCAAGGTACTCGAGAGACTATTGCCCATGTCAGAGGTAATTACTTGGCTCAGATTGTATGAACCTAGCAGGCTGCGACTTGATCGTGTCAGTAGGAGACTGAGCCAAAGGTGGCTTTGTTTTTCTGATTCCAGGACCGCTGACACTATCCAGGTCTATGGCGTATGATAGAGCAGCCTAAAGGTCACTGCATTTTACTTTGGCTGTCAGCAGCCCTAAAAGATAATTTTAGCAGTTGAGGATCAGCCAGTTGCTGAGGTGCCACAGCTGTCTCCCCCTTTTCCTTACCCACACCTTCTACTCCAGGGGCTTAGAAGGACAGAAGGTGGCATAGAAGCCACTACAGCTTCTACTGTAGACTGTCAACTTCTAGGGAAATGGCTAAAGGTTAAAATCTTTAAAGTTGCCCAAGTAAAAACGTGTGCAAATCTTACCTGTACACAGAATTTATTTTCTTATGCTTTAGCATTCACGTACTTCGTTGTGTCAGATGCCCCGTGATAAGTTGATTTTCAGTGTACCAAAGATAGAATCGTTTTAGGCAATTCCATTTGTCACAAGAACAGAATCCTTCTCCAGAAAGCTAGTTCATTTCTGAGTGCTGTATGATTACAACTTGATTGTGCTTTGAGTGAAAGGTAGGGATTCCACCAAATATACAGAATTTCTTGTTGAATTTTACTGAAGCTACACAGGCTATTGCTGCAGTTCCCATGAGCTGTAATCACTCTATTTGCAGCAACCCTCTTGTGTGATTTGCTAACTACGTGAATGTGGATCATTGGTACTTTGTGCTGGGCGTGGAGGATGGGCAGGTGGCACACTCTTAACTTGGAAACTGCCTACGTTTCTGAGCCTGAAATGTACATTTTCCTTACTCTGCAGGTTAAAACTTTCTTTGAGTCCAAGTCCGAGAAGATTTCTCAACTTCGCTGTGTCAAGGAGGCTATTGAGACAATTCAGCTGAATATTAAGTGGATGGAGAAGAACTTAGCGACACTGCAGCAATGGCTGTAGAGAACATAATGCCACAGAGAGTGTGTTTGTGTGTGTGTTAGCCATTAAGAAAGCTTGTGAACTGTTGCTTTTGCAAAAGCCAGGGTGAAGCCAGGCATCGCTGCAACATTGTTTGCACTATTAGGGGTTCTAGTTAGCTCAGGGCACATTTCACCTAAGTTTATTTTTCTTTTGGCCATTTGTGGGCCAGATGTAGATGTTTATTTATTCTGGAACTGTGTTCATCTATAGACCAAACAGTTGCATAAATAACTAATAAGTACAGTAACTTTATATTTGAAACACCCTGTCATTTGAAATCCTGTCTTATCGTTCTCAACACTGGGTAAGTATTGAAAAAGAGAGCAACAAGGGAAAAAACTGCCATGAGAGATGCTTTTTCTTTGCAGAGCGCTGGCTAATCAGTGTTCTTTATGCAAAACTGTTGGTAGCTTCGGGTTTAGCTTTTGATGATCAAAGTGTTTTTTCTAGACGTTCTAAAAACATAAGAATATACAGCTATTATTATAATATGTATTTTTGTCTATTAAGTGGCCAGGTGCTACTGATATTATATGAAGAGAAAACAAAGCCAAATAGCAAATATGAATGTTTTAGGAGGGGAGAGATTTTTAGAAGCATCTCAGTGACTTGGGAGCACATGTCCCACTGAAAGTCAGTGGGGCGTGTGCTCCTAACTCATTAGGCACTTTTAAGGGTCAAACTTTCAGTTGCCAGACTGAATTATTATTGATTTGTTGATATCTGAGCAACAGCCCCTACCTTCCAAAAAAAAAAAAAAAAAAAAAGGCCATAGGAAGTTGCTCCAGACTAGTTCAGATGGTGAACTGACTCCTGATTGACTACTGATCCTTTTCACCATTCCTCTTTGCTGAGAGCCTGCATTTGGTACATGTGTGTCAGACGTTTTGTTTGGGTCTTTATATTCTTCACTTAATTTTTCAGTATCACTAGTATAATTTGTATACACCGCTTACTCTGTAATGCTTTCTAGGTGTAACACAGCAGTGGGGAACTTGTTGCATGATACCATCCAAATACAGACAAAAACTATTGGGGACAAAGCCTAAAACTTATTCTGCGAACAAGTGCTCTAAAATCTGGCATGATAGGCTAAAAGGCAAGATAGCCACAATACAATGTGCCTTTTTTCTAAAGCAATTCACATTTAAGGCCCTTTTTGAGGCCTGGTGTAAACACAGAGTTGTACCTCCTTAACTAAAGAGATGATCTTTATACCTGTTTAGTTAAAGTGGTGGGGAGAGATAATGTGTAACTATTCTTATGCCTGTCTAAAGCTGGCTAACATCACATTAGTTTGCATCAGAAAACTTTCATGTACAGCCAAACTGATATAACAAGTTTTAAACCAATGTAAGAGAATCCAAACAAACCAATTGAATCAATTAATAAAATGGATTTAAGTTAAACCAGTGCAAATTTTGTGCAGAGACAAGCCCTGAGAAAAGTTTTCTTCAAAAGGTGGGGAGACTATTTTCAGTCATAATCAGCCTTGGCTTTGAATTTGTTACCATTTTAATACTGGCTCTGTTTAAAAAAAATTTATAACTTTCACCTGCAAATTGTGGCAGTAATGTGCATGAGTTGTAGGTAGGTGATTAGTTAAAACTGCCTAGTGAAAATTATAGTATTTGTTGGCTTTTCATCAGTAGGTATGTACTAAATCATTTAAACTATGCAGTTTCATTTCCATATTTTGTGCTTCTCCAACTAAAGTTTGGAGAAAAATTTCCTCAAAATTTGCCAGTAGTTTACTTTAAAAATGAGTTCTGCAGTTCTAACCTTGAAAAAGAATGTTACTCCTCCTGGGTGCGCAAAACACCCTGTCAGCCAGTGGAAATGCATGCATTTTGTATGTACTGAAAGTGGATTTGTACACCTCCTCAGTAATTGAATTAGATGTTATCCTAATTCATTGAGTTCTTTAATCACTTGTATTAACTGCATTGTGCAGTGATGTGTCGTCCCCCCTCACCCCCCAGTTACTGTGTTTAGTTACATCTTTGTATATTTTTCTGTGTTTATACCATGTGTTTTTTTCCTTTTTCCATTTCTCTGTTCTTTTTAAAAAATTTCCCCCTTGACAGCAGCAAAGATGATGGATATCAAACTTTGTAGAGTGAGAAATAATAATAATTTCCTCAGTTCCAACTCTGGGATTTTAGGAATGTTCTACCATTGACCTTAAACATGTTACTGGTAATGTAATCTGTATTAGGGAATACCATGCACCTCCATTTTAGAGTGCAAAATACGGTAAAAACTGAAAAACAGAGTTTGGAAAATCATCGCTTTAAAAAACCAAACAACCAACCTAAGGTTTGTTTCATTTTGCCACTCAGTGCACTGAGTTTTTCACCTTTTTTTGCTATTTAAACATGATTCATGTTTTCAATATCACTTGTCCTTCTGTGGAGTTCATACTATGTACCTGGGAGCCAGCTTCTATTGATGTCAAGGAAAAGCTTCTCATTGAATTCAGTAAGAGTTGGATCAGGCCCTGATACTGAAAAGCACTAAGAACCCTCATCTCTTCCAGAGCTCAGTGGGAACTGAGGAGAATTGGTGCAGGTAACTATCAAGACACATGTCATGTTTCACATTAAATAAGTGGCTCTTACCAGTTCTTTTGTCTTCCAGTCAAAAGAAACACACACATTGCAGGAAAACACTTCTTGTTATAATTCCATAATAATTTACAGGCAAACGTTATGGAACAAGAGGCTGTGTAAGTCTTGGGCCATTGTCTTTATTTTGTTTCTGAAGGAGAGGCAAGTTCCACTGAAAAGCTACTAGACAAACACCAGTCACTTGGGGCCACGTCCCCCACTGTGAAATCAGTTTTGTTTAATGTTTATTTTAGTTGGAGTCTCCCAGTTTAGGTCCAGTGAAACACCTTAACTTGCCATCTTCGAAGCTTTTGTGCTACTGTAGTCTTGGTACTTTGCAGTGATTTCAGTTGTAAATTAATATTAACTTTGAAGTCTAAAAACCTAATTTGAAAGAAACCATGCATTACATATAGCTACATATTTTGTGGGTTTTTTTCCCTAACATTTCACATGTAAAATTAGCCTAACGGGGGGAAAAATGTGCTAATGAATGAGGTTTTTTTAGCTTTATCCCTGGAAAACAGAGAAGTCTGCATGCTGATGTATCTTTGATTTTATTAAAATTGCAAATGCATTTAATGCTAAACCCTGCATTTACTTTATCATTCATGAGTTTTTGGCTTTTAAATTTACTCCATAGTGTGGAAAGGATCAGGATGTGAGGAGAGAAGGAGCCTGAAATGGATCATATGTGGCTGTTTAGAAATGATTGTAGCAATAGTCTCTGCCTTATGGATTATATTACAGTGACATGCAAGATCATATGCTAGCTGGAGATTGGAATAAAGGGAGGCCATGCTTTTTTCTAGTGGGACAGTAAAACTCCTGTTCAATATCTGTGTGTGTTTTTTTTTTTTTTTTTACTCTTTAGGCTAGAGGTGTTAGTGCAATTCATATTCTGCTGGAGGTCAATGATACTTTTGTTTCCCACACCGCTTTGAGTGGGGTAGCAATTTGTAGTATTCCAGAGGCTTTCATTTTTATATATTAAACCACACACGATATTCCAGTTGCATTCCCAATCTTGTCCCCCTTCACATTAACAAAGTGACTCAAATTTTGTGAGAAACACTATAACTTAAATTCTCAGTCACCTATTTCAAGCCTTAGTTTGCTCTCTTGGATGTATTTCTCCTTCCCAGTCATTTCAGCTAATTTCTGCAAGCACATTCTCATCCTCCAAATGTTCACCTGCCTGCTGGTGGGAAAGCTGAAAACACCGGTCGCTAGAGCAGCCTTCCTCTGAGGCAAACTGTAGGAGCACTGTGCTAACGTATGTGGAAATTGGCGAGATTACAATTTTCCAAATTTGAATATGCACTGTGGATTCCTTCATGCATTGAAAGTCACATATAGAATTGTACTTCAGCATTTACACAATCTGACATCTTTCAGTAACACACTACAAAAGCAAGGTTGCATATGCTTCTGTAAGCAATGATACATGTTGTAGTAGGCACTTCATCATTATTTAATTGAATCCACTCTAAATTTTAGTTTATCAAACCCTGCTTTCATAAAACACCTGCACCTTTTCTAGAATACTAGTGCATTGGCAATCTGAAGAGCTCACTTTAACTCTAGAAGTGGTATTCATTTTTTACCGGGCCAAAGAGGTGGCTTTTGCCGTAGGAATATTTACATTTCACCTGCTCACTGCATCTTGGAGCATTTGATGTTGGGCGTGCATTGTAAAAGTAATGCTTTAAGGAACATGGTAATGGCCTTCATTATGTTGGGTGTTTTTTTAGCGACCATATGCTGCAGGAAGTCTGACCCTTGAAGTGAATCCTGCTTTATGATTGTATATCTTTCACCTGTTCTATATTAGATGGAACATTCTTTTTCCAACTGATTGGCTCTCCTCTCTTCCCCCTCCTCCTTCCCCGCCCTCTCGAAGATGTTATCTTTCATCGCACTCTGAAATTTAAAACAATGCTGCCTCATTAACCATACACTTTTGTATGCATTTCATGCATCGAGGCTTGTATGTTGGCTTTCTTTGTATATTTCTGAATCCGGTTTCATGTAGTTAATTCACTCCATCACATGGTAAATGTTGTTCTCTCTCATTTGGCTAAACTGTATAGAAGAAAATGCTTGAGTAAACTTACTTTTACGTTATTTTATTGTTTTTTTTTAATTAAGATGCTACTAAATGTTGGAAGATTTGGTTACTTTTTTTAATGAGGCATGGATTCACATGATTCCTGGAAAGTTTTAAACGGATGTAATTTACCACATTAAACTCTCAGGTCATATTGCTAAAGAATTTAAACCTCTAGTTTTTCTGTTGTTTAAACCTGCTTCTGAAGTAGAAATAGACTTTTTTATTCATGATAACTTAGTTTTGATCAGTGAGAGGCAGACCTCTTTTTTTGAGTTGATCATAGTGGCATTTAGCAAATTGCAGTAAAATATTAAGAAAAGGTAGGAGCTTGAATGGATTTAAATACATGAAAGTTTGGATTGAGTTATTAAAGATCAATAATATTTTCTATTCAACAAAGTAGGGAAATGGAGTATTCTGAGAGCAAATTGCATCAAACTACTGCTAAACCTGTAGTCAGACAAGAGCCCTATATTCCAGTCTTTATAAAGTTAAATAGCCCTGAAGAATGATACCTTTCAAATTATTTTGGAAAAGTTAAGTACTTTAAGGACTTGTAAAGGGAGAACACTTGTGTATTTCTAAAATACTTAAAATATAAGTACAATGTACAATCACATGTGTGAGCTTTGGGTGGTGAAATTCTAGGTTGTACAATACTTGCCTTTGGGGGAGGTTGGAAATCGTGTGTATGTGTATATATGTATAATACATACACATGCAGATCTGTTTTATTTTACTTGTAAAGGGGGGAAAGCTTATTTTCTTTATATTTCAGATAAACTTGTTTGCATATAACTGGCACTGACGAAAAGGCATGTATACAGCAAACACTGTTGCTTTTGTGAGATGAAAATAAAGTATTTAAATACAAATTGCTCTTTCTTTTTTGTAACAACTATACCTCATTTTAGTGTGTGGTTTTTGAATTGTTTTCCTAGATTTTAAAGCTGGAAGACAACACTGGATCATTTAGTATTACCACCTCACAGGCCATTACATTTCATCCAGTTACCCCAGCCCAATAACTTGTGATTTGACCAAAGCATATCTTCCAGAAAGGCATCCGGTTTTGATTCTCCATCTCTTGGAGTCTCCAAATCAATCACTTCTCTTGGTGATTTGTTCCAGTGCTTAATCTCCTTCTCTGTGGAAAAAATTATGCCTGATTTTCTAATTTGAATTTATCTGGCTTCAGCTTCCAGCCTTTGGTTCTTATTATGCCTGTCTCAGCTAGATTAAAGAGCCTTTCAGGATCCAGTATTTTATCCCCAAGAAGGTACTTGTACCCCTTAATCAAGTCCCCTCTCAATCTTTTTGATGAACTAAACTGCACTTTCTCCAATTTTTGACATCCTTTTTAAAGTGTGGATACCAGAACTGGATGCAGCATTCCAGTATCAATCTCATCAATGCCGTATATGTTGGCAAAAACACTTTCCTATTCACTACTTGCTATTCCCCTGCTTATACCTCCAAGGATCTCCTTAGTCCATAATGCTTAGCATCATAGTTGGAGCTCATGCTGAGTTGCTTGTCTGCTGTGATCCCTAAATCCTTTTCTCAGTTACTGTTTTCCACAATATAGCCCCTGCTATGCTATAGGTATTACTTGCAATCCTTGTTCCTAGATGTATAACTTTGCATGTGCCTGTATTGCATTTTGTTTGAAGGACTCAGCTTACTAAGTGATGTAGATCTTTCTGTATGGCTGCTGTCTCTTCCTCGATTATTTACCACTCCCACCAATCTTTGTCCTCTACAAAGTCTATCAGCAATGGTTTTAGATTTACTTCCAGATCATTGATGAAATTGTTGAATAGCATCAAGCCTAGTGCCAATCCCTTTAGAGACAAAGGGCATAGTCCATTCAATTAGCACCCAGACTCACCTGGCATGTTGCTTATCCCACACCCAGGCAGCATCAGTGGCAAAGGAAGCTGCATAGTCCTGGCTCAGGCACCACCAGCGTTCGCTCTCTCCCTCCAGTCCCCAGGTAATAGTGTAGGGAGCACAACTTGAACACTCTTCCAGTTTCTCTAATTTCCCCAGTATTCCAAGATTTATTAAAAAAATTAACAGTAGGCCAGAGATCTCCTCAGCCAACTCCTTTATGATTCTTGGGTGCAAGTTATCTGAGTCTGCTGATTTTAAAAATGTTGATCCCTAGTAGATGTTGTCTAATATCCTCAGTTACTAACAGTCTGGAAAGTACTTGTGATGTAAGTACATCATCTTGCATCTTTCCAACTACAGAACAGAAATAGTTACTTTGAATGGTTCAAATTCTATTCACTAGATTGCCTAGTTTTCTAATCAAAATTTGGGGAGAATTTGACTAGGTTCATTGGCTCAGTCAGCAGCACACTGCAACATCTCACAGGCTGCAAAAGTTAAGGAATGAAGTCCAGATTGTAGCAGGTAATGGCGTTCTCTACTTCTGTGTGTTATGTACAGTGCAATTAACTCCTTAATGGTTCCATAGTGCACTATGGCCATGACTGTCATACAAAGAAAGTGTGGCTCACAGGGATAGTGTCCACCTTTCTGAATTAGCCCTTGCTGTGTTAAATCACTTTTATAACCATGTTGCAGATGGAGAAACCAAAGCGCAGACAGATGAAATGATATTGCTCAAGGTTACGCAGTAGATACGTGGCAGAGCCAGGCATAGAACCCAGATCACCTGATTCCTAATCCAGTGCTCAACATTTCCCTTATCTAATAGAACTTTGTTTGTTATCATGCTATATCCTGAGCAAGGTGCTGAAGAACTTCCTGAGCCTAGATGATGGAAGGATTTATCTAATACTAAGCATTTTAGCTCTGCTGCATGGTTGTCTGGTTGGATCATAAATGAAGGGATTGTCTCTAAGACAAAGCGTGTTGAGAGCACTAAAGATTAGTACCAGGACCTTAATTGTCCAGGTGTCACAGAGATGGTGGTATATTGTAAGAACCAGGATAAATAGACCTTGAATGTTTAACTTTTATTTTACAGTGCATGTTTCTTTATCCATGACCCAGTTATAGAGAGAGGCTTCTCAGAGATGATGTGGCTCTCAAGAACCAGGATGACATTTTTGAGAGCAGGATGCATGCAGGAAGCTCTCTGTAGATGGAAGGGAATGTATGTATGTTAATTTAGTAATGGATGTTCACTTATTTGTGATGTGGGTCAGTGGATTGTATGTTCTTTGTTTCATTCTCCTAGAGGCTTGGAAGCTGGGCAAATTATTTTTTGAAAGCAGGCAATTGTAACTTTACAAAGATACAAGCAAGTAGTGGAGACTTTGAAAGTGTAGAACGTTCCAGGTAAAATCCTGTTCCTATTGAAGTCAGTGGCAGGGGCCAGGATTTCATCCTCCATATTTCTATTGACTCTGAATCTAGAACAAGGAATTCTTTCATCTAAACACAAGAACTGAGGTTTTGCAACCCAAATGGAAAGTCTGAGGCATTTTCTCTCCTAAATCATTGTAAAGACATTGACCAGTCAGGGTCCATTCTGGCAATGTATAAGAAACTCTGTACTGAGAATTGGGCATAAAGTTGTTTCTTACATTCAAAACTGTGCTGTCCTAGATAAAAGAAACAACATTTACAAAAGGAAGTATTTCTGACAAATAGGGATTGGTTTCCATGTCTCTTGGCAACTCATGAAATGTAAATTTTCTCATACTATAATAAAAGCAAGAGACTTGGTTTTGCATCGATTAAATACCTACAAAACAGGCCTCTGCAGCAGGATGTGCCTTAAATCAACTTTCTTAGTAAAATGTGCCCTTGACATTCAGGACACTGGTAGTCACACGGGTTTGTTACAAATTACTTAAATTGCATTTTTAAGTACTGTACTGTATGTACAGTGATAAATGTCATGCTCATTTAGGCCCAGCCCATAGTAAGGGGAAGGTAGAAGCCACATCAGCCTGGGGAGGTGGGCACTGGAAGCATTCTGCCTGAGGCCTGCAGGCTAGTTGGGTGGGGGGTGTTGCCATTCCCCCACTCTCCATACATCCTTGTGATTTGGGACATTGTGTTACCCTGAAAAAACAGATTTAGCAGATTCTGTGCTCCTCAGACTGCAGAGGCTACAATTCTGCCTAGCCCTTGTAGAGCCCACGCAAGAGGAAGAGATTCCTTATTACCCTTGTGCCCTACCCAGGCACACCCATATAAGGACAAGTCACAACCTGGCCCATAGCAGTGAAAGATGTTCTTTGCTGCTTCACCAACCAAATGTGTGGTCACCTTTTGTCTTCAAAATAGTCAAACCAAAAAGAGGAAATGTACCACAAGATACTCCCATTGGGATAAATAACTGTAGTAAGATATCTTAGCCAAATACATTTGCATTTGTTTTATCTTAGTATCTGTTCCTGATGTTCTGTTTAGAGCTTGATGACTGATTGGAAAAGGAATAAACTTGAAACATGAATATGCTAACTTTGCAGCCAGACCAGTAAAAGAGAGACAAACAGATCTGCTTTGCATTTGGTGAAATTGCAAGTCCTCCTTTAGCTGCTTTAGCTATCCAAACTACTTTTGTGTGTGTGTGTGTAAATACTGCTCCTTGAATCTTGTCTGATTAACATGCATTACAATTAAGCTTCTTTTTTTCCCTGAAAAATCTTTGCTAGGTCGTTGTTTTCAAAGTCTTTTAAAGCTATATCACCAAGAATCCGCATATGGTGTTAAAATGCCATGAGGCAAAATATGCTTGAGAGTAATGCTTTCTATCCATGGTGTCACTGACTGTGACTGCGAAATTACTAGTGCCTGAATTTAACACTGTAAGCTCATGAGGAAGTTATTCAGTAGTAGCATCATTTCCCAGAATTCATTGTTATAAATCAATGTGGTTCTTGTGCCAGGCTGTCTGAATGTTTTGCACAATTTACTGTAAATATGTGTTCTATAACTCTGTCTTCCCCACTGTCTAGAGTGTCCGAGCACTGGCTCTCTTGACAGGAGCTCATCCGTCCGATGGAATTATTGGCGCCACCAAGTTAAGCACTCTAATGAAAGGCATCACTTCCCTCATCTTAGTTAAAACCTTCGCGTGGAGGCTTCTTTCATGTTGTCTTAGAGGTCTGTCATCTTGTCTAGTCTGCTTACTGATGATCTGAAGATTGCATTTATGGTGGGGTTCCTTTTCAGCATCTTATAGTGTCTTCAGTTTCTGAAGCTGGGAAGCACAAAATGCTTGATACTCTAGCAAGTACAGAAGATGTTAGAAAACAGATCTGGTATGAAACTGCCAAAAGATTACATAATGCATAAAGTAAAAATCAAATTTTTCTTTGCCAGCCTGGATTTTACTTTCTTCAGTTTCAAAACTATTCTATTGGTTGTGATTTTACATATTGGCACTATTTGTAGCTGCCTCAAGACTCCAGCAGATCTAGAGGAAAGTGTAACCAAAAAATAAGTTGCAGGGTTCCATAAATTTAAATACAAAGGGTCTGATGCACCACACAATTACTTTGGCACAAGTCATTTCTAACTCCCTAGAAGTCAATGGAGATATATTTTTGTAATACTAGAAGAGGAAATTCAGTCCCCAGACCTTTGGATTTTGGGGAGATTAGTGCATAGTTGTCAAGTCACTGTGTGTAAGTCAACTAATGCACTTTTTTATATACAGGGGTGAAAGTAACTTAAAGGACTTACCGGTATGCCAGAGTCCTGAGTGGGGGCATGACCTCAACCAGAAGAGGTGGGGCCTTTTAAATCAAGATTTAAAGGCTCCTGGGCTCCAGCTGCGGCTGGGAGCCCCAGGGCCTTTAAATCACCCCCAGAGCTACCAGCTGCAGAGGCGGCTGGGAGCCCCGGGGCTTCCCGCAGCAGCGGGAGCCCCGGGCTCTTTAAATTGTCACCCGAGCCCTGCTGCCGGAGCCTCAGGGCTCCGGCAGCAGGGCACGGGAGGCAATTTAAAGGGCCCGGGGCTCCGGCCACTGCAGGGAGCACTGGGCCCTTTAAATCACCAGCCTTGGGAAGCCGGTCTGGTCTAGCACGGCATACCGGCCCATACCGGCTTACTTTCACCTCCGGTTATATATTGCCACTACACTTACAATCTGGGATTCTTACAACAGTGTAGCACCAACTAGTGCAAAAATCTCTAATGTAAAACTGGGAAAAAGCAATCGGTTATTTATGAATAAGTAACATGCTTTCCCCTACAATTTGACTTTGTATTCAACCTGCATTGTGATTAGTGTTCTGTGTTTTCAGTTTATTTTATTTTTTTTTTAAATCGGGAATTTTTGGTGTTTATTTTCCAAACATTATAACTGGGATGAAATCAGGTTTAAAATGGGGGGGAAAATCAGGAAAAATTGGTGGGGAAAACTCCACAAACTTCTCATAATATACACATTTTACTACAGTATAATTATTTTTTTTATGTACAAAGGTATTTTTTGTCTCTGAGATAGTAGTTTTTCCAGAAATCCTGGTTTGCATATGCTCACATAATTTTCTTCAAAGTATCTTCCCTCATGTTGAGCCTCTTGCTGTTGTGGAAAACTTTGAAAATAAGCGCTCTGCATCAGTAGATCCAGGGGGTACGCTCAAAGCTTGCCGTGCCACTTTGCTGAAGTTGGGAAGTGTGTCTTCATGATCGTTTCAAACAGCCAGCACATCCAGTTTCATGAGGTCAGAGTTAGGAATGTTCAGGTAAGTAGTAAATTCCCCTTTCAGATCTGAAATTTGATCTTCGGTGGCAAATGGTTGAAATGCCCTGGCATAACAATCATAGTCTGCTGCAAAATTCACCTTGAGGAAGGGGTGCAACACCTGAATGACAATCCAAGAAGAACCTTCAGCACCATACACTTTGGGGTTCAGAGTACAGGCTATGGTCGTATCCCATTTCTCGCTGAATGTTGTGCTGAAAGTTTTGAATGCTTTTTTTGGTTTTCTCGTGTTCTGGGCTCTGAAGGATTTCCAGAAGCAGTTGGGTTTTTTTCACAGTATGTTTCTCCTGAAGCTTTTGTGCTCAATTCAGCTGAGATTTTGGTTGTCAGGATCTGGTAAATGTCTGTATTAGCCAATATGTTGGCAGCATGCAGAGAAAATGCCAGTGTTTTCTGTGTCACACTGTGTTTTCAACAATTAACATTACCATGGTGTGTGGAATCTGGCAGTCATTTTGGTTATTTGCCAGTCTCCCTTCAGAGCTTCTGATTTAGAACCCAGAAATTTGGGATGATCTTGGAACTAAATTAGCACAGTCCACACATTATTTACATGTCATATAGTACAGTACAAGCTCATCCACTGACGTGGCACAACGGGTAGGTAATTGGCAGTCAGCTCTGAACTTGTCTCACTCTCACTGTGTAAAACAAAGCCTTTAACTTGGTCGCATGCTTGAAAACGGACCCAAATGCAATGATGCAAGATTTCATGTCTTTCATTTCTTCTGTAGAAGTAGCTGCTGACAACGCAAGGTTAATCAGATGAGCAAGATAAGTGATATATAGCAGCTTTGGTTTCTGATTGAGTTTAATCTCCTGTGCAAACTCTGCCTGTAGGAAGCAGAATCTGTGTGTGTTGTGGCCACATTTTCCCAAGTTAGTCAGTACATCTGAAACGTGTCAGTTATTGCCTTGACAAAATGGATGTCGGCAAAGGAGATGACTGTCACATCCGCACAAAACAATGTGGGTTTATTTGCTTTGAAATAAAAAAACCTGAAAACAAAATGTCAAGAATTGGACAGTCCAAAGCATCAGGAGACTTCTCAAAAATCAGACTGGACACATTTCCATCAATTGGTTCCATCAGTTTAGATACTAAAGCATCGTCATATTGTTTCAGATGCTTACGAGTGAGGTGGTCTGCATTAGGAAGGGTTTTCGCTGCTGGATGGTATTGTCGCACAAAGTCACCAATAGGCCCCTGTGTAATAGCAGCTGTCCAGTGAAACAAAGAGCATGCATGAATCACTATCGTGCTGTGTCCTCTTTCATGAAAACCTTGGTGAAAGCTCTTGATAGTGACTGTTTATCCCAAAGCTCACTTTCATCTTTACACTTCTTGCATTACGTGCTTTTGACATGCTCCTTTATTCTGCCAGTGCAAGCACTGACCTCAATGCTACAGAGCTCGCCGCACAATGCAGCCTCTTCGCTCCCGTCTTTCATTTTCTTGAAAATTTCTAAATACTGATTTTTTTTTTGTTGGTATTCAGGCATAGATTTGCATTTTTGCCCCATGTTTACCTGTTTATCTTATCTATTTTTATCTGTGGAGGATAGTTTGTTTTAATTCAGCATCACACTAAATAGATGCAAAGAAATAAGTGGGCAGCGTCTCCTTGTGAGCCAATCAGAGCATGATATTAACATTGTTTGATTTTTCTAACCTCCACCGTGTCTGTGCTATGTTTTACACTGTGGGAACTGCTTCAGTCTCAGAGCTACAGGATACAACAGTTGTGTAAAACATTAGTGGTTAACAAAAAAAAGTACCCCCCCCCAAATTGATTTTTTTACTGGTTTACACCAATTTATCATTCCACTCAAACTCCTTTACCTAAAACACTGGTAAGTAACCTGTGAAAATAAATAAACTGACAGTGCAGAACACTAATTACGATATAAGTCTAATGCCAGCCTCAATCAGTTTGAAATCTTATTATGAGCAAAACCACACAACACAAAATATTTGCACATTTGTCATCTTTTTAATTACTTTGAAAAAAATTAAATCCTACAGTTTCATTCCCATATGTTAAGACTGACTATGTTTGGGGGCAAAGGCAACATGTGTGGGAGGCACATGAGGTCACGTCCCCCTACCCCAATTTCTGCCAGAGTTTATATGCTCTTCCCTGAACCCCACTGTATACCACCAGAACCTTTAAATAGTGCTTTCTTCCCCCACCCACCCACACGCACTATCAACAGTGACTCATCGTCTCTGCGTGGGGAAAATATTTCCTCAAAATTCTTTGGTAGTTCACTTTTTGAAAATTGTTTCTGTAGTTCTAACATTTTTGAAGCTCTCAGCCAGCGGAAATGAATACATTTTGCATGAACTGAAAGTGGATTTGACTTCATGATCGTACTACTTCATCAGTCATTGAGTCTGTTCATTTGTGTTCTTTGATCACTTGTATTAACTCCATTTTCTAGAAAATTTGCATCCATAGTTTCATAATGAGATTTTGTAAAGTAATTTTTAGTCTGATTCTTATATATTAGTTTTTATGTATATTCTCCCTATATGGGAGGGGAGATATAATAGAGGTCTATAAAATCATGACTGATGTGGAGAGAGTAAATAAGGAAGTGTTATTTACTCCTTCTCATAACACAAGAACTAGGGGCCACCAAATGAAATTAATAGGCAGCAGGTTTTAAAACAAACAAAAGGAAGTATTTCTTCATACAACACACAGTCAACCTGTGGAACTGTTTGCCAAAGGATATTGTGAAGGCCAAGACTATAGTAGGGTTAAAAAAACCCAAAACGCCTAGATAAGTTCATGGAGGATAAGTCTATCAATGGCTATTAGCAGGATCGGCAGAGATGGTGTCCCTAGCCTCTGTTTGCTAGGAGCTGGGAGTGGGCAACAGGAGATGGATCACTTGATGTTTACCTCTTCTGTTCATTCCCTCTGGGGCACATGGTATTGGCCACTGTTGGAAGACAGGATATTGGTCTAACCCAGTGTGGCCGTTCTTATGTGTTTCTACTTTAGAATCATAGAATATTAGGGTTGGAAGAGACCTCAGGAGGTCATCTAGTCCAATCCCTCATTGCAAAAGGCAGGGGGTGGGATATCAGTTGCAGGTTGTGTGTGTCAGAGGCAGAAAGCCAGGAAGGGGTTGTGAATAGAGTTGGTTGGGAATGTTGCAAGAAAATAGGGTTTTGTTGGGAAATGCCAGTTCATTGAAACCAAAATGTTTTGTGGAAATGTCAGTTTCTGTGAACTTCCCATGAAACATGGGCAGGTTTCCAACAGAACACAGGGTGGGCTGCTGGGGAGCCTGGGCTTTCAGGGTCTGGGTCAGCCCTCCCATGTTGATTGTCTTAGAGTTGGAGAGCCCAGGGCTTTCAAGCTCCCTGCCATGGAGCTGGGGAGCCCCAGCTCTATGATATATCTACCCCCCTAGTTGCATTCCAAATGTTGTTGTAGCCTTTCCCCTTAACCTGGTAATTCATATATTTCTCCCCCTTTCCGAGTGAAATACAATTCAAAATTATCCTTAAAATTCATTTGCCACCCATTTCAAGCCTTGGTTTGCTCTTGTGGGCTTACCCCTCTGACCCCTGTCACAGGAGTGCTCTGAATCTCTCTGAACAGAGTTCATAGATAAGGGGCCATTGGCTGGTGCTCAGGTGTGTTCAGCATGTTTCTATAGGTTTGTAGGACCAATACAAATTTGTTCTTGTGCACGTCAAACAGCATCCTCTGACAGCTCTGTTTCCTTCACTTTTAACAAGCACCAACTTCTGCCAGTGTGTTGCCATCTCCTAAATATTCATACGATTCTGTCATTGAAAACATTAAGAGGGCCTGTCCTTAGAGCTGCTCTCCCATGATGGAAACTGTGCAGATGCTTCTGCTCAGACCCTGCCAATAGCTGTAGATACCAGAGACTTGCCATTTAATTTTTTGAGCTGAATAGTCAAATTGGCATTCCCTCAAATTGGAAGTTTCTAGCAAAGCTGGATATAGAGTCTCCTTTTCATTACAGCCCAGACCAAAGAACTACTAAGCAGTACACTGAAACGATCCCTGACGTGAAGGAGAAAGTCAGATATTTTTTTTTTTTTTTTTTTTTTTTTTTTGCTTTCTTGGTTGGTCTTAAGCAAAAATCTCCCACATCATCTTAGTGACTTGCTGTTTGGCTTGCGTATCAAAGCATACGGAACTGGGCATTAGTTACTGAACTGCTGTGTTTTCCACTTTTTTATGTATATCCAATATTTATCATTGTAGCTCCTAGGACAGTGGTGAGCAACCTGCAGCCCATCAGGGTAATCCGCTGGCGGGCCACGAGGCAGTTTGTTTACACTGACTGTGCGCAGGCACAGCCATCCGCAGCTCCCAGTGGGAGCATTGGCCAAGAACAGAGAATTGTGGCCACTGGGAGCTGCGGGTGGCCGTACCTGTGCATGGTCAATGTAAACAAATTGTCTTGTGGCCTGCCAGTGGATTACCCTGATGGGTCGCGTGCAGCCTGCAGGTTGCTCACCACTGATCTAGGAGCATTTGTCATGGGCCAGGTCCCTAATGTGCAAGGTGCTGCACAAACACAGAACTGAAATTGCCAACCCAAAGTGTTCACAATCCAAGTATAAGACAAGTGACAGCAGGTGAATTCAGATATGGGGTGTGGCGTTATTGACATGACCGGTGACCATATAGATCACTGTTGCAACCAAAGTCCTATAGTTGCACCAAATCTTGTACAAAGGAGGTCAAGTAAGGTATCTATGGAAAGGTTGTAATTTGCTGGTTATGATTATGCTGTCTGTGGGTGTATCATTTTTGTATTTGAAGTTATGAATATTGGCTATGTACTTGTATCTCAATGTGTTTGATTCTAAGTAGCATCAGTGAAGCATTTGGTCAGCTTCTTGAGAAAGGACTATTCTCAGTAAGTGCCCAATCGAGAAACACTTAACTGACAATGGACTTTGGGAGATGTCAATCCCATGCTTTCCTGGGAACGTTCAAACTAACACGTAAACAATGGCGTCGGCCTGCAAAAAGCTGATTCATTCATGGACATGTGATTTGCCTAGGTGCCTCCATCTTGTTACTGTGATTTTTGCACAGAAGAACAAAGGGGTTTCTGCCCACAAGAGAGAGAACATAAAAGGCCCTGGAAGCCTCTTCATATTGTCTTCAGCTGGCTCAAGAGATGGCCTCTCCACCCTAAAGAGATGCCTGAAAGAAACTGGAACAAATGATGGTAACTACGGGGGTGTGAGTGATTGCTGGACCCAGGCCATAAACTACAATGTTGGTCTGAAAAGGATTGGGCCCAGACTAGGAAGGAGTCCAGCCTGTGAAAGAAGCTTATTGGAACATCTCGGAGGGTGAGATTTACCTGTATTCAGTTTCTTAACGTATTAGGCTTAGACTTCCGTGTTTTTGTTTGATTTTGCTTGGTAACTTTACTTTGTTCTGTCTGTTATTACTTGGAAGCACTTAAATTCTACTTTTTATACTTAATAAAATCACTTGTTTTATTAATTAACCCAGAGCAAGTGATTAATACCTGGGGGAGCAAACAGCTGTGCATATCTTTCTATCAGTGTTATAGAGGGTGGACAATTTTATGAATTTACCCTGTATAAGCTTTATACAGAGTAAAACAGATTTATTTGGGGTTCGGATCCCATTCAGAGCTGGGTGCTGGAGACAGGAGCACTTCTTAAGCTATTTTCAGTTAAGTCTGCAGCTTTGGGGGCATGGTTCAGACCCTGGGTCTGTGTTGCAGCAGGCTTCTGTATCTGGCTTGACAAGGCAGGGTTCTGAGGACCCAAACTGGCAGAGATAACTGGCTCAGAGGTAGTCTCAGCACATCAGGTAACAGTCCCAAGTGGGTCTCTGTGACCAAACCCGTCACATGGGGAGTACATGGAAACAATGCTCCTATTGGTTAGCATGATAGGCAGTGGTCTTAGCATATCAGTGGCCTACCTGTTAAGTTTTATGTTGGCTTTGTGACAGAGGAGACTTTACAAAGGAGGGATTTGATGGAGGATAATTATTCATTCAGCAGATGTTTATGGGGAGCTCCTCCCAAGTGTGGTGGGCAGCATAGGAGAAAGCACAATGGTGCTTGTTTGCAAATTTAACAAAAGGGCAATGCAGGTTGGCATAATTGGCTGAGATTGCCATTTTAGTAGAGAATGAGAGATAAGTAGGGAGGAGATAAGCCTAAAGGGCCTTGAAATTGAAGACAAACAGTTTATGCTTGAAATAGAAAAAGGGGAGCCAGTACTTTACATGGTACAGTATTATTAATTATACCTGGTCTTCTTTGTATCTGGTCTTCGACAGCATCTGCCTGCATGGCTACCAATCTTGAAAGTAACATTTGCTGTTCCCTACCTTAACTAAACCTGCCACAGAGTGAGATTGTGAAGGATGTCATTTGGTATCAAAGTAACGTTAATTTTAGTGAATGAGCTAGGAAGAGAGAACAGAAGAAATATAACCTTCATCCAGCCTGACCATTCTGTTCTGGGTGATCCTAGGAAAATCTTGTGACGTTATACATACCATCTAGGGAAAGTGATGAGCCTGCTGCTATTGAACAAACTCCTACATAATCAGACATCTGCCAATTACTTACTGAAATAAGATTACATATTATTCTAACAGGCATCACAACTCTGAGCCAAATTGATGCACTGAATGTATTTAAAAAAAAAACAAAACACAAACAAACCAAAACCTACTTTCCCAAAACACCTGCATCTTGTATAGAATTGTTTTGCATTTGTCTGGCAGCCTACAGAGCTCCTTTTAACTGCAGCTGTGCTACATTTTTGTAATAGAAATTCAAACATTTGTTCTGCCTATTGATATCTTGCAACATTTCAAGGCAGAGGAAATTGGGCGTGCACTGTAAAAGTAAGGCTGCATGAAATATGGTGGTGACCTTAATTATTTTCATTTGGTACATATGTGCTGCAGGAAGTTTGACCCTTAACGTGAGTTCTGCTTTATGACTCCATATCTTTCACCTGTTCTCCATTAGATGGAACATTCCTTTTTCTGACAGATTGATCCCCCCCACCTCCCTTTTTGCTGGAAGATGTTATCTTTCATTGCACTCTGAAATTTAAAACAATACTGCCTCATTAACCATACATTTTTGTATGCATTTCATGCATCCGGACTTGTATGTTAGCTTTCAGAGTTCCTGTATCATATTTCACATAGTTACTTCACTCTACCACATGGTAAATGTTACTGTTCCACATTTGGCTATACAGCGTAGAAAAATGTGTGGGGAAAGTTACTCTTACATTATGCTATTTGTGCTTACTGATTTTTATTAATATGCTATTCAAAGTTGGAGGATTAAAAAAGCATGATTCCCAATACTCCAGTGAAGTTAAAATTATATTTACCATGTTAAACTCTAGGGCATACTGCTGAAGAATTTAAACCTCCACTTTTACAGTGGTACTTAAATCTGCTGCTGTAGTACAAATCCAGACCTTTATAGGTGACAGTTTAGCTTTGAGCGAATGATGTGATCATTTTTGAGTTCATTGTAAAGGTACTTATCAAACTATGATATAATAATTAATCTAAAATATTTTATTTCCCCCTTCCCCACACAATTTTTTTTGGATTATACACTCCTGAATTTGGATTGTTTCCCTCTCTCTAGCCATACACTTTTCTATAGTCAAAGAATCAGAAAATTGATAGTTCTGAGCGTAAACTGCACCAAAGCCTTAGTTCAGCAAAGCATATAAGCACATGTCTGACTCACCAATATTCATCAAAGCATTTGAGCACATGCTGAAGTGCCACTGACTACTCCTGGGGAAAACTGCAGTATCTTATAGTACATATTAAAGGTTATCAAATATGGTAGTGTGGCGAAACAAGCTTGGAAGCAAATTCCAGAGCCAAGTACTTTTCACTTCACCCTGAATGTGTTTGTCATAATGAACATTAACATCTATTGACTGTTTTTTTGATTTATCCCCCAACAGTGTGTTTTCTTGGAAACTCAAATGTTGTGGAGGGGTTGCTCAGAGTTGTTAACTAACTGGTTCTAAGGAGCCTTTCAGTGCAAAGTCACTTGTTCAAGTTGTAAGCAAAAATTGTTCTCCAGCAGCTGGTTGCTCAATGTGAAATAAGCTACTGCTCTCAGTCCAGTCTCTCTAGTTACCAAATGTCCTCATCACAAGGCCTCCATCATCACAATTGGCACCATTTTTTGCAGTATCAGCAGACAAACAAGGATTCACTAGTTAAGAAATCAGCACTGCCCTGTAAAGATGGTCCTTGGAGGTCAGGTTTAAGCACATTGGCAGGATTGTGTCAGTAAGTTTACACGGTTTACAGCCATTGTGGGTATGTGTGACACTGTGGTATAATAGCTAGAATATTGGACTGTGATCCCTGGTTTCTATTCCCAGATCTGCCTCTGGCCTTCTGGGTGACGGTGAGCAAGTCATTTCACCTCTGTGCTTCAGTTTTGCCATCTGTAAAATGGTGATAATCATACTGCCCTCCTTTTGCAAAGGCTTTGAGAGTTATGGATGAAAAGTGCTATATAAAAGCCCAGCGGTGGTGGTATTATTATTAAAAGGGTAAATGGAGGATTTCAGTGCAGCACCTTTCATAAGCACCTGTGGTGGGGTCCACTCACAGTAAGGTGGAGTACCACCTCCTGGCGATTCTGGGGATTAGCTCTGACAGGCTGACACCTCCACTTCCTGTGGGTGCCCTAAGTCTCTGTTTACAGCCCCTCTCGCTCCTCTTTGTGACTGAGCCCTCTGGCCATGGGCCTCCCCTTCCAGGATATCCTCTTTCGGGGTAAATTCTTCCAGGCAGTCCACTCTTCTCCACTGCCTGGTCTGTGCCACTTCCCCAGTAGCTGGTAGGAGAACCCAGGCCCTCCCTCGAGTTGAAGTTCCAGCTCAGGGGCCCTCCCTTCAGCAGCCAAGGTCAGTGCTATCCTATGCCTGGCTGCTCTTCCCCTGGGCTTTTCTTACCTTTCTGGCTCTCCCCACTCTCTGGGTTTGCCAGCCACACCACTCCCTCCTCCCAGGAGTAACTATAGGCTACCTGCCTCTATATCCCCAAACATACCTCTGTTCTCCCAGGGAGTGACCACAGGGTACTTCCTATAGCCCCTCGCTGTTTTCAGCTCCTGGGCTTATACTGACACCTTCTGTTCCAGTCCAGCTGAGCCGCATCCAATCAATCCCTGCTGCCTGGATCCTCCTCCAGGTGCAGCCTGAGCAATTAATTGGCCCAGCTAGCCACTTTCAAGGCTCTCCACAGCCTAAATCTCCCTCCTTTTCTGCTTAATTCGCTGATTGGGCCCACCTGGCCTAATTCAGCTCTCTCGGGGCCGATGTGGGGAGTACACCCCATCACTGTGCCATATTCACTGAGAACAACTGAACAGGTTACATCTAAAATGGACTTAAAATTTAAGCCTGGCCAGAGAGTGAAGTGGAAAATGAGATATTGGGGCCAAAAAAGGCAAAGAAGCCAATAAGTAAACATCCCTTCCTTGATATTGCAGCCCGAGTAACGTTGAGTTACTCAGACAAGTCCAAGGGTGAGTCAGAAATACAATTAAGGCTGCAGGAATTCCAGGATCAAATGACTGCAGAATCTGCTGTAGCATCAGCCCTCTGATGCCAAATCATGATTTACTACCTAATCTTCCTTTTTTAAAAGAGAAAATGTCTTGCTGTTATGGTTGTAGTGAAAATGTTCCACATGTGAACTCAGTATAAAAAGAATCAGTGTTTATCTTCCTGAGCTTGTACGTGGCCTGAACCAATAGCTCTGAAAAATGTGAAGTGCTCCATTTCATCACACCAAGGTGTTTACATTGAAACCTAATGATGCCAATTTGAAAATCAAAAGCTTCAGCTTCCCAATGAGCTCCCAGCTAGTTCTACAGTGCGGTTATGTATGTTCAAAGCCAAAAATCTGCAGCACATTAAAAATGTAGGGCACCATAATATTGAATTTAATATCCAGTTAAATAATACAAGCAATACAGTAAAGACTGCACTGTTCCTATTTCATTCCTAAAACACTCTCTTTTGAAAATGTAGAATCTGCAACTGACTTAGAATTTCTAGTCTTCTGCACAGGAGTGCTGTACAATACAGAGATTTAAATACAACCTCCACAGTAACAATCAGCTGTACTTTCAAACTGTAACAAAAAGCCTTGAACACATTGATTTTATCCAGTTAGGGTTGATGTTCACAAAAAACCAGGCTCAACTCCCTCAGCAGAAGACAGAAAATGTGTGTATGGAAGGAGATTTGGGGGAACACATTTAATGATCCCTTCCCCATACATGTACATTTTGGGTGTATCCCAAAGACTGTTTCCTTACCCATCCAGCATCCTGACTCCAGTGTAGAGATGGAATATTGGAGGACAGGATCTAACCATGTTTGGGGAAAGGGTCCCCCAAATGTGTTTTGCAGGCCCAACAAAAAATGTTAAGGAAGACATTTCTTGTTAACCCTTTCAGCTTCCTTTATGCTAATTGCTGCTCAGTTTGGAGTAGTGGTGTGCCTACCAGCTATTATAAGTGGAATGACTTTGCTGTGTCCCCCATCAGCACAACTTGGAGTGGATGGGCATTGTACCATGTGGTCCCTGCAACCTCTCTGTGCCCAAATAGAACGAGGTAGGGCCAAGCGGATGTCACACTCATTGCTCAAGCCTTGCTCGTTGCTGATGTCCACCTGCTCAGCCTCAGCCTCCATTATGAAGAAAATAGCACTGGGAGGAAGCCACTAATCCTTTCCCCTACTACTTTCTCTCTCCCCTGCCCTCCACTCAAACCAGCTTGGGGAAACCTATTCCATCACCCAATCCTATACACACAAATTAAAGGACACAATCGTCAGCAGAGACCGATCCACCTTAAGAACCAGACAGGTCCCGTGCTTTAATCTATAATCTACCGCCAAAAAGGGGGGATGCCTGCTCCTCACCCATCCAAGCAATCATCTCCACAATCATAGGCCACCAGGATGCCTATTTGCCATTACTGGTGCCACCAAAGCCTGCGGGACAGCCTGCCTGTCTCTGCTGTTGCTAAAACCAACCCCTAGGTAAGGGAGCCTCCTAGAGGACTTTCTGAGGGTGGGTGGCAAGCATATAGGCCAAGGGAAATGAGGGGAAGGGTGTATGTATTTGGGTGGCAGAAGAATATGGAATTTTTGGAGTGGAGGCGAGAGAGAGATGGTGATGGGATTTATTTTTATCCACGAAATGTGTGGTCACTTTTCATTAAAGCAGGACATTTTTCAGGGAACCCTTTGATATTTTGCTTGCATCTTGTTCATCAATGAGATGTTTCTACTTAATATTTAATTAACTGTTTCTTTGTCAAAAATGCATGGAGAACCATTCTGGAAACTGCATACTATCTGGCTTCTATTGGCCTGAGTAGCTGCTGTCTTTCTGGGCAGGCCAATTGCCTAGAGCGAAGAGACTTTTTGTTGTTGCCTTTTACCTCATTCAGTAAGGACCATGACAAGGTTTGAGGACTTAGCTAATAGGAATGAATTACTCTTGACAATCTTTTTATCTTATAGTAATGGAAATTGCCTTAAGAATATGGACAAGGGAGATTCTGAAGGACACTGTGCCAGTCCTTGCAAGAACCCTTGTCTAGCTAGTTGTGTGGAGAGCTACTATGAGATCACTAGAAAAAGCCAGCCAGAAATGAAGGATTGGGCTGAGGGCCATGGAACTACTGTTGGCTGCTGTCCTTACTCTGTTGGAGCTCAGAAGACTGAGAGAGAGAGGTGCATATAGACAGTTTTGGTGTATTTAGGGTACTTCAGCTGAGAACTGTATTGGGAACCAGGAGATCTTCTGTTTGACTGGTCATGAGCAGTTGGAAGCTAGTGAAGGAGAATATTTGTTAAAATGAGCCACCACGTATGGGGGAAGAGAGAGAACACAGATTTATACTGCGTCATGCTCATCAGAGTGGGCTATGCTCAGTGTGTGGTGCTCAACATAGAAGCACCCAGCAAACCCACAACACAGAGATCCCATTCTTCCTTTTCTGGACTGAAAACCAAGCTACCGGAGGCTTCTTGGGTAGGCAAGCAAGCCATGCCAGCAGCCACAGCCAGCCAAATAGCAGCTGTTTCTGGTTATCTGACACTTCATGTAGCTCAGAGAGCTTTTTTGTTTCCTTTCTGCTTTTTCCCCCCTTATTATCTTGATCTGATTTTTGTAGACCAGGGATGTGCACAGCCTATGACTCAGGACTGACATATAGTAGCTAGTAGAGATGGACTTTCCCCATATTGGGTGTTACTCATGTTAATGAAGGCATCACACAACGCTATGATATAAACTTGTGCTTTGGTGACAGAAATGTCAACAGAAAAAAATTTACTGACAAGTAACTAGTACTTACTGACTGAATAATTATTTTGTTTACTCTCACCGATGTGGGTAGGTAGAATACTGCCCTCCCTCACATATAAATATAATGTCAAAACAGCACTTGTCCCAAACCAGCAAGTAAGAGAAGGGCTCTTAATTTCTTAAAATAGTGTGTATAGTTCTTAGTCTTTTCTCTCAAGTTCACTCTGGGGATATACTCTGACCCATGTGGGTTTTTAAAGTCTGCTTTTTTTAAAGTATGAATATGTGACAAAAACAGCAATGACAATATGTTAAAAGAAGACTCATTATGTATAGTAAAATACCATTGTATGGGAGAGAACACACTAATGTCTGTCTGACTCTCCCTGTGAAATACACAGCAATTAGTAGGACTTTGACACAAGTCATCCTGTCAAAACTACCAAAACTTGTTACACAATATATAACCTGTGCAACTCTCTGTTGCTGGATATTATTGGACATTCAAACTGGTTTTATGTACAGAAGAAATGTTGGTGAGAACACCAGTGTTATCTGGTATACTTTCCACAAAATGCCAAAGAATCTATGTTCCAGAGACCATGCAAAAGAGATCTTAGTTTAACATCTAACATAATAAATGAACCTTGAACAGTGCAAGACTTATAATGCTCCACTCTCAGCATAGGCTGAGAGTCTAAGAACAGAAGCTGAGACCACAGCTTGTCAGTTTCTGGTTCAGGTTTAAGTGTTTCCAGAATCATGTTAACCTGCATAGAAAGCATCGGTACTTTTATTTTCAAATCATGCATGTCTCTTCATGCTTTTGAAAAACTCTCGTCACACACGGAATCATTAATAAGATGGTCTCATTCTGGTGACATGCAAACTACAAGTCCCACAATGCTCTGCAGCTGGGGAGTAGTGCAGAAATGCTTTCAGCCTTCACATGAAGGTAACTGGGAAACGAAGAAATAAACACACTTGCCATGAAGTGCAAGTATCTGTTTTTGCAAAAGTAAAAGAAATCTTCTTTGACAGGGGCCTGTACCAGGAAAGTTCTTTCAGTGTGATAAACTCCTTTTTGAATGGGTATGCATGAAAAAGAAAATTAATGGAAAGAAACCAGGGCTTCTGTACAGCTTATTCTTCAGAAAATGTTTAGGTAGGTAATTCAGGAGTGTTCTCCTCTTTTTTTTTTTTTCCTTTGTACAATAGAAGCTATTATTAATATATCACTAACTTTATCAGCATTTTATTAGACTAAAGTTTGAATGACTAAACAAGTTTTGAAACCATTTTGGTAAATACTGCAAATATCAGTGCAAAATACTTTGAATCACTGTCCTAACCACAGCTCTGTTCAGAGGTTTATACTGTTTTTCAAATGTATAAAATAATTCTGTGCCCCCCCTGGAGTAAAGTCTTACTTTTATTTCTTTTTGTAAAGGGTGGGGTCTCTAAAATCCTACAACTGTGAGCAATGTGGGAATGATTTTGTCAGTCGCACTGCCTTGAGGTATCATTTCCGAGCAAAACATCTTGGAAAAGTTCACTGTGAAAAATGTGGTAGGGAAGTTTTGAGAAAAACACTTCAGGACCATGAAGCGGTAAGGCTGTTTGAGAGCTCTGATTCTGTCTCTTTTCTCACAACTGGGATTTTATTGGTTCCCAGTCTCTGCTCTTCCTTTTGTATGTTCAGTATGTTTTTACTTTTCTTTCAATAGAGACATTTACACTGGAACAGAAAGGACATCTTGTCATTGAAAAATGGCTTATATATGCATAGTAAATATATATATCTGATCGTCTGACTGCAGTATGGGTGGAAATCCTGCCCTAGCATGTGGATAGATAAAATAACCCAATAGATTTTATTATCTCTAATTTCTGTGCTCAGTGCGTTTCAAGTATGGTCTGTCTGTAGGTGTTTCACACCCAGTGTAAAAGCAACAGCCGTTTAGTTTGTTACAGTGCCACCCCTGCCAAGGAAACCTTGATTAGTTTTATATAAAACTGTAAAGAAAATCAAAGGAACCTCTGTGGATTGACTGAAGTCCTGTCCAGCTCAGACATAGCATGGAAGAGTACGAGCTCTGGTGCTTATGGAAGCTCCCACTGCAAACACTAAAGTACGGATTTTATCAGAAGACATTTCTTAAAAAATAATTCCTTTAGGTGGTTTTCTCTTAATCTCATGAATACTTTTCTTATTTGGACTGTCAAGTTCCTATAAGTGGAAGGAAATGTGGCACTGTGCTGTGGTCCAATTGACTACTGCTTGCCGCCATGGAGGTGACTTTATTTCACTGCTGCTATATTTACAAAAGTCACCAATGAAAAGTCCACATCCCCTGCAGATACCACATAGTTACCACTGTTCTTTCCTATTCTAAGTATAGTGTCTCAAATAATTCCTATATACATTTTATTTTAAATCATGGCAAGCTTCAAGGTAGATGTCTAAAAATGGAATTATTGGAGCTGTTGCTATTTTTTTTATTATATATGCTTTATGAATATGGCCCACTGTCTTTTCCCATATAGCGTGCTTTAAAAATGTTGAAGTTTGTCTTGAAATGAGCTCCTGGAGGTATTTCCAATTCACTGTATTAGCCAGCCTCTTTTTTCCATATCCAACTTACTCCTATGTATGATGTGCCCCATCTTCCCTTTAACAGGCCAACCATGAAAGGATGACTGCTGAAAAACAAGGGTGTTTCTGGGACATGCCTCCAAAGAGGGAAGCAAAATTTGTGGCCATGGAAATGTCTACCTCCTGTAGGATGTGCTCCAGGCAATTTGGAACAATCCACAGCAGGGAACACCATGAGAAACAAGATCATCACTTCACAGCTAGCAAAAGAGGTACCGCCGCTGCTCGGAACAGACGGGAAGTTTTGCTAGAGTGCTCTGGCCATTAGGGAGGGAGCATCAAGGGCTAACTAACATAAGTGTCAAATGCTTTCACTGGTGAGATCGCTCCCAAGATGGTTAATTTTCCTTGACCATTTGACTCTTATCCAGCAAAACTCTTCCTGAAAGAGCACCGAGTTGTGTGGGGTGCTGATTGTTCTCAATGCCCACTGTAGTTGATAGGAGTTGAGGGTACATAGCACCGTGCAGGATGGGACACTCACACTGGTAACTCTAGTTACTGGTAACCAACTAGTTACAACTAGTGTGTCTGGTGAGGACTTGTGGTGGCGGCGGTTACAATGAATCTCCTCATTTTGCAGTTATGAAATGTAATACCTCCTTGCTTTGAGACTGTCTACAGGGCTGGGCATTAACATTTTTGGTATAAATAAATAGATATGGCACGATGTTCCGCTAGTAAATGAATCTACATCAGAAGCTACAGAACAAAAAGCCTATTGAAAATAGACATCATCATTAGTTTGTGTTCACTGTCACGACCTTGTCTTACCCAACCCTCCCTTAGCCATCAGGCTTGTTATTTTAAATGTTGGAGAGGGATATGGATAAGAAATAGCTTGTGCTATTGTCCTCATCCACATTTTGTACTTCTCTGGCAATGATGCTCCCTTGGAATTCTCTTAGTGCTTGATCAGTTTGTAGACATTCTTCACACACGTGGAAAGTGTGTGGGTTTTTTTTTTTTATTAGAGGCCTTTAGGAAAGGCACCCTACAGCCAAACACATTTTTTGGCATACAAGCTGCAGTTCTATTAAATAAATAACAACCACGCAGTAACCAAACATAAAAGTGGAATGTGTAATTCTTACAGTAACGGGCCAGCTGCCACAGAAACAAGCTGCTGTTTGATCCAATCAGTGTTTGCTGACCCAAAGGTTATAAAATCATTGCCTCAAGCCATCTGAAAACCATCTGGTCCACTAAGATGTGGGTGATAGACATGACCATAAAACCAAAACCTCGAGTCCCATAAAGAAGATTGGAGCAGCCCCTAGGCTGAACTCCCAGCAGTCTCCTCCAGTAGATATGACTATCTTTATGGCTGTCCCCTTGTTACAACAATTTAGTCTTGGAGAGGACTATTTCTCGCTCCAAACGCTCTCAGCCAAAACTGGCCTGACTTTTCCTACCTGTAAAAACTACACTACTATCAGATGCCACTAGCAGCTGCTTGCTTGGCATCCCACCAAGCCAACCACTCACAAATACCTCTCCTGTCAAAATCGAATGCCCGGGATAAAAATGCCATAACTGATGTCCAACAAATGCCCTTTGTGGGTGGAAGAGGCCTAGGCAAGCACATCATACACCAGTGCTCAAAGCCTTTCTCATTTCTCAGTCTACATTTTCACGAGCCTGTTTACCACAATAGCCAAGGAAACTCCTTTCCATGTCTGGGCTATGTCATTTTGTAACCAGCACCATAAGGCTCAGGAAGGCACAACCGCTCTGCATACAAGACCTAACAATCTAGCTAATCTTTGTAAATAGTTTAGGGTGACTTTAACCGAACTATTAGCCTTTCTAATCTGTTCCCTTCATTGATCAACCTTCACGGCTGGGAAGTGAGACACTCTAGTCTCTACTGATTACTGTGCCCAGGTGTGTAATATATTATTTGGTTCCTCTGTTTTCTCCTATGCCAGTAGAATCCCAAGAGACTCTGTGGTGGAACAAATTGTTTAAATCAAGGCTTTCCAATGCCTGAATCTGCTAAGGCTGAGAAACAAAACATTGTCCAGGTCGTGTGCCATGCACAATAGGTCACATCCATGTCTTTCCATTCTAACAAGATGCTAAATAGTTCAAAGGAAAATGACAATCACCTGGGCATGGCCTTATCAGAATGCTGAAAGCCCCATCAAATCAAAAGCATTAGAGTGAACCAGCAATAAATAAAAAGCTGCCTTCATACCACAGGCAGGGGGCATGTGATTAAAAGATGGTTACTTTACTGAGCAATTCTGCAACTCAATGAGATTGTTATTCAAACCCTTCCATGTATAGGCCAAATGATGAATCAGTCCAGACTTTCTTGGCACCACCGCCAGTTATGAAATCTTCAAATTGTTAAAGGGCCCCGTCAGAAGTCCTGTCACTAGAACAGATCTCACTTCACCAGCTTTCTTTTCCCTTACAAATTCTGGAAGAGTAGATAACTTCAAATTATCTGACAGAATCCTTTACCCATGATGAGGCATTCTAAAGCCCCTTTTTAAAACCCCCATCACAGAATTCCACCTACCGTCTGATCGTGCAACCCTGCAATAACACCAGTAGGGAAAGCAAATTAACATGAGCATGGGACCCTTTGTCCTTAAAGAATCCTGTTTTAGGGCCTCCTGGTGGTTGGCCAACCTTCCCATTTTTCTTGCCCTTGCTAGGACCTGTGTCCTTCCAATGAGAACTTCTCCCACATGCCCTCACTGCACTTGGAGAATTTGTGCAAGAATCTCCATAGCTGTTTTCAGCAGGTGCCTCTCCAAGAGGGCCAATAAAACTCTTTGCCTCTCCCAATGTGTTCCTAGTCTCCTGGTACTGGGAGGCCACTGTCTGTAATCTGCTAGGGAATAGGCCAGAAGGAGATCCATATAAACCCACAGCTGGATATAGTGGGTGTGGAAGAAGATTTTAACTGTGGTATTTGGGGTAAACTTGAGAAGGGGAAGCAGATAATCTGGGAATGAGGAATTTGTAATAGTTAAGATGAGAGAGAGAGAGAGGAGAGAGAAAAGGTGTGTGCTCGGGTTTTAGCAGTGAAGATAAAAAGGAAGAGGCAGATTTAGAGACAGTGTAGTGGAAAAATGTCAGGTATTATACTAATGATTTTTTACTTTACACCACATCACTTGTGGGTCCTTGGGCATTGAGTACTAGCTATATGCCACAGCTGATTAAAAGAAAGCAAGGAATTTATAGCATTATTATTATATTACAATCATATCTGTTCTGGAGATGAATTTTACTCTGTTTGAAATGACCACGAAATGAGAGCTTCTTAAGTCCTTTTCAAGCAAATTAGTGATCAGACTTTAATTTACTTTCTCTGCAGCTCAAATGGCCACTGGATTGTCACCTGGTAATATCTTGGATTATAAAAATCCAACAGAACTAAAGAGATTTGTAGAAGAAAAGCTTCGACCCATTCCAGGCCCTGCAAGCATTGCCTGTGCAACAGAAATAGAGGCAGTTATTAATTTGCTCAAGGAATGCTTTCCGTTACCAGTAGCTCGGCTCATCAAGGTAAACATGATTTCCTCTTTTTATTGCGGTTCAACAAAATAGCATTTCCTTCACTTGGCAAGGTGTTGCAGTCCATATGTATCTGTACCACAAGCTCCTCTTGTGTCCCAAGAGTCCAGAAGGAGTGATCTCATAAACAGTGAATTTCCTTTTGGTTTAGATTCAAGTTTGACCCTTAGCATTATTTGGATCCACCATATTTTCTGAGGATTTAATCCTTTTAAAAGACTAGCATTTAGTTTCTTGCATCTAAATATGAGTTGAGCCTATGGTAATAATCTTTCCTCTACCTGTAATTGCTCTTTTAGACCAATTATACTAATTGTGTAAATCTGGATTTACACAATTTTTTAAGGCAAATTACTGGCTCATTTAGTTCTCCAGAGGTCCTAAAGTGACATCCCTAGAGACTGAATATTCTCACAGGACTGATGTAGTACAGTATCAACTTCCCCGTAACACCTTGTCATTGTACATCAACTTTATTCTGAAGGAACCATTTTTAGGGGTGAGACGGCAATTCGACTTCCATACCCATTCCATATGAAGCCTGTTTACTAAGAAATTAGTGGTGCATTTCTGTTGCAGACAACTGTCTGCTAAGAACTGGCCTGAGATTTCTAACTGATTATAAACACCCCTACCTGTAGTGTGGCCATTGCATTATTGTAAGAATGCTCTCAGTACCAAATACATGAGGATGTACTCATTAGCATGAGTAGGGGTTGCCTAGTTGGGCCCTATGCTCTTACTACAGTGATTGTAGCAAGCAGAGCTCTAGATGTGTATTGATAGATATGCTCTAGTTTAAAATGTACTTAACAAAATAAAGAGAACGCGTTTGGCACCCAACATTGGGATGCGATTTTTATTAGGTTAGAATCTGTTAGTTACTAATAAGTACTTCTGCATTAGAAAATAAACTCTTTTTTGACACCAAATTTCAAAAAGGCTCTCACTGCCTTTCTCCTCTGCCTCCCCCCAAACCTCCTCAACATGGCTGACTACAATTTGAATACTGGCATAAACTGGGTTAAACCATATTCAACACCCAGTGAAGAAAACTTGATTTGCCCTTGTGATTTGGGTGTTGAACCCAATTCCATTCCTATAGTATATACCACCAATGATACTGTGAATCCTGTTACTAGTATAGGGCCTGATCCAAAGTCCATTTGAAAGACCCAGGGGTCAGGCCCACCTTGTGTCTCACCTTAGTATCATGTAAACTATAAATTACTTGCAAGTAGGTAGACAAGACAGTCTAAGACATTACAGAAGGCCTGCTTTACCAACATTGCAAAAATGTCCTGTTTACAGAAAAAAATCAAGTGCTAATCATCTTTCTGGCCTATCTTACATAACAGGGAGGCTCATATATAAAAGGAACTGATACACAAGGTTGTTCTGATGTTGATATAGTGCTATTTAGTGAAGCCTTTGAAAATCTAGAAGACTGCAAAAAGAAACTGCCAGAAGTTATAAATGATCTTGGAAAAAGACTGAAGAAATCTTCATGGGCCAGCAGGTTTGGATCATGATGGTTGTATGTATTTTCTATGTTTAGTTAGTATTAGAGCTTTTACTTGCTCCAGATGTTACACAGGCATCTCAAGATGTGATCCCCCCCCCTAGACTGCCGACTTCACAGAGCACAGCAAAATCAGAAAATAAAATGGATAAAATCAAACTAGAAAACTAGACACAAAATGGTGTATGTACCAATACAGACATTGATAAAATTGCCATTCGAGATTTATAAGGTAGATCACACCGTCTTGTCAAGCCTTAATGATTCATCATTTTCTCCCACTTTGCACCTTCACCCTCTAATTTCTATAGCATGAATGAAAGCAACTGAATGGGACTCCATACAGACCATTCATCTATAATGTGAGGTACTGTGCTCCTCCCTCACTTCAGTGAGCTTGTCTAGAGACTAAACATGCCCTATCCACAGTGCAAACAAATACTAAGTATCTCACTGCTTTGGCTAACCATGACACATGGTGATCCATGGTGTGTGTGTGGGGGGGGATACATGGAGACAGCAAACCTGGGTTTCGGGGGACGTTGTGTCTGCTGCACAGGAGCAGGGTGTATTGTATACTCCCTGGCTGTGGGATTTTGAGGTTGTGGAAAGAGATGCGGCGATATTGCCAGTGATTAATTGTTTTAGTATGAAAGCCAAAGAGTGTCCCCTAAATATTTTTTCTCTAGTGGAGATCCCATCCAACCCAAAATGCACATGGGTTTTGTTTCCCATAAGAAGCCTCATAAAACACATTTGGGATCCTGTTTTAGATCGACCTGTTTTTATATTTAATCTTAATCCAACCTAGTGTCACTCCAGAAACTGCATCTAAATACTCCCTCTAGGGAGAAGGCACTGAGATTGTGGTGGGACAAGTTAGAGGGGAGAACTGAGGTCTATGAGTTACGGAGGACTGGGTGACGGGATGAGCAATAAAATATAGGGGGTTTTAGCTCTAGGTCAGTGATTTGAATCCATCCCAAACAGAAGGGACATGAAGTTGTTAACATGGCTATGTGAAATATGTTTTGTGGTCCTTTCCAGATTCCAGTGGAGAGGTGCTCACATCCCAAGAATGACCATGACAATAGAGAGTTATTGGCAGTCTTGAATGAGAGGCCAAGGCTTGAATTGCCATGGAAACAGGCCATTTTGCCAAAAGAGGCAGCCCCTCCAGTTCTGAGCTGAGGCACACTGCTGAGCAAAGTGTGGAAGCTTGCACCGCTACTGCCCGTGTTGTACCTGTTCAGTGAACGAAGGGATGTCTGGCGTCCCTGGGGTCTGTAATCTGGTATCTTTCATACTCCATGTTTTAGAGACCGTCCACGATGTCAATGTGGGCAGCCACAAAGCATGACCCACGCTGTTGAGGACGGCAAAATGACTCAACTTCCTGGAGGTCTTTGAGCCTTGAGCATCATTGATAAGAAAGCGGTGGCTGGCTTGGCCAGACTGCATACGCCAAATAATAGTTCCATACTGCATGAGCATTAATTTGTACACACTCATAATACATTTATATAAATAAACCCATGGCCTATGCCTTTTAAGTGGAAATTAATTTTAAAAACTAGAGAGGATATTAAGACACATTTTGTAGGCTCTTAAAAATATCTCCAGTTTGCATCGCTAGGTGTGGTGAAATATGTCTTATGTGTGTGTGTGTTTGTTCAGTATCATTCATTTTCATAGCCCTTCAGTTGTCCTTTCTAGCTGTGAATAAGTCTACACTGGGAGTGCTTTGCTATACCAGTATACTGCACTTGCAAAATGTTCCTAGTGTGGATGCAGCTTATAGTGGCAATGCTGCACTTTTGCCAACAGCATATTCCGGCCTTCCCCAAATGAAGTAAGCTATCTGAGCAAAAGCTTTTGCCGGCACAGCTATGACGGTCAGGGATCACATCTCTTCACACCCCTGACTGGCGTAGCTATGCGCACAGAAGTTTGTACTATAGACTTGGCTTAGGTTTCATTAGACTCACAGAAAAATTTCTGCCTGTAGGTCCCACTTGAAAAAAGTTGTAACTGGACAGAAGCATTTCAGCTTTATCAAAACAAAATGTTTTGGATGACCTGAAATTCAATTTTTTTTATTTCACTTTATTTGGAATTTTGATTCATAGGAAATGTCGATGTTTTTGTTTTATTTATTTAATTAATTGATGTTCCATTCTGTAATGGCAAACATCTTGAAATCACAAAACTTCCCTAAAATGAAGAATCCAATTCCTGGACAGCTCTACTTATATATATTACTTTATATGTTCAAACCATAGTTCCCACTCACTTCAGCTATATCTGGGAGTGCTCAGCACTCTGCAAAGCAAACATCGGGGCCTCAAGTCAAGCACTCAGAAAAGGAGGAATAGACAATTTGTGATCACCTGTGATTAAGTGACTTGCCTAGCAATACATAAGGACTCTGGGGCAGAGACAGGGATAGAATGCAGTTCTCTAGGGCAGAATTCAGCTTTACCCACGGACCCTCTTCTCACTTTCTGTAGTCCCCTGACTCATTCACTACACACCATCCAGCTTCTGTAACAAATGGGGCAGGGATCCTTCACTACACAACTCTGATCCATCCCCAGTACAGGTCCATTTTGTGCATGGATTGATGCAGAGATCTTGTGGAAAATTAGTATATGATAATGTAATTAAAGATTGTATCATACTGCATACTCTCAGGGGGAGCACAGGCAACCTTAATTCTGACATTTCTGAACTTTGCACTGCTTGACTTTGTAATTGAATGATGATCTTTTATCATAGTTGTTGTGTATAATTACTTAGTATTTTTCTTCAGTTTTCTTTTTTAAAACTTTTTAATGTGGCATCTTATTGACATCAGCAGGGTTGGAACGTTTAGCTCAACTACACCGACCTCTGCCACGTTGACTAACAGAGTAACTGGTGGCAGTAATAGGTTAATAGCCTCTGTGTGGAGTAGTATGAGAGGGGGCTGGGACACACATACTTTGCCAGTGGGTTTCACAGATATTTGCTGACTGCAGAGGAGTGGTGAGACTCAGGAAACTTGGGTTCCATTGTTCTCAAATAGACACCGGGGGTGGGGGGTTCGTTCTCTAATAGTCACAGACTGTCTGTTCTTCCCCAAAACTGGACCTATGAAGGTACGTGTGGTGATCTCTAGGTTTTTTGTATGTAGCTGTCTGTATGGTTCCACTGTTGAAGTTGATCATGGTGTCCAGGAAGTGGAGACTGATATAGGAGTGTTCCAGAGAGAGTTTTAATGGACAGGTGGTGTAGTCTGTCTGTCTTGGCATTTCCTCTTATTTTTACCACCCAGCAGCAAAAAGGAAGAATATGACAAAGCCACTTACACTGCCAGCTAGTTTGAGAAATTGACCTTCATTTCCTATTAACGTGAGGTTTTGCATCTTATACATGTCAGTATATGTATTGCTATGAGATATTTATAAATTACTAGCTTTATAAAAGAAATACGAAGGGCCAGACTGGCCACTGGTGTAAACAAGCATGAGTTTTCTGACTTTAGTGGTGTTTAATTCATTTACACTGGTGGTTAATTTGGCCCTGAGACTTCCGTGTGGCCTTTTGCAAATATCATACAGGCTGATATTTATTTTTATTTCTGAGGGAGGAGACTTTCCAGCCACCTTCCTCCATCCTTACTACACAGTAGAAAGGATTTAAACCTTTGAACCCTTCCTTCCCCCAGTATTACTGTTCAGTAATATTTTTTTATCTAATGCTTGTTTTAGGATAATGATGGAGAAAAGGACCCAGTTATCCTTACGGTTTCATTTCAAGTGCTATAAGAATCACCATGGTCACTCATTTGATATCATGCCTTGCTATGACATGCTGGGGCCTGCACCATCAAGAGGTAGGGGATGAATGTTTTCCTTTGGGGAGAAACTTTCTTTATCAGGGAATGATCACTCATGACTATTTATACCCATCATATAGCTCTATAAATTGCATAATGTTCCAGCTCTGCCTTGTGACATCCAGGCTATAGATCTATTTTAGTGTTGACAGTTATAGTAGTCTCCGTAGACTGTACTGTGAGAGAATTTGGGGGAAATGGCACTTTTGCCTCACTACTTGCTAATGATTGTGATGCTTTTAAACTCCAAGCACTTTCCCATACATACATACACAAACACACTCTCTCTCTTTATGCAGGAACCATCAAACACCTATAAACTAGGTATTCAGATGCAATGTCTAATTTGTGCAGTTCTTACTGTACTGAGTTAATAGATTCCATTCCATAATGTATTTCTAGATATACTTCATATCTCTTCTTAACAACTTTAGATGTACGAGAATCATTGGATTTTCATTTGGCATAAAGGGCTTGATTTTCAAAAGTGACATAGCCATTGCGGGTATGTCTACACTGCAGTTGGGAGCTGTGAGCTAGCTTACTACTAATAGGAATGAAGCTATAACAGCACAAGCTTGCCATTCGGCATCGTGGGTAGGCTTGTGATCTGGTCCCATTTTTCTGCTGCCTGTGTGCTATGGCTTTTCTGCTATTTTTAATGAGCTAGTTTGAACAAAGCTAAGGAGGGTTTGCCTACACATGCTGCAATCACACCTCCAACTGCAGTGTACACATACCCTGTGTGTGCAATATCTGCAGTTGCACGCATAAATCAGGTACATATATAGGTCACTGATTCAGAGCAATCTGGATCGTTTGGTAAACTGTGGGCAGACAAACAATACGTGTTTTCATATGACCAAATGTAAGTGTATACATCTGGTAACAAAGAATATACGCCATACTTACAGAATGAGGGACTCTATCCCTGGAAGCACTGGCTCTGAAAAAGATTTGGGGGTGGGGGCGAATAATGGGCTGAATAGTTTGATGCTGTTGCCAAAAGAGTTAACGCTATCCTGGAATGCATAAACAGGGGAGTCTTGCATAGGAATAGAGAAGTTATTTTACCACTACATTTAGCACTGGTGTGATGGCCACTGGAATACTGCTTCCAGTTCTGGTGCCTACAATTCAAGAAGGATGTTGATAAATTGGAGACAGTTCAGAGAAGAGCCAAGAGAATGATTAAAGGATTGGAAAGCATGCCTTATAGTGACAGACTCAGAACTCAATTTATTTAGCTTAATAAAGGGTCAGTTAAGGGGTGACTTAATTACAGTCTGTAAGTATCTACATGGGGAACAAATATTTAGTAAAGGGCTCTTCAGTCTAGCAGAGAAAGGTGTAACACAGTCCAATGGCTGGAAGTTGAAGCTAGACAAATTCAGACTGGAAATAAGGTGTAAATTTTAACAATCAGAGTAATTAAGCATGGGAACAATTTACCAAAGGTAGTGGTGGAATTTCTATCACTGCCAATTTCTGAATCAAGATTGGATGTTTTTCTAAGAGAGATGCACTAGGAATTATTTTGGGGAAGTTCTGTGGCCTGCGTTGTACAGGAAGTCAGATTAGAAGATCACAATGTTTCCTTCTGGCCTGGGAATCTTTGAATCTATGAAAAGCATGCAAATAAATAATTAGTCACAACTAACTGTTGACATAGTTGATGTTCATGCAGTCTGAATAACTGTATGCACATCGTGCAAATTTTTTTGTACATTCAATAATGTATATTTTTAAAAAATTGGCCCCAATTTTTAACTTTAAAAATCATTATTATAATTTGCCTTTTTCCACACAGATAGTGGAACAAACTAAAATAAGGATGCCCAAATCAGAAACTTTCCTAATAGGGGAGCATGATTTTAATCGTGTGTGTATGCATATGCAGAATGTATAAACGCTATCAACCAGAAAATATCTATATCTATATATCAATCTATATTAGGAGAGGGGGAGGAAAAAACCCACACAACCCACTACCAGTTTTTTGGATAATCTCTTGCATAGGAGATTAAATCTCTTTGTGAAACAAAATATTCTCCTAATAACATTACTGGATCTTGCATGGTTTTTGTATGCCACCAAACCTGGAATGAATTTAGTCTGGACATGAAGTGGGCTTGTTAATGTTATGGACTTGTGCAATATTTAACAGGATTTTATAGCTGTTATGAAACCTCACTATTTAAAACAAAAAAGTAAAATATTAGGGAATGCAGTCTTAGCCTTTTCTTGGTGTTAACAGGTTTAAAACAGAGCTTTTACCACAAGATCTATCTCTGTAATGACACTGATGAAATCCAGCTGTACTCAATGTCCTTGCTGCAGTACCAGGTTGAGTTTATCAAGGCATCTACCATGGCGGTGAAGGACCTGATTCGTTTGGTTAAGCACTGGTTCAGGACTTCATTTGCTAAACCAACAGCACAAAATAAGTAAGTAACTAACACTTGAGCCTCTTTTCCTTTTAACATCCTTATGTTTTTGAAGACTGAACAGTGAGTACTGTATAATGGATTTTACATAATGTGTGTATTATGCTTCTCCGCTACATCTTACTGGCTGTTTTATAACTGAACTAGAATGTGATCCAATTAGACAGTGCCCTCGAGCAAGAAGATGGAGAGGCGCACAGCTGTGCTAGTGCGATTAATATATTGGCATGGCATTCTCTTTTTCCAATTAAAGTGACTCTCTGTTGATTGGCATAAAGGACCCTCCACCTTTCCGGCTGACAAGACAGCTTCTGCAAATGCATGACTTGGTGGACTTTTCAAACCTTTCCAAACCAAATAGAGTAGAAATCTGGCACACGCTGTTTAAACGGTGTGTAGCAAATCAGCTGAGTAAGCAGAGCCTTTTACAATAAGTAACTTCTGCTTATTTATGAATTCTGAATTACTGTTCTGAACAATTAACCTAGTCTGTAGGTGGAACATACATTCTGGAGACTAAAGTGAAGGAAGAATGGTTTTGTAGATAACACATTTGATCGGAACTCAGGAGATCTCTGTTCCATCTTCAGTTCTGCTTTAGTGTTCCTGTGTGACCTGGGGCAAGTCAGTTAATCTTTCTGTGCTTCAGTTCCTGGAATGCGTTGCCTAGGGAGGTGGTGGAATCTCCTTCCTTAGAAGTTTTTAAGGTCAGGCTTGACAAAGCCCTGGCTGGGATGATTTAGTTGGGGATTGGTCCTGCTTTTGAGCAGGGGGTTGGACTAGATGACCTCCTGAGGTCCCTTCCAACCCTGATATTCTATGATTCTATGATTCCTGTCTATGAAATAGGGCTATAATAATAATACTTCCTTAGGTCACAGCGATCTTGTGAGGATAAATTCATTAATGTTTGTGACACACCAGATACTACTGCAGTGGAAGCCATAAAAGGAACAAAAAGTGTGTCTGTTGCGCTCTGCCCGCTGTGACCTTCATGTGGTTGTCTGTCTTCTCTGTTTAGATTATCACTGCTGTCTCATCTGTTCAGGAAGGACAAGCACTAATGGCCATTTAAACTATTTAAGAAACTACTTTTGTGACTCACTATATAATAAACACTATCTGGATAGAAACCCTATCTGTAGCATGTGATTTCTAGAATACCGTAAGTTTTTCTTGCTCTACCCCCTTTCAGAGCAGTTAGATGTAGGCATACGTGCCTCTATGTATCACTTTTTTTAAAAGTAACAGCAACATGGTCTACTAACTGCTTCTATCTTCCTCTTCTGAGCTGTGTGATCCCCTCTTACTATATATCCCCCGGCTTCTGACTCATTCAGATGATGAACTGAAAAATCCGTGCAACCATAATTTCTTCCAACAAAATGCCCAAGGCAGGTATACCACGAAGGGTTACACCAAACATGTTTGTTTGACAGCTAGAAAGTCTCTGATGTGCAGTGACCTAGACAAACTTGGGCACAGGACTAAATATTTTTTATCAAATTCAGCATAAATTTATTTTCTAAGCAACTAATCCAAATTTAGCAGGTAACTAGCAGAGAACTGCTATTAATATTGATCCTCACAGACACATGATTGATTGGTAAAATAAGAAGCTCCTGTACTTAAAAAAAAACAAAAACACCTTTCACGCTCAGAGTGAACCTGAATCTAGAAATGGGCTTGATATACAAAGTTTGGATCTGGATTCAAACTGTCCTAACATGTGGGTGGTTTGGATCTGGGTTTTGGTATCTGGCTATCTAAATCTGAAGCAAAACTACTGCGGGACTTTAAAAAGTTGGTCACTTTACATTTTCTTTTGTTCACTTCTGCCTTTGCAATTACAAAGTGTGTCTGACAGATTTTTTCACATTCCATTTCTGATGTGAACACAATCATCCTCACTTCTTGGGATGATTGTTCACTCTAATCCTGAACTCCAAATCTGCTGACTCATCACTGATGTCAGCGCTTTCCTCTTTAGCTGTTTTCAGATGGGCCAGATTCACGTCAGGATCTGGAAAAACAGCACCAGCAGCCAACAGTTTGCCAAGGGGGGAGGAGGGCTCCAATGGCCCTACAGCCAGCCTGCGTTTTGCATAAAAAATAGCCAGCGCTGCCCATAGTAGTAGTGTGATTGGGGTGATTGGTGCATTTCCCTATTAGCCTCCTCTGGCAGGGCTCTGATGAAGTCCCCTGTGGAAACTAAAGCTTCCTTCTCCAAGGGAACGAAATATGTTTTACCTCTCTGCCCGTTGGGAAGGGCATTTAGCATCTTCCTGCAGTACTGGAGGTGCATCTGGTCTCAAGTGGTGCTGAGGGTAAGTTTTGTATGCCGAGTAAAGCTGATGTGTAAGTGAAAGATTCTGTGCATCTTGCTGGGTGGCTGAGGAAGTGACAGTGGTGTCATGATATGAAAAAAATCATGAATTACACTGGTGCTGTTTGCTTTACCTCCTTGCACTAGCTGAGGGATAGAGTAGATGAGCTACTAGATTATAGACATGGCAAAGACCTATGTGTCAAGACTGGCCAATGAAAGAATGACCCCTCCTTGACATTGAGAGGAAAAGATTGTTTTGCTAGTGACTGATTCTTCATTGCACCAAACCACTCCTGCCTCTTGGGCTGATTGCAATTCCCCTCATGTCTGCAAGAGGTAGAAGCTCTTTTCATCTATCATAGATATTCAGTCAGTGTTGGGAATACATTTCACCTAATATGTTTGCTGCAATAAATGTCACACTTTTATTGAGATGAGTCAGTTTAAGAGCAATATATACACAATCATATCTTGATTGCTGTGTGTACTCTGATTCAGATGTGCCAGCTAATATTTTCTCTTGTGAAGAATGTGAAAAAAAATCCTGTATGAAAGGCCAGACCAACATCCATTCTTTTGGGAAATTATTCCTTTCAATAGGAAGTATACAGTGCTTTGCTCTTTTAGTACTTCATCTGAAGCCCATACAAGCCAGTGGGGACTCTGTCCATTGATTTCTCGGGGTTTTGGGTTAAGCCCACAAGATATGTCCACATCGCAATATAAGCCCAGGGTTATTAGAACTCGAGTTAGCAGACCCTAGATATGTTTACCTTGGGCTAGAGCGTCTACACTCATTTGTAATCTCAGGTTAGGAATTGTTGAAAACTGGGTCCCAAACTGAGTCCAACCACCCATATCCCAGACTCCCTAACACCTTCCCAAAATGTGGCTGCCCTAGCCCTTTGTTTCTGATGCAGTGAGGGAAAACTTGACTGTTCAGAGGACAAAGAAAATCAGCCCATGGGATTGTGGAATACTTTTGGTGGACTTCCAGAGCATGAGTCCAGTGGAGCTGTGTCTACATTGCAAAAGCAATAAGGCTTGAACCTTGAGTCCTGGGTTGACTCAGACTCAGGGGTCCTGGAATCCTGGGTCCAAACCCTGGGTTGGGATGATTTGCATGTAGGCAGAAGTGGAGTTAAGCTTGAGCCTGAATTTGAACCCTGGACTTAAATTGCAGGGTAGATATACCCTTAAATTATACCAAGACTTCTTGGGTATGTCTACATTGCAATAAAACACCTTCAGCAGGGCTAAGGCTGTGGGGCTGATTAGTGTCAATGTTTGGGATCAGGTTGATGCCTGGGCTCTTGTACCCTCCCCCCTTGTGGGGTCCCAGAGTCTGGGAGCCAGCCTGAGCTTGAATGTCTGCACTACAACTGTATAGCCTCATAGCCAGAGCCCTGTGAGCCTGAGTCAGCTGACTTGGGACAGTTGCAGGTGGTTTATTGAAGTGTAGATGTTCCCTCTGAGTCTAATTTTTGTACCAGTGAAGTCAAATGGGAGTTTTGCCCTCCACTTCAATAGGAGCAGAATCGAGGCCTGTCAAGGTTCCTCCCCCACTCTGAACTCTAGGGTACAGATGTGGGGACCTGCATGAAAAACCTCCTAAGCTTATCTTTACCAGCTTAAGTCAAAACTTCCCCAAGGTACAAAGTATTCCACCCGTGGTCCTTGGAATGGCCGCTACCACCACCAAACTAATACTGGTTACTGGGGAAGAGCTGTTTGGACGCGTCTTTCCCCCCAAAATACTTCCCAAAACCCTGCACCCCACTTCCTGGACAAGGTTTGGTAAAAAGCCTCACCAATTTGCCTAGGTGACTACAGACCCAGACCCTTGGATCTTAAGAACAATGAACAATCCTCCCAACACTTGCACCCCCCCCTTTCCTGGGAAATGTTGGATAAAAAGCCTCACCAATTTGCATAGGTGACCACAGACCCAAACCCTTGGATCTGAGAACAATGAAAAAGCATTCAGTCTTTTACAAGAAGACTTTTAATAGAAAATAGAAGTAAATAGAAATGAAGAAATCCCCCCTGTAAAATCAGGATGGTAGATATCTTACAGGGTAATTAGATTAGAAAACATAGAGAACCCCTCTAGGCAAAACCTTAAGTTACAAAAAAGATACACAGACAGAAATAGTTATTCTATTCAGCACAATTCTTTTCTCAGCCATTTAAAGAAATCATAATCTAACACATACCTAGCTAGATTACTTACTAAAAGTCTAAGACTCCATTCCTGTTCTGTCCCTGGCAAAAGCAGCACACAGACAGACCCAGACCCTTTGTTTCTCTCCCTCCTCCCAGCTTTTGAAAGTATCTTGTCCCCTCATTGGTCATTTTGGTCAGGTGCCAGCGAGGTTACCTTTAGCTTCTTAACCCTTTACAGGTGAGAGGAGCTTTCCCCTGGCCAGGAGGGATTTCAAAGGGGTTTACCCTTCCCTTTATATTTATGACACGCCCCCCAAATCTCAGCTAGGGTGAAACACTGGCTGGGATTTCTTCCTGGAGCTCTAGGAAAAACAGAGTTAATAAGACACATGCATCTCTAAATATACTACCAAGTACATAAAGACTAACAATATTTTCCACATCTCAAGGACGATTTTAACCAGTTGACTCTGGGAAACTTTCACGGGAGAGTGCATCAGCCACTTTGTTAGAAGCTCCTGAGATGTGTTGGATGTCGAAATCAAAATCTTGGAGAGCTAAACTCCACCGAAGAAGTTTTTTGTTAGTTTCTTTGACGGTGTGAAGCCACTTCAGTGCAGCATGGTCGGGTTGCAGGTGGAAACGCCGTCCCCAAACATATGGGCGTAGCTTTTCCAGAGCGTAGACAATGGCATAACATTCTTTTTCAGTGACTGACCAGTTGCTTTCCCTCTCAGACAGTTTTTTGCTGAGAAACACTACAGGGTGGAATTCTTGATCAGGTCCTTTCTGCATTAAAACTGCTCCCACACCACGCTCGGATGCATCTGTGGTTACTAGGAACGGTTTGTCAAAGTCTGGGGCCCTTAGTACAGGGTCAGACATGAGTGTCGCTTTAAGCTTGTTAAAGGCCTTCTGACACTTTCCGGTCCACTGAACAGCATTTGGCTGTTTCTTTTTGGTTAGGTCTGTCAGTGGGGCAGCGATTTGGCTGTAGTGCGGTACAAATCGTCTGTAATAACCAGCCAAGCCTAAGAAGGATTGAACCTGTTTCTTTGACTTTGGGACAGGCCACTTTTGGATAGCATCCACTTTGGCCTGTAGGGGGCTGATAGTTCCTTGACCCACCTGGTGTCCAAGGTAAGTCACTCTGTTTAGGCCTATTTGACACTTCTTAGCCTTAACAGTTAGTCCTGCCTCCCTTATGCGCTCAAGGACTTTTTGTAGATGTTCCAGGTGGTCTGCCCAGGAATCCGAAAATATGGCCACATCATCAAGGTAGGCGACTGCATATTCTCCTAATCCCGCTAGGAGACCATCTACAAGTCTTTGGAAAGTGGCGGGTGCATTTCGCAGCCCGAAAGGGAGTACATTAAATTCATACAGCCCGAGATGTGTGATGAAGGCTGACCTTTCCTTGGCAGATTCATCTAGCGGTACCTGCCAGTACCCCTTTGTTAAGTCCAAGGTAGAGATGAACTGGGCCCGTCCCAGTTTCTCTAACAGTTCATCTGTGCGGGGCATTGGATAGTTGTCTGGGCGAGTTACAGCATTTAGCTTACGGTAGTCCACGCAAAAACGTATTTCCCCATCTGGTTTGGGAACTAGAACCACTGGAGATGCCCATGCACTTTCAGAGGGGCGGATTACACCCATCTGTAACATATCCTGGATCTCCCGTTCTATAGCAGTTTTAGCTTGAGGAGACACCCGGTAAGGTTGGACCCTAATTGGGTGAGCATTACCTGTGTCAATGGAGTGGTATGCCCGTTCAGTCAGTCCTGGGGTGGCTGAGAACGTTGGCGCGTAGCTAGTGCACAGCTCCTGGATCTGCTGTCGCTGCATACGCCCAAGGGTCATGGAGAGGTTCACCTCTTCCACACCACCAGCACATTTCCCTTCGTAGTAGACACCTTCAGGCCACTCAGCATCATCTTCTCCCTGGGCTGTAAACTGACAAACCTTTAATTCTCTGGAATAAAAGGGCTTTAGAGAATTAATATGGTACACCTTAGGCTTTCGGTTGGAGGTGGGGAATGCTATGAGATAATTAACAGCTCCCAGGCGCTCCTGGACCGTGAATGGCCCTTCCCACGATGCTTCCATTTTATGGGCCTGGAGCGCCCTTAAGACCATGACCTGGTCTCCTACTTTGAAGGAACGCTCTCTGGCATGTTTATCATACCAGGCTTTTTGCTCTTTTTGAGCATCCTGTAAGTTTTCTTTAGCAAGGGCTAAAGAGGTTCGGAGGGTGTTTTGTAGGTTGGTTACAAAGTCCAGAATGTTAGTTCCTGGAGAAGGTGTAAATCCCTCCCATTGCTGCTTCACCAACTGCAATGGCCCCTTAACCTCACGGCCATATACAAGTTCAAATGGGGAAAACCCTAAACTGGGATGTGGTACAGCTCTGTAGGCAAAGAGCAACTGCTGCAACACTAGGTCCCAATCATTGGAGTGCTCATTTACGAATTTACGTATCATGGCCCCCAAAGTTCCATTAAACTTCTCCACCATGCCATTTGTTTGATGGTGGTAAGGAGTGGCAACCAAGTGATTTACCCCATGAGCTTCCCAAAGGTTTTTCATAGTTCCTGCCAGGAAATTAGTCCCTGCATCTGTGAGGATGTCGGAGGGCCAACCTACCCTGGCAAAAATGTCTGCTAGTGCCTGGCATACACTTTTAGCCCTGGTGTTGCTTAGAGCTACTGCTTCCGGCCATCGGGTGGCAAAATCCATGAAAGTCAGTATGTACTGCTTTCCTCTGGCTGTCTTTTTCGGAAAAGGACCCAGAATATCCACAGCTACTCGCTGAAATGGAACTTCAATGATGGGGAGTGGCTGGAGAGGGGCTTTGACCTGGTCTTGGGGTTTTCCCACTCTTTGGCACACCTCACAAGACTGGACATAGGTAGAAACATCCTTGCCCATTCCCTCCCAGTGGAATGACCCCCCCAAACGGTCTTTGGTCCTGTTCACCCCAGCATGGCCACTAGGGTGATCGTGGGCTAAGCTCAAGAGCTTGGCCCGGTATTTAGTTGGAACTACCAACTGTCTCTGAGGATGCCAGTCTTCCTGGTGTCCACCAGAAAGAGTTTCCTTGTATAAAAGTCCTCTTTCTACAACAAACCTGGATCGATTAGAAGAGCTGAGAGGCGGTGGGTTGCTCCGTGCCGCTGTCCAAGCTCTCTGGAGGCTTTCATCTGCTTCCTGTTCGGTCTGGAACTGTTCCCTTGATGCTGGAGACATCAGTCCCTCATTGGATTGTGGACCTAGGCTTGGTCCCTCTGGAAGCAATATAGGGGATGGAGCTGTTTCTGTTGACTGTGAACCGCTCTCCGCTGGTGCACTATGTTGGGATTCAGGCTCCGGCTGAGCCTCTTGTGTAGGGTTATCGGCTGCTGCCAGTTCAGGTTCAGTGGGGCCCTCTGGTGTTGAGGTTGCAAGTACTGGATTCAGTGCTGACACAGGGTCTGGTGTTGGTTGTTCGGCTGGTTCCGGTTCTGGGACTGGTTCCGTCTGGGTCTCTGGGACTGGATCCACTACTGCTGTTGCAGACATTGGCCTAAGGTCCAGGTCCATCACCTCTGACTGGGTCCTGATAGCAGTTTCCGGAACAGAGCTAGGCCTCACGGCTTGTTTAGCCTGGCTGCGGGTGACCGTTCCCACCCTCTTGGCCTGCTTCACATGATTGGCCAAGTCTTCCCCCAACAGCATGGGGATGGGATAATCATCATAGACTGCAAAAGTCCACATTCCTGACCAGCCCTTGTACTGGACAGGCAACTTGGCTGTAGGCAAATTGAAAGAGTTGGACTTGAAGGGTTGAATCGTCACTTGGATCTCTGGGTTGATTAAATTGGGGTCCACTAAGGAAGCATGGATAGCTGACACTTGTGCTCCGGTGTCCCTCCACGCGGTGACCTTCTTCCCGCCCACACTCACAGTTTCCCTCCGCTCTAAGGGTATCTGGGAAGTATCTGGGCCTGTGGACCTCTGGTGTGATTCCGGTGCAATGAACTGTAATCTGTTGGGGTTCTTGGGGCAGTTGGCCTTTACATGCCCCAGCTCGTTACATTTAAAACATCGTCCAGCTGACGGGTCACTGGGGCGAGGAGGGTTGCTGGAGAACGGGGTGGCAGGACGATAAGGGGTCTGGAGGGTTCTTTGGGAGGTAGGTGGGGCCTTGGGCGGCCCCCGGTAATAGGGTGTGGTCTGGGGGGGGTGTGTTCTGGGGTGGTCCCTTCTGGTCTCCGCTCCAACTGCGACCAGTTTTCTTCTTCTCTGCCACCTCCACCCATCTGGCTCCAATCTCTCCTGCCTCGATTACAGTTTTGGGTTTCCCATCTAGGATGTATCTTTCTATTTCCTCAGGAACACCCTCTAAGAATTGTTCCATTTGCATTAGGAAGGGCAAATTTACTGGAGATTCAACACTTGCTCCTGATATCCAGGCATCCCAATGTTTCACAATGTGGTAGGCATGTCGGGTAAATGACATGTCTGGTTTCCACCTTAGGGCTCTGAACCTCCGACGAGACTGCTCGGGTGTTATCCCCATTCTGACTCTCGCCTTGGATTTAAACAGTTCATACTTGTTCATGTGTTCTTTAGGCATTTCAGCTGCCACCTCAGCTAAGGGTCCACTGAGCTGCGGCCTCAGCTCTACCATGTACTGGTCAGTAGAGAGGTTGTATCCAAGGCAGGCCCTTTCGAAGTTTTCTAGGAAGGCCTCAGTATCATCGCCTGCCTTGTAGGTGGGGAACTTTCTGGGATGGGAAGTGGTACTTGGAGAAGGATTACTAGGGTTTGTTGGGATATTCTGCTGAGCCTTTATCTTCTCCATCTCCTCCACATACTTCCTCTCTTTTTCCTTCTCCTCCAGTTCTTTGTCCCTCGCTTCCATAGCTCTCCTGTGAGCAGCTGCTTGGTGTTGTTCTGCCTCCCTTTCTTGTTCCTTCTTCAGCCGCATGAGTTCTATCTGTCTTTCATGTTCCCTTTGTCTTTCCTCAGCCTGAAATTTGGCTAATTCCAGCTGTAGTCGAGCTGAGGATTTGGTCATTCTAACCTCTCTGTTTTTAACTAACTTTACACCCGAGGTTTAGAAATAAACAAACAAAACTTGGCTGTAAAATTTTGCTGTGCTGGAATAGAATACCTATTCTCTGATAGTGATTGTCAGCCTACAGAAAAAGACAATTCCCTTGTCTCTGTTCTGGGCCCAACTTAAAGCAAAAAACCTCCAAACTACTTGGAAACCTGCTTACCCAGCCCAAAGAAAAAGCAAATGGGTAGAACACACACCCCCTATTTACTTTTAGGAAGAAAAGAAAAAAAAAAACCTCTGGGTTGGAAGACTGTGAATTTCCCTGCAGGAGTTAAGTACCCTGCCTCCAGGCAAAGAAAACCTGCAATTCACAAGATAATCCCCTTTTGTCTCTGCTTGGCCACAAAGCAGGGAAAACCCAAGATGCTTTCAGTTTCAAAGCTGCTTCAAAGCCACAGGAAAAAAAAATTCCTTTTTAAAATCTGTATTTCTAGTTCAAAAAATCTCAACTGGATCTCAAAATGATTTCAGGTTAATCCCACCGCTGCCACCATGTCAAGGTTCCTCCCCCACTCTGAACTCTAGGGTACAGATGTGGGGACCTGCATGAAAAACCTCCTAAGCTTATCTTTACCAGCTTAAGTCAAAACTTCCCCAAGGTACAAAGTATTCCACCCGTGGTCCTTGGAATGGCCGCTACCACCACCAAACTAATACTGGTTACTGGGGAAGAGCTGTTTGGACGCGTCTTTCCCCCCAAAATACTTCCCAAAACCCTGCACCCCACTTCCTGGACAAGGTTTGGTAAAAAGCCTCACCAATTTGCCTAGGTGACTACAGACCCAGACCCTTGGATCTTAAGAACAATGAACAATCCTCCCAACACTTGCACCCCCCCCTTTCCTGGGAAATGTTGGATAAAAAGCCTCACCAATTTGCATAGGTGACCACAGACCCAAACCCTTGGATCTGAGAACAATGAAAAAGCATTCAGTCTTTTACAAGAAGACTTTTAATAGAAAATAGAAGTAAATAGAAATGAAGAAATCCCCCCTGTAAAATCAGGATGGTAGATATCTTACAGGGTAATTAGATTAGAAAACATAGAGAACCCCTCTAGGCAAAACCTTAAGTTACAAAAAAGATACACAGACAGAAATAGTTATTCTATTCAGCACAATTCTTTTCTCAGCCATTTAAAGAAATCATAATCTAACACATACCTAGCTAGATTACTTACTAAAAGTCTAAGACTCCATTCCTGTTCTGTCCCTGGCAAAAGCAGCACACAGACAGACCCAGACCCTTTGTTTCTCTCCCTCCTCCCAGCTTTTGAAAGTATCTTGTCCCCTCATTGGTCATTTTGGTCAGGTGCCAGCGAGGTTACCTTTAGCTTCTTAACCCTTTACAGGTGAGAGGAGCTTTCCCCTGGCCAGGAGGGATTTCAAAGGGGTTTACCCTTCCCTTTATATTTATGACAAGGCCTTAAACTGAAGCCATCTCACTTTTGGTGGTGTATGGTCTGTCTCTTTTCTTCTCCTCACCCAATGTTACAATGTAATTGTAATAAATTCTTTACAATGTAAAGAATAAATGGACACAACATTCAAAAACCGGTAGGAGAACACTTCAACCTCTCTGGCCACTCAGTAACAGATTTAAAGGTGGCAATTTTGCAGCAGAAAAGCTTCAAAAACAGACTCCAACCAGAAACTGCTGAGCTTGAATTAATATGCAAACTAGATACCATTAACTTGGGTTTGAATAGAGACTGGGAGTGGCTGGGTCATTACACATATTGAATCTATTTCCCCATGTTAAGTATCCTCACACCTTCTTGTCAGCTGTCTAAATGGGCTATCTTGATTATCACTACAAAAGTTTTTTTTCTCCTGCTGATAATAGCTCAACTTAATTAATTAGCCTCTTACAGTTGGTATGGCTACTTCCACATTTTCAAGTTCTGCGTGTGTGTATGTGTGTATTTATATATTTGTGTATGTGTAGGTATATATTTATATATGTGTGTGTATTTGTGTGTGTGTGTGTATGTGTGTGTATATATATATATATATATATATATATGTGTGTGTATATATATATAATCTCTTCTTACTCTATGTTCCATTCTATGCATCCGATGAAATGAGCTGTAGCCCACGAAAGCTTATGCTCAAATAAAACTGTTAGTCTCTAAGGTGCCACAAGCACTCCTGTTCTTTTAATGTAATCAGAGGCATTTCTGATGGTCGTAAATGGTTCCAGTTCTTTCTTTACCATATTGTTTTAGCTATTAGGCCATGGAGCTAGTGATTTGGCTTGTGACTTCTGGCATCCATGGGGCTCAGCTCGCACAGCAGAATGTATGGCATATTTTTGATGCATTCGGTACCTGATCTGGTCACATTTGTAATTTAATCACAAAGCTGCTCTCTCCTTATTACTGATCAATTTTCTTTATTATGCAGAATAAAATAAACTTTTCAGTGCCCCCATTGAGGGGCCTGACTGGGGACAACAGCATAATGATTGCAATGGATAACAAACAACATGAAAGTGCAAAGCTAACTTTTGTTGCTTGTTAGTGTTTGTTTTTACTTGCATTTTGTTTGTAAGAGTTTCCTGTGTAGACTTTGATGTGCTAAGCCTGTGTTCTATGAATTTAGGTTTCGCAGGCTTCCTTCTTCCTATGCTGTAGAGCTCATCACAATCTCCATCTGGCAGCTGGCAGGGAAGCCAGTCTTTTTCAGTCTGGTTCAGGGAATGAGAGCTATCCTGAAGCTTCTGGTTAGATACCCAGAAATGTGCATTGTTTGGCACAAACACTACAGCCCAAACTCTACAATTTTCAAAAAGGTGATCCAGAAGAAAACCAGGTAACTATATGACAAAATACCTACTGTCATCTTAATGTAAATATACCCACCAGACAGGCATAGCTGCAGCAGCTGAATTCTGCTTATGTCCTCAATAGTTCATGGGGAAAAGGAGTCCCCTTAACTCATGGGAGGCAATGCAACTTTCCATTAAGAGATTACTAACATGCTTTAAAGAGACACACAATGTCTCCTTAGTTTGTATCAAAACCTATTTACAGAGGGGCACTCCCTTTACTATTCTAGCTAGAGACTGTACACAGTGAAATTTACCCCAGTGCATATCACCTGCACAAGCGGCTAAACATTAAAGGGAAAATCTTCTGTAACTGGTTGATGGGAAGATGCATGTGAAGGAAGAAAAATGCTTCCATCTGCCCCATAGGCTATGTGGCATGAGGTCCTCCGCTGCTCCAATTGTCAGGAGAAGGGTCCCTTCTGGAAGACCTCCAAAGACATATAAACAGGCTTGAAATGATTCTGTTTTTATCAATAAATGTTAGTAAATGTCAATTTTGCTATACGCACATAAACTGATAAAAAATTCCACTAATGATGATAAAAAATTACAGATAGACAAAGAACATGCTGCTTGAGAACTTATTAGTTTGATTTAAGAATATTTACTTTGCACGTTTTGACATGTAAAGTTGACAATTTGTGTTTTAACTGTTAAACTATCCTTAAATAATTATCTGAACTCCTCCCCATAATTTCATCAAACTATGAAATTGAAATTAATGATAATCTGTAGAAATGCTTAAATAAACATAGACTGTCAAAATTATAAACAGAATTGAATTCTGCCAGGCCTATGTATAAGACAGGGCATTACTGTGATATCTAGAAAACATGTTCCAAATTATGGAATTTACGAATGCTATTGTCAATTTCTGGCAAGCTAGAAGAGATCAACAGTCCTGCCACACTGAAGCTGCTTTTTGTATTTACTGTGTGTGAAGTACCTAGCACAATAGGGTCCTGGTCCATGACTGGGGTCCTAGGTGCTACCATAACACACACAAATAATAGTGGTAATAACTTTTTAAAAAAATCCTAGGAAATTCCATGCAAAAAATGTATTAAGAGAACATGGAGATTCCATGATTAAATAAGTAAATCAGGAAATGACACAGTTTAAGATTTCATTGTTCTGTGATTGTACAGCTCCAGGGCATCCTGCTTAGGGCTTCTAAGTGCTCAGGCAACAAATAACAATTATGTACTGCTTGCATGTATGTTAATTTAATACATGTATTTAATGCATGTATGTCAATTTAATACATGTTATAGAGTACGTTTTTATACAGCTTTAGATATATGTTGTGTAGCATCTAACTGTAGTTTTAACTTCTATACTTGCACTAACAGTACTTCCATATGATACCATCTCTCTGAATTGACTTGATAAACTTTTTTTATATGTTGTTCTCGTCTCTCAAAGGTATGTATTTTAATAGTTTTGTTAGCATCCGTGTGAATGTTCCTTTCAACCAATATTACAGTCTTCCAGAGGTGCAGTTCCAAGCATTAAGCAGTCAACTATGCTGCAAATAAAGGCAGTCTATAAATATGGCAGCAAATTTTCCACCATTACTCTCTATTATATATGTTATGTGTAGTATTGCTCGTAGGTACAGTTACTAAGTATCTTTCATATAAATGACTTGCATGGGCTCTGCTTGATTGGAACACAAGATGCCACGTGGGTCTAACTCTGTAGAAAAGTTGTATGGTGATATCTTGTACCATTTTTACAATGTGATCATGTAATTAATGAGACTGTATTGTCATGTATATACACAAGAGGCAGAATTAAGGATGCTCATTCAAATGTAACTTGGCATTTTCTGTCTTTTTGTATTCTGTGCAATCTTACTACTTCTTTAATATAAGGAGAATAGATTGTTTTAAACTGTAATATAAAGTTCAGGTGAATAATCCTGCATCAATAGTTCTACTGTTTGACATATTTAAAACTTTAAAGAAATAATCATGGAATAAGTGTACCTAGGGGTTACATACATTTCCCCATGAGTCTGTCCCTTTAAATTAGTAAGTAACATGACCAGAGAAAACAGATGCTACTATATGATTCTAAAAGCAGAAGGGATTGAAGAGTGAAAAGGTCAAACTCCTCCCAGCTTTTAGCCTCGTGTCCTGTGTATTATCAAGTTCCCCCCTTGTCTTTGCGACATAAGAAAGCAAAGAAATCAGCACATCTGTTGCGGGGGCTTAATTTATTACTTCAGAGAAGGAGGAGCAAGAGAGAAGTGGTACAAGGTGTTAAGGACAATATTACAGTACTGATAGACTATATAAAGCAAAACGTAATGTCTGTCTACTTTCAAGCACTATATATGTCTTCAGTTATCTTGACTTTCTGACATTTTTGAAACATCAGCTTTTTTCATCTTATCACAAAGTGCTGGTTTCCAATGCTATTGAACTAGCTTTTGGTTGGTTACCCACTTACATCAGAGCTGCAGTTTGGGTCTTAGTAAATTGCTAGATCTCACCTCTTGGTATTGATCATATTGATTCTTATTTTTCTCTCAGGCCATTTGTTTTGGATCCTGCAAACCCAACATTTAATGTGTGTGAGAACAGCAATGCTTGGGATGAAGTGGCTCATGTGGCGAGACGGAGCCTCCTTAAGCCTCTTTTTAATGGTGTGCAAGCAAAGGAGCCCTGGCTTTTTACAAATGGCTGGTAAAAAACCAACCAGGCTAACGCTTTCTCTGAAGTCCTGTCAAATAGGTTTGCCAAGGCATGTGAGACAAGTCTGCCACGAGGAATATTCCACTATAAAGAAATGTAAATAAAAAACAGTGGAGTGTGTGTTGTTTTCTCTCTAATCTACTTAACAATTCCTTGTCATTACTTCTGAATGAACCAGACACAATCCACTCGAGTCACAGGATTAAATCGTCTGCTACATTTTTATCCCTGTGTGAGGGACAAAGCTGAAAGAGATGCTTCCTTATATTTGTAAAGAGTTCAAGCACCAGACCAAAGAGGGCAACATTTCATAGCTCCTACAACTTCCTTCCTTCACAGCTCACTAGGGAAGCACTGGAATTCCATAAAACTTTTGAGCATTGTTTACTTAAAAAAGGCCCATATAAAGAACTCACTTCTTACACAGTAAGATGACTAAACTCCATAACATCTGGCAAATCACTAGGTTGCAATAGATAAATGCTGGAAGGCTCTACACTAGGCTGTCTCACAATACATCGTTTATTTCCAGAAATTATGGCTGATGTATCTTCTGAGTATAAGATGAAGGGGAGGTTGGAAAGATAATGAAGAGTGGAGATAATTTATGTATCCAGACTCTACCCATTGTATGGTCTACGGAGGCCCTAACCATTTTAGTCTGTAATGACAGACTTTTATATACAGTTGCAATATAAGTAATTGGGGCTACAGCACAGAGATCCCACCTGAAGCGGTGTTGGAAAGACTGCATTATTTGCTGGAATGATGGTTTTGCAGTGGTGGCTACTAACAACAGGAGAAACAGCATGGAATATGGGCCCTGATCCTACAAGGTGCTTGAGCATCATCAGCACCTCCCAGGGGTCAGGCTAGTGGTGAGGAAGAAACACAACTGAAACAGAACAGGAGGGAAATAGAAGTGGGAAAGTAGTCAGCATCAAAAAAAATTTTTTTTCTTGAGTAGCATGCTGTGTTAGTCTTAAGGTAGTTTATATGGTTAAATTCACACTACCACAGCAGATCATCTGGGATCCAGGATTTGGTGTCTAGTAATTTTTAATTTGGCTTTACTTTGATTCATCTATGGGCAGATAACAGCTCACATAATTGAAAGAAAGGTATGAAAAATTAAATTGTGTTGAAAAAATGGTCAAATTATTAGTCCATTTTAAGTGTCCAGTAGGACTGTTTATTTCTTCATCCAAATAAATATAAAAATCAAGTTATTCCAATACTTTACCATTTACAAGCAGTTGTTTAAATACTTTTTGATGCTGAAATTATACCTTGATAGATAGGGACCAAATAGGTAGATAAACAATTGTTGTCAAATGCAAAATAGAGCATGTACTGTTTACTGATGCTGTATAAAATGTATCGTGCTCCACGAATCATTATGTTTTGAAAAGATCCTGAATGAAAGCTATTTTTTCCAAAGTGGTCCAAGCAAACTATTAGATGTTAGTGCTTTGTTAATTACAGTTGAATTTGTTCTGACTGTGAACACCACAGTGTCTCTCTCATGCTGAGAAAATAAAAATTCATAGTGTTCCATTATCTTGTATTTGTTTTAATAACATAATTGGCAAGAGTTCACTGCCTGAGATGTTAAATTGCATTGGTATATGTTTCTCAACTTGTTGCTTTAAGATGCATTTCTGCTTTCAGCACAGATGCTTTCACTTGAGGGTTCTCTCAGTGGTAAAAAGTGAGAATTAAAAGCACCTTGCTGCTCCCCAGCACAGACTTCACTCCCAGCTGCTGCTACTTTTGAAGAAGCTGTTTTCTTTTCTATTCTCCTGTAGAAGCTCCTAGTACAATAATTAAGAGGGAGGGGGAGGGGGAGGGGGAGTGTTTCTTTTCTTACTAAATAACTTCTACCAGAAATTTTGGAAACCTGACAAATATTTATTTTTTTTCATTTATTGTGTATGTTATGGTAGTTCCTAGGGGCAATCTGAGAATGGACCCCAACTGTATTCAACCCTGTACAAACAGACTAAAAGACAGTCACTACACAAAAAAGCTTGAAGACAATTGATATCTTGTCAAGATTCTTTTCTCTGCAGATAAGCTATGATTTGCTTTGCTATGCTTCCATCACCTACACTAGTAAGGTGAATGGTTTTCCAGCAGCAGTTCTATCATTCTTGTTGCACCATTCCTGGTTTCCTCTTTTGCTTCACAGGTGGCTACTTTCCTGGACCCTAACTTTACTTTGGATGGTAAAAGAATGAGGCAGTTTTGTTTCAAAGTATTCATTTCTCTACTTTGAAATACATGACATTTAAAAGTATTAATGGCCATATTTTCATAACACTGAGTACTACATTGGACCTGCCCTACTTACACAAGAAAAATGCTAATTTAAGTCAATTCAATTAATTGAAAAAGAACTTCCAGTCAGATGATTTTATTTGAGAAAGAACTATAGAATCAGGTTCTTGGTCAGGGCAGGGAAACTACGGTCCACAAGCCACACCACACAGCTCGGTCCTGCTGTAGCTCTCCAGCTGGGCCCACACCATGTGGCTCCCGGAAGCCACAGCATAGCCCTGCTCTGGCTCCTACATGCTCCAATGAGAGCTGCAGGGGCGGTGCCTGCGGATGGGGCAGCGTGCAGAACTGCCTGGCAGCACCTCTGTATAGGAGCCAGAGAATGGACATGCCACTGCTTCCGGGAACCACTTGAGGTAAGCGCTGCTCAGAGCCTGCACCCCCTGAACCTCTCCCAACGCCCCAGCCCTGATCCCCCTCCCGCTCTCCAAACCCCTCAATCCCAGCCCAGAGCACCCACCTGCACCCCAAGCCTCTCATACCCAGAGCCCACACCCCCAACCCCAATTTTGTGAGCATTCATGGCCTGCCATAAAATTTCTATTTCCCGATGTGGCCCTTGGTGGTTAAATGTTAGTTGCAGATCTCAATCCCCCCCCACCACCTTTATTACAAAATAAGCTATGGGTATTTATAATATGCTAACACCTGACAATCAGTTATTCACACTACATTTTACATAGTATAAGTAAGTCAATCCACTCTAATTTTAGTTGGCTTTTATTTGCTTGCATTTTTGCAATAATAAAAGTGTAAAATGTAAGACCCCAAAGTCTAGCTCTACTGCAATCCCAGGGTATGATTGCAGCACAGAGAGATGTATCTCGGCTAGCTTTAACCTAGCTAGTTCCGGTACCAGAGCATTGAAGCTGCAACAGCGTGGGCTTCAGCACAGGCTGTACAAGCCCATCCAGAACCCTACTCAGGTAGCATGAGCTGAAGCCTGTGTTGCCATGGCTTCACTGCTCTGGTACCCAAACTGGCTTGGGTTTAGACATAAAAGGTCAAAAGTCCTGTACTGGTTTGCAGTTGTAAATGCAGTGAGGCTTTTGCAGAAAAGCTGTTTTACAGTTTGTGCTGTTGGAAGAATCTTGCTACAGTAACAGTGAGAAAATAAACTACATGGACTTCAGCCATACTATTTGCTTGCATTGTCAATAGGAAACCAGAACAGTGTAGAAGAAAGTCTGTGGGCATAATAGGCCCCTATGCATAAACTACAGTCCTTCACATCACCTGGTACTAGTGATCTCTAGCTTTTTTTTTTTTTTTTATTAGGTCTGTATGAACCCTGTGACCAAATATTTTCCTCATCTCTGTACTAAGCTCTCTTGGTGAGGAAGACTTTGTACTGATCAACATAGTCCATCACTAATATGCACTAAAGTTTTTTGCAGCAATTTTCCATTCAGGTTATATGAATGGTATATTAAAGCTATCACTTAATAGACCAGAGGATTGTGTTTTTGTGATGAGCTGAAGCTGAAAAATATTTTCTTTCAAAAATGTGACTACTTCAACTCCTCGAGTGAATATACAAAATGGCAAATGGCTGTATGTTGGAGTTCAGTGTTATAATCCTACTTCAGGGCAGCAGGGCTGTGCTAGTGATAGCCACTTAAGGCCAGGTCCATTTGATCATCATTTGAGGATGAGGTTACTTGGTCGCTGTAGATCTGGCTTAGTGCTAAACTCAGTATTTCCTTCTTTTCTTTGTGAAACCGCAATTCTTGTCCAGCTTTCCTGGCTTCCTCCAGCTCTCTCAAGGCCACTTGTAGCTCTTGGGAAATAATTCCTGGAGATTCTTGCTCCTTCATAATCCAGTCCAGGGCCATATGACTTCTCATCCTTTCATCTAAGGAATACTGGGAATAATAGGAAATTACTTCCTATTACCCAAGAAATTCGCAACAGAAATAAGTTATTAACAAAGAGATTCTCCTTTTAGTCAAACAGGTTCTAGCAGAACTTCCTAGCTTCTGTTCTGAAATTTTAGCCAATATGATATTCCAGAGTATATCAGCAAATTTGTATCTTTCAAACACAACTAGCTAAAAGAAGCTAATGTGATCATAAATCTAATGATGAAAAATGTAACACCCTAATCTTAATTTTAAATTAGAACATTTAATATACTCGTGAATTTTTTAAAACAATCCTTATATTGTTAACATGCCATTCAGATTTTGAAGGAATTCTTGTGCGACCAATATACCATTTTAAATTATATTACATCATTCACTATGAAGACTCTTACAGGTCTCAATCCTGCAAAGATTTATGTGTATGCTATGGGCACTTACTTCTTACTGCCTCCCCCACACCCTCCCAGGTTGAGTGTGGGGGGGGGGGGAGGGGGAGCGAGAGAGAGTGAGTGTGTATGTGAAAAGCTAAACACATAAATAAATATTGGTAGGATTGGTGCCTATGTGTGTAATGACCTACACACAGAGAAGGCTCTGTTCTTGTGAATGCTCTTTTCAGAACAGGGTCTGAAACAGACATACAGACTCTGCACCAAGATCGCATCAACCACCACTAAAATCCAGCCCCATGTGGGATGACACACAGCAACTGTTTAACCGTGCATAACATTGAATAAGCATAATATTTTTAGAAGAGGAAATTAGAACACCTCGGGGCTTGTCTTCACTATCTGGGGGATCAACGCGCAGCGTTTGATCCACCAAGGGCCGATTTAGCAGGTCTAGTGAAGACCCGCTAAATTGATCTCCCATTGATCTCCCATCGACTCTACTGGAACGAGAAGCATAAGGTAACTCAATGGGAGACCCGTTGACCCAGCGCAGTGCAGACGCTGGAATAAGTCGACCTAAGGTGAATAACGTGAATAATGTAGCTAGAGTTGCGTCACTTAGGTAGACTTAGCCCCGTAGTGTAGACCTGCCCTCAGTCATCTGTGAGTCTGGAAGGAATGTTGGTAAGAAGAAAGTATATTTGTGTACCAACACTTTTAAGGTTCTTCATAGCCCAGTTAATATTTGCAAGTACGCTTTTGAAAAGCAACTTTTTTAACAGATGCCTGAAAGTGATTTTTTTCCCCTTTGGACAACATACTCTATAGGGTGCATGCATTATCTTTAAGATGTAAGCATTCAACCTGATATACTTCCATGTATTTTCACAAAAACATGAGATGAGAATAAGAAGTTTAGCCTATAGTTTATTTCAGTAAATTTTCCTGCTTATTTATTTTCCATCTTTGTCAATTGGTAACTAGACAACGAATGGCAACAGATAAATGCCAGGGGCAGAACTCTGTTCAAGAACTTTACTTTTCAAGGGCCAGTTTTGTTTAGAGTCAGTTTCACTTTCTTGGTGCTGCAGGGTTTGGATTTCAGGCACTGCAGGAGAAAGTGTTTTGTTAAAAAACATTTTTAATAAAAAAATTAAAAGCCATGAAAATATTTTTATTTATAGATGTTACAGTATGTACTTGGGGACCAAATGTAAATGGAGCATCCATATAAATTATACTTTTGGACTTAAAATGGGTAAGTGCAAACTTTAAATAATTGAAGAAGAAGAAGAAGAATTAAAACAAAGGAGGCTAATAGTTATGCCTAGCTTTGTTTTCTTTTACCTTAGTTATATCAAAATAGACTGTTGCTTGGTCATCACAAGAGATGATTTAGAAAAGCAATTTCTTCCAACTGTCACCTCTGCACAAATTTGTTTTTGATTCTCTGAATCCCTTGATCTCGGTTCCTGGTTATATAAACCAGTCACAAAGTGGGAGCTAATTGTAATATCTTACCTGACGGGAGCACTTTGTTTCACGTAGGGCTTTAAGGCTTCCATTCCAATGCAGCAACTGAAAGACGATCATCAGCTCCTGCGGAATGAAAGCACATTGAATACTGATGGAAATCTTCAAAAGTGGCACTTTTGCTCTTTTAAGACAAGTATGACACTAAATCTACACTATTTTAAAGAAACAAAATTGACCCTAATCACATTAAAGGGTGTAAGGCATTAATGAAAGGCATATGGACATGCAGCTGGAAGCTAGACATTCCATGGCCCTTTTCAAAGAAAACAGGCAATAACCCCTGTGTGCTGGACAGTATTCCCACTCTCAAAGTATAGGTTTTAGGCTTGATTCTGCCACGTGTTGAGCATCTTTGTTAGGAGTTGTGGCCTCAGCAACTCTCGCCTTTAGTCACAGGTTTGAGGGCACTCAGCGCCCCACAAGAAGCACCCAGTATCTTGAAGTACCAGCCCCTTAAAATCGACAGCATGTGTGAACTATTGTTGAAAGCACAGTAGAATATCTTTGTTTTTCTAGATAGTGACTGCATGGCAAGAAATTTAATAATTTTCTTTGCACTGAGATACTTCTAGTATGCAGGCACCACATAAAACCAAATTTTGTTCAGCATGTGAAATTAACCTAACCCCTTCCCTTACACCAAACTGAAGCAGTATTGTATCAGCACTATAAGACACATATCAGTAATCTGAAAGTTCTTTGAATTCAACAGGGTTACCTTCACATATAAATAGCTACATAACTAGCAATGATACATTTTCTGGTATAGGCAAAAGTAGATCATCACGTCCAAATCTAATAATGGTCTCTAATAAACTTCTGTTGAGGGACACCAGTTTTTAAACAGATGCCTTCCCCAATCAAATTATCACTGATTATTAGGGTAAAATGAAATGGAAACTTTGTAAATTACCAATTTTTTATAGTGAAACAAGAATAGATATTACACCAGTAAAAATAAATGGATTTAAAATTGCAGCTTGGCTTACATGCTTTATCAGGGCAAAAGCTACACTGTGTACATTTGCACTCAATTTGAGTCATTGTCTCAGTATTTACTACATTTGGAGTACTAATGAGAAAAATAGCCTCTCTTAGCTTCCCACATTCCATGCAAAGCGCAGAGAATTTTACTTCTAAATACTGTTTCTTTTACAAAGCTGCTAAATTAGATTCATTAATTTAAAAAACTTTGTTTTGTAAACTTTTCCCAAAAACATAAGGTCAGCTATTTCTTTTAGATTTGTGCATTAGAGAGCATGTTTTACTACTAATTTTATTACCTCAGTTTTACAGATGGAGAAAGTTAGCAGGCATGTTAAATGATCCACTAAAGGCCTCAGAGAGAGTTAGCTCCAGGGTGCATGCAAGGGACTTCTGCAAGATCGATCTGTACTGGTGCCTGGAACATATTTAGCAAACACTCAGACGTGTTTATCATGAGAGAAGACACAGCACTTTTTATTGGCTTTGAGTGCACATCACTAGTGCCCTGCCCATAGTAAACATTAGATTTAGATTGATGGATGAGATAAAGATGTCACTGAAAATCCTGCCTTAACTGGGAGTCCAGCTTTACTTCGATGTCACAGGAAATGATGTACTGGAAATGACTATGTACCAGAAATGTTATGACCTAAACCTTTGCCCTTCAAGGATATGTCCTAATCCTATCCAACTCCTGACCCCTCATGGGAAGGCCCACCTTACCTAGTGAGGAAAACCAAAAGGATTTGATGGATAGGGCAGGACCCCTAAACCAGGGCCTAATGAGTATCCCCACCCCTTAAAAAAAATAATGAAGAAACACAGCTAAATGCAAGAAAAAGGGCAAAATATAAAAGGAAGAGAGTGAGGTTTAAAAATTTGTGACGAGACCTGTTAAAAGGGAAATCAAGGATCTTTTAAAAAGACATGTTAAAATTTAAATGTTAACCAAAAACACCCCAATATTTTTTCTCACATGAATAATTTGAAAAGGGCCTAACCACGCCTCTAGTACTAGACCCAAAACCCTCCTTTGCTAGAGAGGATGTAGTATGTGGCCTCAAACCGTAAACCAGAGGCCGGTAAATAGCACCAACTCCTTGGAAATGAGAGAGAACTGCAACTAAAAGTATGAGAAAAGCTAAAATGCAAAAAGGGAGGTTTTTAAAAGCCTTGCAAAGAGATAGATAGTTTTAAGGAAAAAGGGACATTTGTAAACACAAGTGTTAGCTAAAAGCACTGCATGTTTTCTCACGTGCATAACTGAAGAGAAATTTGTGAAAGCTGTAGGTATTTATAATGATACTTTACAATAATCTGTTATGTGATATTATTACATGTTTGTTGTTAAAAAGCAAATATTAAGATTTTTATTTAAAGAATTGTTGATAACCTTCTATAAGTACTAAAAGAGAGGGAGAAAATACAAATGGGAATTCAGAAGAACTGAGCCTTTACAGATTCTGAATCCCTGTAGATATTCACATTGTTATTGCAAAAGGACTGTCAATACCTTTGAAAAGTCAGTTCATCCCATCTGAACCCTCTTTTCTCAATTGTTGATCTTAATACATGCACTAAATCATTCCATTTCTCTTGATTTTTTTTTAAATTTGAATTGGTATCCTTCGCTCATCCATCAACCCAAATCTGAAGTTTACTATCAGCAGAGTACAGCTCAGCCAACCTGCTTGGGCTGCTCAAAATAATCTAGTTCAAAATTCACATCTCTCAGTAATAGTGAGATTGTGCCACCTCATTTGCATAGCCATTTCCTCTGTCCACTAATTTGATTCTGATCTTTACATTGTGTATGTATTTGCTTGCCCCAGTTAGACAAATCTGAATGTTCACAGGAGGAGTGCTTGAGCTAGTCTCAATTCATAAACATTGTCATTTAAAAAAAAATCCCAAACCTAAATTATAGTCACTTTGTGATTCACATGCACACCTTAGTCTATTTTTCTTCAGAAGCAAATACCTCATTCAATGAGAATTTGAAAAATAGGTGGGTCATATTTAAAAACCTCATCCCAGTTTAGAGAACTCTATGAAAGAAACATGTTTATGGGATGAGGTTTTTAAATATGTCTTGGCTATTTAGAATGATATAAACAAACACACCTACCTGGAGATTGTATTAGTTCTACAATATATTAAATGCTCGCAGGCACAAATCAGGGGCAACATCGCTCTGACTGAATTATAACCTTGAAAAGACTAGCTGACAAAGTACAAGACATAATCACCATTCCCCCCAATTACCAGGCATTAAAACAGGAATATTCTTCCCTGTATACATTACTTTACACAGCATTTAGCTATTCATGGTAAAATCAAATTTAATGTGCAGTGCTGGACTTCAGACTTCCCTGTAAGTGATAAAGCAGTAGAACACTTGCATTGTCTTTAGGATATAGCTAATCAGTATAAGAGTGCATATGTGCAAATAGAGAACATTACTGTTAATTGAAAGGCTGATTATTGCAGAGGCCTATCAGATTTTTGGTTAGTTCCCATGGTATATTCTCCAATAATGCAGATTAAGACAACTGCCACTTTTAATTAGGGACTAGAACAAAGTCATTTTTAAAAAAAATTCAGCTGGATAATTTCGGTCAGCATTTATCAAGTGCTGAATATGAATATAGCACTATGGAGGATATGAACAGGGAAATCAGAAGATGCACACACCAAAGATCTGGATGGAAGGAGGTTGGCAGCCGAGGAGCAGGGAAGAAGAGAGGTGGGCCACTTCTAGAATAGCCATGATCACATGATGTTGCCATTGTATGATAATTGGTATTTGTTTTATGGCTTTTAGTCACTCAAATTAGAAGTGTGATATTAATTTAACTTTCCCCATTGTAGCCATGCAGTCCTGAGCCCTCATCTGAAATGCAACTACTTTTATTTGACACACAAAGACTTACAAATGAGTTGAGCTTTTAAAAAAGTATTTTCCCAACATATATTCAAACAACAATCAAATATTAAGTTTAATGCTGGATAAACCTGTTAAGTGGTGAAGTCCTGTTAGTTAGTGCATGATTATTGCATGTTCCCTATGTAGTGGTATTTTGTGAAGCCTATTTTAACATGTGTCAAGTCATGTGAGTCTACCACCAAGTACTAATGTCAAGAGGAAGAAGTGGGCCTTTTATGTTTAAGATATTTATCAATCCAACCTGATGATCTTTAATAGGGTGTGATGTACCTTGGTAACAACCAAGATCTGTGATATCCAGTTGTTACCAAGGTACATCACACCCTATTAAAGATCATCATAGTTTGAGGTGGTCTATACAGCTGTTTCCTGCTTGGAGAGATTCGTACTTTACTACGTCCACTTCATTCTACAGCAACCATAATTCTTTCTGATCAAAGCTCTTTTTCAGGTTCAGCTGCTCTATGCGTCTTTACAGAAGACATAACACCTTCCTTTTTTAGGTACCATGAGCTGGATGAAGTAAAGACATACAGCATTTCCATGAAGAAAAACAAATAACCAAGCCTGAAGAGATGCTGCTCCAAAACAGAGAAAGCAGAGAACAAGGCAACGGGCCAGGTGGACAGAGGGTCTGACAGTTCCCTCTTGACATCAGCCAGCCTACCCAACACACTGTCTTCAGACTTAACTATTCAAAAGTGAATAAATCAGGAAGCACAATTTTATATTCTTGTACCTGAAATTCTAACATAGTTTTCCCCATGTTTGACTCCAACATATAATGATAGGCCCCGATACTTGTGCTTGGGTCATCCGCATCACTTAAAGTACCCTTGGGAAGGAAACAAGAAAGAGATTAGTACTGGGATGTTTGGTTATACATATTCTAAGTTTTAATAATTTATGAAAAAAATTCCAGTGCTGAAAACTTGAACCATCTGTCATGCCCCTCCTTCCCTTTCCTGATAAACCATTTGGAAGTGCAGATCAGTGAATCACAGCTACATTGACATGATCCTTTGTGATGCCAACCCTTTCCAGCACCATGTGGGAATTCTGAAAGTGCTGTGACAGTTTATTTCTAGTTTATTTTAGTTTATTTCTAGTTAAATATTGATCTTCCTAACAGGAAACCTTGTGCATCCTTAGGAGATTTGCCAGTCTTCCTGGAGTGATGCTGAATGAGGACTCCAACTATCATATCATCACTTGGAGTGGGGATACAGGGGGGAAAAAAGACTAACTAGAGATGATTGAACCTCTAAAGGCTTGTGTTTGTATTAGCATCCAGAAGCTTAGGTGTTTGTTTGATGTGCTGAGCTGTGCTCATCCACAGACCCCACGCCCTTTTGTAGTTCCAATCATACTTCTAGTGACATGTCTGGGAGCCATTCCTACACAAAATAGGCTTGATTTTGGGTAGAAGCCCTGTGACCGGCTCCAGATTAAAAGAGAGCACACTGGAGGGGTTGAGTAGTAGGATGCTGAGTCTCGGGCCCCCCCCCCCTCACCAAAAAACCTGCCACTCATGAAAATAAGTGTGTGATGGGAGAAAGGGCTAATTTGGGACTTCCAGTATCTCCCCGAAAGAGATGAAGGTCATATATTTGACCATTTCAGAACATTCATTGACTGATTCCCACTCAGTCAGTGCCTGCTTAGCTTCATTCAACTTTAGAATTCCTACTCCCGTGTTATGCCTACCATCTACATTCCCAGAGTAGATGATAGTCTTATTTATTTTTCTTAAAGTGCATTTTGTTCAGACCTGTCCAACTACACTCACTGATTTCAAGGACATCAAGATGCTATCTATCAATTTATTTAATTATCTGAGCAGTTTTAGTAGTTTCCTACATGGTTCTCATATTCCAAAATCCATTTTTCATTACTGATTTGTCCGTAAGCATGGGACTTTTCAGGATGTGGGCTTCCTTATGTGTTTGACCAATGCTCCAATATTCTTCACAGGAAGCTGATCTCTTGTTTGAGTCTGCTGCCTACCAGTATAGGTCCTGGTGTTTGTTTCTGTAGCATGTTTGTTTTATGTGATGAGATTACAAGTCCCACACTCAACCTTAGGTCCATGTCTCATTTATTATTCAGAGCTGTCCACAGGTGGAGATTTCCCCATCCATCACACAGGGGATGTGCTTAGTAGCTTCTGATGCCCCATATTCAGCCAAAAAGATGAAGCACATCTGATTGATCTGGACATGATGGCAAAGTGAGGATAGATGAATTTTAAGTGGTAGGCTGCAACTTTTATTGCACAGGGGAGGGGCATTACCCACCCATCCTCCATATTCCTTTATACCTGGCATTCTAGTGCAGTGGTTACCAAATAACCCATAACTCAGGGTAGGTTCCCCTGAGCCTACCTCTGGGACTCAACTTGCTTTGAGTCCTTCTCCCTCCCTCCTGTAAAGGGGACAAAAGATTCACAAGGGGAGAGGGGACATGAGCCTGTGAGAGTCACAAGGTTTCATCCTATCAGATAAGCCCATGACCTGTCAGCAAAATCTCAGGTCTTTTATCTTTGGGAACCATTCATTGTATCATTTTAATCACACTGGAAACCAGCTTCAGGGCTAGCCCGTGACTAGCTTGATCACACTCCCCACAACCAAACCACCTGTTATCACAGCTGCTGCCCCTATCCATTCTTACAGATTCAGGCCAATAGAAACAGATGTATCTATGTGTGACACTCTGTACTTCAAAATAGCACCTTATAACCCCCATATTCACCACTGTGATAGGATTATGATATATTTTGTATGAAGTATGCCTTGTGAGGTATCATTTTAAAAGTCTTGATCTGTTGAACATTAATAGCCTGTTGGATTGTTTGTGAAGTTAGGAAGTATTGCTCTACGTGCTACTGAAAGATGTTGTGAGGTTGGGAATGCCCACAGCCAGCCTTTCAGTTGCAACAAAGGAGGGCCCAGACGGTGTTAATGACTCATCAAGAAAATAATCTATTATCCCAGAAGCTCCTTAGAGAAGAGACATACGCAATGGAGACTGCTTCACCAATGGCGGCTGACTGACCTCACCTCACAGCAAGGATCTTTCTAGCAGCTGGAAGAAAGTATAAAAGAGGGAAAGTGACATCATCACTTGGCCTCTTCCCCCACCCCATCTCAACACCCTGGAAGCATGTCTGGAAGACTATAAGACTGGCCAGCCTTACATAGCTCATGGAGTTTGCGACACAGGAAGGGCATTGTCATGAGTGGCCCATACTGACACACCACAGTCAAGGGCAGGCATGTGGGAGGAACCCTGCTGGATTAATTGCAGAAAGGAAATTAAGCCCATTCCATTTTAACTGCAGTTGATCCTGAATGCCAAGAAATTATTTTTATTTGCGTTCTTTGTACCCCAGGAGGTGGTCGGATTATGTGACCTGGCCAGAAGGCCAAGCCAGAGAAGAGCCACTGAGGCCGACTTGTAGCCTGCAGGGGCACTGGGAGCTGAAGAAAATGGCGACACTGCTCCTGGACATCAGTGGGCACTCGAAGAAGAAAGTGCAACCCACCACACCCTCATCAAATGTCCCCCTTTGCTTCCCCCTCCTGTTCAGGCAGCTGAGTGGCCACTTTCTGCCCTTGGCAATGGATGTGTTACTTGGACTGGCTTCAAAGGGCCCTCAGTGACTTACTGGAATTTTGAGATGGGGCTTGGCTTTTGATTGGAATGGAAATTTCCAATAAATAAAAAAATAGGAGTTAACTCTCCAAATCACTTCTGAATTAATCTGAGAGTCAGTGGTAGTTCAGAAATACATAGTGTTTCATGTTGATGCCTCTTGCCCTCTACCCGCTCGCTCTTCACTGTCTCAGTGATCTGTTGATATGAAACTACCTCCTGTCCCCAGTCTTTTCCTGGCTCTGTAGGACTGCTGCCCATTCATCAAGGTTTACTTATTTGAGATGATCCACCAAAAATGTCAGTTAAATTAGTCCAGTCTACCTGCAGGCATTTATGAAAGACTTATCACCCTGGTACCTATGTGCTGACTGTTCAGACCTGGAGTCCCATATACTATCTCTATGATAATGAGGGCATATTGATGGACCTATAGTGACACGAGTCATAATTAAGCAAATACTTTTTCAATGGACCCCTGGAGTAGCATGAAGTAGCTAGGAAAGGAAGTGGATAAATTCCCCATAAATTTGAATTTGTTTATTTTTTTCTTTTTGGAAACCTAAAAAAGGAGCATCTGAGTGAACTACTTTTGATAAATTCCCTCTCATAACTCTAGGTGTTCAGTGGCAGCTGTGCAGAGTTGAACCGATCCCTACACAAGGTAGTTCCTCTAACTGAAATGTCAGCAAATGTATAGCTTTTGAATGCTGTAACATTAACACACTGCAGCTGAAATATTTATGCTGGCTTTTAAATATCCCTGAGGAAATCCACCCTGAAGTCTGCAAAGTGTATACCCTTTTACCTTCAAAATTTCCATAAAAAATGATGAATTACCTTAAATTGAACCTCTCTTTAAATTTCATGTATAAATAAATCATGCCCCATTTTTCCAAACTGACATGGATTTTTGTTCCTCCAAAGTGTATGAGAGTCAACATACTGGGAAAGAAAGCTCTCCTTTCATCCACAGACCAGATATAGGCCAGGCCTCCTTACATTGCTCTATCAGTTCACCTAAATTATAGCAACTCCTCTTCCCTTTTCCCGGTCCATCCCGTAAAGGAGAATGAGATTTTCAGCTGAAAAGGGGAAAACTAATGTGCCTCACTAGAAGCTGTTAACAGTGTTTCTAAACTATTTTAAATCCACTCCACATTTGTTATCAGAAGCTTCTTCTGAAAAGATGGGAAGAATTCAACGAACCCTTCGTCAATCCAGGACATAAGCCTATCAGTGAGCCTGCACTTTCATTTAAAAAAAATTGCTACATCCTACATTGATTTTAGACACAATGCTGAACTAGAAATTGAGTCTTGTTTGTTTGTTTTGTTTTTTAATTATAACCCCAAAGTCTGTTTGGCCAATCTTTACCATGACAATAGTTGGAAAAACCCAGACCCTAGTGATGTCAGTCGGGGACAAGTAGAAGTGATAGGCCAGAGTTAATGGGAGTTAGCATGGGTATCGAGAGAAATTGTTCCTTGAAACTATTTAGGAAAGTTTACAAAGGAATTATGTTTTCCCGCTCATGTTTACTTACGTATGGTAATTTACGAAAAAAAAAACAGATTTGGTTGATCTTTTCAAAGCAATGCAGGAAATTTAGCCATACACTTTCCATTAATTGAGAGGACAGTGCAAGATGGTCCTCAAACACTGTTTCAAAATATCTAAAGTATTCATTACAACTATTAGGACTCACTCCTTGAAGGTGCTGAGAACAGTCAACTTCCATTAACTCAATAGTGTGGGAGGGGATACTGAAGCTTAGCTCATCCGTTACTTGTTCCATGGACATTTTCCAGGTATAAACTAATTTTACATTTATATCAGCCTTATATAAATGTAGATGGGTTTTATTTATATCAGCTTATAATATTTTATATTTAGCTATATATATGAATCATTCATATAAGCTATGTATATAATATGTGTTAGACATTTGTTAAACTTCACCCAATATTGAAATGCACCCATCTCTGGCTGGTAGAAAATGATAGCTGAAAACAGTGCACAACATAAAAATATTCCCAATTTTCATACTTTACATTAGATAATTAAAAATGAAACTATAACATCCCCCCACACACACACACACTTGGGAAGAAGGAAAATACAGACCTTGGGCCAGATCCTCAGTTACCATACATCAGCACACCTCCATTGATGTGCAGCAGCAGAGCCGCAGTGATATCACCTAAATATCTGTCTGCTTGCTCTTAGAATATGAGCTCTCTGGGGCAGGATCCATGTCTCCCCTCTGTGTTTGTGCAGTGCTTAGCACAACTGGGCCCTGATCTAGACTGGGGCCTCCAGGGCAGTACAATTAAATAAATATTAAATAATAACCACCTTGAAAGACATTTAGTCTTTGGTTATCAGATTAGGTTTTTTATTCCAAACTTTAACTTAACAGCACACAGTTGATTTTCACTTGATGTCCTGCACAATGGACAGCAATGCAGATGTCGGGGGTCTTTTCCCTCTATTGTGGTTGATTCAGTTTTGGTATTTAATGTCAAAGGTTCCTTCCCTCACTCATTTCCCTACCAGAGTAACTATAATGTTAAGGAATAAACCACTGAAATAGAGATACATTGAAATAAATTAAGGATCTGGAACTACAGTCCCCTACAGATTACATAAGCAAATTAAACTCCCTGCGTTCCAGAGCCTGTATCTGATTTTTAAGTGTTTACTAAAGAGTTAACAGATTATCAATGAAGACAGAGTTATGTAGGATCTAATATTAATTCCATTGAAGTAGTTTCCTCAATTAGCTACAATTTTATATCAACATTGCTGACAACAACTCAAGAAACATAGTTTGGTACTTACACTGGTTGAGGAAACAGCTTCTTGAACACTTTCCATAATGAATTCCTTTGTGATCTTGCGACAGGGCAATTCATTGAACAGAGAGTTGATCAGAGCCACTTTTGCAGCATCTCGTCTTGCCTCTGCTCTGCTTAAGCAGCACTGAAATTGCACATTAATACAGAGCGAGTTACAGACCTCAGGAAAACTACTCTAGTTCACCTTAGGCCTATTTTTGTCTTTATTAATACAACAGAAAGTCCTTTCAAAGCCCAAATGAAAATTATATTTCTACACAAACATTGGCCAACGTGCTTTTATCAGTAAAGCTGGCTGACTTCTCACACAAAAATATTTTTCACTGAAAAATTGCCTTTTCTCCAAAATGAAACTTTTTACTTACTTACTAAACTTACTAAATTGTCAACATTATCAAAAATTTCTAATTTTTGCAAACTTCTGTGATATTTTTACTGAATTTTTATTGAAATAATTTTTGAAGTCTATACATTTTTTCATTGACTGCAAACCCTATTTTCACTAAAAGAAAAGGAGTACTTGTGGCACCTTAGAGACTAACCAATTTATTTGAGCATGAGCTTTCGTGAGCTACAGCTCACTTCATCGGATGCATACCGCGGAAACTGCAGCAGACTTTATATATACACAGAGAATATGAAACAATACCTCCTCCCACCCCACTGTCCTGCTGGTAATAGTTTATCTAAAGTGATCATCAGGTTGGGCCATTTCCAGCACAAATCCAGGTTTTCTCACCCTCCACCCCCCCACACAAATTCACTCTCCTGCTGGTGATAGCCCATCCAAAGTGACAACACTTTACACAATGTGTGTGTGGGGGTGGAGGGTGAGAAAACCTGGATTTGTGCTGGAAATGGCCCAACCTGATGATCACTTTAGATAAGCTATTACCAGCAGGACAGTGGGGTGGGAGGAGGTATTGTTTCATATTCTCTGTGTATATATAAAGTCTGCTGCAGTTTCCACGGTATGCACCCGATGAGTGAGCTGTAGCTCACGAAAGCTCATGCTCAAATAAATTGGTTAGTCTCTAAGGTGCCACAAGTACTCCTTTTCTTTTTGCGAATACAGACTAACAAGGCTGTTACTCTGAAACCTATTTTTACTGAAAACCAAGTTTCTGGTAAATAAAAAATAAAAACTTTCAAAAAAATAGAAACATGGGTAAAAATTAACAGAGACATTCATGAAAAATAGAGCCAATTTAAACAAAGACATGAGAAAAGACCCTGAATTTCTTGGTGAAATTGTTTTCCCATTTTTTGACCAGCTCTGCTAATCAGTATTATCCAAACATTCTATGGATGCAGTTTTTCAAAGGAGCCTGAGAGCAAGGCTCCCACTTCCATTGACTTTCCCTTCATTAGACACCTTTAAAAATCCAAGCTCATATTAATTTCCTCTATTCTAATCATAGTGTGAGAAAATCTTATTAGCACTTTCAAGCACCGTGCTTGCTATCCCACCAACAGAACATTGTAAACAGAAATTAATACAGAAGGAACCTCTTCAGTTTATTCATTTATCACATACTGGGAGTTCTGCTGAAGTGCATCTCATACAGGCAACGTGGATAGAAGGTGATAATTTTTAGATATGATGTCAGGAATTAGACACCTTCATTTTTTACCCTGCATATGACCCACTAGCTACTCTTTAGCGATTGCCCATTTACAGCAACACACACATTTAAATGATTCTTCCATCAGCTTTCCTCAGATCCTGAGTTATTTAAAGCCTGATCCAAAGCCCACTGAAGTCAGTGGCAGTCTTTCCATTTACTTTAATTGGCTGTGGATGAACCCCTTGGTACAGATGTGCTCTTTTACCAGTGGGAGACTTGGGCACCTATGAACAAGATGATTTTTTCTGTCCTCTCTATAAGCAAGGAAAATGCAGGTATATTCACCAAAAACAAGTACTTGTGATGTTTCAAAAGCTTATCTTTTCAAGTGATTAAACTTAATGTTTAGAGCCAAAGAAAACCATTTTGCTTTCTTTTTACAAACGTTCCATTCTTAGCCCATCTGTTTAAAGAATGAGTTTTCTAAAAGGAAAATCATTTTAATTCCCCTTTTATAGCTTAATTTTTACTCACTAAATTTAATATTTTGAACATGCCTCAAGAAGCCTAACCCCACAGCTACTCATGATATGTAAAATACTTGACCCTTCTGTGAGCAATTCCATGCACCTTTTGTATCCATTTAGAGTTGTCTAGATCAACACATTTTACTACTCTATGGTTTTCCTTCATTAGTTTTAAATATTCTCTTGTAGGTTGCATGTAAGTATCTCTGCTTTCTAAAATTCAGAGAACAAAACTCAGACTTGTATGTTTTTAATAATAAACTTTATAATAAAAACCAATCCAAATAATTTAGATGTAAACCATCTTTGTGAAGCTGAAACCCAGTGAAAATGACAGATAAAAGAAACTTAGTTTTTAAGTAAGGCCAGCAAAGTAGCAGATCAAAGAAGATGCATACATTTATAAGAAAATGGTAAGCCTTTAGAGATCAAGAGATCTACCAGTCTGGAAGAGTAGAACAATCCTTAACATTTTCTAAATGTAACAGGGGATATAAAAGCAAAATATATTATAATTGTAAACTGTGACATATGACTTTCCCTCTACAATTTTTTCTTTAATTTAAATGTTTTCAGTCTCTCGAGAATGAAACTGATTAGAACTCATTTGAGCTGGGGAGTAAAAGGGCAAAATTTTAATTTAGTTTCTCAGAGGGCAAAAGTTTTCGGCATGGGCTGTTTGACTCAAATGTTACAAAGAAGTCTTGAATTATCAGGGCTTAAGTTATAGCGGAACAGTGAATATTAAGGGAGCATTCACCCTTTTTTATTGGTGATTGGTCCCATGACTGAGCTCCATCTTTATACTCCCTTGCAGTGGATGGGGGTAGGGAAGAGAGATGGTAGGAGGTCTACAGTGATATAACTTTACGCATATTGAAAGCTAGTAACCAGCAGTTATAGCAGCTTTGGATATGACGTCTTAAACAATGTAGCTGGTTGGCTGAGGAGGGACGCAGCTCCCATGTCCAGCCCACTCACTGCAGTCCCTATCACCTCAGCCCAACCAGTCACAGCCCACACTGTTCCTCACTCACTCGGGTGACATATTTCCCCAAAGGGAAAACAGGACACTACCTGGGGCTCACCCAAACTTCCCCGCTCCCATGCAGGGTCAGCCAAAGCCCCTTCCATGCAGGGCCGGGCCAAGCCACTTGCCCCCCCTTTCTGGGGATGATCCATGCCATTCACCCCCTTTGGCCTGAGCTCCTCACCCCCCAGGCACATGTGGGGCCAGCCCGAGCCACATGCTCGAGACCTTCCTGCCCCCATGTGGGGCTGACGTCACGGCCCACCCACATGTTCCGCTGTGCCCCACTAGGGGTCGCACCCCACTTTTTTTGCCAAAATTGGGCATTTGTACTGTTTGCTCATGCCAACTGATGATTCGTTGGCAAGCGCAAGTGGGATACATGCCCAGTTTTGCCAAAAAAAGTGGGGACAGCCAGGACAGGGCTTAAAAAAGGGATGGTCCTGGCCAAAACAGGATGTATGGTCACCTACCACTCACCCTCAAACATCCTGCCCCCAGTCTCAACCCACCCACAATTCACTCTAAAGCTGCCCCCAACATCTCTCACCTCACGGCCACCGAGCCAAGTTGTAACACCATTCACTCAAATAACTCCTCATGATGGAGAGGTGGCCATGCCACCCCTAAGTGGCACTGTGATACCATGCACCTGGTCCTAATGTCTATCACTCAAATTTGGCCCAGCTGTCCCCCTGTCATGATGGAGAGGTGGCTGGGCCAAACCTACGTGACACTGAAGTATCAATTAGGTTTGAGATGGGGGCCCTGTTCAAGTGCATATTAGTTAATTTGAGTCTGGAAAGCAGCTTGGAAAAAGAAATAAAATTTGCAATGTGGCCTAAAAGTCAACCAATTTGGTTCTGTGGGATCACTAGGGGCAAGAGAGTAAGTTCCAGAGCTGACAGGAGGACTAACCCACCTCAGGTGAACATATGCTTAAGCATCCTTAGTTGATCTCAAATGCCAGATTAAACATGAGAAGAGAAACAATCTCTAAATCACAACAGGCTCAAAACATAAAGGGCTTCATAGATCAGAATCAATTCCTTTCATCACACCTGGAAGCAAATGATGAGAAAACTACAGTTTCTGGAGCACATATGTAATATGTTCCCCACCCAAAGTACTGCTAAGTAAGGAAGCATCTGCTTTCTGATCCAGCTAAGCTTCTATGCAGTTTTCAAGTGTTGCCCCAAAACTAAGTACATTATAATCAAAATCTGGATAAGAAAGGGGCAACTATGCCAAAGTTTGTATCTCATAGGTGTAGGCCTGAGACCTGATCAACCCTCACCCTCCATATTAAACTCAGGGAGTTCACCCATAAAATTGAAAGAAGAAAAAAAAAAGAATGTTCAAATGTGGCAATTTTGTTTCCAAGCACTGATGAGGAAAGGACTCGTCGGGGCTGCTGTCTGGATATTCCCAAACAGGTAAGGATCTAACAAGATCCCTTCGCCCCAGCCAGCAAACCTGAGCAACAAAAGGTGGGCAAATAAGTAAGCGCACAGTTATTTCCTGTAGCTATTGCTTCACATCCCTTCTGTCTCACCAAGTTTCAGCCAGCTAGCTCTCCCCCCAAGACTCAAATCTTAAAAAGCCTTGGGGGAAAGTAATTCCAGGTCTGATGAAATAGAGATGGTGAGGTGAGTGTCATCCATCTTCTAACGATGCCACAGCACTAATAATACTGTGGTAGCACCTCACATACACATGAAAAAGAATAGAATCCTATCTGGGCAGAGCAATTGTCCAGTACTGTCCTCAGATAGAAAAGAATGAAAACATTGAAAAGGAACTCTACTGTGCAGGCTGTTACTGGGATAGACTCAGGACTTCAGTTTTATGGGCTGAACTCAGCACCTTTCACTAGTACTGCAATCACTTACATGGAGAGAGAAGCTCATGTAGCAGTTCCCCTGAAACATTCAAACTGCTGTTCCTTTATATAGTTTAGGTTACAGTTTTTCATCTGCAGAACTTTCAGATGAATTTCACTGACCCTTACGGTCTGAAAAATCATAAATGCAATGTCAGTGCGATTTTTGCAACCACCTGGTTATTTTAACAAAGACACAAGAGACAAACACAGTAGCTGGAAAATTCTACAGACTTGTTCTTAATGTGTAAAGTGAGAGTATTTTTCCTTCCCTACACTGAATAAGGTTTGAGAACTTGGTTTATTGTTAAAGCTGATATTTTTACCCTCCGATATAAAAATGCTCAACCAAAATTGACCCAAGCAATTTCTTGAGCAAGAAACTTTTCACACAGGTCTATAAGAAAACGGAAGCTTTCATTATTATGCATTCAGCCGCCTATTTGAAAGAAAACCCTAGAAAAGCTTGTAAGCTGTAGGGGTGAGGGATTCTTATGGAACTGTCTTGAATTCCTATTCAATCCTTATTCTACACTTTACCCCCTTGCATTCTACTGTTCTATTTTGAGGCAAAGCTCCTTCTATTCACTCTGCTCAACAGACAAAAAACAAGCCAAAGTTTACGGGGGGTGGGTGGGTGGAAGTAGATATCCTGCCTTTTATTAAAATAACCAGCATCTTTTGATTCATTGGGCTGGTATTTAAAAATTGCGAATTAGTCTGTACATGACTTTAGAATATCATGGACTTCTCTCCATCTTCATGTTTCTGTTTAGAGAGTTACACTACCTAACATCCCCTAAAAAAATTAACATTACATTGTACAATATGCTAGATGTTTGATTAAAAGGCTCTCACTGTTCTTTGTGATTTTAATGTCTCCAGATAGAAATATCTGACATTAAAATAACCTCATTAGAAATGTACAATACTTTAAAACACTCAATAAAAACTAAAGCCTCTTCAAACTTTGCAAGGAAGAAGTATAGAATATTTAAAATAGGTATTATTTCATAACTAAAAAAACCCTATAATGATATTCAGGCAAGCCATTTGCCATATACACAGTAAAGTCATCCTTTACTTATTTCTCTCTTAGGAATAACTTAGTTTTATAAACCCACTTTCTTGTGAGAAAGGAGTATCTTAATTCACTGGACATCGAGATTCATCACCTGATGTACATAAACATATGGTTTTCATCTACATCTTCATTGTAGCCTTAGGTAACTTCCCAAAAGCACATACTCGACTGTTAGGAGGCACGCAATTTTCCCATAAGCCTCTGCCTTTTTCCATCCTCAGATATTTTTGCCTGTCTTTATTTTAATCCCCAGATTTTATAGTAAAACTGGGCTGGGGATAAAAGTAAAGATCATTAATATGAATTGCCTCATGGGACTTGGACTCCATCTTTCAGAGCTCATCCGACTATTGGAGGGGTGACTCTCTTCATCCCACCTCACACCAAAACCAAAAATCTGATTACCAGGCACTTTCACTCACTGCAAAGATTTTCAGTGTTGTGCTGCCAACAGTCTAACAAGTGGATCCCTCAAAAAGGTTCCAACTGTCTGCAATACATGTGACTTTTCCTAAGTAAAAGGCTCTTCCCTCCAAAAATATAAAATTCTGTCAAACCCAATACTTTCCCCAAACTCCACCCCCATGTCTAGCAAACTAATACACTTCCACCCCTCCACAATGGAACAATTCTGTCCTTCTCAATTCTATCTATACCTCCTTACTCTACACCTCTCAACCCAGAATGCTTCCAACTACCCAGGACCTTACAGAGGCTACTCTAGTGACTTCCCTACCTGGCAGAGGTTCCTTTACTTCAACTGTAGTTGAGGCAGGAAGGTTGTCCTGCAGCCTCTGGCTCTGGAATGATTGATTGAGTAGAGAGTGGATCACCTCTGGTGGCGGGTGTAGGTTGCAGGAATGGCTTTTGGGGTGGGCAGGTCGCCTCTGACTGATGGAAATATCTGTGTTGTGAAGACATTAGCTTGCCCGCAGGCTGTTGAGGAGGCTTGTTGGTAGAACTGGACAAACAACTGATTTTTTTGGTTCACAGGCAAGTTTGAAAACTTTTATTTCATTTAATGTCTAACAATCAAAAACTAGTGACAAATTTAGGCAAATTGAAAAAAAAACAGTTTAGGATCAAACAATGTGATTTGTTCAAGCACAAATTGATTTTTTAAATTCACAAAACAAGAGGGGGGGCATGGAATAAGTGTTGGCAGTTTCCCTGTAGCCTTTAACCCAGTGGTTAGGGCACTCACTTGGAACAGGGGAGACCTAGGTTCAATTTCCCCCTCTGCCCACTATGGAAAAGGATTTGAACATAGGTCTCCCCACCTCTCCGGAGGGTACCCAATGCACTAGGCTATGGGATATTCTCTCTCAATTGCTCTGATTGAAGCTGTTCCACTTGGGACAGCTGCACCCTGCTTACCCATTCCTGTTCCTCCAGAAAGAGGGGGGACTGCTGCCTCTCCTGGAGGGAAGAAGTGGGACTTAGGCTGCTAACCTGGCCTCTTTGGGAGGAACTGGATAAACCCCTACCAGTGTCACTAAATGAAGGGGGAAGACAATAGCATGAGTACAAGGTCATAGAGGTGAAGTCATGGAGATCCCATGTCATGATGTGTCTAGGACCCTGGGTTACCTTAAGCCGACTCGGCAATGACTGAGGTAGACTCCTGCCCAGTGAAGCAGCAGCTTCCTCCTATCTAATCTCCTCGTTGTGCACCTGAAGAGGCTGGAAAGTGAGGTGGAGGGGGCAGAACTAGGGCGTGCCTTTCCCCTCCTCCCCCATGAACCTAGTGGTGCTTACAGGGAATGCAGGGAGAGAGTTTCTCTTGTGGCAGCTGCCAGCCCAGTCCAAGAAAAACCTGATAATTTTAGCAAGCACAGCCCACCTTAGCTTTTTTGGGCAGACTTATGAAACAACTTATTGTCTCCTCCTAGCCTCCCTTGTTATTTTAACAGACTCATGTCCCCCATTATCTCCCCACTATGCACAAAGCCAGCCTTGGTGACATGATTCTTTGGGAAACTTCCAAATTTGAATGACTCATTTTATGTAAAAAGCATTTGGAGGTGGAAACCAGGATCTTTAGGTTTTTTTCATCTTCCTTCCCACTGCCTGGTGCCGAAGGGTGCTGGAACTAGGGGTGCTGCCGGGCTTGCAGTAGTAACAACAACCCAAATATATGGTTTCTGCCTTCAGCACCCCACACTGTAAAAATTGTTCCAGCTCCACTGCACAGCAGTTTGCGCCTTTAGCTCTAGCAATATTTTTTTTATCAATTTAGATGATCAAGGCTATCTTTTCAGGGTGACGGACTGGAAAATAAAGCAAGATGAGATATTCCTTATGGGAGGCCAAAGGACAGTTACGTTAACAAGGGATGTGTGAGATGCTGCTAGCCTGCCCAACATCAATGGTCTCCCTTTCCTCCCCAGCCCCCCAGTCACAAGTTTTAGCTATAATGATCTAAAATATAGAATAATAGAATTATTTCCAGTTGGAGAAACAAGACACAGCAAGAGGGGTAGACTTTACTGCTTCCCAGGTTATCTGGTGAACGATAGGATTGCAAAAATAACTGAAACCAGGGATAAAAATGCTGCATAGTGAGCGAGCATGGAAGATAACTAGATTTTTGGCTTAGAAACATTTTTGATGTGAGAGGAGGAGGAAAGATTTCTCTCTTTTGGTGCATTTGATTTTTACGAATTAAAATTGAGCAATTTTAATTCTACATTTCAGCTCAAGTTTGATACCACTGTTATTGTCAAAACACACTTTTATATTCTAGTAATACTCATTCTGGAAATATACAATACATGTGCTTGCATATTTTGGTGATGAGCAATATAGAAATGCCAATTAAACACACACTGTCATTTTAAATTCTGCTCAAGGAAGCTTTTACCCGGCCCCCCCACAAACAAGCTAAAAGTTCATTAATCAAAATCACACAATTAATTCATTACTGTTCCTTGTTAAAATGAAAGCTAAGCTTGGATCACAACTCCTTTCAATGTGTTTTTAAAGTTAAAATATTCAGCAAAGTTCTCCTGGGTATTAAAAGCAAGAAGACCTGCTAAAAACCATGAGTGGCTTGATGACTAAGTTCAGCAAAAGGGGAGCCAGCAGCTGATCAACTGGGCCTTATGTTGGTGCCCTTTTGGTAAATGGAAATTACTTCACAGTTTTCAGAGTTGGTCATGGTATGTGGTTGTTGGTATTGAGTGCCCAGAATAAAAATGGTATAAAGAAACTCCTTCAAACATAGCCTTCATATGTATTAGACAATGGGACTTAAAATAAATGCAAGAGAAATGCAAGTGTCAGAACTGTATCCCATAGCATTTAATTCTGAATTCTGAGCAAAGACTCAGAACAGATCACTGTTTAAAACTAATTTAGTTAGAGCAGAGACTCTATAATTTATTTGGACTATGGTGCCTAGTGCTTCTTGGGGGGTGCTATAAAATAATAAAAATCATGAACTTAGTACATTTAAAGAAGTCTGTAGATTGAAAGCATGGATATCTATTGGGTAAGATACAGGTAGTTCATTATTAAACCTTTCTAGTGGAATTTCAATGCTTGTCTCTGATGAGCAGTTGGCAATTATACCCATCTGCTCATTCCTAATACCCTTACCTAAAGGATGAATGGAACCAATCTACTAAAGTCCTTGTGGGACTACTTAAAGAGAGTAGAGGGATTACCCAGAGTATCCAGCCTAATATTCTTTCTCTCACATTCCATCACTGCAGTTAGCTGGCATCAAAGCAGACATTCATGACTGGCTGTAGAAATATTGCTGGCATATAATGGATGTTACATGCATAGTCACAGCATTAAAATTACATAATCAAATGTTTTGTAATGCACAGGAGAGATATATGATTATATGAAGAGCATTATAGAAATTAATATTTGTGTATTTGTGGGCCTAGTGTTGGCAAAGTATGTTGAAATATTATATCATGATGATGGCATAGAAGGTATATTGGAACCTACAAAAGATGTATGGCAAATTCGCCAGAATACATTTGCTCAATTTTCCTCTCATGTCTTATTTTGAAAAGCCAAGTGGAAAAAACTGACCAACTTTGACAGTCAGTTTTCATGATAAGTTTTCAAAACATCTTAGATTCAGGAAATTCTAGGTTGTTTTCGGCAACAATGTTAACAATGCTCTAGAGAATTTCATAACATGATGATTTAAACATAAGGAAAACTAGACCCAAAATGATCATAAGAAGACCTCAGAGAAAAAACAAACAAATCCGAAAAGAAGAATCTTGATCTTTAATTTTTTTTTTTAAAAAAAGAATGTGACAGCAACATTTAAATAAACTTTTCCCCAAGTGAAGTATTTTGGATTGAAATTAAGCCATATATCTTTTCATATTGTGTTAGAAGTTTATTTTTTATTCTGAAGTACACAGCACAAAAATATGCAGTACTTGATCTGATGGAAAACACTCTGTGCTCTCCTAAACATCTTTTAGTACACTTCAGTGACTTGTCGGAGGTTTCAGACGCTCTAGCTAGACAAATTATGACATGGTAATTCTCCCAAATACCTTATGAGGGAAAAACACCTTCAGAAATAGAGCAAGATAAAGACTTTGGAGCTCTGTGTACTGTCACTAAAGAATGAGGGCCTTATCCTAAACTGGAGCAAATCAGCATAATTCCGTAGACTATGAGATCAGATCCTTGACTTCAATGGAGCTTTTTGATTTATATTAGATGAGGACCTGGCCTCAAAACTTTAAAACTAAAAATATGTTTAGCATTGTGGAACACTTATTACCATCCTGTGCAGCTGAAATGGAATAAAATCTTCTGGTCACAATCAAAGCTGGGGTAATGGAGTTCAATTAACATGTACCAGCTGAGGATCTGGTTCTCCCATGCTTAGCTGAAAGAGGGCTGTTGTCCCATCACTTTCAGAGGATCTTCCTTCACATTGTGCCCTGAAAAACTGATCCAGCAAATAATGCAACATTTGCTGTCTCTGAATTGGCATTTGGATCCATCATATACTAAGCAGAAAGCCTAAATCTAAAGTAATCTGAAAGTCCTTGGGATGCTGTTCACGTTAGTTTAAAATGCTTAAAATCCTAGATCCTTAATAGATGATATGTATGCTTTGAAAATTACAACTAAATTGACAGTAGTTAAAAGTTACTTTTTCCTTTGTCTGCTGACACTTGTACCTATTGTATTGAACCTACTGAGGAGGAATTTGATTGTGGAGGTTGGTTTTCAGGTGAAGATGACCTCAAGCTTTCTACTACTACTTTGTAGATGAAAGAACTTGTCTGAGGAGAGGAACTGTTTTATTTTGTCACTGACACAGCCTTTGTTTTTTCCAGGGTGATTGATTGCTGGATTTTGATTCTGGATCAGTAGAGTCACAACTTCAGTCACGGAAACCATTTCCCTTCCCCACCTAAAACAATGACGAGTGGTATCCTTCTGTGATGTTATCCGATTAAAATATGACCAGGCAAATCATCGTTGCTACCACTGTTATATAATTGAAACAAATCTTATACAAACTGTGATGCATGGCCAGAAAGGGTTAAGCATCCTGCAGGATAAATGACCCAGAGCCAACAATTAGAGACATTTTAGAAAAGAATATAAATGGTAAAGGGCCATTCCACAGTAGATAGGCTACAACTTTGAAGTACAAACCTGTATTGTTAGAAAAATAGAGGTGATATTAATTGTGTGTTTACTTTTATCTTGTTAAATGTTAGCCATGTAAATAGACAGTTCCTGTCTGTCACTATAGCTATTGATTTGGAGATCAAAAGGGAATATTAACATGGAGATGAATCTTCGGTGAAATAATGTCATTGTCTATATGTCTCTTTAAAGTTTGTGATAGACTGCCTAATGGATAAATTGCCTTGTGTTAATTTGTATAGTTAATTATTGGTGAGAAGGCCTGGAGAATTATCAGAGAAGGCCTGGAGCTGTATAAAAGACCCTTGGGTCCTGATCCTTTCTATCTCAGATCAGCTTGATGTTTCATGCGGGGGAAGCTTGAGCCAAAAGGCTGAGATCTCCAGTCCTAACCTGGAATTACCCTGAATATAAACATTGGACTATAACCTGTGAACTAATTCTGAAAGAACTCTTTGCAATTACAAAGTTCACCATCTCTACTATGAATCTGAATCTCAAGAACTGTACTCATGTCTGTATGTATACTGATCTTTAAGCCAATACTCTCTCTTTTTTGTTTTTTAATAAATTTTAGTTTAGTGAAAAAGAATTCACTGTAAAAGATCTGGAATATTCATTAACCTGGGAAGTAATGTGTCCAATCCTTTAGGATTGCTAGAACTTTCTTATATGATGAATAAGATTTTCAGTAATCCTTATCATATTTGACTTGGGTGTCTGGGTGGAGGTCTGAGGGAGGCTTTAAGGGAACTGTGTTCTTGGCTTCTGGGTAACCAGTGAGGTATTATAGAAGCTGTTTTGTGCTGGCTTGGTAAATTTAAGTCCTGGAATGTCCACCAGCTTTGGGGATTGTCATCCCCATTCTTTGCAGTTCACCCTAATTGAGTGACCTCAGTTGGCTCCCCTGGAACTCCAGTCACACCTTCATAATCCTAATGCACATCCTACTACCTGGCCCCGGATTTTCCATACCACAGCAGCGCTTTTGTTTCTTTGTCAAGTGGACTACTGGAATTTGATTTGACTTGCCCAATGAAGCAACCAGCTTTTTCCTGAATGTAGAATGACTATCCTTTACTTTGGTGCTACCACAGTAGTTGGCTAGCTGTAGCAAAATGTGATGCGCATTAGCGTAGGGTTCTTAAATTTGGGTAGAAAAAAAGCCAGGCATCAATATTATCATGCTAAAATGTAGGAAATTGTATGAAAGCAGCTCTTCCTCTGTACCACCCACACAAACAAATGGATAAATACAAACTGAGATGACAAAGCAAAAGAAAAAGCTTGTTATTACTAGTCAGAGCAAACTTTGAGCCTGATCACAAACTCCTTATTCAGACTAAATCCCTATTGACTTCAGTGAGAGCTCTGCCTGAGAGAGAATTCCAGGGTTTGTTCCTCTTGTATATCTAATTTAACATTATACCCTTTACTTACACACCATGTGTACAACAAAATGGAGATGTGCTATTAAATTACATACACACTTATTCTGTATACTCCAGTGGGTCTGCCAAGCCACCACAATTCAAAAACGCTGCTAGAAGGTATTGTTTTTCAACAGTGATGCCAACAAATTACTCCCTCATCCTTTTTGTCACCAGCTTCCAGAGGTAGTGAATAGTAGATATTACATGAAGAATGCACAATTACTGTGTCGCCAAAATACTTGAATAGCTTGCATGTAGAAAAAAAATTGTAATGAAAAATTTCAGCAGTATACATCCCTGCCCTTCCTCCCACAATATAGTTTATGGGTCTACATACTTTTTTTCCCACCCAGAAAAGTAAAAGGAATCAAAATAACTTTTAAAAGTTGCTGTGTTCAGCATACAGCTAGCTACATAATTGCTGTACAATGCTCTTTGGTAAACTAATTCCTAAATCAGATTCTCCTGTCCACTTGTCATAGTAGTTTGAACATCTGTATCTCTGATGACAGACTAAAAAGTACCCTCTCCTCAGTCTTGACCTGGAGAGGCCCACCTCTGGACAGAAGATAAATAGTATGGTCTCCAGGCCATTCAGTGTTTAGCTTTTTATGCAGGGATTTCCAATGACGTTGCCGCTTCTGATGGTGTTTTTCTATGATGTGGACTCTTCTCCATTGGTAACTGGACTAAAGCCACCACTTCATTTCACAAAAGCCAACAGCTGGTAAGCCAAAAGACAACAGCCAAAAGACAACAGCTGGTAAGAAATTTTAAATGTCTGAAAACTGAATAATGTCCCACTAACTTCACTGATGATATAATAATGGTGAAATAATTTCATTTTTGTCCCAGGAATGTGGTTCTTGAGGGAAGGATTTCTAAAATCTTATCTCAGGTACTTTTTTCCAAATCCTGGGCTTGAACCTATGAGACACAGTGTTACCTCAGCTCTCTTGACTTGAGTAGGAGTCAAAGGTGCTCAGTAACTTTCAGGATCAAGCTCATGTTGGAAGTCAGACAGGAAATTGAAGGGATATCTAGGGTATAATTTAATTAGATACAATCTTCAGCCAAAGAACACTCTATTGCTCTTCATAACATTTGACCAATCAAGTTACCTTTTCTGTTGGTTACAGTGTTTAGACTGTGTAGCATTTTCTTCTTCAAATGGATTCAGGATAAAAAAGCAACCAATTTAAAACTGCTAAAACAAAGATTTAGTTATTCTGTCCCAATCCTGCAATTCCTTAATGTCAAAAAGAATTGAAGGAGTCCAGAACCTCCTAGGACTGGGCCCTGAATAATTAAAGTTGACTAAATATAAAGAGAACCCTGAGTTAAAATCATATATAAAAGTGTATATGTATTACTAACATTTTAGACAGTTAAAATAAAAAGCTAAAGATTGGATTTACTTTTCATTATTTATGTTGTCTACTAGAAATGAACAAGGGACAGAATTTAGTTTTAAATAATTTCACAAATGTTTACTGTTTTTAAAATTGCCTGTTTTCCCTCTTTTTTCAACTTCTACTACTAGATTTTGCTCATAACTACATTTCAAATATGTATACTTATGTAGCTAGATAAAATATTTTTCTTGAATTTGTGAGTGCTTATACAGTTTTCTAATCAAAATGTACCTTTCCTCCCTCCTCCCCCCAACCCATGATTTAATTTATTTTTATCTTAAATTCAAATTGGTTTTATTGTTCACTTTATGCCTTTCACTCAATGTGAAAAACTGATCTGTTTCTAGTTAGTTCTGTTTTCTGGATCTCATGCATTAACACTGTATTGATGTGTCTGGGTTGAACAGATTGTTGGGGAATCTTTATAATAAAAATATCTTTTCACTGAGTTGATAAAAGTAATGAAAACATTGCTACCTACAAACATGTTTTCTAAAGATTATGGGGCAAAAACTAACCAAACCAAAAATGTGGTCTTAAAACTACCTGACAAAGATATTTATCTTTTGATGCTTCTAGTCACAAGAATCCCCTTCGTTACAGACATTCTTACAAGATCCATGATTAGAACAATAAGTCATGCCATGATCAATTAATTCACAGTACTGCCCGTTATTTTTGTTTAAACAATTTATGTCCCTGAAGATACTGTGGTCTAGCACTTAGGGATTAAGTGTGAATATATTGTGCTCTCAAAATAAGTAACTATTTATTTTCCTTAAAAAAAAAAAAACTGAAGAAAGATTTCCCTTTGGCAAAAATTGCACTATGCTTCTTACCTGAAAGTTGCCAAAACAGCTTCCTCCAGGTAGGGTGACATAACTGACAAATGGAGGACCAGGAAAGTTCAATGACTCATACACCACTGTGCCTTCACTTGGAAATACAGCTCTCTGTTTCTGTTTGTTCTCCCAGAATTCCTGCAGCACTGCTACGACATTCACTATCAAAGACACAGAAGTGACAAATTTTGGGTGCAGTATAGACATTTTATCTTCACTTGTAACTTCATTTGCCAGATTTAAACAAGAAATATTCTGGTTATATTCATGTGAGAGTTGAAGATTCAGTCAAAGCCATCACCTGCACTGTAATTGTATTTTGCTCCAGCATGATATTAAAAAGCACTGTACTGTTGGAGCAGTTGTCTTTCAGGTGAATGGGGAACTATATAGAAATTCCCCTTTGCCCATCACAAGAAGGGTCACAGTTGCTGTGTTCCACAGCAGAAGCGGCTGGATTTTAATGGTGCATGAAGTGATGCATTTCCACACTGCTTTGTGATGTGGTCACAAAGAAAGATGCTGTATATTAGGGCAGAGAGAGAGCTGCCAGTTAACATGAACACTAAAATACTGATGTACAAACTACAAATTGCTATAGTGCTCCTGCACTACAAAGCTTTAAGTTTCAGGGACGGGATTTTCAAAGCTTCCTAAGAGTCTTAGCCACTCAGCTCCCATTTAAAGTGAATAAAAATTGGGTGTACCTCCTTTAGGCCCCTTTGAAAAGCCCAGCCACAAGGTTACAGCTGATGTTTCCTGGCAACTACCTAACAGTGATGGCACTTTTTACATTCTGTCAAAAATATTATCAATTCCTGTTTTAGACCATGCCCCTCTCAAACTACATGCCAGCTTACCACTTTCGAGAACAGGCTTATTGGAGGATCATTGTAAAAACACAAGATGTTATCTATTTCCTATGATTGCTTGCTTGGATGGCCATAACAGGGAAAGCAATGAGTATACAGAAACTAAGAAAGAAAGTCCTTACATTGGACCTTCACAATGGTATGTCTATCTCCCCCTCCACATTTTGAATAACGAATGGAATAAGAAACAGATGGTTATCGCAATGTGTGATGGTGCTTTGACACAAACTGCATAAGAGTGAAACCCAAACCACAGAAACTGAGTTCTACTTTTCTAAATTATAGCTTTATCCCTCCCCTTTGAGACTACTAGAATTTATGAACTGCATACTTAGTGATCGATATTACCTGCTGTTGATCTTTGATATGCATCACAGCAATCCAGAAGAATGAAGTGACTAGATGAAATTGGTGACCTACCATTTTTATGTTCAACCAGGGCAATTATCCTCTTATTTTCAACTTATTTCAACTTTGAGTGATGAGTTTAAGCAAAAACCAAATCTTTAGACCAGATAACTGCCAGCAGAACAGACTGTAGAACCACATGTAGCCTAGATCAAGGAAAATGTCTAGGGTCTGCTGTGTTGAGAACTTCTCACTGACCCTGAGTGAAATATATCTTTTACATCACTGGTTGCTTCACTCTGTCTCTTACATTCATGTTTGGTAATGATTCAGTTTAAAAGCCATTAAGTGAAAGTTGATATCTAGGAATAAACTTCATGCATGTTAAATGTCAAATGTCTACGCTTTGAGCTTGACAGTTCAATAGAAGGGAAGTGCCACATTTATTGGAAAAATTGTATTGATATTAAATCTTTATTGAAAAGGTCACGTTTAGGTTAAAAGAAACTAGCTTGAAATAGAGCACCAGAATACAAACAAATGACAACAAGAACAAGAAAGGCTTATGACATCTCTATAAGGCAATTGTGGCCCTAGCTCCTCTTGGGAAAATTGACATTTAACTGTTTAAAGTTTGTTTGTTTTTTAAGGAAAAATCAGATGTCTACGCCATGAATCCTAGACCACCAATATGAATACCACCCACAGATCTTTCTGATTTACTTGTGACATACAATGTTAATTTAAGAAAACATCAACTGATCTTAACCTATTTTGCAGTCCAAATATTCTACAGCCTTTCAAATCAGAGCCACAGCTGCCTCCCCATCAGAAAAAAATTAGTGTTTTAGCAACTTCTAGGCTGGGTTTTCAAAGAAGCATAAGAGAGTCTGGTGCTTAACGCCCACTGAATTTGGACTGGATTTGGGGGCTGAAACACTGTTGAAAAGTTAGGCTCAATACTTGTTTATCAAAGAAAAATTATAGTTATCCAGATGACAAACACTAGCTGTTAAGAACTGTTCAATGTCCATAGTAATGGTTGGCCTTTTAAATCTTTTTTTCCTTTCCTTTTTTGTATCATCTGTCTTTCATATCTTTTGTCAATTTTACAGCAAGACTGAGAAAATTCATAATATATCATTTTTGTTCTCTTTTGACTAGTTCAGCATTTGGACAGCCTGTGAATACTTCTTGGTTGGTTGAAAGTTTTCACTAGACTTTGTGATACCTTCAGCTGTTTTAAAAATTAATCTACATAAAGTTCCCTAAGCAACCAAGAGATTCTTCTTGGTCACAGAAAAATAAGGCAGAGTATCTTCTTTTGCTGAAGTCCTGAAACTTAACTTTGGCTGTCAATCTCTAAACCATGTTTGTTTTTTATAGGTTAAGCTAACAGGACAAGTATCTAGAGAAAGGCAGTGTATAGCTATTATTAGTAGTAGTATTCTGGCAACACCCATTAACTCTACTCTACTGTTACACTCTTTTCACACACATAGGGAGACTGAATTTATAATCCCCAAGGTTTTACAATCCAAGAAAATTTAGGGCTTGTGTACACACAAAATAATACCAGTTTAACTCAAGTTGTGATTTTATTCCTTATTTAGTTAAAGCAGTGTGACTTTGTGTGAGACAGTCTCTTAGATTGGTTTAAAGCAGGCCTGTATTGGTTTAGCTTGCATGAGTAAGTTTATAGGCACAAAGTAAACTGATACAGGGCAGTTTTAAAATCGATATAAGAGTCTATACTCACAACTTGCAATGGTTTAACTAAACCAATGTAAATTAAACCAGTGAAAATTCTGTGTGTAGACAACATATTATGCTCTCATATTCATATATATTTTAAAAATGTTATCACAAGTTATTCTAAACATATCCATTCCAAAAAGGGGGCATTTAATTTAAAAGAAAAAAACAAAAAAACAGGATGTAACTGGCAACCAGAGAGGTTTGTAAAAGTTCCTTTGCATCTTATAGTAATCCAAGGAGCATTGTAGAGGTATCCAGGAACCATTCTACCACTATCAGGTATATAGGTGGCTGTTTAATCCCTCTTGAAACAGGTACCATAGCAATATGGATAGTTTACTTAGAGCCTCTACATTCATTTGCATATAAGAAATTGCACTATTTATTTTTTTGAACATTCTGGATGAAGTCTTGTCAAATCAACTGATATTTACCTATTTTTCTTCACACAAGTTTTTGCATGCTCCACAGGAGTGCAGTGCAGCAGCAATCCAACTTTTAAACTATCCAGTAACGATGTACAAATGAACAAGATAGATTTTTTTTTAAATGTTGGAAGCGAACACACTAAACTTAGCATTGCGATCTACGTCTCATTTGGAATTAATGTCATTCATTTTAATTTGCTTTTTGTATTTTGAAAAATAAATATAATATGGCCAAAGATGTTTAAACAATGACTAGAGTACCTATGTGCATTGGTGACTACTTTTCCTAATGGTTTAATTACCTGTGCTCTAAAATCTGTTATTCAGTATATTGTAACATTACTGAATCAGTTAAACTTATAGGATGAAATCCTGACTCTGTTGAAGCCAATGCCAAAACTCCCTTCGACTTCAATGGGCCAGAATTTCACCCATGCATTTTCCTCTCTCTTTTAATGTTACAATTATGTAATACAAATATCTAAGTAATGTTAGAAATGTGACCAGTTTACAATATAAGGATTTCATGGGTCCTTTATCCTTAATTTACCTCCATTCATGGGCATTATCAGGGTTTCAGACCAAACTTCTAGTTACAAGGGGATAGAAAGAACATCTCTTTACTATGCATTTCGGTGCTTTTGTTAGTTCCCATAATAGCCAAGGCTCTGTGGACTATGCAGCACACTGGACCTAACTTCCGTGGTAAGAGTCCCCTGGTTTCCGGGACACGGATACTGAATTTTACAACAAACAGGAAAAGATGTGGCAGTGCCAAGTTAACAAAAAAATATTGAATTAAATACAAAAAATGACTAATATGGATAATACTGATTGTGCTATTTTAGAATTACATGTATTTTATGCTGTTCCCCAAATGTTCAGCTTTTGTACTGGTAATGTGTAACCAGTACAGAAGTTTTTGAGGGAGGGTTAAGTAGCAGCTTTGACAGCTGACCTAGGACTTTTGACACACAGGGAACAGTGAGGATTTTGCCTTTTGAAAGTTGATAGCGGGCAGGAGAAGAGATGACTTAAGAATTCCAAGTTGCTTCAAATTTCAGTTCTCCACATGAGGAGAACATGGGAGAGACCTGCATTATTGGTGTGAATATTAGGTATGCCTCATCTTACTTGGTTCTTATTATGATGCTGGCTACATGGTCTCAAAGGGTTAACCCCAGCCAGAGCTGTCCACTTAGGAGGGCCAGAAAGCAGACAATGACTTCAGAGAAACCTTATTGTCTGGTGCTCAGAAACAAGAGGGGCCAATTCCTTTGAAATCTCATGTCTGCTGGGCTCTGGCTAGTATGGCCAAGGGTGGGAGGGGAGAGACTCTTGTGGGAAAGCTGGGATTCTAATAAAAACAACCCCGATAAATAGTGGGGAAGACTGAGGACATGTCTTCATTGCACAGTTAACTGGGGCTCTTACTCTTTGACCCAAGACTGGAGGTGCTTTAAACCCAGGCTAGAATCCAGGCTCTGATTTAATTCAGCCTGGAACCCACTCACTTTGCAGTGAGGATGCAGGGAAAAAAATCTCTCAAGTACCATTCTTCCAATGCCCTTCCCACATTTCCCTCTGAAGAATGGACAAGTTTTCCTGCAAGAATGTCTCCAGACAAAGAATCCTGAGATATGCCCCCCATAGACATGTGGGTGAGTGCAGAAACACTGAGGACAGAGTAAGTTGGGTAGGTGTGAGGTTGCTTGTAATCAGGAGAGGCTAACGTGCATACAAAAAACCTGGGTGCCAGTCACAGGGGTTAACTGCAAAGACATATCCACAGACCATTAGGGATGCTCTTTGTCATCCCAACTCCTTGAAATGAGTGCCCAGAAGACAAATGGGATCTAGCTGTTTTTGCAAGGAAAGACTGAGGAGTTAGATAAGATGCAGATAGATTGTTTAATGTTTTAAGATTTGTTTCTCTGAATGCCTTGGTTCTGAATAATCAATACTTTGCTGTATGAAACCTGCACAGTTATTGTAATTTCCACTTGCCATATCTCATGAAGAGGAGTATATGGGGCAGGGGGCCGAATCCTGTAGGACCTTCTGAGACAGGCATGGGTGCTACCCAATGTGGCTGCAGGCCAGCCAAAGTGAGGGGGAGACATGATTTCACCCTGAGAGAGCTCAAGTGCAGCTGGCCTGGTAACTGTGACACCCTACCTAGGCAATCCTTGATAACAACCAACCACTTCACTGATCCCACCCCCAAAACTGCTACTGCATCCATCACTGATTGACCAGCAGTGAACCAGTTAACAATTTTAGCATTTTAATTGTCTACAGTAATTAGAGTTAATGCTGCTTTGAGATGAAGAGGGCAGGCCATACCTCAAAGCTATAGTTCCCCGGGTGGTGGCAGATTCAGGAAGACACTACATTAGTTTACAATTGGAAGGCCTCAGGAACACAAGAGGCAAGGAATGTAATTTCTTTAAATGGAAGTTTAGATTCTGTTGCATATTTCATAATCATGGTACTAGCCTTAATGTTACTAAAGTTTGGTGTGGGCTTTGTATTTAGTTATGGATAGGTTGGGGCTGGAGGAAAATGGCTGCTTTCCCTGCTACCTCCACTGGAATAAGTGTATGGGATTTCCTTGTAACTCTGATTTAAAATGGCTAATTTCTGCCAGGTGTTCAGAAATGTTATTTTAGGTCTCCGGGTTGGGCAATTGCCATGGAATGAGGATGCATACTCTATGCAAGGTATTGCTACCCACGCCATTATTTACTTGGGGAAGGGGGGGAGGAGGGGAAATACATTTTCCTTGTTTTTCTTCAAGGAAGCATATGGAACATTCTAGAGACCACAAGTCAAATTCAACATTGACATAAGCAGGAACATAATTTAATGAAAATTAATTGCTTCAGAGGATTTGTGTTCACTTATGCCAGCAGTGAATTTGGTTCCATATTTCTAGGAGTAACATTAAAGCATGTTTACAGTTACCCTACCTGAGGTGAACAAACATGTAGAGGATTGGCAGTAAACAGGACAGTGGACAACACTCACACATAGATGGGGATATTATCTGAGAAGGGAAACCCTCAGACTAATGGGGCTATTCAGAACAGAAGTCATGCTGTCTTACCAGTAGAGTGAAATGGAGTCATAACTCTGACAACATTTCAATGTCAAAAGAAAGCAGGATACAAAGAACACACAGGATAACCATCTACTTTGTCATTTTTAAACTTAAAAGGATTTCTGGAAAAGGGTTGTTTTAACTAACTTGACAGACTATCATTAAATGAACACTCAAATACAGAGAATAATAATAAAAGCTTTTGGAGTTAAAAAAGATAAGTATTAAAGAAGATTCTTTAGTGAAAGGCTACTAAAGTTGTCTTACATTTCTTAAATCAATCTGTGGCACATACTCAGTAAAACCATATCATTTAAACAAAGATCATAAGTTAGAAGTGCACCCTCCTGCAGCTGTATCCTATTATGGACTGTAACTTAACACATGCATCTTGAAGAAGTTGTTAAAATTGAGTTCAGACTAACAAACCTATATTGTTTAAATATGTGGAGAAAAGGGGCAGAAATTTAGGTGGGAACCACCAGGTTCTATAGGAGTTTTGGTATTTCATGTTCATATTTTCGTCATCAGTTTTGTGTATATTTTAAAGGAATAAATGTATGCTCTAACTATATACACAGATCTCTGCTGCAGATAGGGATGTAATAATCACAAACTAGGATTTTCACTAACAAACCATTATATGCTAGTACATTAATAATGATGCCATTAAGCTGCATTTATCCCCATGCTAAATTTCCACAGGACATAATGTACTTCAAACATAAGAGAAGACAAAAATTCCCACTAAAACAAGACTAACTGGTAACAAACAAGATGTTACTGTTTATGTGCATATTGGCACTCCAAAAATATGAGACACATGTACAGATACAAGGGGCCAGAACCTGCTTTCAGGATAACCCCTGTGCACTACTCAGGCAGCTGAAACTTCCTTTGGTGGGAGGGAAACCCCTGGTGGCACAAGGCCAGCATAGCCCCTAGTGTAGAAGTGCAGGTTGGTGGCATGCTGGAGTGAAGGGGAGGTGGCTGGAGTGCTGCTTCAGTCTGGGAAGATGGATCACCAGTTCACAAAAGTTAGAGCAGCTTTGAGACTGCTCTAACTTGCACTGGAGACTGACCTAGACTCTGGTTTCTCCCTGCCACTGTCCAGAAGTTAGGGGGCATAAGTGTGGCATAAAGCCATCTTTGCCTCTTTTGGGTTCTGTGCTGAAACCCAAGGACTGGGGCCAAAGTTTCTTGAGGATTTTGATTGTGAGGTTTTGGGGCCATCCTTCATAAGTATTTGGAAAGTATCCAGCACACAGTAGGCATTATTGTCAATAAATAATAATCCTGGGGGTTTATAGTCTAAATAATGGTGTGTGGTATAAAGCTTTTATTGCCACTCTTTGGAAAGACTGGCTCATGGCTCCACAGCTCATGAGTGATTTGAGAATCCCAAATTTATGGCAATAAAAAAATTGATAGCACAGATCATCAGTGTAATAAATGTAGATCCATGGGATAACTGTATATATCATGCACTTTTAAAGGCCTCGCCTGCACTCTGTCCACTAATCTATTTTTGCTGGGATGACTATTACTTACATTCCAAACCTACTAGCAGCTTCAAACAGACACCATTTATATAAATAAAACTGCCAGAGAAATATTTACCAAGATCATACAGAGCCTGATCCAAAGTATTGGGGTAGTAGTCTTTCCATTGACTTCAGTGGGTTTTGGATCAGGTTTATTCTTTTTCCCTCCTACTTGAAAAACAAAATGACGCCCATTTCTAAAGAAACCAGCACTGTAGGATATAGGTGCCACTGCCAAGAATCTGGTTCTGAGAAACAGACAGACCTTTACGTTCACAAAAACATTAATTTCAAATATTTCTAAAAAAGTAAATGTGTTTCCATACAGACAATTTTTAAATTCTGCATTCAAGGATGATAATTTTGGGACATTTTGTAGTGCTTTACAGCAAAGCTGTAGTGAGGGAAAAGCCAATAGCCCGTTACTTAAATTTAGGCTTGACAGAATTCCATTTTTTAAATAAAATTTCTACTGATTGTATCAATGCTTTTTAAAGTATTTTTTCTTAATCTATTTAAATTTTCACAGTTGTGGGAAGTTATGGGAGGGTGTCAGAAAAAGGGCAGACAATTATTTTAAGTAGATGACCTTTCACTTTTTCCAATCTCTATAACTGTGAAAACAAAATTTCAACATTACATATCAAAACATACAAAGTACGTACACCTAAATTCTAACAAGTTCTTAAGCATTTTTCTTACTTTGTTTATCTGTAAATGTAGATTGATGGAAATATTTTTTTAATTGATTTGCGTGTATATATGGTGAAACTGACATTTACCAACAAAAATCTAATCCTTCCAAGCCTATTCAAATTGTAAACTCTATGGGGAAGGGTCTATCTTTTTGTTTTGTAGTTGAACAGCGCCTAGCACAATAGGTTTCTGACCCATAATGGGGACTCTGAGGTACCACCACCACAAATGTAATAGCAATGTTGGAAAGGTATTCTACAACAAGTGATGAGGCAGGGAAAGTTCTGCTCCGTTCTGCTGGATCACGCTCAATGCAAATGGAATCTCATGGGAATTTAGCTGCTAAATTCTAAGAAGTCTTTATAAAGCATGTGTGAACTGGATTTTTTTTCTAAAGGCTTTTAACTTGGCCAAATTTGGTCAGATTTTTATAACTACAACAAAAAGCACAGCCCAGACACAAAGGCCAATTCCTTGGAAAATCTCTAGTCTTTAATGGAAAGTATGGGGTGCTGGAGTTTTCAAACAAAAAAATCACCAGAATTTTTTAACATGGGCAAAATGTGTATTTCCCTAGCTGCCTTATCAGAAATTGCAGACCCATTTTGGCTGACATTTTCCAACAAAACTCATGCTGAGACAGATACGTGGGATAGAAAAAATTCAGTCAATGTTAAAGTTTGGCAAAGTTATAAGGTACTGAAAACAAAGGTCTTAAAATGGGAAGTGTCAGGCAATCTTAACAACAGGTGGTGCTACCAGCCCCGCCTATAATATTTCAGTTATACTCAGCAATGTTACTTTTACCCAGTCAGGTAAAGGAAAACCATCTTTTTCTTAATGCATTGTGACAGGTAGTAAAGCACTATTATAGCTAACAGATGTGATTTCAGTACTGGATTATTTCTGGTAGTATTTGAAGCCTGTACACCTTGAATGTTTGTAAAAGCTGTAGAAATAATAATACACAGGCATGCTCATAATGATATTCTGTTCTAAAATATAATTTCTACCCACATCCCATTTGAATCCCACTGACAAAATCCTGCTTCCAGTACAAGGACTGGTGGTTTAGGACAATACTAACCTCTTCATGACAACAACATTAACTATAGTATCATTTTGGCTTTGATCTCCCACTAACTTCAGTGGCAGCAGGTTTATGCAGTGGTTTGGACCTTTTAGAATACAGTGCTGTGTACCTTCTGGCTTCAGTGGGAGCACATAGCAGGAGCAGGCATAAAATGGACAGTTTCTATATTAGAATTCTTTAAAATGAGTGCTTTCTGTTTTAGCTCAAAAAGCCCTATGAAAGTGACATTCCAACCCATCTATAATTTTGGGCATCTGCTTTTTCTCTTTTACTTTATCCATCTCTAGATCTGTGGGTGGTCACGGTATCCTTGTCTGGGCAGCTGGTACATACATTTTCAATCAAACTCTTGTCAGTTGATCTTTATGAACTGGTTAGCAAAGGAAACTCAAAAAGGGGAATGCCTTTCCTCCCCCTTTTGATATCAAATTCTTTGCTCCTGCGATGTCTGCTCTCCCTGCCTCTTAGAGCAAGGCCTCAGGACTGCAGCACTATGTGAGTCTACCACAGCAACACAAAGTTCTCCTGGTGGGTGGCCTGAGAAACCATATTGTTTGTGTATGGAGCTGTCTAGGTCTCTTACTTCGGGGTCAGGTTCTGATGCTACTCAGTGAGTAAAGTAGCTTTCTACAGGAGTGATCCTATTAATTTCAGGGAGACTACTTATTCAATGAAGTATTTTTCAATGTAAGTGAGGGTATTGGAATCTGACCATTAGAAAACGGTTAATATACAGTATACAGACATTTCCTCTAGTTCCTTTACCAGTTGCACACTTAAGTAGTTTCCCATACCATGGTGGAAAGAAATAGCAATAAGCTGTTAATGTAGCTGCTGATAAATGAATGAAGCGGAGATTCAATAAGTGCCTTCCACACTGTGCTTGAGGGTTTAAAATAGATTACAATTAAATATGTATGTGAAGAAAGTGTTCCCAGACTCAAATGCTATGTTAGCAATATATTTTTCAGCACATAACCGAGCAATTCAGATTAAAATTACACCTGCAAGCACCATAATATCACAATCAGAAACCAATGGAATAAACTAAAAACTGCCTTTAGGGAGACAAACTAAAGTGATTCCATTCATCACGGAGGAAACTGCAAAATAATGGCATCTAAAGTAGTGTTTTGCTGAATTTGCTCATGGATAATGTTTCTTATTAATTCCTGTTTCTCCAGGCACTGATATATGAATCTAGGTAAGAAACAATGGGAAAGATTCAGATATTCTACAAGAGTAAGGGTAACACCTCACTCCATGAATAATCCTATTGAAATCATGAATAAGGGAATCAGAATCTGGCTCGGTAGAATAGAGAGCTAAATTCAACTGCATATATTTCAACTGAGTGACCAAGAGATGAATGAGTTCAATATACAGTAGTTAATCACATTAGCTTCAGAAACAAAGTTACATGAGGTAGTTTAATGCTGATGCTGAAATAAAGACTTTTATATAGCAATTGCCTAATATGATTTGAAAGGAAAATTGGACAGTTTCACAGATTTGCTGTCACACACACAATACCACAAAGAAAGTATGCAGTTAGTTTGTTCAGAAGTCTTGGAGGGGGAAAAAAAGGCAGCGTTTGCAGGACAACATGCTGTGGTTCAAATAGCAGCACACTGTGCTGCTTTGCATCTGTCCCAACAGCAGGGCTCAGAGTTGAGAGTTCAGCATTTGGAAAACTTTACAGGAAACATTTTAACCATATATGTATGAAATACGTGGTCTAATATAATAAACTAATTGTTAGCAAGAGTAATTATAGAATTCACCTTCATTTTCTGAGATTGCCAAAATAGTGGATTTCACTACAGGACCCAAAACCTTTTGTTGAATTTAATCAAATGATCCCTTACAAAGAAGTATTTTGAAAGAACATTAGTCTTTTAGAATATACCCTTGAAATGTTTTAAGCCAATTATCACCCCCCCTCCCCAAAAGCAGAAGATAGTATAACTTCAGTTTATCTCAGCATCATCTATGTCCCATAAAATCAGACTATTTGCTTAATATACTCTGCACCACAGGATCTTAATGGTATCATACTTAAATTTGACATTAATAAAACTATTGTTTGAGAAGTCAAGAAACTTTCTTTGGTACTTACAGTCTTTAAATACAAGGGCAGGGTCTCTATGAGGCAGTACTTGGGCAATTAAATATTGCAGAGACTCCAAGGTTCTGTCCATCCTGGTTCTGCTTTTCCGGAGTGTACCCACAAAGTGTCCTCATGCCTGAATTATTCCAGTTCTGTACTGATTTTGTGCAGTTCATTGATGCTCTGGATTACTAAAGAATCTCTTTGAACATCTGCCAATCAGACATTGCCCAGAATCAAAAGATTCTTGAGGGGGTCCTCCTCCCTGGCTCACTTATCTTTGTTATATGCTGAGCTAATTAGCTGTAAAGGCAGGCTGACAGGCTCATTCCTACTGCTTCCTTCTGTTAAACACACCCACCTACAGGCTAGCTGGAGAAGCTAATCATGTGAAAGACATTTCTCTTTCATCCAGGCATTGACTGAATGTGCTGAAACAGACATAGTTTTGGTTTCCGCTGAATTAGTACAAGGTTTTCCCTCCCCGTACTCTTGGAATGTTAGGACGAGACTGAGAATTCATAAGGTTCTCATTAGACAACCCAGCTAAAGTTCTGTAGAACTCTCCAGAGAAATATTAGCAATGAAATAACCCAATGAGACATTCATTTTAAGAATAAAAATCGTATAGGTTCTTCTACATTACTAGGCCAAACCGCAGGTGGAAAAAATTTAATTGAATTAGGCAGAAAAATTAAACTATTTGTGATGAGTTTTGTTGAACATGCAATTTAACTTGATGTTTTGTTGAAGTATTTCCCAATTAATCTACCTGGATACAGGGGTTAGGAAATAACAATTTGCCATGACAACAACATTTATGGTAATGCCTCTCTACACTGCTTTTTTTTGTTTGTTTTGAAAATACTAGGAAAAAAATTGAGAACTTGACAAGTATATGGGTGCATAAGAAAATTAATCTCAAAATTAAACTATAGAAATCTGATACAAACGTCCAGGTATTATAGATTAAAATGTGAATAAATTGAACTATATTTACATATTTATCTGGGACAAAGTATAGCATCGATGAAAACAAACCCTTAAAGCAAGGAGAAAGTAGCCATCTTGTCAATAAGGATAGCCCCTTCTCCATTCTTCTTATATTTCCAAAATGATTCATTTTCTTGGTGATAGGAGCCACATTTCTTGACAGGTATCATTATAAAACATTTCTGCGTCTAATTACTTGGAAGTTTTAGGCACATATTGTATTGAAAGTTAAGTATTCACTCTATAAGAAATGACTTTTTGTTTGCTGTGCATTTATTTTCAAGAGGCTTGATTGGTTACAAAACCACAAAAGTGCTAAAGTTACCTTAAGTGCAGTCATTTAAACCAATACGATAAAATCAAGACACTCATTTTGCTCCTAAATACGTGAATTTGTTAAGACTGTCAAGAACAGTATTGACTTAACCTCTACCTTTCCCAAAGCTCACTCTAAATAAAGTAAACTTTGTTTGAATGACCACATATGAAACATAAACTGAGCACTGCAAAGTTCAGTCTTGTGTAAACTTCATCATGACCTTTGATGACATCAGATATTTCAGGAATTCTGCTGCTGACCAAAAGAGAGGTTTAATAAATATATATTAAGCTATAACTTTGAGGTTCAGTTCTTCCCTCACTAACTTCAGTTTCTGAAGAGATATGTCTATCCAAGTATACTGGCAGAATAAGTAAAAAGGATCGCTTATGGCCATCCATCAATATTTCAAAGACTTAATGGAACATTTTGAAAAACAAACTGCATGGATTTCCATAATCCCTTCTGTTCTGACAGAAAGCTGAACCAATCTGAACAACCTTTGCATAGTATTTGGTTCCAGAAATAAATAGCACCATTTGAAAGATTTCACTATCCATGTCCACACATCAAAGGAAACTTGTTCTCTAACAGAAAAAGAAGTCTAAGTTAGAAAACAAGTAGGGCTCATCCTAGTCAAACGGGACTATAGTATTTTTTTGAGATCTTATCTCTCAAGATGAATGTGATGACATCACAACTTTTCTTAAAGACATAAATGTGAGTGAGTCTAGATATTCAAAGGTAAGATTACATGTAACACCCCTTGCAAATGTTAAAGTATGGCAATACACAATTAAGGTCACCCAAACTACCTTAACCCTGCTCCAGTATCACTGACCATAGCAATATCAAGAGACAATTCTCAAACACACACCTTTATCACATCAATAACCTGAAAATCATGGACTTCCTTACTTTGGTAGAGAGACTAATAAAATACTGTGGACTGTAAGCTGAAGTGCACGTGTCTGTTACATCTCTTCAGTACACTGCTACTGCTTTGTTTAAGACCATATGCAGCTGCTGGTAGATACAAGCTGTTACAACTTTTCACCAAGTGACCACATTAAGGACAATTCCCCACTGCAAATAAGATTTCAAGAGTGAAAGTGGTCATGCTGTGAGACTTCACAGCATCACTATTAATATTGCTACACTGCAATTAAACATCCACAGATGGCTGCGTCAGCTCCGGCCGAGCCATAAGTCTTTCATTGCAGTGTAGACACACCCTATATCTGAGGCTATAACCTGCTGATGGGCCAAAATCCAAATGGTAGTTTGCATACCAAGAGCACAGGGTAGAGGTGTATATATATATGTATGTATCAGACGTGCTTACAAAATCAACATATAATCAAGAGTTTCTTGACTTTACAAACTATGGAAGTACATTAAAGATGTCTATAGCCACAGACTGTAAATTTCAAATTCATATCAAATTCTCCTTCGTAAGGTCTCTGTCAGGGTTCCTTCCCCCTCTGAACTCTGGGGTACAGATGCGGGGACCCGCATGAAAGACCCCTAAGCTTCTTTTTACCAGCTTAGGTTAAAAACTTTCCCAAGGCACAAATTCTGCCTTGTCTTTGAACAGTATGCTGCCACCACCAAGTGATTTAGACAGAGAACCAGGGAAAGGACCACTTGGAGTGCTATTCCCCCAAAATATTCCCCCCAGCCCTACACCCCCTTTCCTGGGGAGGCTTGAGAATAATATCCTCACCAATTGGTACAGGTGAACACAGACCCAAACCCTTGGATCTTAAGAACAATGAAAAATCAATCAGGTTCTTAAAAAAAAAAAAGGTAAAAGAATCACCTCTGTAAAAATCAGGATGGTAAATACTTTACAGGCTAATCAGATTCAAAACACAGAGGATTCCCCTCTAGGCAAAACTTTAAAGTTACAAAAAACTGGGATAAACTTCCCTCTAGCAAAGGGAAAATTCACAAGTTGAAAACAAAAGGTAATCTAATGCGCTTTACCTTATTTACTTACTCTTTTTGTACTATCAGAGACTTGTACAGGATGGTTTATAGGAGAAGGAGATTTTTGACCTGATGCTACTCTGCTTTCCCCAGAGAACACACCAACAAAGCCTCCCCCCCACCCCAAGATTTGAAAGTATCTTCTTTCCTCATCAGTCCATTCAGTCAGCTGCCAACCAGGTTATTTGAGCTTCTTAACCCCTTACAGGTAAGGAGGAATTCTAGGCTACCCTTAGCTGTGGTTATGACAGTCTCTATCTTACAGACAATGCATGGGTGGGGATGCAAGGTCGAAGGAAAATGTGAGAAGAGTTAAGGTTGTTTGGGTGAATGTATTTCTACTCTTTCTAGTTTTATTTTAAAGTGTAACTTTATCTTTGACTTTTCAGGCTAACCTTTCCGATTTTCCCACAGAAACTACAGTGTTCTCTTAAGGGCTTCCCGCATAAATCAAAGACATAATTTTTTTTTTTTTTCTGGCCTCGCCATTAGGCTTGCTTAAAGTAGGGGTTCTCAACCTTTCTTCCTGAGCAGCCCGCACCCCATGCTAAAAAACTCCACTGCCCACCTCTGCCACAACTGTTTTTCTGCATATAAAAGCCAGTGCCACGGTTAGGAGGTAGCAAACAGCGCAACTCCCTGGGGCTTCATGCCGCAGTGGGCCCCACAAAGCTAAATTGCTCAGGCTTTGGCTTCAAACCCAGGTGGCAGGGCTCAGGGCCCCGGCAAGTCTAATGCCAGCCCTGGTTGGCAGAATCCCTGAAGCCGGCTTGTGGACTCCCAGGGGTTGAGAACCACTAGCTTGAAGGATGATGTTTATGTTTGCCCAAGATTTTCAAAATGCATGAGCAAATTAGGTGCTGAAAGTTATGGTAATGTTCTTTGATATATAGTTTCCAGAATCATCTGGAACAGGCTAGAGTTGTATTTATTGGTAACTGAACAGGCATATTCAGAGTCTGAGTGCCTGCCAGACCTATGCAACATCGTTCTTATTACTCGTCTTTCCGGGCAAGATTTATAGAAGCAGCCTTGGAGTGAGTAAAATAAATGAGAGTTGCTAGGTTCAAAGATCTCTTATTAACTTACGGTTTATTAATCTTTGTACAGGTACAAAACCCAAATTCTTGCAAAGGGTGAAAAACTACTTTGTTTCTGACTGTTTTCAGGTGCACGTGATACAGATTCTTCAAAAGACCTCGGCTTATAAATCAGGGACACGTTGAATAATTTTGGTTGTCAATTTCTTTTCATTGCAAACATGTTTTAAGAAGAAATACTTCACGGATAGTTTTCAGACTAAATATCCACAGTAAAATGTGCCTATAAGAGATACTGTAGGCCATTATTCCAGTTTAATTATCTTAATTGGAGTCCCTAATTTAAAAATTAGGTACAATCATAAGTTTTACAAACAGTTTCAAACTACAAAACAAAAAGACAAGGTTACAATAGCAAGAATGAAATTTATTGACTATAGATATAAACATTCCAATTTCCAAAAAAGCAAGTACATAATCTATGCATCATGGATAAAAATACTGGTACTCCATTGGAAGTTATAATGCATTAGCCCCAGAAACTAGCAGCATCCAAAGTTGACTTAATATTGAACATATTTTCTCGACGCTGTTTGGTATAAACATTTGCCTCTCCTTTCTGTAACCGCTGTCTCAGAGCAGCTTTCTGCTGTTTAGTCAGCTGACGTTTTATCTTCTGTTTCACCAGTTCCTAAAAATAATTAAACCACAAGCATCAGTATTGTTTATATGACATGTAACATTTTAGGACATACTAGTTTATATTTACACAGTGCTTTCCCACCCGAAAGTGCTTTATGCACGGATATTTAAAAAAAAAAAAAAGGTGATGTTTGGTGCCTGGAGACTTTGTCTTTTTAAATGAAAAAAAGTTACCTTGTGGATATTGTAAGTCCTTGGTACACCGGACCCTTGCTAGAATGTGCGTCTATATAGCAAAAAGAAAAGGAGGACTTGTGGCACCTTAGAGACTAACCAATTTATTTGAGCATAAGCTTTCGTGAGCTACAGCTCATTTCATAGTGCGAATTTGCATATAATGCGGTCGCGGCCATGGACCCCAACATTTAATTGCAATTCATTTTAATGCAATCCCTGCGTTAACGCAGTACCGCACATGGATCCCAAATCCTGCATTCTAGCAAGGGCCCGGTGTACTTGTTATTTGGCTTGTGGCTATATTTTCTGGCACCCTTGTTTTTTTTGAAAAAGTCCTATCTGCAGAAGTGATTTGAAATTCTTCCTTCAGTTGTTCCCCTGTAGAGAGGCAAGATACCTAACATAGTTTAGGGTATATGCTCTTACAAAGATCCACAGGGTTTAGGGAATGTCTTCTTTTGAGTCTTGAACAGCCTCTACCACAGATGGTCAGTTGAACAGCAACAGTAACTGTCATTTAACTAAACAGGCAGTCGTTTTCTAGTACTTTGATACATACCATCCACAATTATTTATTCATGCTAGGTCCTACTTGCCATCATGATGGCAATAGCTACACATCACAAAAATCAAACCACAGCTTAGTAGATTTTGGCTGCAGATTGCTCTGTAGTGGAGAACTAGCACAATTCAGCTAACTCATTTCACTTAATTCCTCAGAATGAATTAACTAGAAGGGGACCTAGATCTCATTGTGGGGACTAATACAATTAATCGATGTTGGGAGAATAGTTAAAGAAGTTGCAATATTTGAAAAATTATGCCGGAACAAGTCATCGACTGAGATTTTAGCAGTATATTGCAGCCTCTCCTCCTTTGACACATCATAATGCATCTTTCTCCTTACCCAATTTGACAAAAACCACAGGCATGGCTGATTCTGTGGGGATAACTTGCAGGAGGCAAACTTCATACATCTCATCAAAATGAAACAAAACAAAACCTTTCATAAAAACAAAACAACCTTCCAAACTGGCCTAAACTTCAGTGAGAGGCAGGCATGAACTAAGGATAATCCATGGACCTAGACTCAGGGCTAAAAGGCTGACCAGTTGAAAACAAAAAAAAAACCAAAGGGCAGGTCTATACTATCCCTTATGTTGATATAACTTACATCACTCACTGGTGTGAAAAAGCTACCTAGAAGCAACACAAGTTACAGTGACCTAAGCGCTGTCCACACCATTGCTATATCAGTGGGAGATGCTCTCCCGCCAACATAGAGCTTCTTCACCAGACATGCTACAGTTGTGCCGACGTAGCACTTCTACTGTAGACTCGACACAAAACAAAACCCCCACAGCAGCTCAGGAAGTACAGAAGTTGAGGTCCCAAAAGCACAATCAACCAGATTGTGTTGCATATGTGGTATGTTCTGTTCCTGTTAAATGTGTAACTAAATAAATTACTATCTTTATTGTAAAATGTACTCCATAAAATGCACAGAGTGTAAAATGTAGCTAAGTTAGGGTATGTCTACACTACGAAATTAGGTCGAATTTATAGAAATCGGTTTTATATATTCGAGTGTGTGTGTCCCCACAGAAAATGCTCTAAGTGCATTAAGTGCATTAACTCGGCGGAGTGCTTCCACAGTACCGAGGCTAGAGTCGACTTCCGGAGTGTTGCACTGTGAGTGGCTATCCCACAGTTCCCACAGTCTCCACGACCCATTGGAATTCTGGGTTGAGATCCCAGTGCCTGATGGGGCTAAAACATTGTCGCGGGTGGTTCTGGGTACATATCGTCAGGCCCCCGTTCCCTCCCTCCCTCCGTGAAAGCAAGGGCAGACAATCGTTTCGCGCCTTTTTTCCTGAGTTACCTGTGCAGACGCCATACCACGGCAAGCATGGAGCCCGCTCAGCTCACTGTCACCATATGTCTCCTGGGTGCTGGCAGACGCGGTACTGCATTGCCACACAGCAGCAGCAACCCATTGCCTTGTGGCAGCAGACGGTGCAATAGGACTGGTAGCCGTCATCGTCATGTCCGAGGTGCTCCTGGTCGCCTGTGTGAGGTCGATCAGGAGCACCTGGGCAGACATGGGCACAGGGACTAAATTTGGAGTGACTTGATCAAGTCATTCTCTTTAGTCCTGCAGTCAGTCCTATTGAACCATCTTATGGTGAGCAGGCAGGTGATATGGATTGCTAGCAGTCCTATTGCATCATCTTCTGCCGGGCAGGCAAGAGATGAGGATGGCTAGCAGTCCTATTGTACCATCTTCTGCCGAGCAGCCATGAGATGTGGATGGCATGCAATCCTTCTGCACTGTCTGCTGCCAGCCAAAGATGTAAAAGATAGATGGAGTGGATCAAAACAAGAAATAGACCAGATTTGTTTTGTACTCATTTGCAACCCCCGCCCGCCCATCTAGGGGACTCATTCCTCTAGGTCACACTGCAGTCACTCACAGAGAAGGTGCAGCGAGGTAAATCTAGCCATGTATCAATCAGAGGCCAGACTAACCTCCTTGTTCCAATAAGAACAATAACTTAGGTGCACCATTTCTTATTGGAACCCTCCGTGAAGTCCTGCCTGAAATATTCCTTGATGTAAAGCCACCCCCTTTGTTGATTTTAATTCCCTGTAAGCCGACCCTGCAAGCCATGTCGTCAGTCGCCCCTCCCTGCGTCAGAGCAACGGCAAACAATTGTGCATCTGAGTTGAGAGTGCTGTCCAGAGTAGTCACAATGGAGCACTCTGGGATAGCTCCCGGAGGCCAATACCATCGAATTGTGTCCACAGTACCCCAAATTCGACCTGGCAAGGCCGATTTAAGCGCTAATCCACTTGTCAGGGTTGGAGTAAGGAAATCGATTTTAAGAGCCCTTTAAGTTGAAATAAAGGGCTTCATCGTGTGGACAGGTGCAGGTTTACATCGATTTAACGCTGCTAAATTTGACCTAAAGTCCTAGTGTAGACCAGGGCTTAGTGTTGTTATTGTAACTTTAGGTTTTGCATTTCCTAATTTAGGGCCTTTATGACACTAGAAGAGAGCAATTAAGGTTCAAAAGTCAGACCACACTGAGGGTTGAGAGAGAGAGAAAACAGCCTCTATGGATCACTTATTACCTGGCCTGTGATGTGGGTGGGGAATGTCACAGCCTTGTCTTTCATCCCCTTAACATGCAAGCCAGCAGAAATGAGCTGGCACATAGAGAGAAGCAAGCTGCTACTGCTACGACTGGCACAAAATTACTTGCATTGTGATTTTCACAGTACAATCCAAAAATTGAATATAGCTTTTTTATTTAACCAACTATTTTATAAACTGAAAACAGCCTGCAGTTGAAGCCTAACTTTTTTTCAACCTCAGCATTATATAAAAGAATGCAAAGGCTCTTCTATAAAGAAGCTCAACACATGATGGGGAGGGGGGAAAAAACAAAGCATGAAAAATAAAAAGAAACACTCATACTTTCTACCTTCAGAACTGAAACACAAAATTAGTTCATCCACCTAGGCCAGCATCCTGTCTTTTGACAATGGCCGGTGCCAGATACTTCAGAGGGAATGAACAGACAAGGGCAATTTATTGAGTGATCCATCCCCTGTCATTTAGTCCCACCGTCTGGCAGTCAGAGGTTAAGGGACACCCAGAGTTGCATCCCTGACCATCTATTAGCCATTGATGGACCTATCCTCCATGAACTCATCTAATTTTTAACAGTGTTATATTTTTGGCCTTCAAAACATCCCATGGCAACAAGTCCCACAGGTTTACTGTGTGTTGTGTGAAGTAGTACATCCTTTTATTTGTTTTAAACCTGCTATTAATTTCCATGGGTAACCTCTGGTTCTTGTGTTATTTGAAGGGGTAAATAACATTTCTTTATTCACTTTCTCCACTCCATTCACGATTTTACAGATCTCGATCATATCCCCTTAGTCTCTTTTCTATGCTGAACAGTAAATCTTTAATTTCTCTTCATATGGAAGATGTTCCAAACCCCAATCATTTTTGTTGACCTTCTCTGTACTTTCCCCCCAATTTTAATATACTTTTTTCAGATGAGGTGACCAGAACTGCAAGCAGTACTCAAGGTATGGGCATACCATCGATTTATATGACGACATGATGATAGTTTCCTGTCTTATTACCTATCCATTCCGAATGGTTCCTAACACTGTTCGCTTTTTTGATTGCTGATGCACATTGAGTGGGTGTTCTCAGAAAATTATCCACAGTGATGCCAAGATTTTTTTCTTGAGTGGTAACAGCTAATTTAGATGCTATCATTGTGCATAGTCCGGATTATGTTTTCCAATATGCATTACTTTGCATCTATCACCACAGAATTTCATCTGCCATTCTGATGCCCATGACCCAGTTTTATGCGATCCCTTTGTAACTCTTCATAGTCAGTACGAGAATGATTTGCCAGGGTGGTTGTGTGCAGGACTTGAACTTCAGAAGACACCCCCTTCTCACTCCATGCCTTACATGCTAAGTGACCCTTATTTCCCTGGCTATTTAGGGCACTCCACATTAAGCCTCAAGATGTTGAAAAAAAATTGCAGTTCACTTTCAAAAAATTCTCAATAAAAATAGGGACAAAATTGTTTTTAGTTTGATTCCCCCCCCCCCCCCAAACAATTCCATTTAACATTCTGTTACTTGGAGAAATCTGAAAGTAAACTACTCCCCCTTGTGGTTCAAAATAGTACAGGATTTTTCTGGCAACGTACACAAAACAAAACTAGAGAACTTTTGCAGCATTAACACAAAAAAGGCAGCAAAAGCACAACAAATTTTAAAAAGTGGATTACACACAAAAACTATTTACTGTCATGCACAGACATCAGACATTTTCCACTGAATATAGAGAGTCTCCTCTTGCAGGTCAAGTCGAAATGAGTAATTACTACTGACGTGAGCTACCCAGGTCCATGGAAAGTATTTTCCTGTTGGTTTATAAGTACCAACATCCAACAAGTGAATTGTAACATCACATTTACTTCTACTGCCTCTTCTCAATACCAGCTTCCTATAGAATTGGTTCTTGGACTAAGCATAATGAAACAGAACAGAAGCTGCAGTTTGTAAATGGAAATACCTGGTCAGATACATTTCTATGACCATATACAATACTACTGAGATGCTACTTCTTTGAATGTTAACCTTCCACAATCTCCTCTGACAAAAAAAAAAAAAAACAGAAAAGATGACAAAGGTCCACCAATTCCTATGATGCAGCAATTGTAAGAAGGTAGTACCGTGGGATATGCAAACCTGACACTAACAATTCACGCTTAAGTGATTCAGGCAGATGGGAAATGGGGGACCCTACCACCCTCACAGACCCTACTGCCAGGGAAAAAAATCCTTCTCAAACTGAAGTGCATATACTGGCCTACTTGCCCTGAGCAAGTAAATCTCAGTCTTTTCATCATAACCATGCTAAGGGTTGATGACTAGGTTGAGTGCTTTGGACTGAATAGATCAAAGCTTTATTATTTTAAAATTTTGCAAAATCCAGTTTTCCTCTGGTGGCTCATTTTGAATAAATCCTTAGTCAAGTTTGTGAGAGTGCAGTAAGATGCCCACATAGTCTCCATGTCAAAGTAATTAAACGTTTTAGCCTAAAATAGCTGGGATTTTCTATAGCTGATCAATTTAGTATCTCTGTATTGGACATTCTTCAAAATGTGTACATACTATATGCTGTATTGTTTATATATAAATTCCTGAAGTTATATACAAATTACATATAAATAAATAAAGCCTATTTTAACACAGAGCACTCTTACTATTCGATAGATACAACTCATCTGGGCCTGTTGATTTATTAAGAGTTCCTGCTTTTGCAAGCACAATGCTAACGTAATTCCATGAAGATATGTAGCTTATTTGGAAAGCCAGAACCATATTAAGGTTGCTGCTGCTACCAAGTGGTTTTTCAAATCTCAAGTTCTGCATTCGTTTCTTCTGTCTGGATTCAATAGCGCCTCCCTTTTTTTGGAATCCTACCTGCAAGATTGCATTCATTTCTAAGAATTTAGAGCTTGTGCCTGTAGTGTTGTCAGCCCATCCCTTTTGCCAAGGGATTCTTGAACTATCACAGGAGTCATAGCTGCCCGTTAGCACATGGTTCTAATCCTGAAGTTCCTTCTAGCACTGACAATAGGATTTCAATGAAAGGTGACAATTCTTACTCCAGGCAACTATTATGCATATAAAACGATTAAGAATGCATTTTCTTCTAAGTTCTGGAAAATACTTTTTGGCTAGATTTACTCCAATAAACACAGTCAACATACAAAATTAATCATTCATATACATAGATAGATAAAATATAATAAAAAAAATTAAATAAAAACAGGCAAATGTTCTGGAAATAATACAACCACTTGAAGGCACTCTTGTATAAAGCAAGGCTACTCCATAGGAATAAAAGCATCAGTTAATAGGACAAAATCACTATTACAGTGTTCCTCAAACAAGTGAAGTCCTTCATACACAAACTACAATCTAACAAGATTGAAGAAGTCCGCCAAAATAATTATGTCAGTCATATATTGACTGTTAAACAAAACATTCCTCGGATATGTACCCTTATTATGGGATATAAATACTCTGCAACAATCCTCTGGACATTTTGATTCATGACATATGCTATATTTGGGTTAGGGTACATTCCTAAAAGTGTGTAGAGATAATCTATAGAGTTTGTTTCCTATTCCTATTTGCAAATGAAATGGAAACTGAACCATCTCACCTGGTTTGCAAAGGAAAGCATCTACAGCTATAACAGGATTTTAACCCATAGAAAGGTATCTTATTAGTGAGGTGTATCAGCAGAAATTACCGAATTATTTCTTCATTTGGTAAAGCAGAAGGTATGTTAACTTGTACAGAGTATTAGCCATCCTTTCCTTCAGCGAGCGTTCTAAAATGAGCTTGCATTTATTTAAAGTATGGCAGAAGGAGCCAGCATAAACTATTTTTATTTGAGTAGGGGGTTAAGGTATTAAATACAACTATAAAAATTCTCATTCTTCACAGAGAGTCAAATTTACAGTACTGAAGTAGTTTAATGCCAAAGTTTTAGGGAAAGGTGCAAAAGAAATTTCTAGGAAGAGAGGAGGTGGGTAGGACAAATTGCCTCTGGACTTATTTTAAATGTACTTCTCACTTTACATCCCAAACCATTTTTTATTTTTTAGGTTTGGCTAACAATAGAAGGGAACAAACTGATTGTATCTTAGATAGTGGCCTACCAACATATACATTTGTGGCTGCTTACATGTAAAAGAGTTCATATTATTCCTGGGGACAAGCAGAATTCTTCTGTGCCCCATAATTTTGTATTTTCCCGCATAAAATACATTTTGCCCAACAAGTGCTGCAGTTCTGCCTTTTGCCTACCAGAAGCCGCTGTGGCACCAGAAAACCCAGTTGCATGAACCCCCCCGCCCTCTCCCCCCAAAAAACCTTTCCCACCCACCTCCAGGTTCACTCCTCCCCCCCACTAGCTCCTCCGTTACCCCTGACTCCCCCAAGCCTTTGCACTACTTCTGACAGGTGCAGGAAATCCAGTTCTGTATTGTAATTTAAATGAATTACTCAAAGTTCTGCATTAATCTGCCTTATAAGAAATTTGTCAAAACAAAACACCCCACAATCTTTTTTTTTGGGGGGGAGGGGGTGTCTGTATTGTTACAGACAGACTCACTGACATATTCTACAATAAATTACCAAAATAACTGAAACTGGCATGATAATATTGTGTTATTTTGACAAATCAAATAAGCAGACTTGTGCAGAATTTTCAAATATTGTGTGCACAATTTTTAATTTTTTGTTGCAGAATTCCCCCAGGAGTATCATATGCTGGAGTTGAACTTAAGTTGTCGAACATCTAACTGGCAGCTGCAACCAAAGATGAGCACAGCTTGGTGGCAAACAAATCTTTGGGAAGTGTTGGAGATCTAATCATCATGGCGGGGGGGGGGGGGGGGGAGAGCGGCGTGGTAGGGGGAGGAGAGGAAGGGGGATGTTAACATGATTAGTTAAAATGGTATTACCAGCCCTGTTTTCTCCTCCTTCCCCTGGACATCCCAGGAAAGAGCTATTATTCATTCCAGGCGCATATCACACTTGCCCCTTTTAAACTTTTGAATTTAATTAGAAAGTACATAGGGTTCAGGCAGTGCCATTTCATACATAGGCTATAAAACAGCCTGCTGGGAATGGGTGGCAACCTTCACCCCAGAGAGTGTACACACCATCTTTGATGCTCTTGATCTTCACTAGCTGAGATTGCAAATTTAGGAATATGCTGCCAAGACAAAAAATGAAACCAAACCAAAACATACACACACACACACAAATAAGGCCTATAAGTTTGTTGTCTGGCACAAGTGAACAGACACAATCTAAATATTCTCTCTGCTGAAAAATATATTATGATCGAACAAACAAGCCTACAAGAACATCATGCTTTCTCCCTGGATCACAAGGTTGCTAGAGGCAATTTAAAAAAAAAAAAAAAAAAAAAGAGCCTCTGAAGAGCACAATTCCACTTTAAATGGCTGATATGGTTAAAGTTACATCAGTCATGTTTTGCAGTGTCTCACAATTGTTCTGGATTTTCTGCCTCCCTCTACAATCAGGAGGATAAAATACTCAGGGCCCTGTGTACTCCACAGCAAATTGCACTTCTATTCTGTGGCAAAGACCGTAAACTTTGCAGTATTCAGGTACAGCAGAAGGAAAGTCTGGACAATTGTATTTAAATTGTAAAAATTGAAAGTTTTACTGAATTAAATAGGAAAACGAATAATGCAACCATTCTAGTATCCCCTATAGTTTTCCCTACACAAAATTAAATATATTTAAGGCTGTGCCACATTTTTGGCTTTCAACAAACCAACATAAAAACTTAGATTCCGGAACACAATTCCATGATCATGGAATCACAGAAGACACCAAAATCCGATAACACTAATTTGGACTGACCCACAAGTTAGAGTTGGAAGACAGTTTTAACAGAAAAACATTGGCATCTTACAAGTTTAAAAATCTACAGATGTAAACTAGAAAGCATGTATATATACACATTAGTTACCTGAGGAATTGTTGAACAGCTCCCAAAACTGCCAGTGGAGGTGGTACTTAAGGTTCTCATTCTGTGTTCATTGATGTGAACCATACTTTCTTCGTCTCTACAATATATACATTAGATTTTTATTTCATCTAGCAAAAGGACAAGACAAATATCCTTTGGCTACAATCCACCATATTCTAATAAGTTTTACAGATACAGTCTGAAAATTTCCAACACAATTTAATATTTGCATAACAAGGAAAATTTACATTTTGCAATATTAACTTGACTTCAACGTGACGGGTGTTTTATATCCTCTAAAGATTTTCAGGTCTGATTTGTAACATTATACAATGACCAAGAACATATTAAATGCCAGAAATGTTCTAAAATACTAAAAGTGACAGTGATATTTTATATTTATGCTCAGTCAATGACCTCCATTTCAAATTTGCTTAGTTTACATGTAAACAAACAAGCCAAATAAAAAACAAACCAAAAACAAGCAGGCTTGCTTCTCGTATCACTGTATTGGGTTTACAATGCCAACAGTACTAAAAACTTGTCTGTCAGCAAAGTAAACTAATATGGCATGTAGCAGAACGACGTTTTCACTACAATGCTACTTTCATTCCGTATGTGCCAAAGAAAAAACCCTAACAAACCATGATGGCAACATTTCCTAGCTTAAAAAGTGACATATGCAATATCTGTTTCTAATGTTTCTAATTCCCTTGCTAGTAATGCGCACTACATAAGTTAATTAGGTTGTCCTTATGCCTATGGCATGCTGTCCAGACAACAAATCATTTCATTCAAAACTGACTGGGTGGGCTGTGGACGGGGAGAGGAAATGGGGCTACTGCTTGGTGTACTTATTCTATTACATGCACCTGTCCGCCCATCTTTTTTTTTGCTGGTATAGAGCCCATGCATCAAAGGCCTAGGATAGAGGTAATTTTGATCTCTAAACTGGACAGGCAAGGAACTGAAAGCCAGAACAACAAATAGCTAAGTTATTATGATTGGATCTCAGGGGATTTGTGCTCCTCAGCTAACTAGAATAATTTCACTTCAAGAAACAGTGTTTAAATTACAAACTTCACCATAAAAGTTATTGTGGAGTAGTATTTTAATACAAAACCCTTTTTCATTGGTATAAACAGTTTAAATATTTATCCAATAGAAAAGTACACTAGCTATAGAAGGTAAGTGGAACTAACTCAGACACCCAAGTCTAGTTATTACATTTTGTACTCTGGAGCAAGACAACTGATCTGTCACACTAGAAAACATATAAACGTAATACTAATCAATAGGTTACCTAGCATCTAGTCAAAAGGAAAGTAGCATATGTTCACTCTACGATTAGAAATATATTTTCAATTTAAGCATGGGTGGCTGAACAGCAGTGCATGCTGAACTACCTGAAAGAGGTTCATTTACTGAAAAGAAGAAAAAATAAATGGAAGCCTTCCAAAACAGTCATCATGAATCTATACCTGAAAGGCCTGAATTCTCTGTTTAATGTTGACAAGTCAACCAGATCAGGGCATTCATCTTCATACTCTTTGTCAGCAGGGTCTTCTCCTTGACCTATATGATCTTCAATTTTGGTGGTATTTTCAGTTCTCTTTTCATCCTCAGAAAAATCAATTGCAGAACTCTCTGCATTATTACTGGCTTTCCCTACAATAATTTGCCCTTCAACTTTTTCTAGACCATGGCTGAACTCAGTTATATCTGAACTTTGTTCTTTTTTACTACTGTCAGTAATATCAACTTCTTTACTGCTATTCCTCAAAACTTTAGAGGATTTGCTTTCAGTGTCATCTTCCAATTCATCTGTCAAATTTATTTTGTTTTCTTCAGCTGCAGTATACAAATTTACTTTCCCATCAAAATCGTCTACAAGTTGTGTAAACACTGTTTTATAATCCTCCTCATCAGGACCTGCTGGGTAAAGCAGTTCATCATTCTCCTGCATTTCTTTTGTGTAGCCACTTGCTGCAATCTCTACATCAAGAGAGCACTCTCTCCTAGAGAAAATAAGAAGATTGAAGCATAAATAAATTGTTTCCCCTCAACATATTAAATCAATTTGGTAGTCATTTCTTAAAAAAAAAATTATTAAAGTGCATTATCATTAAACTGCCAGTGTTAAAGGATTAACAAAGGACTATACATGCTGAGTAGAACCTTATATAAGACAGTCTCATTGAACTTAATATGAGTACAATTAACAGAATATGGCTGATAAAAGTACAATGCCATTTGTATAAGAAGTTACTACATGCTCAGATGATTTCAGCATTTACAGCTATATGATTGAACAATGTCCGTACACGTCTACTGAAATGTAATTATGATTTAACGTTGACTTAAGTGTATTACACTACATTACATAAATCTAGAAGCACTCTAATTTTGCACTTATTGAAAGTTATATATTTTGGTTAAAGTGTGGTTCCCTTTAGAAAAGGGACTGAAAACAGTCTGGTAGGGTTTATTATTTTGATATCTCCCAGATCAAATGTACTCATAAGGGTTTTGTTTTGTCTTTCTAAAAAGGACATGAAACTTGAAAAAGCAAATTTCCATTTGAAAACTTTGGAGCTTAGAAAACAACTCTGCCTTGCCAATCAGCAGCAGTACAGAGACCACCAGCTCACACTCATAGCTGTGTTGTTCTAACTGGAACAAAAATATACTTTGAAGTAAACAGATATGACTGAGTATAGGCAATGAGCTGAAATGTTGAACAATAGGTGTCATTTTTATACAGTTTTTCAGAATAGAACTTTCTTTCAGTGGTTTTCATTATCTGAGGCCTGAAAAACTTGTTCTTTAGAAAAGTAGTGACCATGATTTACTAACTTTCTTGAAAAACCTCCATTCCAAATGAATCCACATAAAGGAATGCCCCACAAGTGCAATAATTGGGTTGAGGGGTGAGAAAAATACTGTTCTGTATTATTAAAAAGAAAAGGAGTACTTGTGGCACCTTAGAGACTAACCCATTTATTTGAGCATAAGCTTTTGTGAGCTACAGCTCACTTCATCGGATGCATACTGTGGAAACTGCAGAAGACATTATATACACAGAGACCATGAAACAATACCTCCTCCCACCCCACTCTCCTGCTGGTAATAGCTTAGCTTATCTAAAGTGATCACTCTCCTTACAATATGTATGATAATCAAGTTGGGCCATTTCCAGCACAAATCCAGGTTTTCTCACCCTCCGCGCCCCCCCCCCCCCCGCCCACAAACTCACTCTCCTGCTGGTAATAGCTCATCCAAACTGACCACTCTCCTTACAATGTGTATGATAATCAAGGTGGGCCATTTCCAGCATAAATCCAAGTTTAACCAGAACGTCTGGTGGGGTTGGGGGGGGAAGGAGAGGTAGAAAAAAACAAGGGGAAATAGGCTACCTTGCATAATGACTTAGCCACTCCCAGTCTCTATTTAAGCCTAAATTAATAGTATCTAATTTGCAAATGAATTCCAATTCAGCAGTTTCTTGCTGGAGTCTGGATTTGAAGTTTTTTTTGTTATAAGATAGCGACCTTCATGTCTGTAATTGCGTGACCAGAGAGATTGAAGTGTTCTCCGACTGGTTTATGTTATAATTCTTGACATCTGATTTGTGTCCATTTATTCTTTTATGTAGAGACTGTCCAGTTTGACCAATGTACATGGCAGAGGGACATTGCTGGCACATGATGGCATATATCACATTGGTGGATGTGCAGGTGAACGAGTCTCTGATAGTGTGGCTGATGTTATTAGGCCCTGTGATGGTGTCCCCTGAATAGATATGTGGGCACAGTTGGCAATGGGCTTTGTTGCACGGATAGGTTCCTGGGTTAATGGTTCTGTTGTGTGGTATGTGGTTGTTGGCGAGTATTTGCTTCAGATTGGGGGGCTGTCTGTAGGCAAGGACTGGCCTGTCTCCCAAGATTTGTGAGAGTGTTGGGTCATCCTTCAGGATAGGTTGTAGATCCTTAATAATGTGTTGGAGGGGTTTTAGTTGGGGGCTGAAGGTGACGGCTAGTGGCGTTCTGTTATTTTCTTTGTTAGGCCTGTCCTGTAGTAGGTGACTTCTGGGAACTCTTCTGGCTCTATCAATCTGTTTCTTCACTTCCACAGGTGGGTACTGTAGTTGTAAGAATGCTTAATAGAGATCTTGCAGGTGTTTGTCTCTGTCTGAGGGGTTGGAGCAAATGCGGTTGTATCGCAGAGCTTGGCTGTAGACGATGGATCGTGTGGTGTGGTCAGGGTGAAAGCTGGAGGCACGTAGGTAGGAATAGCGGTCAGTAGGTTTCCGGTATAGGGTGGTGTTTATATGACCATTGTTTATTAGCACTGTAGTGTCCAGGAAGTGGATCTCTTGTGTGAACTGGACCAGGCTGAGGTTGATGGTGGGATGGAAATTGTGGAAATCATGGTGGAATTCCTCAAGGGCTTCTTTTCCATGGGTCCAGATGATGAAGATGTCATCAATATAGCGCAAGTAGAGTAGGGGTTTTAGGGGACGAGAGCTGAGGAAGCGTTGTTCTAAATCAGCCATAAAAATGTTGGCATACTGTGGGGCCATGCGGGTACCCATAGCAGTGCCGCTGATCTGAAGGTATACATTGTCCCCAAATGTAAAATAGTTATGAGTAAGGACAAAGTCACAAAGTTCAGCCACCAGGTTAGCCGTGACATTATCGGTGATAGTGTTCATCTTTGTGTGGAATCTTGGTGTAGAGGGCTTCTACATCCATAGTGGCCAGCCACACTATCAGAGGCTCGTTCACCTGCACATCCACCAATGTGATATATGCCATCATGTGCCAGCAATGCCCCTTTGCCATGTACATTGGTCAAACTGGACAGTCTCTACGTAAAAGAATAAATGGACACAAATCAGATGTCAAGAATTATAACATTCATAAACCAGTCGGAGAACACTTCAATCTCTCTGGTCACGCAATTACAGACATGAAGGTCGCTATCTTACAACAAAAAAACTTCAAATCCAGACTCCAGCAAGAAACTGCTGAATTGGAATTCATTTGCAAATTGGATACTATTAATTTAGGCTTAAATAGAGACTGGGAGTGGCTAAGTCATTACGCAAGGTAGCCTATTTCCCCTTGTTTTTTTCTACCTCTCCTCCCCCCCCCCAACCCCCCAGACGTTCTGGTTAAACTTGGATTTATGTTGGAAATGGCCCACCTTGATTATCGTGCACATTGTGGGGAGAGTGGTCGCTTTGGATAGGCTATTACCAGCAGGAGAGTGGGGTGGGAGGAGGTATTGTTTCATGGTCTCTGTGTATATAATGTCTTCTGCAGTTTCCACAGTATGCATCCGATGAAGTGAGCTGTAGCTCACGAAAGCTTATGCTCAAATAAATTGGTTAGTCTCTAAGGTGCCACAAGTACTACTTTTCTTTTTGCGAATACAGACTAACACGGCTGCTACTCTGAAACCTGTTCTGTATTATTGTGGCATCTCAGTGATGTGTCTTGGAGCACCATTTGTATCAGGTCTTGGAAAAGCCCTCTTCCTAGCTACAAGAACATAGAATCATAGAATATCAGGGTCGGAAGGGACCTCAGGAGGTCATCTAGTCCAACCCCCTGTTCAAAGCAGGACCAATCCCCAATTAAATCATCCCAGCCAGGGCTTTGTCAAGCCTGACCTTAAAAACTTCTAAGGAAGAAGATTACTGGTTTCCTGATAGTAATAAAATGTAAAATGGGGGTGAAGTTTCAGGATGTTCCCTACACCGATTTTGGCTGGACTGAGCAACGACATTTCTGATATTAAGAATAAAGACAATCCTGTATTCAAATGAAAAGGAAAAACAAGAGACAGATGCAAGGCTGTCCCCCCAGTTCTCCAGCAAAACACTTCATGGAGCTCACTAATTGAACAGCGTACAACTGAAAACCAGTTGTGAACATTTTGGCCAATGTTCTCATAGTATAAAACTGGTATAGAGAGCATCCTGTCATCTTTACTGATCAATATAAGACCCCTCATCAAGTTGCATTTCTCACCTGATATCCTGGAAGGTTGGGAAAAGTTCACTTTCATAGCTGAAACGCTTCTTAAAAAAGTCTCTAATACATTCAACATCTCTGTCAAAATACCTAGAAAAATAAAGGATTGTTTTGCACAGAATTAAAGTTGAGACCTACAAGCATTTTGGTACACTTCTAAACATCTCAAGTTCTACTTCATATCTGTCACTATCATAGCTTCAATAGCTTCTGTGTATTAATCCTTCCACATAAGTACATCTTAAATTTCTTCTGAATTTTAGAGAATGAGGTATTCTTCCAGCTTTGTCAAACTTCATTTTCTATTAGCCAGATTTGTTCTGGAAAGGAAATCCCTGTTGTCTTTTTTTCCCACTTTACTAAACAGTGATTAAGCTACCAGATAGCTGAAAAGAGAAAACTCAAAGACACAAAAATGAACCATACAGTATCAACTGAAGTTTGACCTGGCTTCCTAAGAATCTCTACAAGAACCAATCATGTATGCACTCTAAATCTTGACATTTATGTCCATGGATAAATAAAACTGAGTATATTTTTGTGGCATTATTTGTTGTACAAGATGACATTGCTAGAAGACAGTTAAGAATGGATACATAAGAATGAATAATCAGTGCTAGTAAATTACAATAATCTCAAATGGCCAAACTGATTTTGAAAATGCCGTAAGACTGAATATGTACCATTCAGCATTTGGATGAGATGTTGACACCATCTGTGGGAAATCAATCATGGTAACCTGGTCCTCACTGTCCAATAAGAGATTGAATTCATTGAAATCTCCATGAATCAAACCATGATTGGCAAGTTTTACAATTAGTTCCATTAACTCACTGTACACAGATGCAGGATCTTCTATTTGATGCACTTGGCACCTAAAAACATTAAAAAAAAATCTAAACTATTAAGGGTATAAGAAAATGAAAAGTGAAAGCAAAAACCACAACTCCATTACAAAATAAACCCCACCCGTCTCCACATTTGGCATTATTGTTTGGCTGACTTTTTATGAAACCCAAGAATAACTGATTATGAAAAATAAACTGTTTTTTTCATCCTTTATGGTATTTTCTCCAGAGCAGAATTGCAAAATAATGATGGAGAAGTGTGGTGAAGCTTGTAGTGCTGCTGTCCATGCCTTACCTGTTGTGGAATTAAAGATAAAACTTCCACCTGTAGCACCTCTCACTGCACTAAATTCACTTCATAAATGTGAGTGGCGGGGAAGTGCTGAAAATTTGAAAGGAATTTTCTTTTCATTACTATTCAATTAAGTTTAATCAAAAAGGAATCAAAACCAAAATTTAACAGCTCACTTCAGATGCCTACCTTATGTTAGAATGTGACCTGTTTTTTCTAAAACTGAAGTTTATTTTCTTTCGATACTAGGATAAGTATAAAAGTCATATTGGACTATATCCACTACCAAATTGGCCTTAAGCGTTTAGCTGTGCAAACAAATCAAATCAGCTTTTCAAATATAAACTTTAAAAATGTTTTAATGTTTTAAAAATCATTGTGTCAGATAACGCAAAATGACTTAATAATTAGACACAACATGACCTCACTTGACTGAAGATTACCTGCTTCCAGCACTATTGCTGAAACACAAAAATTCTGGACATAAAAAAGAAAAGATTTCTTTCTGAAATTGAAAGTGGGGAGCAGTTTTTCAAGAGTTAATTACAAGAACAAGGGAGCATGAACTGAAGCCAAGGGAAGACCATACAGTAACATGAACGACACTTTTCACAGAGTGCAGTTGTCACAGACAATAAGCTGCCCCATTGCAGTCTTTGGTGAACTGCATAAACAAATTGTTTGAAGAAAAAAAAAAATCTCATCAGGTGTAATTGGTAAAACAAGAAGAAATGACCCTAAAGAGACTTCATGGTCATCAGCCATTCTATAGTGTCCAATATCAAATTGACATGCAGTTTCAGTGGGACTTACTACAATACTTAAAGCAAAGAAAGTTGGATGATGAGAAATACTTCTTGCTTTGTATAAAATTTTGCACTTCTCAATCTCTTCATCTGGGTAGTGGCATTACTTGTGATACTTGCCAACACTGTTTGAGGTTTTTAAACATGTTCCTTTATCCAGTAAAAAGGAATGAAAGCAGATTGGTAACAGTACATTTATTTGTATGGGGAAGAAAGAAAGGAAGGGAGCATAACTGGAATTCCATTCCCAATTAACCTGAATTCCAAGGGTAATCGGTCACTATAGTCAGGCTGGGCTACAGAGCATCAATTGACTCCATGAAGAATTGTGGGCAACTATTAGCCCCTATCTGACTAAAAAAACAGTCACTGTCTTCTGCATAACTATTCAGCTATCATTCTTACCTACACTACTGAATCAGAGTGCCTCTGAGCAAGTACCTCAGTTAAGATTTCCAAAATCATAGCTGCTTCATTCAATTTGTCTTAAATGGGAGTTTGTGTTTCAAATAATACTTACAGAGGGTAACCACTAATAAGTTCCATAACTACTGCATGTCTATTGTAGTCAAATGGTTTTGGAACGGGAAACTTTCGATCATGCAAAGCCTGGAAAGAGACAACGTGTTGGAAGCTTAGTGCTACTGGATACCAAGGCAAACAAGTAAGTTCTCATATATTATTAAATCGTATATATTATTAAATTGTAAACTCTTAGTGGCAGGGCGTATGTATTCTTATTGATGTACAGCACCTAGCACATTTTGAACAGCACCACAATACAACTTATAATAAAAATATGAATGTGTCCCATAAACTAGACAAATATTTAGACATAGTAAGTAGTGAGTAAAGAGATTTATAGATCATAACGCCACAACGGACCATTGTGATCATCTAGTTTGACCTCCTGTATAAACACAGGCCATAGGACTTCCTTGACTTAATTCCTGTTTGAACTAGGGCATCTCTTTCAGAAAATATACATTCTTGATTTTAAAACTTCCAGTGAAGGAAAATCCACCAAAACCCTTGGTGAATTATTGCAATGGATAATTATTCTCATGATTAAAAATTTGTGCATTATTTCCAGTCTGAATTTGTCTAGCTTCAACTTCCAGCCATTGGATCATGTTATACCTTTCTCTGCTAGACTGAAGAGCCCACAATCAAATATTTGTTCCCTATCTAGATACTAATAGGCTGTAATCAAGTCATCCCTTAACCTTCTCTTTGTTAAGCTAAATATACTGAGCTCTTTGAGTCCATCACTATAAGACATACTTTCTAATCCTTTAATTGTTCTTATGGCTTTTCTCTGAGCCCTCCTCCAATTTCTCAATGTTCTTCTTGAAGCAATTAATCACACTGTTAAACAATAATAGAATACTATTTAAATGTGTTTTCTACATTTTCAAATATACTGATTTCAGTTATAACAGAATACAAAGTATACAGTGCACACTTTATTTTGGATAAATATTTGTACTGTAAAAAAAAATAGTATTTTTCAGTTCACCTAATACAAGTACTGTAGTGCAATCTCTTTATCATGAAAGTTGAACTTACAATGTAGAATTATGTACAAAAACCCCCTGCATTCAAAAATAAAACAATGTACAACTTTAGAGCCTACAAGTCCAATCAGTCCTACTACTTGTCATGGCAGAATAGGGGTAAAACAGAGCAGGAGACGTACAATTCTTCCCCAGGGAGTTCAGTCACAAATTTAACTAACATTTTTTTTAAATGCACGTCATCAGCACGGAAGCATGTCCTCCGGAATGATAGCCGAAGCATGAAGAGGCATATGAATCTTTAGTGCATCTGGCACGTAAACATCTTGCGACACCAGCTACAACAGTGCCATGTGAATGCCTGTTCTCACTTTCAGGTGACAAACTTAAGAAGTGGGCAGCATGATCTCCCGTAAATGTAAATAAACCCGTTTCTCTTAGTGATTGGCTGAACAAGAAGTAGGACTGATTTGACTTGTAGGCTCTGAAGTTTTACCTTGTTTTGTTTTTGAGTGCAGTTATGTAACAAAAAAACTACATTTATAAGTTGCACTTTCATGATAGAGAGATTGCACTCCAGTATTTGCATGAAGTAAACTGAAAAATACTATTGATTTTGTTTATCATTTTTACAGTGCAAATATTTGAATAAAAATAATATAAAGTGAGCACTATACACTTTGTATTCTGTGTTGTAATTGAATTAGATATATTTGAAAATGTAGAAAAACATCCAAAAATATTTAATAAATTTCAATTGGTATTCTATTGTTTAACAATGCGATAAATCGCAATAAATTTTTTAAATCGCAATTAATTTTTTTGAGTTAATCACGTGAGTTAACTGCGATTAATCGACAGCCCTATTCTTGAATTGTTAACAGAACTGGATACAGTATTCCAGCAGTGAGTACATCATTCCCAAATACAGAGGTAATATAGTCTCCCTACTTCTACTCAATATTCCCAGGATTAAATTAGCCCTTTTGGCCACAGTATTGTACCCAGAGTTCACGTTCAGCTGATTATTCACTATGATCCCAAAGCCTCCTCAGATTTATTGTTTCCCAGAAGACCCCCATCCTGTAACTTCATATTACATTTTATATATATACATATACACACACACACACATATATATATATAAATAAACAAAACATAAAAAAAACTTGGTATTTAGCCATATTGAAGCACATATTGTTTGCTTGGATCTAATTTACCAAGTGATCCAGATCACTCTGTATCAGTGACCTTTTCTTTACATTATTTTTCACTCCCGCAATCTTTGTGTCATCTGAAAACTTCATCAGTGATGATTTTGTTTTATCCCAGAACATTGATAAAAATGTCAAATAGCATAAAGCCAAAAGATACATGATAGTAGAATTTTCATTATAAAGACCAGAGACTGGGATAGTGCTGTATGATGAATGAAATGGCAAAGTTCAGTTTCCAGATCTGAAATTCTGTACATGTACTACCTCCTTATTTATAGTTCCACTGTCCTGGGACTGGAGAAAACTGGAGATGTAACAAGGAGAACAGAACGGAATCAGATCTGGTCTGGTGGCCCAGACAAACAGCAGCAGATAACTGGGGGATGCTGGGTCAACTAAACAAATACCCCATTTTAAGTTTTTGCCAATTCCACTCTGTCTGGCTAATCTAATTCTTTCTGCATTTCCATAAACACAGAAGTTCACTGTCCTGAATAATTAAGCTTCATCGTAACCACATTATAGACAAATGGGGGAAGATCATAACAACTATAGCACTACTGTTAGCCTTTTTAGATGCAAACTCAATTGATGCACATAACCCCATCACAAGTTCATTTTCTATCCCTATATATTCTGTTGCCTACAACGGATTTCACAACCAATGAGATTTCACTACAACATAGTTCACAGTAATATCAAAATGAATAATTTAAGATGGATTTATTTTTAAATCTCCGTATTTCTTCCTGTTCTGGGCACAAACTGAAACCTCTGCAGATTTTCCCCAGTGCATCCTAAATGCGTATGTGTGTCGGGGAACGGGGGGCAGTGAGCAGGGAGGTACATGGGAGGAAAGGGAAACCAGCAAGAGATCTAGGTTTGGGGTTTTGGGTTAAATTAGGAAAATATAAGTTTCAGAGAAGAAAAACAAAAGAAAAGCAAAATCTTTAGGGAATCTAATGCCAAATTTTATCTATATTTCTGTGACTATTTACTGCTGTGGGAATTATGAATTCTGCACATGTGCAGAATTCATATGTCCCACAGAATTTTGTTTTTTCCCCATAGAAAATATATTCTGCCCAAGAAGTGCTGCAGTTCCACCTTTCACCCACCCGAAGCCACTCTGGCACCAGAACAGCCAACAGCATGAATGTAGCAGGCTGTTCTGGTGGGCAAAAGGCAAAACTGCAGCACTACTGAGGGAGAATGTATTTTCTGTGGGGGAAAAAAACTGTGCGCATGCAGTGGCACAGAATTCCCGCAGGAGTAGAAGTTTATCACAGCACCTGGCCTGTGGAGCTAAGTTAGGACAGAGTGGGGCACACGGGGCTGCTGGGTGGTCACAGACGGGGGCTGAAAATGGCTAAGGGGAGGGGGAGGAGAAGAGGGGAAACAGACTGGGGCATGGGCTGAGGAGCTAGTGGGGTGACAGTATGAGCCAGGGGCTGAATGGGAATGGGCGTACATGAGGATGGGGGAGGAGGCTGCAAGGACCCATCAGGATGAGGGGTGCAGGAACAGGAGTAGATGTGCCTGACTGAATGGGAGAGGCTCCCCAACTCCCTAACAATCCTGTCCCCTGCCCCCCCCCCAAAATAAAACCTGTTCCATACTTCTCCCACCCACACAACAACCCTCCCAGCTCAGTCCAAGCTCCTTCCATCTCCCTCAGCTCCTCTACTGACACTCCCAACTCTTTGCACTGCTTCTGCCGCGTGCAGAAAATATAGTTCTGTATTGTAGTTTAAATGAATTATTCAAAGTTCTGTATTAATATGCCTAGTAAGGAATTTGTAAAAAAAAAAAAAAAAAAAAATTACCAGAATCTTTTTTTTGGTCTGTATTGTTACAGACATACCTGCTGACAGATATTTTGAAATAAATACCCAAAACTGGCATGATTAAATTGTATTATTTTGACAAATAAAATATGCAAATTTTTACAGAATTTTTTAAATTATTGTGCTCTGAATTTTTAATTTTTTGGCACAGAATTCCCCCAGTAGAAGAACATGGAGAGTCACCATCCTGCAGGATTACATTTAGTGTTAAATAATTTTATCTAAAATGTCAGATTAAAATTATTAAAACCAATATCTGCATAGCATAAAAGTCCACCATACTTCATAAACAGAAGTGTGGAAACAAGCCCTTGGGGACTACAGTTTGACAAATACTTGGACCATTTTTTTGGCCATTTTTTAGCCCTGAAGTCCGGGTCAGCAATGGCAATTACCTTAATTTGAATGAACTCCAGCCAGAACAGAGAATGAATGGGCTATACATCTAGATGAAACACATGCTATGATGAAAAAACTGAGTAAACTAATAGTTACTAGAAACACAGGACTCCACATTTCTAAAGATCATAATTAAGAGCAATGGAAATCCAGGCACACACAATGTATGCAGAGTATTCGAAAAGATTTTAACGTTCCCAGCACTTCACGCAGAATTTTAAATAAATCTGCCCTTTCAAGTCCTCAATCCTACAAATACCTGTGTAATCATGTTCAACATGATTAACTTTATGCACTGAGTACTGGCACTGGTCCCACCCCATAGAGCAGTGTTTCTCAACGTGTGGTCCAAACAGTACACAGCTGCAGCCCATGAGACATCTTCAGGGCCATACAGGTAGGCCATACACTGTGTGGATACAACCCACATGTCACAGAGAGCTACATATGTGACATACAATGAAAAATAGGTTGAGAACCACTGGTACAGAGTTAAGTACCTACATAAGTCTTTGCAGGATCCAGGCATAAGCATGAACCAATGCTTTGCAAAAGTTCTAAAATATTCTAACCACCCCTTTCATCTCATTGGAGTGTTACCGCTGAAACGAATACCAAAAATCTAGTTTGTTAGCTATTTCACACTGTTGATTGTTTTAGCAAAATTATCCAGGAAGTGCAATTATCCCATGTGGGCAGGTTCAACTGAAAGAACATTCCAAAGAATAATTTTGCAAGTTTTACAGATGCATATAAATTTGATTTATTTTTGTTTAGCCTTGACACACAGGGAGAGGAAGACAGATTAGTGTGCAAGTATGAAGATCTCTGAAGGTGGCTAGAAGGAAAATAAAAGCTCTCAGACACATGAAGGAGAATTTAAAAGGATAAAGGAAGATTTTCATTGGCTAAAAAACTATCAATTTCATGTAAACATTTAATAAAGAAAAAATGTGTGCTTTGACTGAATTTGCCTTAAAAATAATTACTTCCCCAAAAGTTTCTGTAGTATTTGGCGAAAAAAAGTAGACTATAGTCCTCTAGATTTCTAGTTACACTATTAATGATCTATATATATTTAAGCAACTGTATAGCTTAAGGCCTTGTCTACACTGCCACTTTACAGCTCTGCAACTTTCTTACTCAGGGGGTGTGAAAAAACATCTTCCCGAGCGCTGCAAGTTTCAGCGCTGTAAAGTGGCAGCATAGCTGGTAGCCATGCTCCCTTCGTGGGGGGTTGTTTATTTATTTATTTTTAAAAAACAGTGCTGTCCCAGTGCTGGTGCCACAACTATACAGTCACATTAAAGCGCTGCCGCGGTAGCGTTTTGACATCGCTAGTGAACACATACCATTACTTACATTTAGTCAGAGTCTTAATTTTTACCTTTTTTATTATGTTAAAATATAGTGAGTCACACATTTCTCATTTATGAGATGATTATTCATTTTTTACTTATAATTTGTGTCAAGCTGTATTTGGATGGAAGTTTAAATTAAATTAAAATGCACAAAAACGGCATTTTTAAAAATTAAATAAGAACAACTTAAGTGTGTCGGCTACAGAAGAAAAGTTTATCAAAACATGTTTTGGATTTAAAACTAACAGAAACAGAGGAACTATTATCTGTAGTTAGTGAATTGAACCTATTATTTCTGGTCACTATGGCGCAGATCCTCAAAAGGTATTTATGTGCCTGGCTCCCATTGATTTCAAGATTTTAGAACTAGTAGATCTCATCCTCTCACACTTGTTTTGTTTTTCCAATCTATGAATAAAAACTAGGCTTTCCAGCTGATTTCTTAACTTTGGATGAATTAGTCATTAAACTGAATCAGTTTAATAAACAGAAATGAAGAAACTATTCTCTCTGCAGCACAGGCTACTTCTCTCAAATGCTGGATTAGTATTTCAACAAACTCTGGTCCGGGTTCTCAGCCAGTGACTACCAGCAGGTTAGTAGATTCTTTAAAACTTCAGCCAACAAACAGGTACTGCTTCATACTATTTTTGTATTTAATTTAAACGATTTTAATAGATTAGATAGATTAATAAATTTAAGCCTCAACATAATTTGTCAATTTCAAATAAACCTGTATTTAATTTCAATAAAAAGAATCCAATTTAAATTAAAAACCCATATATTTTGATTTTTTTTAAATCTATTTGTACCCATCCTAGATCATTCATAATATTCTACTTCAAGTTTCTGAAGCACTTTTTTCTTTTTAAATGGAATCAAGTGCAATACTTGATAAATAAACAACACTTTAAATAATAAAAAGAAAAGGAGGACTTGAGGCACCTTAGAGACTAACAAATTTATTTGAGCATAAGCTTTCGTGAGCTACAGCTCATTTTATCAGATACAATTAGTGGAAAATGAAAGCACTGAATGCATCTGATGAAGTGAGCTGTAGCTCACGAAAGCTTATGCTCAAATAAATGTTAGTCTCTAAGGTGCCACAAGTCCTCCTTTTCTTCTTGCAGATACAGACTAACACGACTGCTACTCTGAAACCTTAAAAATTTGAGTTTTGACTTTCTGAAATTAAGTGCATCAAAGCCCTCTAAACAAGTTTATAACTACAAATGTATCTAATTTGGAGGAAATTTACTAATTCAATTTATCTTCTGGGTGCTTACAGCACCCACAAAGCATTTATCTAAGAGTCTGTAATGTAATGTTGCTGAACAGCTGCACAGAAAAAAAAAATCCTGGTAGTTAATCAGTTAAGTTTTGGAATTTATCTGTATTCTTTAAAGCATTTGACAAAAATACGGAATTCAGAATAAACAGAAATATACGTTGGGTGACTGAAGTCCTGGTTACTCAATAGTGTATACTATTTCCTCTGAAGACACCAGTGCTTCAGTTGAGAATGAAAGAGTGCACGTATGGGAACAGCAACGACTGAAAATCCAGGCAAAAACAAAAAACTGGGTCAGAGTAGTTTCAGGTAGTATACCTGCCCAAGTGTCTGCCAATAATTGGGGATGTACAGTAATATTTTGTGTGTGGTATGGGTGTGTGTGTTTTTTTGTTTTTGTTTTTTTTTTAAACAAACCTACACAAAGACTAAACTGACTATGCGGAAGAAATTGTAAAACTGGCTACATACAAAATGCTGTCAAATACTCAAAAGTAAAAAGCCTGATTTTGCGCCCCCCCTACAAGCAATATCTTGTAAGGCCCCACATGTCTAGAACCCAGGTCTGCAGAACTCCCAGGCAGCTGACATCTCCAGGCTGCCACACAGCAGCAGCTGTAACCAACTGGCACGCCACTTCCCATGACCCACTGTGGACACAGACCATGGGAAGTTCCATCTCAAGGGTTAGAAAGACAGCAGACCCATGGCTTCTGATTGACTCCCTGTCCTATATAAACCCAAGGGGCATTCCAGAAAGTGTCCAGGAAACAGCGCGGATCTTCTGTAGCTACCACAACCATTCCAGCTCCTTGCTCTTCAATTCCTGGCTTGACCTCGGCTTGATTTAGACTTCAGACCCTGACCTTTGGTATTGACTGTGGCCTAGATCTGACTACAAACTCCATGGCTACTCTTACCTTCAGGTTTGCCCCTGCTCTGACCCTTGACCCTGACTGCCCTTTTTGGAATCCTGACAATCTGAGGTGTTACCTGTAAAAATAGCAGTTAAAAAATTTCTGCAAGAAATGTGATTCAGCTCAGCTGAGTGACCAACAAACTCAGAGCACTGTTTCTTTTATCACAAACTCATTCATAAATCCAAGTAAAAATGCAGAGATCTGATTTTTAGAACTAACTTAAATGATTATATCTTTAAGCACTGCTGGACAAATTCCAATGTATTTTGAGAACATATTAAAATATACTGTTATTGCTGCATTCTTGCCTTCAGATGCAGTTAAGTTTTATAACACAGAATTCTGTCATCTCACTAATCAAATTCCCCCTGTTGAGAGCCATACTGCTTACTATTCACATTGAAGAAACAATACACAAAAAAGAAATATAACTATATTATTCCTTCATTGGTTTTAAGGCCTACTTTCAAGTGACTAAGTGCTTTTCTTTCAATTAGACAAGAAAAAACATCACAATAATCAAATAAATCTGTCAGAGTACAGTACAAAGATTCTACTGTATATTCAATTTAATTCCAACAGTCATTTAATTCTAGAAAACTGCCCTCAACTATACACGGCAGCAACTCCAGGCAGAAGATATAACATTTATGGGATATTGCTACATTCAAATAGGAAATGAAAATAAAGGCAAGGGACTATATAAACAGAGACCAAATGAAACTGCAGAGTTGTACTGGGACTCAGCGGGGGTGTGTGTGTTCGGGAACTGGAATTGCCTAGCTGCTGGAGATGAAGATGAAGGCAAGTCTCCCCTTTTCATCACAAGGCTAAAACCCATCTGTGTTTGGGCCTTTTCCCTATCAATGGAGTTACAGAATTGGTCTCCTGGAAGATAATGACCAAAATAATCCTATTAGGCATTAGGGATGTAAAATATTAAACGGTTAAACGGTTAACCAATAGGTATTGGTCTTACCGTTAATATATTGCAGTTAAAGTTTAAAACAGATTGGTAAAATAATTTCATGACACTGTAGATGGTACTGAGCATGATCAGCTAAGCAGCAAAGTCTCTAGCGTGGCATAATTACTCTGCACCCACCAGGAAGCTGTCCCTCCGCTCCTGCCCCTGTGCAGTGCTGTTGTGGTGCACTCTGGTCTCCCAGTCCAGATGTGCGGTACATGTTGGCCTCTCAGCAGTAAGAGCAGAGTCAGTAGCCATGCGAGCAATTTCTATCTGTGCTGCTATGTGGGGCACAAGGAGAAATTTGGCCACGAGTTCCTAGAGTTTGAGTTCCAGCAGGATGGTGAGGCCTGAGGCCTAAGTGGGAGCTTCGTTGCTTGTCAGAAGCATAACTGGGTATATAACATTTTTATTTGTAAGCTGGAAGGTCCACTAGTGGATTCAGACTCTCAGCTGGGTAGGGGGGCAAAGCGCATTGGCTTAATTGTGAAGGGGGTGAGGATGGCACATGGTTGCAGGGCTTGTAGGGGCCGACATACTGGGAGGCCTATGGGGCGGGGGCAGGCATGCAGAGGCTATTATGTGGGATGTAAGGAGAAGGGCGAGATGTGCATGCGGACCCGAGGAGAGACAGCAGGGTAATCCCCAAACCAGGGGTAGATTGTGAACTTGTTAACGACTAAACCGTTAACTGATATAATTTTAATAGTTTAAATGGGTATTTTTTTAAACGGTATTTACATCCCTATTAGGCATAGTGGCTAAAACAAAGAAGTAATTAGAGATTGTGTCTTTTTTCAGGGAAAAATAGGAGGCGATTTATATGGTACCTGTACAGTAATGGACAGAGACAGATTATAAACTAGCACAATGCTGCACTGTAGCAGGACTAATTTTGATTAGATCATTCCCCTCCCTGCTCTTCAAAAAAGCCCCTCAATTTTTGGGCCTATACTATCTTACTGTGTCTCTTTAATGAGAGTCATGCCAGTAAAACACGATTGAACAAGGAAAATTTAGAGGGAATATATCCTATAGTTAACACCATAAATCCTATATAAAGAGGATGTTAAAACAAATCTTGCATCATGCCAAAACAGAAAAATATTGTTAGGGAAGCCTCTTCCAGAGTCAATATTTTGTCTATCCACTATGTAAATTAAACTGACTTGGTATCCAAATGACTTATTGTGTGTGAAACAAACATGTTTTATAGGAATAAACATGTCCACCAACACACTTAGGATATTGCACATTTTACTCTGCATGGACAAATGACCTAAGATTTCTAAATACATTTAAATTAGAGAAATAAATGAACAATCCCCCTTCGTTTCAGTCTTAAATATACACAAAGTTTTTTTTCTCAAATGAAAAGCATATATTAATAAAACTGGCCTTGATAAGTATTCTGCATATTTAAACTACAAAATAGCCACATACTGTGAATTTTCATATTAATATTCATAACATAGGGTACATCTAGCACTTTGAAACTGGATTTCAGGGAGTAAGGTTGTGGGTCACTCACTTCTCAAAACCAACGATTAAATCAAAAAGTTTAAGGCCCTTGTGTCAGTCACACTGTCTGGAGAAGGACAGCTAAAAGTATCTCTTATGTGAGTTAGACACATAGTAACACAGGCACACCGTTGTGTTTCAAATAGGAGGTTTTCTTAGGTTGGAATTTGTTTCTAGAACTTTTACAGGCACCCTAATTAATGCTCCTAAATTATGTTCGTTCATGTTCATTCGCGCGCGCTCTCTCTCTCTCTCTCTCACACACAGACACACACACACACACACACACACACACAGAGAAAAGAGAAACTAAGTGACAGGACTGAAGCTTAGTTTGTAAATTTTCTGAATTTCACAACTTTTCCCTGAATTTTAGAACAACGTGGCTACATAGGAAGATATTTCTTTGCATTTCTAAAACATTCTCAAAGATTAATATAAATGGAAGTAGCTAGCTTACGACCACATTAAGGTATTGTGTGTAAAGTTGCCCTGTGGTTAAAGAGAATTTTATGTAAAAAAGAATCATAAGATCCATATTAAATTCTTATGTGGAACACCATGTTTCACAAGCCAGACTATTTTGCTATAGCTTCACTGCCATGGTCAAAATCTTGTACATAAAAGTAGTACACATTAGGGATTCCATGTATGATATACTCCCTGTAACTTCAAATCTGGGGTTAGAAACATGTACGCAAATCCGGTTTATATTGTAAATGTGACTTAAATAAGAGGGGATCTGAAAAGCACCTTGCATCATCACCATTTCCACTCTATTACAGCACTGATGACTAATGCGGTGAGTCTTTCACAGAGGTCACGGATTCCGTGACTCTCCAGCACCTACGCAACTTCTGCAGTCACGGGTGTGGCTGACCCCACGGCCTCCTGAGCAGCTGAGGCGGCTTCAGGGCCGGCCACACTGGCTGCTGCTTGGGACGCCCCCCTGGAGGAGCGGGGGTGCCCCCCCACTCAAAGCAGTAGCTGCTGGAAGCCTCCCCCAAGAGCACCTAAGTTTTAGCCAGGGGTATTTATATAGCACAAGTCATAGACAGGTCAGAAGCCATGACTTTTTGTTTATTGAGTGTGACCTCTCCATGACTTCTACTAAAAATACCCATGACTAAATTGTAGCCTTACTGAGGACACATTTTGGACATGAACAGTTACATTTTATGATTAAAAAAATACCTTCATGTAGGCAAATTCTTTCATGGCAGCCAGGCGGGACAAATAAAGCCACGACATTTTGTGTCTGTGCTTATGGTAGTCACGTTTGTTTTTTAGATTACGAAAGGAGGTTCTCCCAAGCCTGTGCAGCTTTAATGCAAGCTGTTGCTCCTCTTCATTTGCAACAATATAAATATCTATAAAACATAAGAAATAATTACATTTATCTGAGAGAATGTGCCGAACAGACTAAACATTTGTGAAAGGTGACTAACTTTCCATGCCACTTTTTGCTCAATTACTACTTATATTATTGCAAAAAGAAAACACATTGCAGAAGAATCAGCAAAATTACCAATGCAGCACACTACCTGTATATTTGAAAAATGAATGTCCTATTAGTCCTAAAGTTCCTCGAAAAGATCTCCAATTCACTAGTTTTTATTTTGGTATGACCTGTGATAACTGTCAGTGTGATAATGAGCAGCTGACACTACTGTCTGTTTCTGCTGCTTATTCCCAAGGTTTGTAAACAGTCCTTCTTGACATAACAAGACACTGGCACAATACAACAGCTCCGGATGAAGGGATAAATTACAGAGGCCAAGGAACTTCCTGAGGTCATCTCTTCAACAAGGAAGTTAGGCATTTGTGTACATCCCCAAAAAATGCTTCTAATGTAGCACAAACATTTCCAGTAATGTTGGGAACATACCTCCTGGGAACAAGTTTCAATAACGCTTCTAGTTGCTCTGATTCACTACACCCCTGTGCAGCAGGAAAACCAGACACTGCACCTACAGAGATGTACCTGGTCCTTACAAGTCAGTCCTGCAATGCTCTTCCTCATTCTTCAGTGACAGTTCTATGCTAAGTCATCTAACATCACACCTCACCACATTCCATGCAAGGCTAAGAGCAACCAAGACAGTATTCTGCTAATTTATTGTGCCATAGTGTAGTATCCCATCTCAGATGAGAACTGCTGAAGCTAACCCATTTTACTGAAAATAGGCTGGTAAGTTTGAATACGCTGAATTGTTTGCAAATGTTTGCATGCTTAGATCTAGTGTTTGTCATTAGTATAGAAGGAATTCTGGAAAAAGGAAATCCTAGTCATGTGAAATTTTTCTTTATTAGAAATAACAAAAGAATAGAAAGAACACCTTATAGAAACAGCATCGTATCAAAATGAAGGGTGAAATCACGGTTCCACTGAAGTCAAAATTCTTCAGAAGGTATTTAAACAAACAGTTCAAATAAATAAAAATTTACCAAAAGTAATACAAATGCAATCTAACTATCATTTCAAATAACTACTCAAATATTAGGAAGAGTGGCCAAAGTGAAGGGAAAATTCCAGAGCCATTCAAATGAAGAAAAATTCAAAGTTTGCTGATGGCATTGTATGGCATTTCAAACAGAATGATAATGTAATTTCACATGACTAGGATTTCCTTTTTCCAGAATTCCTTCTATACTAAGGATAACTGCATGCATCCGATGAAGTAAGCTGTAGCTCACGAAAGCTTATGCTCAAATAAATTTGTTGGTCTCTAAGGTGCCACAAGTACTCCTTTTCTTTTTGCAGATACAAACTAACACGGCTGCTACTCTGAAATGTTCAAGTTTCTGATAAATTAGTGAACTATTTAGCCAGATGAAACTTTACTGGATTACTTGTGACAAGTCCAATATTCAGTATAACAGCTTTTGTTTTAATATATTTGTTTAAAAAAGTATTTTTAAAATTACCTGATTCTTTGCCAACACCCATCTGGTTTCCAACAGAGTTGACAACTTGTCGAGATGATAGAGTTTTCAAGGCAAGGTAATCATACCCTCCATTAGTTAATCGGTAGCCCTGGACAGCTGAAAAAATATAAGAGCAAATTCCGTGAAATGTTATGCACACACCACTATTAGAATCTTTCTTTTTTAAACCATGTTACGGTAGTGTGTGAAAAGATTCAACTTTAACTGCTCCATTCTAGTCAAGTAAAATTTCTCAAATGTTGACTCTGAGATGCCAGCAAAATGAAAACCAGTGGAGAACAATGCGTTCACATGAAGATATTGGGTGGCTGCAGGGAAGGAAGCAAAAATGGCGAGAAAGAAAAAAGGGAATGGAGGGTGATAACTGAAGAGAGGGTAACAGTAAAGAATACAGGGTCAAGGATTCCAGGACTCTCTTACACATAATGAAGTGATGTCAAATTTTATATTTTTGTAGGATGAACAGGGGATGTCAAGAAACAGAAAAAAAATGCTCTGTTAATTGCTTACATATCCGTTATTCTCTTGCTATAGCAAAAGAAGTACGGGTTTACAATATATAAAGAGAAAATAGATAACGGCTACAAGAGACAGGATTTCTTTTGAACCTGGATAAACATTTGTTGATTGTACTGTTAAAACATTAAACACTGAGTATTTTTATATGCAGGAAACATTAACTAATATAAAAAAAATATGTCCTTCACATTTTTGATAGCTTTGCACTGTAAAAACACAAATACGGAACGTATAACAGCAAGATTATATATTATATACATACATACGCACACACGTGGTTTGTTATTGTCACTGAAAAACCAAAGATTGGTTGCTCCAGGGAACAGAACTTATGGAAACATCAATCAGTACTTATGTAACCCACAGAACTTGGTGAAATTGTTGGCAGAATGGAATCTTGTTATAGTGATACAGTCAAACTACTTCACCAGATCTCTGTTAAGGTTTTTAAAAAGAATATGAATGCTAATTTTTCCAAAAGGAACATACTCTAATATTTCCACATCCACTCTTTTTTGACAAATTAATTTTAAATTTCATTCATTCAAAAAAAAAAAAAATCCTGAAAATTCAAAGTCTATTTATCAAAACCAAAAGCTTTCTCAGATACATCAAGCATTACAAATTATCACAAATGTCAATATATTTCATCCTTATTATGGTAGGTCCTAATCCTACAAGAGTTACACACATGCTTAAATTTATGCACTCTGAATTACCCTACTTAAATTGAGGGGTCTACTGGTAGCGTGTAAAGATATGCACGTGCATAATTGGGATCTTACTGTTCTGTATATATTTAGTGCTCTGAATTTTCTGAATAATATTATTATGCAGGCATCTTAGCAGCCCCATCATAAAATTGCGCTGAGATTTGCACTTAAACTAGATTGAAACCCGACATTATACATCCTGTAGACTGAATTAACGCCTGGTCTACATCTAAAAGTTTTACCTATGTAACAATTTCTGTTAGGGATCTGATTTTTTTTTTTTTTAAACCAGAAAAGTTATACTGATAAAAGCTCTAGTATGGATACATTTATACTGGTATAAAGAAAACATACCAGTATAGTTATTCTCTTTCCAGTATAGAAAAGCTATACCAATATAAAGCACCTTAATACCAATTTAGTTAAAACAGCATAATCGCCTTTGTGCAGACACACTTTTATCAGTATAGTTAAAGTGGTACAACTTTTCAGTTTAGTCAAGACTTCACTCTCCTCCTATGACAAAACCTCTCTTAGCCATGATTGGCTGTCCCCAGACCAGGGGTTCTCAAACTTCATTGTCACCACGCTGACAACAAAAATTACTAAACAACTCAAGGAGGGGGGATCGAAGCCTGATCCTGCCCAATCTCTGCCACCCTGGGGTTTTGCATTTCAGTGAAACTGAGAAGGATTAAATGTGTGCACATTGGATGACTATGCTAGAATGGACAGGGAGTTTATTGTGTAGTTACACAGTCTGAGCATGTTTGGACATTATGTTTAGGTGACAAGGCATTTGAACAGATGCAAATGTCTTCACTGATAATTTCTCTGATCTTTAGTGATTGCATTGACAGGAAATGCACTTAAGCAACTTTAACTCAGAAGTAACTATGATTTTCATGGGGGATTCATACTCACTTTTAGTTCGTTCATAAGCTAGGAGTTTGTGTTTCACTAACTCTCTCAGAATTTTGTTACATCCTCCGTGTTTCAGGCTGGCTATGGAGGCAATCAAGCTAGCAGGGACTATTTCATGATTCTTCATACCCATCTCCACCTGAAATAATAAATGAAAGACATACTTGAACGCCCCAACTAGACAATGAAATAACAATTCTCTACATCAAGCCTAAACTTACTTTCCATACACATATTGACACAAACATATTGTACTACACAAAGTTTCTTTAATTCAATTCAGCTTTTAAATTTGTTTGCTTGACTAGCAGTACTGATGGAGTTGTTTGAAAAGAAAATCTATAATGCAAATGGAAAATCTTTTGTTTAGGGAATGTAACATAAGGTCTCTAATATATGTAAGTTTAACAGAAACCTACTGTCCTAGCCAGACAAACTATGAACTAGAGGCCAATACGAGGGATATACAGATGGAGAGCAGGACAAAAGGAGCACTGGATTTCCCAGTAGGATAATCCCTATAGGATCATGACCTAAGTTCTAAACCTTTCTGTTGTGGACTTGGGTAGCAAATAAAATGTTACAATGCCATGCTTCTTGTAAGCTTCAATGTCCTGTTCCTGTGGGGAAATCAGAGCAGTCACCTTGAAGCTACAGAACTTATGGGTCAGAGAAATTGCTTGATTTCTCACATACTACAATGATGGGTGCAATATAAGAATTCAGATAGATAGGTGTAGGTTACATTTTTTGGAAGATTTCCCACTGTTCTACTTCTATTTCAACTGTACAGATGGTAGCAATGGTGTGAGTGCCAGAGTAGATAAGACATAGGTGGCCACTGGCATTTTAAGCACGTGTAGGCCTGCCCTAAGAAAGATTAGAACATACAGTGGTCAGAAATCAGTGGCCACCAGGAACCATGTCTACTTTAGCATGCCCACTATTACTATCACAGGCAGAACTGAAATGATGGGAAATTTTTATGGGGAAAAAGCCTAACGTTGACACCCCCATACTTCAGAGTGGTAGCTGTGTGAGTCTGTATCAGCAAAAAAAACCCAAAAACCGAGGAGTACTTGTGGCACCTTAGAGACTAAAAAACGTGTTGGGGCATAAGCTTTTGTGGGCTAAAAGCCACTGGATCAGAAGCCCATGAAAGCTTATGCCCAAATAAACTGGTTAGTCTCTAAGGTGCCACAAGTACTCCTTGTTCCCCCCCCATACTTCAGTAAGTGACTGGAAATCCAGCTCTGCTTAACCAGGTAATGAGCGTCTTTCATCGGAAACAATTCCAAAGCCTTTTCCAATTTACAGAGAAGCTGCTTCAGAGACCGAATCACAGCTGCACTTGGGGTGGAACACAGCAACAGCCAACATCACCACCCAACAATGTACATCAGGATATGAACAGCGTATCCAACCAAAACCTTTACACTGCTTGTCTGACACAGCCGGGAGAATTGAACAACCCCCGAACTCACTGAATCATAGAATATCAGAGCTGGAAGGGACCTCAGGAGGTCATCTAGTCCAACCCCCTGCTCAAAGCAGGGCCAATCCCCATTTTTTGCCCCAAATGGCCCTCTCAGGGATTGAACTCACAACCCTGGGTTTAGCAGGCCAATGCTGAAACCACTGGGCTATCCCTCCCCTTTTTATAGAAGATCAAGGTTGGAAGGGACCTCAGGAGGTCATCTAGTCAACCCCCATGCTCAAAGCAGGACCAATTCCCAATTTTTGCCCCAGATCCCTAAATGGATTGAACTCACAACCCTGGGTTTAGCAGGCCAATGCTCAAACCACTGAGCTATACCTCCCCCCACTGATCGCCAGGTGACACATCTGAGCAGAACCAGGGCACCTCACATCGGTGTCACCCTCGGTGAGCAGTGACTAGCTCCACGCTCTGTATTTCCCTTGTTAAGGACAGCACCAGCCCCACCTCCTGCGGAAGCCCGGCCTCCCCGCCAAGCACCGACCCGGCCCGGCCTCGGGAGCGCGGCCACACCGATGAACGCAGCCAGCTTGGCTATTTCCTGCCGCGTTCTCTCCCACTGCCCCGCGGTTGCGGCCCGCCCCCAGCCCGGCCCCGTGGCTTCCCCGGCCCGCCCCGGCTGCCTCCTTACCGCCGTCAGGACTCTGAAGTGGTCGCGGGAGAGGTAGCGCAGCATCACCACGTTCAGCCGGCCCATGGCCTCGCCCTGCTGCTCCTGGGCCACCCGACAGAGGCGTGGTACTTGCCCGGGCCACAAGGAGCCGAGTCCCGGAACCCCGTGTCCCAGTTCTGCCACTGTCCGCATGCGCAAACGTTGGGAAGCGCGAAAGCTGACGTTACTTCCGCCAAGCTGTGCAGGTCAGGTCCTAGCAGCTGCATAAACATTTATATTTCTGGTCGGACATAAGTCCGCGTAACCTCGCGACAGATCCATCGTAGAATACGCGTTCTCTTGGGCTGCTTTCATAGGGCCAGGCTGGATTAACTGACTACCCTTTTCGCTTTGGGTTGTTTTACCATGAGCCGTATATATATCTGCCAGGATCGGCTGCCTAGGAGAAGCGTCCTTCTGCGAGAGACAGAGAAGTAACTCGTTTCCCGAAGCAGAGGCTCTGTCCCAGCGACTGACCACCGCACGGACAATGAACTCCAGAGGCCGCCACCGCGGACACCTACCGCTGCCCCCGACAAAGGTAACTTGCAAAGTTATACCCCCAAACTGACGACCAAAGTGGCGATGCCGGCTGCAACTGCGCTTGCGCCACCAGGGCAGTGTGAGCCTACTGCGCCTGCGCATTGGGTTTCGCGGGACGAGTGGGCGGATGCTCGGTGGGCTATCGCGCATGGGATGGAGGGTGAGGGCAGAACGTTACATTTCCAAGCGCGCATGCGCGAAGGGGCTCTGAGGCGAGCTCAGAGGCAAGGAGGCGGGTGTAGAGCGGATCCGCCCAGCCCTGTGCACGGGGCACGAGAGTGTCTCGGGTCGGGTAACCGGGCCGCCACGCCGAACTGATGGGCTGCGGGGCACGTGGGCTTCTCGCGGAGCCTCCATGTTGGGGGCTGCGAGGTCCCTGGGTGTCTCTCCGCGGTCCGTGCCGACCCTGGTCTCCGTGTGTTGCCCTGGAGCAGTGTCCGTCTGCACCGCGCCTGGCCCGTTCTAGGGGTGCCGGAAACGACTCTCAGCTGAAGATTGCTGAGCTAGTGATGGCAACAAACTCCCCGTTTGCAGTAGCTTTCCCTGCGTGGGCATGCATCTGACTTGCATCCCTAAAAACAACAACAAAAAGTGATTTTTTAACTTAAACTTAAACTTTACTTACATTTTATAAAAGTTATTAGGGTGCCTGGGGTCGATATACCATTTGTATTGATTAAATGAGCCATTTCCCCATCCAGTCAGCCAACAGAGGGACATCCAGGCAGTCCTGCTCCAGGGTCGTTATATATTTTGCAGGTGAATTTCTGCAGCATTTTCTGTTTTAGTTGAAGGTTCCTACCGTGCTACCCCCTCCACTGAAAGCCATATTTCACCCATAGCAGGCTTTCTAATGTCCTCCTTGCAGTTGATTTCTGTTTTGTTTTCATACTAGTTGCAGTATTGACAGTTCTTTTCACCGTGCCATTTGAAATAAGTGGAGTCAACGTGGTTGGGGCAAGCTGTGCAACATAATCATATTACCTGTCTTCTGCAGCGTCCATACTGTTAAACACTTGAAACCAGAAAGATGATTAGTCACTTGTATTCCACCTTTTGTTTGCTGAGTTACGCCATTCCTCCTCAGTCTTCTGTATTTCTTGATGTGATGTGGCACTGCTGTGCAAGGCTGGTGATTGGGCTTTTAACTTGTACACACTGCATCTTTTGGGTGTAGCGAGTCCAGTTTTTCCAATACAGTAGAACCTCAGAGTTACGAACACCTTGGGAATGGAGGTTGTTCATAACTCTGAAATGTTCATAATTCTGAACAAAACATTATCGTTCTTTCAAAAGTTTACAACTGAACACTGACTTAATGCAGCTTTGGAACTTTACTATGTGAAAGAAAAATGCTGCTTTTAACCATCTTAATTTAAATTAAACAAGCACAGAAAGCTTTCTTACCTTGTCAAATTTTTTTTTAAATTTTCCCTTTATTTTTTTAGTAGTTTATGTTTAAGACAGTACTGTACTAGATTTGCTTTTTTTTTTGTATATGGTGCTGCCTGATTGCAGACTTCAGGGTCCAAATGAGGTGTTTGTTTATAACTCTGAGGTTCTACTGAATATGAATGTTTGTTGATAGTCGACTCCTCAGTTTGTGAGCCATCTGCACCAGCATAGCCTTGCACTTATTCTTCACCGTCTGAACGGCTGCTTTGTCTTTCACAATATAAACTTAGCAATTGAAGTCATAACCCGGTTATGTGGCAGAATTGGGCATGATGTATGCGTCAGAGTTAAAATGGCCAGTTCTGAGGAGGGAATTTTCTTTAGTTGACTCGGATTAACTATAAGTTTCAACCGTGACTGACAGTACATCATTAAATCATGAAAAAGCTTGTAGGGCCTGCCTGGAACAGTGTTGATTTTGTTAAGGTCACAAAGTGTTTATTTCAAGAAGATTGGATAATGTTTGTTGTGTCAGCCAATATGCTACTAAGGAGACTTGCTGTGTAACACCATTCTGAGTCCTTTTACAATTGAAAGTGTAAGTTAAGAGCATCCCACTTCTTCCAAATAGTGGAAATGCATTCTCCCTGAGTGAGCCACCTAGTTGCCGCTGGTTGAATCATCATTCTTTGTTCAGAACCTTCTATAGTCTTGTACCGTTCCCTGTACAAAAATTTCCTCTTTGAACTATGTGAGAACGGGATTTTATGCACAAGGAAATCCAAATTTGTTGGTAATACTTCAGTTGATTTGCTTCCAACTAGGTTTAGAAAATGGCAAAAGAACTTTACCAGGGTGGGGTTAGCAGGGGACCATAAGGGTCATCTAGTCTAACCCCCTGCCAAGATGCAGGATTTATTGTGTCTAAACAATCTAAGACAGACGGGTATCCAGCCTCCTTTTGAAAACCTCCAGTGAAGGAGCTTCCGCAACCTCCTTAGGCAGTCTATTCCATTTCCTAATGTTCTTACAGTAAGGAAGTTTTCTCTAAGATTTAATATAAATCTGCTATGCTTAGTTGGACCCTGTTGCTTCTTGTCCAGCCCTCTGTGTGTAGCACCTTTTTCTTCAGTATCTTGTATACTGAATGGTTGCATCCAGCCATAACGTTGGCATCTTCTACACCAATGCATCTTCTACACCAATGCCAATGTATTTTTTCAAGTCCAGATCATCTCTTTTAAAGCGTTATGCAAAGAATGTACTAATGAGTCTGCATCAGTGTCAGTTACAGGAATAATGCTGAAGAAAATTAACACCATTTTGCTTTTTGAAAAACTAGAGTATCTAATCACAACAGAAAGAGCCTTTGTTAGTATTCTACCAGTGTTCTCATCAATTAGAAGTGAAAAGAAGCTGTCACCAATATCTGCGAGTAGTTCCTTGTGCAGCTCAAGACCGAAAACATTGAGTGATTTACATTTGGTATGATGAAGTGCAAATGTCTATAACACTTTAGAGTTAGGATTCAGTGATGGGATTAGCTGTCTTTAATGGTCAACTGCTTGAGCTGTGCTGTGCTATATAGCAAGCCAGTTTTAATTCTGCTTCTTCTTATTCCCCTGAAATATTCCAAATGAAATACTGCTGAATTGACTGGTTTCAGAGTAACAGCCGTGTTAGTCTGTATTCGCAAAAAGAAAAGGAGTACTTGTGGCACCTTAGAGACTAACCAATTTATGTAGCTCACGAAAGCTCATGCTCAAATAAATTGGATGCATCCGATGAAGTGAGCTGTAGCTCACGAAAGCTCATGCTCAAATAAATTGGTTAGTCTCTAAGGTGCCACAAGTACTCCTTTTCTTTTTGCTGAATTGACTGTAGTTCACTTGGTGCCTTCTCTTTTTGGGTGTTTGAAATATGCTTCTGCAATTTGGAGTGTGCCAGAAGATTCTTCTACGGATGCAGAGTGCAATGACACAGCACAGAAAGCCACAAAGGCATTCCCTTGCAGAGGCCACAGTCAATCTACAGAGAATAACCGTGAAAACCTCACAGTTAAGTTAACAATGAAGCACTGTTAGTATAAACTTAGTTTTGAACAATAAAATAACCTTTCCCACCCCTCTCAAAACACTAAAGAACAATTTATAATGATTACTTGTTTTACTGACAAATATTTGTAAAAGAGATGTAAAAATCACATAAAAGAAATTTTGGGATGCATATGTTGTTGAATCAAGCCCATTGTCTACACATTTAAAGAAGTTAAATTGGAAGCACAAAAATAGTTCAAACTGTAATATTTGTCGCTAGAAAAAAAAATTAAACAACTACAAAGATGTATACTTTTAATTCAGGATCTGCTTCCCATTTCTTGTGTTGCTGTCGATGTTGAGCAGTTGTTTTTTGATGCTGCCTTTAAGTTTGTGTCAGATATATGGGAGTATGAGTACCCACTGCTTTAACAAGTTTTATTCCCATAACAAAACTGAGGACTCTGACTGGAGGCCCACCCTGGGCACTGTCTTTACTATGCCTATTCCCTGGAGGCACACCCCCAATACTAAGTACTGCTGTCACACAAATAACCATGAACAGCATAGTTAGTTTCTAGGTAGTGGCAGCAGTTCTTGGAGTGGCAGATCTCCTACAAAATGTCTGAATTAGTGTCTCACCCACTCCACTGCAAATAATCTTATTCTTTCTGGATTGATCTTTCTCTCCTCAAAACTTCTTTAAAATGTTTTTCCTGTTATGCTGAACTGGGTCTTTGCTGTACAAGCATCTAAACTCTAGCTGAGGAGATTGGTGGGTTAAAGCACATTTCTTTGGCAAGCTTCCTTTGTATTGCAAAGCAGCTGCACAAAAGGAAGACTGATGCCAAGTTTGTTCCAGAGGAGCTGCTGTGAGCTAGAAGGTTAAAATACTTGTAAAGTTCAGAAGCTGGGGCAGGAAAGCCACAGAGATTAGTGTGAGACCAGAAAGAGAGGCCCAAGGCAACTGCTACTTGGCACAGGGCAGTGGCACCTTAGCCCAGAAGCTTTTGCAAAATAATTGTGAACAAGCCCTGAGGAAGTACCTTATTCTGTCATTGATTTCTGCTTCAGATGGGAAACTGAATCATGAAATCTCCTGCTTGGAAAAAGGCAACACTCTCAATCTCCTCTTCCTTCATCATCACACGTGTACCCCATATACATAAATCCACTTATACACGCCCCCATTCCTAATTCCTCCTTCCCCTGCATTTAAAACCATAGTTCTATCTGGGTCACTCAGTCTGTTCTCTAGCCTTGCCCTTCCCTAGCATTCTGGCATATCAGTAGCAGCTCAACAGTTGGCTGTCAAATTCTCAGTGAGGTTAACAGTGTCTGGCTACTCTGCTTCAACCTCATCCCCTTCTGCAATATCAGTAGGGGAGCACAGGCCACTGACCTCTCTGATTTCAAAAGAACAGTGACACCCAGGCCACTCAGCTTCTGGCTTGCTTCTTTCCCCAGGCGTGGTTTTATTTTTGAAATCAGATGTGTTCCTATTTTTAAAACATACTAGAACTAAGATCCCATCATACTTTATCAGATTAAAGCAACAAGGAGTCCGGTGGCACCTTAAAGACTAACAGATTTATTTGGGCATAAACTTTTGTGGGTAAAAAAACCACTTCTTCAGATGCAATCAGATTAAAGTTAGTTTTAGTGCCACATGTGAAATTCAGTCTTTAATGAGCTTTAATAAAACAGTACAGTGTAGATGTTTAGCCCACCTGGAAAACTTAGGTTTTCTGCCAATACAATTCTGGCAATATTTATGGGAAAATGATCTGTCTGTACCTTGCAATATAGAGAGAAAGCTCTTCCAAATGTTGGTTTAATATGGGTCAGTGAAATTGATCTAGTATTAGTTACCTCTGTAAGATGTTGAGAAGCATATGGTTACACAGGAAAGCAAAGTTTTCCCCTAACACAGGGGAGGTATTGGAAGAGCAAACATACAAAGGAGTCAAATGTCTGATCCCAGGCTGACATAAAATATGAATAAGGAACCAGGAAGTTTATATGAAAATGTGAGCCAATAGAAATGGAAGGCTTCAACCCATTGAGTTGTTTAGATTCACATTAGTGTATAGAATTATCATGTTTGAGAAGAAACCCAGAGAGCACATTACCCTGAATATTCACCTGGTGACCTTGTGCACTTGTGGAATGAGAGAGAACATTAAGCGTTTAGCATCTGCTATTTGTAGATGGTACTTTCCAAAAATGTGTTTTGTATGTTAGTGGGAGGTTAAGCTATATCACAGTTAATTTGTAAACGCTAATATAAATTAAAATTTTAGACAAGTCATTAAGTGGTTCCAAAATCTGCTTCAGTGGCTTTATGCTAGTCAACATTTTTAGTGATGTTCTGGAAGAAAAATGTAAAGTCACTTCTAATAAAGTTTGTAGATGGCACAAAGAGAAATGCGGTGGCAAATAATATCGAGGATAGGTCATTGTTAGAGAGCAATCTGGATCACTTTGTAGAATGGTGTGATAGACTGTACCCCTGTATTTCCCCACTTGCACACTATTGTAATAATCTTTATACAAAGTATGCCCTGTGAAGTATTATTTAAAAACCATAAAATATGTGTGGCAACACTGTATGTAAAGTTATAAGATTCCACTGTATGGTGTTATTAAAACATGTTCCAAATCTGGGTAGTGAACAAACCAGTTCCTCAGAGACAAAGGGCAGCTGATGCCTCAGCCAGATGTAAACAAGGTCAGTGGACCATTAATTGCTAAGTGGCTATTTGTTGGCAAGAAATGGGCAAGAGCAGAAAATCTACATCTTAGCAAAGAAACAGTATGGGGTTCCCATCCACACAGTCTTCCTGTCGCTATGCTCCCAGCTGGAAATGCTTCTCAAAGGGTAGACAGGACTATAAAAAGAAGGGGCAGACACCCTAAAGTACCCCTCCTCTTCTGTCTCTCTCGGCCAGTTCACTGCACGAGAAGGAACAAAGGAAGGAGCCATTACACAGAAGAAGGGATCCTGGCCTAAGGAGTTTGAAACATGTGGTGAGAAAAACTTTGTTTTGAATTTAACATAGTTTAAGTTAGGCACTAGTTGCATTTTATCTTTATTATTCTTGTAACATTTTGCCTGATTACTTGTATTCACGTAAAATATATCTCTCTGTAGTTAATACATTTGTTTTATTGTTTTATATAACCACTGTTTGAATTAGTGTGTTTGGGAAACTCCAGCTGGAGTAACAAGGTTTGTGCATATCATTTCTATTAATGAAATGATGGACTTTATCTAAGCTTGTATTGTTCAGGAGAGGGCTGGGAAGTACCAGATGTAAATTTCTGCGGAAAATCTGGGGCTGGGCGTGTATTGGGGTCATCCTGCAATATGATTCAGCTAGTAAAAGCCTGGAGGTGACTAGCAGGGTGCCAGTGCACACAGACATAGGTGTACATAGGACTAACTTACATGCTGGCTGGAGACCACAGCAGAAAAGCATCACAGGTAAGAGCAGGGATGGCACAGTTACTTAATAGTCTAGATTGTACCCTGGGTATGTTACAGGTGGACATAATAAACAGCATGTACATTAATTAGAGCGGTCTGAAATATGAGATGACTTTTTCAGCAGACATTTTTACTAAAAATTGTCCCATTTTTTCATTGGAAAATTTTGAAATTTGAATATTTTCAACCAGCTCTAGTTGTAATACAGATTGAACCTCTCTAATCTGGCACCCTTGGGACTTGACCAGTGCCGAACCACAGGAGGTTAATGCAGAGTGTCAGCAGGTCTCCATAGGCGTGGGAAGTAGGGGTGCGGGGGGTGCTGTAGCAGGCCCAGGCTTTGCACCCAGCTTGGCCCCCCCCATCTGGGGGCCCCACTGCCACCTGGGGTCACTGCTTGTCATAAATATAAAGGGAAGGGTAAACACCTTTAAAAGCCCTCCTGGCCGAGGAAAAGCCCTTTCACCTGTAAAGGGTTAAGAAGCTAGGTTAACCTCGCTGGCGCCTGACCAAAATGACCAATGAGGAGACAAGATACTTTCAAAGCTGGAAGGGGGGAGAAACAAAGGGTCTGGGTCTGTCTGTGTGATGCTTTTGCTGGAGACAGAACAGGAATGGAGTCTTAGAACTTAGTAAGTAATCTAGCTAGATATGCGTTAGATTATGATTTCTTTAAATGGCTGAGAAAAAAAGCTGTGCTGAATGGAATGGATATTCCTATTTTTGTATCTTTTTGTAACTTAAGGTTTTACCTAGAGGGATTCTCTATGTTTTGAATCTAATTACCCTGTAAGGTATTTACCATCCTGATTTTACAGAGGTGATTCTTTTTATTTTTTCTTCTATTAAAATTCTTTCTTGTAAGAAACTGAATGCTTTTTTCATTGTTCTTAAGATCCATTGAGTCTGTGGTCACCTATGCAAATTGGTGATGATTTTTATCAAACCTTCCCCAGGAATGGGGGTGCAAGATTTTGGTGAGGATTTTGGGGGGAAAGACGTTTCCAAATGACTCTTTCCCAATAATAAACCCGGTTAGATGTTCGGTGGTGGCAGCGAAAGTCCAAGGGCAAAAAGGTAAAATAGTTTGTACCTTGGGGAAGTTTTAACCTAAGCTGGTAAAAGTAAGCTTAGGAGGTTTTCATGCAGGTCCCCACATCTGTACCCTAGAGTTCAGAGTGGGGAAGGAACCTTGACATGGCTGCTGGCCCCCCAGCCGGGGTCACGGCTGCCGGCCTCAGGTCTCAGCCGCTGGCCCCAAGTCTTCCCCTTCCCTCCTAGAGCTTGAATGCCACGAATCAGGTGTTTGCGGTGCTCTGGAAGTGCTGGGAGGGAGGAGGAGTAGGAATTGGTAAGCACGGGCCGCCGGCGCGCGAGAGGCGCAGGGGGAGTGGGACTGGGGGCGGGGAGCTTGGTGCCGGTGGATGCTCCTCACCCACTAATTTTTCCCTGTGGGTGCTCCGGGGCTGGAGCACCCATGGAGCTGGTGCCTGTGCCAGACCAGGGAGTGCCAGATTTGAGAGGTTCAACCTGTATAACAAAATGAAAGGTCAGTCATCTAGCAGCAAAGAATGTTGGCCATGCTTACAGGATTGAGGTATTTTGGAAAGCCGTGTCTTTGAAAAGGACTTAGTAGTCATTTAAGATCACCAGCTAAACATGAACTGTGGCAAAAAGGGATAATGCAATACTTGGAGGTATTAAGAGGCAATATCAATCAGAAGGAGAGAAGTGACGTTACCTTTGCATGTGGCTTTGGTGAGACAAGTAGGTCAATATTATGTCCATTTCTGTTGTCACTTCTAAAAGGATATTGAAAAATTGGACAGGATTCAGGGAAGAGCTCCAAGAATGATTTGAGAACTGGAAAATATACCTTGGGGTGAGAGACTAAAGGAGCTCAATTTAATTTTGTTGCAGGAAAGGTTAATAATAGGGGACTACATGTGGAGAAGATACCTTCTACAAGAAGACTTTTTAATCTGGCGGACAAATGCATAATAAAATCCAGTGTCTGGAAGTTGAAGATAGAAAAAATTGAATGAGAAATCAGATGAACATTTTAAGTGAGGGTAATTATCCAGTAGAGCATATTACAAGGGATGTGGTAACCTTTTCGTGGAATCTTTAAATCAAGATGGGATGCCTTTCTAAACATTATAGAATGTAATTACAAGGTTTCGGGCTAGACACAGGAGTCACTGGAGGAAATCTGTTGTCTTCAGGAAGTCAGACTACATGTAATCATCATAATGGACCCTTATGAACTTAAAATCTCTGACTCTACCAGGGCCCTTTTTCAAGCCCTGTGTATTGTTGATCATTAAACTGGATGTTTATGAATTGAGAGGCAATAACGTTCTATTTTATTCTCTTAAACTGTTCTGTATGTAAATTATTTTATTTGCAGCAGTGGAAGTTTAACAAATACATTTGTTTTGCTTCCTAGTTATAACTTGTCATTTCATAATAATGGAAAAGCATTGGCATCTCCTCAAACACTTTCTAAAATGATACCAGAAAAAGTAGTGGTAGGTGTGTGTCTTGAATGTATATTTATATGATGAAATCTTCACTTTCTGCTACTGAATTTGTGTAACTGCCTAAAGACCCTTCTTTTTTCATCCCAGTTTCCTTGTGAAGTTATTTAGGTGACATGAAGAGTATTCTTCCATTAGCTTAAACTTTGGCCTCTTAATCTTCACATGGAGAATATATATTTATATTTTTATCTGTTGGACCTGAAATTTGGGTGATCAAACTTTTTAATGTCATCTTTTTCTTTTTTAGTTGTATTATTTTTATTGGAATGACAAGTTATGAAATTATTACTTAATTGAATACATCCAGTGTCTTTGTCTAAAAACAGGATTCACATTTGTGAAGAGGTTTATGTACTTCGTCTGCCCTACATGTTGTCTGTACTTGTTTTGATGGTTGGCTGTTAACTCGGATCTTCATTCTTAATGTAATTCATGTACAGTAATCATTCGTGATCCTTCCTGCTTTCACAAACTGAATTCCAAGAAATGGTGTATGCTGTATTTAAACTACATAAAGAGTATAAAGGAAAAAGTTGAATAATAACCTATTCTGTGGTTTAGTTTATTTCTTTCTAATTAGCTTTCTAAGCCATGGCTGTACTAAGGACAATTTATAGTGTGGAATTCATTAGCCACATTTGCCTCTGGTGTATTAATGTTTATGAAGTGCAAAATATGTTAAAAGGGTAGGAAAGTGTGGTTAATCTGTTAGAAGATCAGTGGATTTAAGTAGGAAAACACACATCGGATTGTGACTTATGCTAATTCATGTCCAGTGTGGTGTGAATGTTAAAGCTAAATTCTTAATTTTCTTTCACTGCTGTTTTGTTGTTCATTTATGGACATTTTCATGACATAATGAGTTTCATGCACCTCTTCCAGATTCACTTCTTGGCCTCTCTTGAGCAGTTTGTCAACTGCCCCAATGAATGTGGTGGCTTTCTGATGTATCTTTAGAACACTGAGAATACCTGAATCTGTGAGGTGGTTTCTCAATCTAGCTGTCTCCAGGTGAAAAATTAGACTATTAACCCACTACACCTTGCTAGTTTATTAAATACTGACGTTTGGAATGTTTCCATATAAAGACTGTACTGAGCTTCATGTTCTTGGCTTTGGACAAGGAATGTTAGCTTTTATAGTTTTCTCCAGACTGTAGGACATTTAAGTGCCTGTCTGTTTAAAACACTTTTTCTGGTGTAAGATATGCTGATGTACCTTGGCTTCCAAATGAATCAAGCCCTGCTAAGTCCTCTTAATATAACACCACATGAAAACATTCATTGCTTACAAGAAGACAACTTGACAGTTAATTCAAATAAAATGAAATGTTAAACTTCCAGCAGAAACAGTCAATAAGGAATCTTTCTTAAAAATTCATTATGAGCGCAACAGTCACAAGTTTAACTGGTATAAAAATGTTTGTAAGAGTCTGCACTGATATAACAAAACTAATGAAAACTATAAAAGGTGACAGGTTTCAGAGTAACAGCCGTGTTAGTCTGTATTTGCAAAAAGGAAAAGGAGTACTTGTGGCACCTTAGAGACTAACCAATTTATTTGAGCTTATGCTGGTTGGTCTCTAAGGTGCCACAAGTACTCCTTTTCTTTTTATAAAAAGTGATTATTGGTTTGTCAACAAACTTACGCTGACATTAACTTCATGAAAAACAAGAATGTGCATTTTGATATTTCTGAATATTGTAGCTTTGATCCATATATTAAGAAGATTAGCATAGAGAAAATGAGTGTTAGTAAAGCTTTCCTAATGAATAGCAGTATCCCTGCCAGATTTACAAATGCTGTACATTCCTTTCTGAAGGTAGATTTATAAACACCCAAAAGCTCTTGTTGAAAGTAAGGCTTGAACAGTGTGGTTCATATACTAGGCTCTTTCATAGTAGTTTTAGAAAGCCACTGTTCTCAGGGTACATATGAATGGTCACAAATTTATTACTGCAGGTGGCCCTTTTCAAATGAAAGCCAGTAACAGGTCTCCTGGGATTAGATCTGGTACTGTTACAATTCTCAATTTAGTTACACTGACATCTGTATTCAACTAATAGTGGAAAAATGTCTGAACTAAAAGTTGGTTTAACGAGCCCGCAGTGATCCTCAAACTTTATTTGCATATTCCTCCTTAGATCCGCAAGTCAGTAGTTGGCATTGGCCATGATGATGTTGAGCCACCTCATGAATCTTGGTTGGTGGTAAACCAACTCTCTTTGCAACAGAGTGGTAGTTCATCCAGTTCGTGTGAGGTCTACCTGGGGTCAATTCCCTTGATATTATGTCTGAAAATATCCTCTTGAAAATGTTTTAAAGGGGTATTGTGTATATTTTCAGGGTAAGTAATACTGGAACTTTTCAGTTCTAATTAGGTGAGGTAAAAGTTTAACATAGTTTAATCTTTCCCATAATATCATCTTAGGCTACTATTCTTCATAATTTGTGTTATAAACTTTAGTGCTCACAAAGCACATTATTAGTTTAATACTCATGATTGACTGTGGTGTGAAGTTTAGTGCTCATGAAGTGTTTTAGTGCTTTTGTTGGTTAGGGGGACTTGCAGACTGAAGTACTACATTTATTCATAGAATAGGTATAGCAAGGGCAGCAAAGTTTCCCTACTCTGCCTCATCAATGTGACACAGTCTTAACCAGCTGTAAGGATGTGATGGGGTGTTTACAGGGTTAAAGCAGACCGAGAAGGGGGCTAATTGATGCAACAGGCTGCAACTGAAGGGAATCGGGTGGCTAAGCAATCCTCTGATTGAATGAGGAAGCCCAGCTGAGGAGGAATGAGCTGGGCCGGGCCTAGAAAGACAGGAAATGGGCAGCAGAAGGGGGCTGCTGGGAAAGTCTGCAGTCACTCCCTCGGAGAAGTGAGATGTGTTTGGGCTGGCTGGCAAACCCAGAGAGCGGGGAAGCCAGGAAGGTAGGAAAAGGCTCTGGGAAAAGGCAGTAAGGTCTATAAGGGAACAAACCTTGACTGTTGGCCAGAGGGTCCCAGAGCTGGAATCCAGAGAAGGGAGTAGACCTGGGTTCCCCTGCCAACCACCGGGGGAGTGGCACTACAAGGCAGTGAATGGGAAGACTGCCTAAGACTGGGCGAGCAAAGGTTTTGGTACCCTAGAAGGGTAAAATGCCCTAATGACCTGGCTGGAGGCCCAAGTCATAAAGAGACAGCAGCAGCCCATGATGTGAGAAAGGGGCTGCAGATCCAGAGAGAGAGGCGGAGGATGGCATGTAACTGCGGGAAGGAGCATTGACTTATAAGCTATTCCCCAGAGTGACTAGGAGGAGGTGCCATCCTAGTGGAGGGGGAGCACACCATCATGGAGATAGTTTAGTCTCGAGGCCTGTTCAGTCTATATCCTCTATGGTGTGACTTCTAGCATGAGTGCCAATTATGATGATATGTTTTGAGATGTAGATTCGTATCCGCTGGGAACCAGACTGAAACCACCAATTAATTTCACATAGGGTACTGAATAGTCACTAATGGTGACAGAGTTTGGTCGCTTGCAACATGGGGTTGGTACAAATTGTTGACATAAAGTTGAAATGCTGTATATTCCATTACCACCTGATTTTCTTTATTCGTACTTCTGTATAGAGAAAATGGTTTGGTCAGCTGATGGCTTATGGTGAAATTTAAGAGTCATAAGGTTTTGTAATCAATCATTCACTCTTTATACCTCAAATTAGAGCCTAACTATATCTATCCTGAGACTCGTCATAGTACTTTCTTTTGATTTGTTGATCTCTCTGTGATATATTTGGCATCTTGTATGCTCTGAGTGTGTTAGACTCCCTCTGTTGAGAGTTCTGATTCCCAGTTGAAATGGGAAATGCTATACAGAAACCAATACATGTGTTGGTTGGTCCTGAATTTCAACTGCTTAAGCAAGGGAAGGAAAGTCCAGGTGAGTTAGGAATAGCTCTTACGTAGCAAATGAAACAACTCTCCAGCTGCCAAAGTTCTTCTGCACCATCCCATGCCAATTCTCATCTGAATGCATATTGATTTGTTTGTGATCCTTATTTAGGATGTGTTTCAGTTTCCTAATTCCTCCCCTGCAGTTTCACTTAGATATAATATTCTTCACCTGGTCTTTGTATATGCAGAAGACAGTATATAAATATACTTCATTTACATTCTTTCACTGCTCTTGCTGTATCTACAAACTCTAGCCTTGTGCAGCGCAGAAAGAACTAGGATAGAAAAAATATGTAGTATTGTCCTAATGTAGAGTAACATATAGAGTTTATGTCAGAATTCTCATTTTTAACACTCATGGTAAATAAATTTAATGAATTGCAAAAATTATTTTGAATCCATCACTTCCCCAACACCTTTTATAACTAGTCCTTTGGGATCTGGGTGCATCTTGTTTTTCTCAGGTTACCTTTATGCATTCTCAATTATTGACACACATAATATTCTTTTAACATAATTTTAAAATGATGCACGCAAAAGAATTTGTTTGGAGTGCTATGATAAACACAAACTGCCACTAAAAATAGAAACACAACCAGAAGTAAAGTCAGTGTACAAACTCCTTCAGATTACATCAAATGAAGCACTTGGAAACACAAAAATGACTCTGTTTTGTTTAAAGTTATGCATATTATTTCTGGATAGCCAAATCAAATGGTGCTTATTTCTCAAGGGATTAAAAAATGAAGTTTTTGGAGACAGTGATTGTATACTATAGCTATCAGGTAGATGGGTGGTAATGTCAAAAAAGCTTGCATGTGAGGATGCTGGTTAAATTAAATGAACATTTAACCAAGACCCAATGAAAATGTAAAGTTTGGCTGGAAGAAGGGTGAATTTAATCAAAAGTTATATTTATTTTAAAAATAAAGATTGACTTTATTCTTTGTTTTCCACTTCAAAAGAAAAATAACACCCACCCACATCAATGGGTGGGAGAGATTGATGGGGCCAGTGGTGAAAGGGGCATTGTCCCAGTAGCAAGGGACGGAGACATCCACCAGGGGACAGTAGGTAGCGCCTCCCCCGGTAGTCTCTGGCAACCATTGGACAGCTGGGAGAGGGGTGCTGATTCACCAGCTCCCAGGATTTAACCTAGCACAAGGGCCATGTAGAGCCTCTTTCAGCTGCGTTCCAGCAGTTTATCCTACCCATCTGAACTAGGAATGGGAACCCTGCCTGACAGATGCTGCGGGTCTAGCCGATTACTTGTTTAGGGGGTCAGGCATCAATTTTTTTCTCCAGTGGGCCAACTGGCAGAGGCCCAGGGAGTTTTTTGCCTTCCTCAGAGCATCTTCAAGCCACAGTAGGTTAAGTAGGAACATGCTTAGTACCTAACTGAGGTACTAGGATAGAATTTTTTATTTGTCGCAACTTGTGGCCAGTTTCTAGTGCACTTAAGAGAATAAAATAAACAGTTCCCAGAGGTAAAAGACCTGGGATTTTGGTGTTGGGCCTTGGGCTCATGTATTAGGGTACGACTTTGTGTCCTTTGTGGGCTGAGGTCAGACCTTGTGGCCATCATGGGCCAAGGTTCCCACCCTGCTGCCCTTGCTGTCCCCCTCGCAGGGGAGAGGTTGCTAGGAGTCAGAGAGGCGAGCCTATCCTGCATTATGTGTATAGGTGCCAGTTATAGGTTATATGGTAAGGAAAGTATGGGTGATGAGCAGGTAGCATCCCACCCCTGTGTTAAAGTTTAATAAACGTTGTGGCCTGCCACTAAAGTCCATGCATGTGTCTGTCCTCATTTTGCCACTGTGTCCACATCAAGCTCGTTTTCTTATATTTACAGCAGACCCAAAACATTTTTGTTATCTATTTGATGTATAAAAAGTATAGGCTAATAGTACTGTTTGGTAATGTGTATGTGCCTTATTCAAGCAGTGATTTGTTTGCCTAAATAAGGCCCAAGTCCTGGAAAGATTTAAGCACACGCTTAACATAATACACACTGAGGCCTGGTCTACACCATAAAGTTACATCAATGTAAGTTGCCTTGCGTCGACCTATTTATGCATGTGTCTATGTTCAGATTTGTCTTCAGTTGATGTAAGTATCGCATTATGGTGATGCAGTAAAACTACCTCCTAAAACAGCATAGTCGACCTACTTTGGTAAATGCAATGTGAGGGTTGTCACTGCAGGACATAGCAGGTTGACCTAGGTGTTGACCCTAGCAGTCATCCAGTCACTGTCACACAATGCCCCATTCCCCTCAACAGTGACTGCAATGCTCACAATTTTAAACTCTACTGCCTACCTCTCCCCCTGTAAAAACCCTGCATGTTTTTGAAATGCCCTTTTCTGGTTGCCTATCTTGGCAAGCTCACCTAGCAGGTTACCTTCTTTTGTGTACGTCCCACTGCCCAACGAATTGTGCTGGCTTCACACACGGAGAGAAGTACCAGACATGATCCTGCCTGGAGCAGGAAAAAAGTATTGGATCTCCTTGGCTTGTGGGGAGAAGAGGCTGTGCAAGCTATGGAACAGCTGTAGAAATCTGAACATCTACGAATAGATTGTATGAAGGATGCTGACAAAGGGGCATGACAGGGATCAGCAGCCATGTGATCAGTGAAGAAACTTCAATCGGGATATTGCAAGGAGGGCAAGAAGAAATCTGGTGCCTCCCTGTAGACCTGCCATTTTTACAATGAACTGCATGCCATACTTGGTGGTGATACCACTATCATGCCACAGACCACTTTGGCTATCTGGGAGGAGCCTGAGACGAAGATTTCTGCCATGAACAGTGAGGAAGAGGGTGGGGAAGACTGGACAGGGGACTCCAACCATGCTGTGAGCCAGGACCTGTTTGAAGCTCAGCAGGAGTCTAGCGAGTCATGCCAGGTGAGTGCAATGAGCCTGTAGATGAAGAGGAAGGGAGCTCAGGTAAGTCTGTAGATGCATTTCTCTTAAAATGTTTAATTTGCTTTTCTTTCCTCTTCTCCCTTCTACTCCCCCATTTAAAGATGGGACCTGGCCCATCCCTAATTTTACAAAACAGAGGTAGCAACTTTTATTTGCTTTACTGGTATATTATGAGAAAATAAAAAGGAAATCAATGAAAAACAAATTCTTGAATTATTACTATGACAGTCCGCTTGTATGATCCACATCAATCCTATTCTACCTCTACCAAAGTACAAACAGGTCGAGTCATCTTTTGCTTTTCATTCCCCTGTCGGGGCAGATCGGGGGAGGACTTTGCGGAGCAAGTTGTTTATGTGGCTAGGGATGTCTCTTGTATCCTCCGGAGAGTTCTCAGTGAAACTATCATAGATATAATGTGTAATCCTATCCGTCTCTGGGATGATGGCCTTATGTTAGACGGCTTTCGTTTCACCCTCTACCCTTGTTCTTGTCACACAGACAGAAAGCAGAAGACCAGAAGTCTGAAGTGCAGGCAATGCGATGTTTATTGGGGTTAGTTCCAAGCAAACATATTCATAGGTCTACACGCCGGCAGAGTCTGTTTCCCAGTGTCCCGTTCCCAGCTCTGATACCACAGAGCCTTGCCTGTGTCCCCATTTCCCCCTCCCCATTTCCAATTTCCCATCTTTTCCTTCTTAGCAGGCTCAAATATACCTGCAGTGCATGCCCACAGTCCCACCCCTTACAATTTATGGTCATGTTCCAGTTTGGAGGGTCATGAGTCGAGGGTCTTCATCCCGCCTCTTTTGTATCCCATGGGAGGGGTGAGGAGTGAGGTTGTGCTGGGAGGACAGGGACAGGCATTTCCTCGGTCTTTTAGTGTTTTATACCTTCCCCCCAATATCTCTTTGTCCCTCCTGACTGGTTGCTTGACCTTGCCATGAGATAGGGGTTAAGGCAATCTTAAAGTGTGCTCATATATTACACTCCCACCATGCCTTGTAATATTTTAGCTCTATCTCTCATCTTTTCTCACTGTACTAAAAGCCCCATCTGGTTGTGGGAAGTGCAACACACAATGTCTTTGTTCATCGTTCTTCACACATATTAGTGTAAAATATAAGAATATAAAAAAAATCAAACGCAAAATTGTATCTGAAGCTGACAAACAAGCCTATATACTAACACTTTATTTCTTCTTTTATGATAGGATTCTTTCCCATGCCATTCTGGGATGAGTTTGTCTGGCACCACTGTAACAAACAGGGTAGCATACGAGCCTAGGTAGCTTTGGAATGTCAGGACTGCTGTATTCCCTGTACCTTTGTGAGCCTCAGGAGTGAGATATCAGCCAAAATTACCACTGCTTGTGAAATATAGTGCCAATATTCACTGCTGTTGCCCTATACTTGTACCTGTGGAATGGGGGCTGGAATTTTATAGATGCATGCAACAAAACCCCCCACCGCCCTATAGTTGGACCTGAAGAGCAGTGCTGCAACGACGCCCTCCAAAGCTAAAGTGTTAATAAAAGTATCTTATTAAAAATATTTATTGGAATAAGGGAAGGGAATTTTGAAACTTTCCATTGTTACTGTAAATCTAATGGTGCACGTGTCTGTTTTTATTAGCAGCTTCTGACGTGGTGGCTTTGGAAGATGCCCCTTCCATGCCCACAGGATACCTGATTCTGATGAGGAAGAGAAGGAAGAAGACTAGGGAACACATGTTCTGCAAGATCCTGTCAGCCAGTGCTGCATCGAACTGTGAACAAAGGGCTTGGACAACCAATATGATTGGGAGCATGGAGAGAAAAAGAGAGGAGAGGCAACAAGTCAAAGTCCCAGCAGGACAAATAGTGGGAAATGCATTATGAGTCTTCTCAGACAGCAAACTCAAATATTGCAGACCCTTGTTGTCGTACTGGTCCAAGAAACCAAGACTCACAGCCTTTGCACTCTGGAGAGCTTGATGGTTGCTGATCCTTATACCCCACAACATACCGCATGGCATTGTAGACTGCATCCTTACCCCTACAACTCCATGCTGGCGGACAACAAGGAAAACCACAGCTCCGCATACACTGGCCTGTGGAACCCTCAGATTAGTGTATGTATAGCCACAACAGATTACATTGAACTATCATTTTGTTTACACAAATGGACATAAATGTTTACTTCCTTTTCAATAGGAATTTTTAAGTGTCACTCTGTTAAGTTGTTAGAAGTTTGTATGACATGTGTCGTTGTTTGCACTTCAATTTTTGTGCACTGAATTTTTGTACTCAAAGTTCTATTTTTGGAGAATTAAAATATCTTTATTAGTTCACAAAAAATATTGCAGAGTGGCAGTCAAGAAATCAAACAGTACTTATAAATTTACACCAAGCACCACAGAATCCATATCATCATGACCTGACAAAGCCATATTCATAAATGTACAGCAAGCGCCACACAATTTAGAGTGGCAGGCAAAGACCCAGGGCCAGTACTATTTGTAATTTGCAGCAGGTGCTACAGAACAGATATCACCAGGCAAAAAACAAATAATACATAATCTTAATTACACAAGAGAGACAACGTCTCAAGACAGAATACTGTTGTGCCAGATGGTTAAAATGAACCTTTACGCATCCCTCAAATGCATAGCTCCACAGCAGGCTCTTGTAATAGCCCTAGTGTCAGGCTGTTCAGATTCTGTAGACAGCTGCTCCAGCTTGCCCCTGGTGGCAGCTTTTGCCTCACAGATATTATGCAGTACACAACATGCAACTATAACCATGGGGATGCTTTTCTCACTGAGATCTAATCTAGTGAGCAAACACTGCCAGCAACTTTTCGGCCTATCAAAAGTACGTTCCACAGTCATTCTGCACCTACTAAGCCAGTAGTTGAATCTTTTCTTGGCACTATCCAGATGACCAGTGTACGCCTTCTTAAGCTATGGGGGCAAGGTGTAAGCTAGGTCCCCCAGAATCATTATTGTCATTTCCACATCACTAGCCACTACTCCTGTCCATTACTCAGGAAAGAATGTCCCTGCATACAACTTTCTGAACAGTTCTATGTTCTTAGAGAGGCAAGTGTCATGCACCTTCCCTGATCAACCCACATTGATGATGTGATGCCTGGTGATCCACTAGCGCATAAGTATCCCTTTCTGTTGTTGTACTCAGTAGTAAGGTGCTAAAATAGGGATATGCATGCCATCTGTTGCCCCACCAGAGTCCAGGACCCCCGCTGCTGCAAATCCATCCATTATTTCCTGCAACTTGCCAAGAGTCACAGTCTTGCATATCAGGAAACAATTAATTGCCTACACACTTGCATGCCAGTGGCTGCCACTATGGATTTTTCAACTCCAAAATGATTTCCCACTGACTGGTAGCAATCCAATATTGCAAGCTTCCAGTACATGATGACCATTTGCTTCTCCACTGTCAATGCAGCTCTCATTCTGGTATCCCCCTGTTGGGAGGTAGGGGCAAGTTTGGTACACAGATCCAGGAATGTGACCTTTTGCATCCAAAAGTTCTGCAGCCGCTGCTCCTCATCCCAAACCTTTATTACACTGCGATCCTACCAGTGAATGCTCATTTCTTGGGCTCAGAAGGGGTATGCCTTCTCTGCAGCTGCTCCATGAATACCCTGAGCAACCTGGAATTTTTTTTTTTTTTTTTTGCTATGCTCATCAACAAATCCTCCTTGAAGATATTCTCGTCTTCATCATTGCTATCCTAATTGTAGTATTTCCTGAAGGTCTGCCAATATAGGAGAATTGTGTGTCCTGTATTTGCAACATTCATGAGAATAATACTGAGCTCTGCAGCTCCATGCTTCTGTCAGCGATAGCAGAGACCAAAAAGTGCCATGTGGGTTTGTGGGATTTTCAAAAAACAGTGTGAAAATTATAGGATGTGGAAGGCATTAGGGGATAGAGAATGTTGTATTCTGGGAACTTGACTCTTAGCTTCCAGAAATACCTAGGTGAATTGTTACTTTCCCACAAAACACTGCAAAAATGGCCCAAAAGGCATTGTGCTAGATGGTGGTCTATGGCACACTAGGATACCTACCCAGGCTGCACTTCACTTTACATTGATCCAGGCACTTGTGCGATTCCAGTATAAGCAAAAAGTATGCATTCACCTAATATACAAACGTCAGCAGATGTACAACAACATAACTTGTGTCAATTGAAGTTTGTAGTGTAGACATGGCCTGCACGAGTAGTTTTATTGACTTCAACAGGACAACTCACAGTAGGTAAAATAAAGCCTGCGTGTTAGGTTTTATAGGATTGAGACCTTAATTAGTTATTCAGAGACTTCATTATAATACAAATTAATGACAATTATATTTCTGATTTACTAGTTATGAGCTTATTCCAACATAATATATACAAGACATTGTAGAATTAAACCAAGAAGCACTCTAACATATTTTTTTTCCTTTTTGCTGAGTTTTTATACAAAATATTCCCAACAAATTGTTGTCAAATTGATTTTATTTTTTGAATGGCTAATATGTCTGATCCTATGAAGATCTATAATGATCTCTCTCCTATGTCAGTATGAGTTGTTGTCTGTCCCTGCCTTCCTCAGAATATTCTTTTCAGTAGATGAACATTTGTTTTTAAATCTACATTGAAATCAAACTTGCTGATGTGCTATGTACTAAAAGTCAACATACAGTAGTTAAAAGTAAAGCAATTGTCAGTAAACTGACTGAATAAGTAAGAGAAAAAACTGTATTGAGGGATTTGCTAGAATGCAGTTCCTTCATCCAACAGCTGTTCTTTGTTCACTGACAAAGACTAATTTTCCTGCTTACTTGAATCCCATTTGGTTGCTTCAATTAGAAAGAACGAGACCAAATGTAGGATATAAATTTCCTTGTGTGTTTTTTGTTTACAGCTAAACATTAAAATAATCAAGAGATGTACTAACAGTATTGAACTTTTAGAGACTACTACTTTATCCTTTTGTATTTATACTGTTGAACTTGAGTGTATTTCTTTCTAATTACAATATTCCAATTTTAAAAAGTCTTAAAGTTTTTATCAGGGTTGCTGGATGTTGTATTTTGTGACTAGACTGAGACCAGGATATAGAAAGACAGAGTAGTTTAATGTGAATTATCTAGTAGCCCCTTAGCCTTGCCAAAAACTATTCTGTCTCATCTCTGGAATAGGTGCACTTGCAGTTGTAAAGACTACACTGATTTATATAAGGAACAAAACAAACAAAAAAGAGAGACAGAGAATATAACTAGTTTGTTTATTCAAATAAGCAGAAGTGAAATAGTAATATACTAGAATTACAGGATATCTTTGCTACACACAGGTTACCTATAGAGATAATTTCAGATAATGAAGTTCAGTTTACTGTTAAGAAATTCCTAATTTTTTTAGGAGAAATAAGTGTGCTAGATCTATTCTTTATCACGTTGGGCATATCATTTCACCCTGACCTTCTGTTTCCATTCCTATCCTTGCGCTGTTTGTTTATTATGAACTCTTAGGTGTAGGGACTGTCTCTGGCTATGTGTGTATACAAGGCCTAGCACAATAGGCCTGGAGGTGTTACAATAATAAACATAAAAAATTTAGCATAAGGGATGAAAAAAACAGAACACACATTACGTTATCACAGTTTTTTAAGAAATCTAGTTGCAGGGAGGGGTGTGCTGTGCATAACTATAACTATTATGGATTTGTTTTCTATGTACTGGACCTTTAAGTGTTTTAAGGATCTGCTTTCTGTCGGAGGCAGCTGTGCCTGTGTCTTCAGTTCAGAGGCAGCTTATTCCAGAAGGAAGATACACTGCACTGTCTCATGGAGTTTTCATTTTCCCTTAATCCAAAAAAGATGACCGCTGCCACACCTTCCCCCTTGGCCCCCTGGCCCTCCCACCCCTCGCGGGAGGTGCGGTACGAGGGCCGTGGGGGGGATGGGTCCCCCTGCTCCCGGCGCGACTGTCAGCTGGGGCAGACTGTCCTCAGTGCGCCCTGACCACGTCGCGCCAACTAGAAGTATATGGGTGTTCTGTGTTTGAAAAGGCATCATTGTTGGTAGTGGTGCCAAAGAGGATTGGGGGTGGATGTATGAGCTGAGGATGTATGAGTTTTGGAGGTGAGACAGAAGGAAATGGTGATGTTCTTGGGGAAAATAAAAAGGAAGACAGTGTGGGAAGTGTTACCAGATTTGTTTGTTACTTTGGGGTATACTCATTTATTAGGGTTACTTTTCTGGGGGGTGGGAAGTTCTGTAATTCTATTAATGTACTGCTTGTGTCACTATTGTGTTTTCATATGGAGCTCTACTTCTCTCTTCTGCAAGTCTCCTCCCAATGGAGCTATCCTGCAGGACTTAGGTTCCACCAGCCCCAGAACTGGATGAATGTACACATTAACAGAGCAAGTCTGAGTGGACTGGGTCAATCAGCACTTTCAAGCTGTCACCCTTATATGCCTCTGGGCTCAATAGGCTGGGCCAAGCAGCACTTTCAAGCTGCCACCCTTATGTGTCCCTTAGGTGTTGCACTGGAATAGAGTAAATCTGAGCAGACTGGGTTAGACAGCACTTCCAAGCTGCCACCCTCCTATGTCACAGGTTCAGCGTGTCCCTATCCCCACTTTCATGTTACTAGGCTACTGGTAGTAACCCACTTGATGAGCAAACCCCACAGTATTTTTGGGTGCTACAGGGATCTTTAGCTTAGGTAAGAGAAGCATTGCTGCAGAGTAAACAGGGAGGCTAAAAACACAAAAGAGTAAAGTTCAGAGAGAGAGGCGGGGGAACCAACCAGCTTATTTATTGAATAATAGTGATAACTACACAAGGGGAGCCTAAACAAACATAATAGTTACATTATTAAAGGTTACAAAAGTCACATATAGAAAACCTGAGGTAGAAAAGAAAACAGAGAGCGCGTGCGCTGGGATCCCACCAATCCATGAAGCTTGAACTGGTTAGGATTTCTAGGTGATGGTGGTAGCTCAGGGTCCTGAGTGCTGGAGACAGGCAAAGCCCCCAGCCCGATCAGTCAGGAGAAGATGAAATCCCAGTGGAACGGATACAGAGTTGGATCCGTGCATCAGAACACACTTGAGCATGGGTAGGGGTTTCTTGTAGGGAAACAACAATGGTTCAAGGGAGAGCACTAGATTTGTTTATGGATAAACTGATGACTCAAGGGTTTTCTTTAGACTAGACAATAGGAGCGGATCACTCTTGACTGTGGGGCGTGTTCCCTCCAGGGAGCTCACAATGGAATTAGGCTGCTTCAGTATTTTGGATATCAATCAAGGATTTATGACTAGAATTAGTCTGATAACTTAAGCTGGGTGTGTGCAGGCATAGGTTCATTAACATCTAGAGCAGAGATTCCTCATGATGCAGTGCTTCCCTGGTCCCAAAGTTCAGTGCGGTTCTTGCCTTGGAATCTCAATGCTAAGGGAGATGCCTCCCTGTACAATCTTTGATGCAGATGAGGCTAGGGAAGTTGCCTTAATCTTGTCACCCTTGTCAGGAGGGGTTTAGGTGTCTACCCCACTGCTCTCTGCAAGTCTTTTCTCTGATCAGTTTTGGTTCAAGCAGAGGCTAGGGGGTGGGTCCTTCGTGAGTCAGACAGGCTGGATACTGGGCCCTCGTTCCCCAAGAACACAGAGCTGACTGGTATCAGAAGTGAGGCAGGAGAGTGGAAGCAGCAGGGGAGAATGGTGAAATGCACAGTGGTTAGATGTGAATGATGCCCAGAAGAGGAGAGTGTATGTGTGTGAAGCAGTAGAAGATAGAAAACAAATAATACCAGTTAAGACAGAGTTGAGTCCTAAGAACTGAACTCATGTCAGAGGTTCCTGAGTCTGAAAGCTGTCTCCCTTGGCTTCTCTTGCTGCTATAGATACCTCAAGGATGGAGGGTCTGGGTTCTTTTATAAGCCACCCCCAGAAAAATGGTGGACCTGGTGGAGGTGTGCCATGTATGAGAGAGGCTGATGGGGCCTGTAAAGGTTTAGACTCACCTCTGCAGCGCCTCCTGCTGGTCGTTGTCAGGAATTAGCTCATCCAGCCACCAGAGCACCCTCTGCAGCCCAGTGACCCACCTTACTGCTGGCCCCTTTCTCTGGGGGTGTTGACCCCCTGGCAGTACCCCCACACCCTCAGGTTCTGGGTCTCCCCACCCAGGGGAACCCCCCCACCCAGGGGAACCCCCCCACCCTCTAACCCCACCTCAGTCTGGGCTACTGCCAGTCCCCACTTAGTCCCTTGTATTGGGGCAGACTGCAGTGTATATGCCACTCATCACAGGCAAGGGTTTTTTTTTGATCTGCTGCCTCTGCTTACCCATGGGCTGCCCCTCTGCAACCCTGCACCTATTCGGTTTGCAGCCTGAGGCTTTCCAGGCAGGAGCTCCCAGCTCCTCTGGCCCTTCTCCCACCCTGCTCCAATCTAGGTGTCCTGCTTAGCACCTTGCAGCCAGGCCCTTCCCCCTCTCTGGGCAGAGGGAGACTACCTGGGCTCCTGGCTCACAGCCTCTTATAGGGGCAGTGTCAAGGTTCCTTCCCCACTCTGAACTCTAGGGTACAGATGTGGGGACCTGCATGAAAACCTCCTAAGCTTACTTTTACCAGCTTAGGTTAAAACTTCCCCAAGGTACAAACTATTTTACCCTTGGACTTCCACTGCCACCACCAAACTTTATCTAGGTTCCTGAAAAAAAACGTAGTTTGGACACATCTTTCCCCCCAAAATCCTCCCAACCCTTGCACCCCACTTCCTGGGGAAGGTTTGGTAAAAATCCTCACCAATTTGCATAGGTGACCACAGACCCAAACCCTTGGATCTTAGAACAATGAAAAAGCATTCAGTTTCCTTACAAGGAGCCTTTTAATAGAAGTAGAAAAGAATCACCTCTGTAAAATCAGGATGGTAGATACCTTACAGGGTAATTAGATTCAAAACATAGAGAATCCCACTAGGCAAAACCTTAAGTTACAAAAAAGATACACAGACAGGAATATTCATTCTATTCAGCACAGCTATTTGTCAGCCATTTAAAGAAATCATAATCTAACACATACCTAGCTAGATTACTTACTAAGTTTTAAGACTCCATTCCTGTTCTGTCTCTGGCAAAAGCATCACACAGACAGACACAGACCCTTTGTTTTTCTCCCTCCTCCCAGCTTTTGAAAGTATCTTGTCTCCAGTGAGGTTACCTTTAGTTTCTTAACCCTTTACAGGTGAGAGGATTTTTCCTCTGGGATTTTACCCTTCCCTTTATATTTATGACAGGCAGCTGGGCCTGATTGAGCTGGCTACAGCTGTGGCTGTTCCCTTAATCCGGCTGGGCTTTTCCCCACAGCCGCAGCCCTGTCAGGGCTGGAGTGGGTAACCATCTTGATACACGGCACTAGAGCAGCTTTGTGGTGTGATGGTGGTTGCTCAGAGTCTAGAGTGCTTGGTTTTCTTCTCTGGTTTTTGCAATTGCTATATTATGAATTATTTGGGAGCTTTGTGCTGATTCATCTTTACAGTAAATGAGTAATATGCTTAAGATTCACTTCGGTGCTTTTTTGTTTAATCCCTGGTTGATGTAGGAAAAATGTTTATGGTATGGTGTATACAGATAAATGAGTTTATTAAAGAAATATAATGCTCTGTTTCTGATGCGGTGGCTGCAATATATACAACTACAGTGGATTCTTTAAAGCTCTTAAAAAAAGTCACTGATCTAAAAATAACATATCTTCTGAAGAAGCTATGAAAGGGACAAAGAATAAAAGATTGGAGGCTGGCATTTCTACAGGTATAGTTAAAGTGTCTTAACAGTGAATTTCCATACTTTGAAATATTTTGGTTTCTTGTAAATTTAATCTTAAATCTGATTTTTTAAATGCTTGTCTTTTTTGCTAACTATACAAAATTATTGTAAAGATTTTTACCCTAAAGCTACTGATACGTACTCTTAACTTTAACTTCACAGGCAAAATTTGTATTTTGTTTGGGAATATTTTGTCTTTGAAATTGAAGGTAGACTACTTCACAAAGTAAAGAGTTAGATACTCCCAGTGCTGTGCTTTGTGAGCAAATTCAGTAGTACCTGTGGTCCAGATCCAGCTCCCATTGAAGACTGTGGGAATCTTTCCACTGACTTCAATGAGAGTTGAATTGCACCATATATGCTCAAGCTGAACAGCAGCCTTAGGCATTAGAATTTTATTTAGTGGGAAAATAAATGTTAATCAGGACCCTTGGGTTATCTGTAAGCTTCTTGAAAACTGACAGCTAAACAAGTGCCATAAACTGTCAGAGGAGCCAGCTCAGGTTTACTCTCCCTTCCAGTACTGCACTGCAAAGTCATCATATTTATTTATTTATTCACTTATATAACTATAGTTCCTAGAAGCCCTCGCCAAAGAGCAGGATCCCATTGTGCTAGGGGCTGTGCAAACAGAACAAAGACTGTCCCTGCCCTGTAACTGTTACCCATGTAAATTAATGAAAATTCCAACATTATAGCAAAAAGAAAAGGAGTACTTGTGGCACCTTAGAGACTAACCAATTTATTTGAGCATGAGCTTTCGTGAGCTACAGCTCACTTCATCAGATACATACCGTGGAAACTGCAGCAGACTTTATATATACACAGAGAATATGAAACAATACCTCCTCCCACCCCACTGTCCTGCTGGTAATAGCTTATCTAAAGTAATCGTCAGGTTAGGCCATTTCCAGCACAAATCCAGGTTTTCTCACCCTCCACCCCCCCACACAAATTCACTCTCCTGCTGGTGATAGCCCATCCAAAGTGACAACTCTTTACACAATGTGCATGATAATGAAGTTAGGCCATTTCCTGCACAAATCCAGGTTCTCTCACTCCCTCACCCCCCTCCAAAAACCCACCCCCATACACACACAGACTCACTCTCCTGCTGGTAATAGCTCGTCCAAACTGACCACTCTCCAAGTTTAAATCCAAGTTAAACCAGAACATCTGGGGGGGGGGGGGGAAGGAAAAAACAAGAGGAAATAGGCTACCTTGCATAATGACTTAGCCACTCCCAGTCTCTATTTAAGCCTAAATTAATAGTATCCAATTTGCAAATGAATTCCAATTCAGCAGTTTCTCGCTGGAGTCTGGATTTGAAGTTTTTTTGTTTTAAGATAGCGACCTTCATGTCTGTGATTGCGTGACCAGAGAGATTGAAGTGTTCTCCGACTGGTTTATGAATGTTATAATTCTTGACATCTGATTTGTGTCCATTTATTCTTTTACGTAGAGACTGTCCAGTTTGACCAATGTACATGGCAGAGGGGCATTGCTGGCACATGATGGCATAAATCACATTGGTGGATGTGCAGGTGAACGAGCCTCTGATAGTGTGGCTGATGTTATTAGGCCCTGTGATGGTGTCCCCTGAATAGATATGTGGGCACAATTGGCAACGGGCTTTGTTGCAAGGATAAGTTCCTGGGTTAGTGGTTCTGTTGTGTGGTATGTGGTTGTTGGTGAGTATTTGCTTCAGGTTGCGGGGCTGTCTGTAGGCAAGGACTGGCCTGTCTCCCAAGATTTGTGAGAGTGTTGGGTCATCCTTTAGGATAGGTTGTAGATCCTTAATAATGTGTTGGAGGGGTTTTAGTTGGGGGCTGAAGGTGGAGGGTGAGAAAACCTGGATTTGTGCTGGAAATGGCCTAACCTGACGATTACTTTAGATAAGCTATTACCAGCAGGACAGTGGGGTGGGAGGAGGTATTGTTTCATATTCTCTGTGTATATATAAAGTCTGCTGCAGTTTCCACGGTATGTATCTGATGAAGTGAGCTGTAGCTCACGAAAGCTCATGCTCAAATAAATTGGTTAGTCTCTAAGGTGCCACAAGTACTCCTTTTCTTTTTGCGAATACAGACTAACACGGCTGTTACTCTGAAACCTAACATTATAGCACACTCAAAAGTATCTTAATCTGTTCTATCTTTAATTACTTCAAATTTTTGCAACATTACAGCTCTCCCGCGCCCCAGCTTAGCTAAGGAAAAAGAGATGATGTTTCCTGGACACCATTCCAAAAAGGAGTTCTGCAGTATGCCTGCTGAATTTATTTCCTGAAGTTATGATGTTGGCTTAAAGAATTTTTTAAAGAATCTTGTATCTTTTAATTGGATCTTTGAATTCTCTTATTTTAGGGTAGCATTTTCAATTCAGAAGAATTATTGTCCATTTAAAAAATCTTCTCTACTGTACTTCCCTTTTAATTTCCCCTTTCTGTTACATACTATAAGTAAAAGGTAATGTTAGGTCATAACAAATTAGAATATAAAGTATAAATGTTATTTGTTTGAGCTGTTTTAACCCAATCTTGCCTTATTTTCCTGTCAATTATAGTTACATCAGTACAAATAATTTACATTTTTTTCTCCCAGAAATATTACCTGTGGAAGCTAGTAGCTTTTGTCTCACTAAAATCCTCGATGATACTTCAATTACATGTCACTGTTCCTATTGGGAGCAATAATTACAAAAATAAAATTAATCAGAGAACAAAAGTATTTCAGAATTTCTGAGCTTTGATAATTTGGGGCCCAATCCTGCCATGAGCTCTGGTTAGGTGGACACCTGTGATCACATGAAGCTCTTTTGAAGTAAATGGCATTGAGGAGTCCATCTGTACAGAGCTTAGTGCAGCATCAGGGCCTTGGTTACCTAGGGATGTCTACTCTGCAGCTGGGAGTGTGCTTCCAAGCCTGTGTAGACAGACACAAGCTAGCTCTGCTGGACCTAGCATGCTAAGAATAGTGGTGTGGACACTTGTGGGAGGGGCAGGGGCACAGGCTGCTCACCTGAGTGTGGACCCAGGAGTGATAGTTGTGATAGTTAGCCCTTGCTGCTGCCTGTGCTGCAAAAGTCCATGCTGCTGTTTTTAGTGTACAGCTCTAGCAGAGCTACCGTATGTCTGTCTACTGGGATGGGAAGCACGCTCCCAGCTGCAGAACTATACAGTCTCTGCCCTTAAGAACTCGTAATAAACAAACAGACATGCCTTTAGGGTCCTATATTGCAGGTCGTTACTCACATGATGAGTAATCCCATTGATTTCACATGAGGGCAGGTCGTCCCACTGGCTAGTTTTTTTTGTCCCCTCTCCCTTCCTTCCCCCCGACCTCCATTTCTTAGTAGAATGCTAGGAAGCATCTGATCTTTATCACTTACATTTTCTTCTTTCTTCAGCTGAGGTAGAATTTGGCTGTTTTTATTCTCACTAATGTGATTTTTATTATGTTCTGATTTTGCTGAGCACAACTCTTCATTGTGCTCATAAATCCTGGATCATGTCAAGCCTCAAGCGGCTGGAGACTTTATTTATGAGGATTAATTGGTAGACCACTTCTGAGGGTGTATCATTTTATAATACTGTCTCTTGATACACAATGGTATTATCCCCCTTTTACACATGGGGAATTGTGGCACAGAGATGAAAACCAGAATTGTCAAAACTTTTAGCTAATTGTAGGGGCTCAGTGTAAGTGTAGGGCCTGAGTTTCCAGAGTACTTAACACTTTACGTGCTCAGAGGAGGACTCCCATTGATGTCAGTTGCTGTTGTGAGTGCTCAACTTTTCTGAAAATCAGACCGTAGGTATCTCAAGTTGGGTACCCAGAAAATGAGGAACAAACAGTGGCTACCTTTGAAAACTTTTGTTTGTGACTTGTCCAGCTTTACATAGAAACTCTGTGGCAGAGGCAGGGATAGAATCCAATTCTCCAGGATGGCATTCAGCTGCCTTAGCCGTATGAGACCATTCTTTCTCTTCCTGCAACTCCCTGCCTCATTTGTTCACTACACACCTTTCAACTTCTGCAACAAATGAAGCAGGGATCCTAAAGACTATAGTCTCTTTAATTATGCTATGCTTATCCATTCCCATAGCACAGTCTGTGCACTGAATAAAAATGGTTGTGTAGAAAAAATAGTATGTGGTCATGTAACTAAAGACTGTATCATAATGCATATGCACAAGGAGGATGATTTAAGATTACACAGGCAATGTTCATTCTGGCATTTTTTAACTTTTGAGCACTAGACTTTGGAAACTTCATGTTCTTTTGACATAGTTTTTAAAGTAATTTAAGTTTTTAAACTTAAAAATTGAAAAAAAAAATGTAATGTAGAACTATCTTGACTCCTTCACATGGGTTATTTGTGGGAGCTAATGAAGTAACTGATAACAGTAAATGGCTGCAATCTTCTATGTTGACCTGCCACTAGAGGGAGTGTAGAGACAGTTTTCCCGTGGATTTTACAGGCATTTTGCTAGACAGCAAAGGAATGATGAGCATCAGGAATAATGCTCAATCCAAGGTTTGGTTGGGGAGTGTGCTCTAATGGTCACAGAGCCTTCTGACCCTATCGTGCACCTATCCACTCCTCCTCCCCAGGTTCTGCTCCTAATTCTCCCCCACCGCCTCATTTCTTTCCCTCCCTGACCCTCTCTTCCCTCCAGCTCCTGCCCTTGCTCCCTGCCCTTAGCTTCTTTGTCCAACCCCTCTCTCCTACTTTCTCCTGTCCTTTTCCTCTCCAGGGCTCCTATCTGCTTCCCCCCACTCTTTTTGTCTTCCCCCATTGCTGGATTCTGCTGCTAACCATCCTCACCCTCTAAGCTCCTATCCTTACTGCCCTATGCCCTGCATTTCTTCCCTCTTGCCCCTGGTCCTCATTCTTCTGCATTTGAGTCAGGCAGCTTCCTCCTTCTCCCACAAGTTGCCTGGGTGCCAGCAGGGCTGCATTGAGAGCACAGGACTATATGTCTCTTTCTGCTCTCACTTTCACTGGCCAGTGCCACAGCAACCCCACAACTATTGTAAAAAGCAATTGCAGGGAAAGTTCTATTCAGCCACTGCAGTTCAGGGCTGGAGCATGCTCAGTGGCTCTGTGCATGTGCAGTCTGATCACCGGGGTTGGCGTTAGGGATGGGTAGTCAGGATGGCTGCTCTGGGCAACCACATTCAGGAGTGCCAAATCCATTTTTGGAGGAGGAGGAGTGGAAGAGGGAGGTGCCAACATGAACAACATACTAATCCACAGAGACCTCCCTACCAACACCACAAAAAGAAGGATTCTGGGTGGACTCCTCCTGAAGGTCGAGACAGCAGACTGGACTGCTACATAGAGTGCTTCCGCCGACGTGCACGGGCTGAAATTGTGGAAAAGCAGCATCACTTGCCCCACAACCTCAGCTGTGCAGAACGCAATTCCATCCACAGCTTCAGAAACAACTCTGACATCATAATCAAAAAGGCTGACAAAGGAGGTGCTGTTGTCATCATGAATAGGTCGGAATATGAACAAGAGGCTGCTCGGCAGCTCTCCAACATCATTTTCTACAAGCCATTACCCTCTGATCCCACTGAGAGTTACCAAAAGAAACTACAGTATTTGCTCAAGAAACTCCCTGAAAAAGCACAAGATCAAATCCGCACAGACACACCCGTGGAACCCCAACCTGGTATATTCTGTCTACTATCCAAGATCCATAAACCTGGAAATCCTGGACACCCCATCATCTCAGGCATTGGCACCCTGACAGCAGGATTGTCTGGCTATGTAGACTCCCTCCTCAGGCCCTACGCTTCCAGCACTCCCAGCTACCTTCGAGAGACCACTGACTTCCTGAGGAAACTACAATCCATCGGTGATCTTCCTGAAAACACCATCCTGGCCACTATGGATGTAGAAGCCCTCTACACCAACATTCCACACAAAGATGGACTACAAGCCGTCAAGAACACCATCCCCGATAATGTCACGACTAACCTGGTGGCTGAACTTTGTGACTTTGTCCTTACCCATAACTATTTTACATTTGGGGACAATGTATACCTTCTAATCAGCGGCACTGCTATGGGTACCCACATGGCCCCACAGTATGCCAACATTTTTATGGCTGACTTAGAACAACGCTTCCTCTGCTCTCGTCCCCTAATGCCCCTACTCTGCTTGCGCTATATTGATGACATCTTCATCATCTGGACCCATGGAAAAGAAGCACTTGAGGAATTCCACCATGATTTCAACAATTTCCATCCCACCATCAACCTCAGCCTGGTCCAGTCCACACGAGATCCACTTCCTGGATCCTACAGTGCTAATAAACGATGGTCACATAAACACCACCCTATACCGGAAACCTACTGACCGCCATTCATACCTACATGCCTCCAGCTTTCAGCCTGACCACACCACACGATCCATTGTCTACAGCCAAGCTCTGTGATACAATCGCATTTGCTACAACCCCTCAGACAGAGACAAACACCTACAAGATCTCTATCCAGCATTCTTACAACTACAGTACCCACCTGCGTAAGTGAAGAAACAGATTGATAGAGCCAGAAGAGTTCCCAGAAGTCACCTACTAAAGGACAGGCCTAACAAAGAAAATAACAGAACACCACTAGCCGTCACCTTCAGCCCCCAACTAAAACCCCTCCAACGCATTATTAAGGATCTACTACCTATCCTGAAGGATGACCCAACACTCTCACAAATCTTGGGAGGCAGGCCAGTCCTTGCCTACAGACAGCCCCCCAACCTGAAGCAAATACTCACCAACAACCACATACCACACAACAGAACCACTAACCCAGGAACCTGTCCTTGCAACAAAGCCCGTTGCCAACTGTGCCCACGTATCTATTCAGGGGACATCATCACAGGGTCTAATAACATCAGCCACACTGTCAGAGGCTCGTTCACCTGCACATCCACCAATGTGATATATGCCATCATGTGCCAGCAATGTCCCTCTGCCATGGACATTGGTCAAACTGGACAGTCTCTACGTAAAAGAATAAATGGACACAAATCAGGTGTCAAGAATTATAACATTCATAAACCAAAGAGAAAAGGAGTACTTGTGGCACCTTAGAGACTAACCAATTTATTTGAGGATAAGCTTTCGTGAGCTACAGTACTCCTTTTCTTTTTGCAAATACAGACTAACACAGCTGTTACTCTGAAACCATTCATAAACCAGTTGGAGAACACTTCAATCTCTCTGGTTACGCGATTACAGACATGAAAGTTGCGATGTTACAACAGAAAAACTTCAAAACCAGACTCCAGCGAGAGACTGTTGAATTGGAATTCATTTGCAAATTGGATACTATTAACTTAGATTTGAATAGAGACTGGGAGTGGCTAAGTCATTATGCAAGGTAACCTATTTCCCCTTGTTTTTTCCTACCCCTCCCAAGATGTTCTTGTTAAACCCTAGATTTGTGCTGGAAATGGCCCACCTTGATTATCATGCACATTGTAAGGAGAGTGATCACTTTAGATAAGCTATTACCAGCAGGAGAGTGGGGTAGGGGGAGAGAAAACCTTTTGTAGTGGTAAACACCCATTTTTTCATGGTTTGTGTGTATAAAAAGATCTTCTGTACTTTCCACAGTATGCATCCGATGAAGTGAGCTTAGCTCACGAAAGCTTATGCTCAAATAAATTGGTTAGTCTCTAAGGTGCCACAAGTACTCCTTTAATTTTTTTAAACATGAACAAAACAGTGTATCTTTCCCTAACCATATTGTTGAAAATAGCTTTACTATTTTCACTATGATTGCCTCCTGTCTAGGTTTTCCCAACATCATCCCTTTTTTTTTTTTTTTTTTTTTTTTTTTTTTGAGGTAGCTGTTCTGGGAAATCTGTAGTGTATTTATTACACACTGCCAGCTGCCCAGTTTTATGGGGTCAGGATCATCCCGGATGTCCCATTATTTTGTACCTCAGGTGACAAAGCTAGTTTTAGCTGAAACTTTCAAAAAAAAAAAAATTGGCCTTTAGGCAGACTCCTGGCATGACATATTTCAGCCTGAACAGTTTAAGTTTGGCAAAGTTATAAGCAACTAATAAGGGGAAGTGTTGGACAACCTTAACTAAAGGTGTCACCACTTGTGCCACCTCTAGTCATAAACTCAGTGGAGCAGAAAATATATTGGAATTATATTTACATTTAGATTTGGCTATTAGTGTTTATTGTTGTGAGTGGTGACAGGACAATGAGGCCCCACATACTAAGTGTCTTTTTGAAAATTTCTGTTATGTAATATGCTTCATACTTTTTATTCTTTCCTTCTCTATTTCAGTGGTGTAAGTAGAAATGATGCTTCTTACAAGACTCTCAAACAGATAGAAATTAACAATTGATCTGGAAATTAGAGTAGGGCAGAAATTGTTAATGTCTTCAATTAATTTTACTTTTTCTTTTCAAATTGTCTGTCTAAACTGGAAAAAAGCACTCATATCAAAGTAACAGTGTTTGCATGGGGGGGAGGGTTATACTAATGCACACCCATATTAATATAAATTTTCTATATGGCCAAATCCAAATGCTATGTAGCCTGAATCTGTATATTTTTAGATGAGATTTTAGATAACTCTTTTAATATAAATTATATTAAGAACAGGTGTATAGCAATGATTATGTTATATGTGCAGTGTAGTAGTAACCATGTCAGTAGTAACCGTGTTAGATTATTTTTGTTATAAAATAAAAAATCAGGGTAAATCACCCATTACATAATTCATGATATACAACAAGAAACATAAATTTTTAAGTCAGGCTGAAACATGGATAAGTGAGTTTACACCTGCAGTCATCTGGGGAATACTGTTGACCCCGAACAGGCTAATGTGACTTCTCTCTCTGGACTTCTCTCTCTATAAATTAGTTTTTTTCCCATTCAAAATTGTATTCCAGATTATATTTGGAGAAGCACAGTAACACAGGTAACATTTGCTTCTTTTGTCTGAAGTTTGGGGACCCACTTTAGGAGATTAGTGTTATTACCTGTCTTTAAAATATAACAAGTACAACAGAGAAGGAAGATATAGCATACTGCTTTTAGAAGGGGCAAATCTGAGCAAGCAACACTATAGTAACATTATTTTCATGTTACAATTCTAAAGTATAAATCCACTTAAATTTTTTATGAGTTTCATAAAATGCATTTAAGTGCTTGTGACAATTTTATGTATAACAGTAAAATGACACAAAAAGAAAAGAAGTACTTGTAGCACCTTAGAGACTAACAAATTTATTTGAGCATAAGCTTTCGTGAGCTACAGCTCACTTCATCGGATGCATTAAGTGGAAAATACAGTGGGGAGATTTATATACACAGAGAACATGAAACAATGGGTGTTATCATACACACTGTAAGGAGCGTGATCACTTAAGATGAGCTAATACCAGCAAGAGAGCGGGCCGGGTTGGGGAAGAAAACCTTTTGTAGTGATAATCAAGGTGGGCCATTTCCAGCAGTTGACAAGAATGTCTGAGGAATGGGAGGGGGGGGGGGGCAATAGTTTTACTTTGTGTATTGACCCATCCACTCCCAGTCTCTAATCAAGCCTAAGTTAATTGTATCCAGTTTGCAAATTAATTCCAATTCAGCAGTCTCTCGTTGGAGTCTGTTTTTGAAGTCTTTTTGTTGTAATATTGCAACTTTTAGGTCTGTAATCGAGTGACCAGAGAGATTGAATTGTTCTCCGACTGGTTTATGAATGTTATAATTCTTGACATCTGATTTGTGTCCATTTATTCTTTTATATAGAAAAAACTAGACAAGCCATTTACAACACACACTTTGCTTCTCTACAAAAGAAAAAGGACACTAAACTTTCTAAACTACTACATGCCACAAGGGGCCACAGCAATGGTTCCCTTAACCCACCCAGAAATATTGTTAATCTATCCAACTATACTCTTAGCCCAGCAGAAGCAGCTGTCCTATCTCGGGGCCTCTCCTTCTGCCCCTCCACCCCCACGAACATGATACAGTTCTGTGGTGACCTAGAATCCTATTTTCGACATCTCCGACTCAAGGAATATTTCCCACACACCTATGAACAACATACTAATCCACAGAGACCTTCCTACCAACACTACAAAAAGAAGGATTCTGGGTGCACTCCTCCTGAAGGTCGAAACAACAGACTGGACTTCTACATAGAATGCTTCCGCCGATGTGCATGGGCTGAAATTGTGGAAAAGCAGCATAACTTGCCCCATAATCTCAGCTGTGCAGAACACAATGCCATCCACAGCCTCAGAAACAACTCTGACATCATAATCAAAAAGGCTGACAAAGGAGGTGCCTGTCGTCATCATGAATAGGTTGGAATATGAACAAGAGGCTGCTCGGCAGCTATCCAACACCATTTTCTACAAGCCATTACCCTCTGATCCCACTGAGGGTTACCAAAAGCAACTACAGCATTTGCTCAAGAAACTCCCTGAAAAAGCACAAGAACAACTCCGCACAGACATGTCTCTGGGATATTCTATCTGCAACCCAAGATCCATAAACCTGGAAATCCTGGACACCCCATCATCTCAGGCATTGGCACCCTGACAGCAGGATTGTCTGGCTATGTAGACTCCCTCCTCAGGCCCTATGCTACCAGCACTGCCAGCTATCTTTGAGAGACCACTGACTTCCTGTGGAAACTACAATCCATTGGTGATCTTCCTGATAACACCATCCTGGCCACTATGGATGTAGAAGCCCTCTACACCAACATTCCACACAAAGATGGACTACAAGCCGTCAGGAACAGTATCCGCGATAATGTCACGGCAAAGCTGGTGACTGAACTTTGTGACTTTGTCCTCACCCATAACTTTTTCACATTTGGGGACAATGTATACCTTCAAACCAGCAGCACTACTATGGGTACCCGCATGGCCCCACAGTATGCCAACATTTTTATGGTTGACTTAGAACAACGCTTCCTCAGCTCTTGTCCCCTAATGCCCCTACTCTGCTTGCGCTATATTGATGACATCTTCATCATCTGGACCCATGGAAAAGAAGCCCCTGAGGAATTCCACCATGATTTCAACAATTTCCATCCCACCATCAACCTCAGCCTGGACCAATCCACACAAGAGATCCACTTCCTGTACACTACGGTGCTAAGAAGGGATGGTCACATAAACACCACCCTATACCGGAAACCTACTGACCACTATTCCTACCTACATGCCTCCAGCTTTCACCCAGATCACACCACACAATCCATTGTCTACAGCCAAGCTCTACGATACAACCGCATTTGCTCCAACCCCTCAGACAGAGACAAACACCTGCAAGATCTCTATCAAGCATTGTTACAACTACAGTACCCACCTGCGGAAGTGAAGAAACAGATTGACAGAGCCAGAAGAGTTCCCAGGAGTCACCTACTACAGGACAGGCCCAACAAAGAAAATAACAGAACGCCACTAGCCATCACCTTTAGCCCCCAACTAAAACCTCTCCAACGCATCATCAAGGATCTACAACCTATCCTGATGGATGACCCAACACTCACAAATCTGGGAGACAGTCCTTGCTTACAGACAGTCCCCCAACCTGAAGCAAATACTCACCAGCAACCACATACCATACAACAGAACCACTAACCCAGGAACCTATCCTTGCAACAAAGCCCGTTGCCAACTGTGTCCGCATATCTATTCAGGGGACACCATCACAGGGCCTAATAACATCAGCCACACTATCAGAGGCTTATTCACCTGCACTTCTACTAATGTGATATATGCCATCATGTGCCAGCAGTGCCCCTCTGCAATGTACATTGGTCAAACTGGACAGTCTCTACATAAAGGAATAAATGGACACAAATCAGATGTCAAGATTTATAACATTCAAAAACCAGTCGGAGAATACTTCAGTCTCTCTGGTCACTCGATTACAGACCTAAAAGTCGCAATATTACAACGAAAAGACTTCAAAAACAGACTCCAACGAGAGACTGCTGAATTGGAATTAATTTGCAAACTGGATACAATTAACTTAGGCTTGAAAAGAGACTGGGAGTGGATGGGTCATTACACAAAGTAAAACTATTTCCCCACGTTTATTCCACCCCCTCCCCACTGTTCCTCAGATGTTCTTGTCAACTGCTGGAAATGGCCCACCTTGATTATCACTACAAAAAGTTTTTTTCCCCCCCACCCCCGCCCTGCTCTCCTGCTGGTATTAGCTCATTTTAAGTGATCACTTTCCTTACAGTGTGTATGATAACACCATTGTTTCATGTTCTCTGTGTATATAAATCTCCCCACTGTATTTTCCACTGAATGCATCCGATGAAGTGAGCTGTAGCTCACGAAAGCTTATGCTCAAATTAATTTGTTCGTCTCTAAGGTGCCACAAGTGCTCCTTTTCTTTTTGCGAATACAGACTAACACGGCTGCTACTCTGAAACCAGTAAAATGACAATATTGGGATACCAAAATAAGAATATAAATTCTTACTTGTTAGGGGGAAGAGAAGGCATTTTTCTTAGGCACAGATTTTGATTTTTCGACAAGATGCAGGCTTTCTCAACCCCACCAACTTGGTGCTTTATTATTTACTGGACTTTGTTAGACATTTTTGCAAATCTGAGGTGGATCGTTTGCTGTCTAGTTTTTAGGTAAGACCGCCATCCCCACACACACCAGGAGTTGTGTACATGATGTTTTATCATTTAGGGAATTGAGGAGATTGTTTGTTTGTTTTTTAAAGAAGTACTATTGTACATAGCAAACGTGAGTGAACGAAACATATAACTGCACAAAGTGTATTTGGAAATATAGCCTTTATTTGGTTGGGGAGTCTGGAAATGTATTTGATAAATTTTTGTGGTTCTGGGCACAGTGTAAATGAGACATTTTCTGGTGCTGCAGTATGTAAATCTATGAAATGTTTTTTCTGGCTCTGCTATGTCCTACAACTAGCCAATAACTCTTGTAATAACTTCTAGCACTGAAAGGAAACATATTGGGTACAGACTTCTGATTTAATAAAACCCTCAAAATAGGTTTTTAGGTTAAATATATTTATAACGTACAGGTGTCTGAGACAGTATCATAAAATATGTACAAATAAACTTAGTGCAGAAAAAAAGCTAAAATGCACTTTGAGGGATATTATAGTAAGGTAAACTTTAATAGTGTTTTTCTAATTGCAGATCTCACAGACTTTCAAAATTGCTATAGTACAACATATATAATTAGTTTAATTTACATATATAATCTACCTCATAACTAACTATTTCCAACATGATTAGTTTTTTATTTATATATTGGGTGATATTTATTGGCTTAAATCACTGGTGAAATTATTTTCTTGTTTGGAGCAATCACACAGTTTTATTACTGGAAAAAAATGCAATTGCCTGTCACACTATAGATTGTATCAAAACTCATTTCACTGGTTCTTTCAGGTTTGCTCCCACCCTAACCATGCACCTTGAGAAGTTTGAGAAAACAACAAAATAACCTTTTTTTGTTATGTGTTAAGAAACTACTCATTCTGCGCTATGAAAACCCCCAGTTACCACAGGCTAGACCCCTACCTTTATGATGTCTTTGCTAGGGATAAGGAAATAAGTTTGAATAGAACAAGAACCAAACCAAGGGTGAAATTCTGGCCCTATAAAAGTCAATGGGAATTTTGCTATTGACTTCAGTGGGTCTCTCTAGACAGCAAAAAAAATCATGAGGCTGGCCCATGTCAGCTGACTTGGGCTCACGGGCCTTGGGCGGTCAGGCTGTTTCATTGTTGAGCAGACTTCTGGGCTCCAGCTGGAGCCCAAGCTCTGGAACCCTCCCACCTTGCAGGGTTCTAGAGCCTACGCTCCAATCTGAGCCTGGAAGTCCACACAGCAATGAAACAGCCCAGCAGCCCAAGCCCTGCAAGCCCAAGTCGGCTGTCGTGAGCCTTCAGGTTTTTTTTTTGCTGTGTAGACATACCCAGTGGGGCCAGGATTGTACCCCTGAAACTTAACCCAAAATTTAAACTGAACCATCTTAGAGGTTTGAAAAAATATATCTGTCTTTTTGCTTTTAAATTATCATTTTCATAGAATCATAGAATATCAGGGTTGGAAGGGACCTCAGGAGGTCATCTAGTTTAACCCCCTGCTCAACGCAGGACCAATCCCCAACTAAATCTCCCAGGCAGGGCTTTGTCAAGTCTGACCTTAAAAACCTTTAAGGAAGGAGAATCCACAACCTCCCTAGGTAACCCATTCCAGTGCTGCACCACCCTCCTAGTGAAAAAGTTCTTCCTAATGTCCAACCTAAACCTCCCCCACTGCAACTTGAGACCATTACTCCTTGTTCTGTCATCTGCTACCACTGAGAACAGTCTAGCTCCATCCCCTTTGGAACCCCCTTTCAGGTAGTTGAAAGCAGCTATCAAATCCCCCCTCATTCTTCTCTTCCGCAGACTAAATAATCCCAGTTCCCTCAGCCTCTTCTCATAAATCATGTGCTCCAGCCCCCTAATAATTTTTGTTGGCCTCTGCTGGACTCTTTCCAGTTTTTCCTCATTTTTTCTTGTAGTGTGGGGCCCAAAACTGGACACAGTATTCCAGATGAGGCCTCACCAGGCAATGCTGAATAGAGGGGAATTTTCACATTCCTGCACTACTATCAGAATTTATCCAAATCTCTTTTGAAGTTTGTTCATCAGTAGCACATGTAAATTCCTTCTCAGGAGTCCTAGCAGACAGACTATTTAAAGAAACAGCTTCTACCACTTAGACTCATAGAGTCAGCAAAGTCTAGTGTGTTGATCCCGTGGATGCTTTTTCCAAGTTTTGTTATTGTTGACACTTTGCATTGAAGAAGCCCTCAGTTCACTGAAGCCTTGAGACTTGCTTGTGCTTAACAGCTAAAATCTCTGAGAGTCCATCACTGCTTGGGCGGGAGGGAGCAGAGATTGAATTGGAACTCAGAAAGCAAGCTTGGAGTGGGAGACTAAGACTGGCTGGGCGAGGCTGGGCAAGGACTGCAATGAGAGGCCTGAGGAATGGAGGCTGGAAGTGGGTAGGAAAGGAGAAAGGGACTAGCACAAGGAGCCAGGGTCGGCAAGGAGCTGAGTGGGATTTATTCCTCCACCCCAATCCCCCTGCTGGAGGCCCTCTCACACACTTGCTTGTGTAATGGGTAGTGCGGTGCTAGGTACTGTGCTGGCAATGGTGGGGAGAATCCTGGTCTCAGCTTCTTGCCAGCCAGCGCTGCGGTGTCTCCCTTAGGCCTGCAAGGAGTGGCTATGGGGCAGGCTGGGCCAGGTCTCGTAATCACTGTGTTCTAAGTGCTGCCCCACTCTCTTTGTTGGCTGGACAGGAAGCAGCAGCATTGGTCTGGGTTGGAGCTGAGCACAGAGCGAGCTGGGCACTGATCTCTGCCCTGGGCTGGGCTGAGTTGGACTGGCTGGTGCCATGTGGTTCATCTATGCCCTAACCTGGCTCTTGCTGCTCATTGAGATTTTTTTGTCACCCTGGCTGTCAATGAGACTGTCAGAATGCATATACACTAGGGAGATGAATTAAAGTAGTCCGTGCAACCTTAATTCTAGCATTTCCTAACTGTTGATGGCTTGATTTAGCAAGATTAATATTCTTTTAACATATTTTTGTTTGTATGCAATACTATAAAAGGAGAAGAGAAGAAAGAAGGCTGTGGCAGCTAAGGACGGGGATAGTTAGGACTTTTAGCAACAGTGAAGGCATAGGAGGCAGATTGGGATTTAATCTAAGCACATTAGGTGGATGTTTCTGTCCAAATGAACATCTTTGATATTGTTAGTAATATTGATGTGAAATGCCACATTCGGGTTTCAGAATTACCCACACATTGGGGTGAATGGAATAGTTCACAGCTCTCTTAGAATTTTTGTTTCAGACTGTGAACAGACTCAGGAGGTTAACATTACATCAATTACCTTTGTTCATGTTTAGAAGATTTTCTTCACAAACTTGTGTTATGTTTTTAAAAAAATGTTTATATGAACATGTACGCACTTAGAGTTTAGATTCTGGAGCACAGTTCTGTGGCACAGGCTGGCTGCTGCACCAAATTCTCCAGGTGAGAAATACACCGGGCTCTGATTTTTACTATGCTAACTGCAGCTTCATTAATGATTAGTGAAGCAGTGTTCATATTCTGCTTAATTGTTTTATGAATTTCTCTTTATTTTCTAGGCTATGCTCATAAACTTTGTTTTTACTTATGATACATTGAATTGGATGTAGTGGCTTTTATTTTGGGTATATCCATTGTTGGGAGCATGGGAGAGAAGGGAACAAAATCAAACCATGCTTAGCAAGAAATATAGGTCTGATCTTTCAGTCATGGACAAAAGAGATTGGAATCTTCTTCCAACTCGGTTCTGTGAGGAAACAGGCTGAGTATGGGTGCAGGAAGAGCCAAATTGATAGACCTACTGGATTCCAGGTTTGGTCCTTTTTTTTTTTTTTTAGATCCAGTCATGTCATATGATAAAAAAAAAAAAAGCTCTTCTGGTTACAAACCTATTTTATATAGAGCCATTAAATAACTAGTATTGAAGCTTACCAGTGCACAGGACAGAAACCCACTGTATGTGTATTTCAAACAGAAGAGCAACAGGAATTAAATTATTAGTTTCTTAGAGCCGTCCCTCGTGTCAACATTTGTGTTCTCTCCTAGTTACTGTAAGTCCTTGAATATCCTCAGTACTTTATACACAGAGATGCTTAGGTTACACTACACCTCCTCACTAAGTCTATATTCAGTGGAAGTAAACTGTTTAAGTGGAATCAGAATTAGCTTCCACAGGAACAGATCCAAGAAAGACTTTCAGTGCTTCCGCTCAAAGTATATGGAAAATAAGTTCTTGAGTAGAATACAGCCTTTAGCATTGGGGTAAAAGTGCATCTCATTTTGTGGCAGTACTCTTTAATGATTTGTCACCTTCCATCTTGCCCTGAAAGATCTACAACAGACTGAGACATGGAGTAATTTTAGAAGTTAACTTGGTCCAGTGACTTCAGCAAATAATTTTAGTGTCTCGTATACGGTGGCATTATAATATTTCCTGTTTTATTATCTATCCCTTTCCTAATAGTTCCTAACATTCTATTAGCTTTTTTGACAGCTGATGCACATTGAGTGGGTGTTTTCAGAGAACTATCCACAATGACTCCAAAATCTCTTTCTTGAGTGGTAACAGCTACTTTAGATCCTGCCATTTTGTATGTATAGTTGGGATTATGTTTTCCAGCCTTCATGAGTTTGCACTCATCAACATTGAATTTCATCTGCCATTTTGTTGTACAGTCACCAAGTTTTGTGAGATCCTCTGTAACTCTTCAGTCTGCTTTGGTCTTAATTATCTTGAGTAATTTTGTATCATCTGCACATTTTGCCACTAAACTGTTTACCCCTTTTTCCAGATCATTTATGAATACATTGAACAGCACTGGTCCCACCACCACTATCTACCTCTCTCCAGTCTCAAAATTGACCATTTATTCCTGCTCTTTGTTCCCTGTCTTTTAACCAGTTACTGATCCATGAGAGGGACCTTCCCTCTTATCCGATGACTGCTTACTTTGCTTAAGAGCCTTTGGTAAGGGACCTTGTCAAAGGCTTTCTGAAAGTCGAAGTACACTATATCCACTGGATCACCCTTGTCAATATATTTGCTGCTGCCTGAAAGAATTCTAAAAGATTGGTGAGGCATAAATTCCCCTTACAAAAACCATATTGACTCTTCTCATATTGACTGTTTTGGCACAGGTCAGGTCCCGAGGGTGCTGGACTAGAGAGGTTCAACCGGTAGAAACAAAGGCTGTATATTTTAGTTAAAGCAATACACTAGAATCCAATAGAACTGTGTTGTTTTCAGGTTGAGGTGTAATGCCAAAGAGAATGCCAAAAGAGTACTGTCCAGATGAATGTGGACTGTGAAATTTGTCTTTAACACCAAAGGTAATTTTAGAATCTTCTTGTTAAAATGACATTAATAATTAATACAAATCACTTTCTTTTTGAAAAATGGCTTTATTCAGCTTGGTCAGTATTTGAGCAAACTAAGATTTGAGAGTTTTGCACCATGTAATAAGATATTTGAATCTGATTTTGCGAACAATATGGCACATTTTATTCGTAACATTAACCATAGAGTAAATAAGTGAACCCCACAGTTTCATTTACTTTGCTTAGAATAACTAAAAAGTTAAATGATAAGTGTACAGCCTTCTGTAAATATGTAGATATACAAAGGTAATGTAGATGTATTAGTGTGGATAAAAGCATAACAACCTCAACAATTCAGCCAATGAGTGTAAGTTTATTTCTTCAGCTTCGAAAGTGTAAAGTGAATAATACCGGATCTTCACAGCGATCAGGGTATCCAATGCTTTATCATGTTGAACTCTTGTCTTCTCTTTGGCATCCAGGCATTTAATTCAAGAGAAGCCTTAGCTAACACATCTTGTCAGTTGGGAAAATTCTGTTAGATGGGAAAGTTCTGTAAAAATATTCAAACCTGGGTTAGGATAATTCACAGTAGTCTTTCATTACAGGAATATGATATGAAATATATAGTGAACAGTTTTCTGGATGAGTTCTACACTGTGTGCATTAGTAGCTGATTGATTTTGTAATCCAGAGGCGATATAATATTTTCTCTGCCTAGGTGATGTATCATGAAGAATGTAGAAGACTATCATTTGTGCTAAAAATATTTTGAGGAAATATACTGTTCCTGAAAGGGATTGTTCTGAAACAAGCTGAAAAATGAAGTATTCTGTTTATTCACATAACAGATAAACATGAGCAGAAAATATGCAACCCTACCCAAATATGCCCCAATGTCACTTTGTAAGGATGACTTCTAGGAATGACAGGATAATAGTTCATTCTTTGTGCTGATGAAGTCCCTCTGCCTTTCTGATGATTCTGCAAACAATTATGCCAGCAGTCATAGATTTGAAGGCCAGAAAGGACCACTGTGATCATCTAGTGTGACTTCCTCAATAGCACAGGCCACAGAACTTCCCCAAAATAATTTCTGGACCATATCTTTTAGAAAAAACATCCATACTTGATTTAAAAACTGTCAGTGATGGAGAATACACCACAACTCTTGGTAAATTGTTCCAGGGGTTAATTACTAACTGTTTAAAAATGTATGCCTTATTTACATTGAAAATTTGTCTAGCTTCAACTTCCAGCCTTTGATTCATGTTATACCTTTCTCTGCTAGATTGAAGAGCTCATTATTAAGTATTTTTCCCCATGTAGAAATTTGTAGACTGTAATCAAGTCCCCCTTTTACCTTCTCTTTATTAAGCTAAATAGACTGAGTTCCTTGAGTTGGTCATTATGCATGTTTTGTATTCCTTTAATCATTCTTGTGGCTCTTGTCTGAATCGTCTCCAATTTATCAACATCCTTCTTGAATTGTGGGCACCAGAACTGGACACAGTATTCCAGCGGCAGTCGCACCATTGCCAAATACAGAGGTTAAATAACTCCTCTAGTCCTACGCAAGATTCCCCTGTTTAAGCATCCGAGGTTCACATTTGCTCTTTTGGTCACAGTGCCACATTGGGAGCATATGGTCAGCTGATTATCCACCACAACCCTAAATCTTTTTCAGAGTCACTGCTTCCCAGGATAGAATCCTCCATCTTGAAGTATGGCCTACGTTCTTTGTTCCCAGGGGTATACATTTACATTTAACTGTATCAAAATGCATATAGTTTGCTTGCACCCAGCTTAATAGGCAATTTAGATTGCTCTGAATCAGCGACGTGTCCTTTTTATTATTTACTGCTCTTCCAATCTTTGGGTCATTTGCACAATTTATCCATGATGATTTTATGTGTTCTTCCAGGTTAATGATGGAAGTGTTAAATAGTATAGGGCCAAGAAATGATCCCTGAAGGACCCCACTGGAAACAAACCCGCTTGATGACAATTTTTGGTTTACAGTTACATTTTGAGACCTGTCAGCCAATTTTTAATCCATTTAGTGTGTGCCATGTCAAGTAAAATAAACTTACAGAAGTTTATGAATATTGCATCAACATTATTACCTTTATCAGCCAAATCTGTAATCTTATCAAAATCATGATTTTACAATGCTAATCACATTTTTTGGCCAGTGTATAAGTACTTTGAGCTAAATTATCTTAGCCCTTGTTCAGCTGCAAGGTGAAGCAAGACATTCTTCCCTCTTCTCCCCCCTGCCCCTCCTGCTCAACCCTGCTCAGATTTTTACTCCAAGGAGAGCAGGAGCTACTTGTCCAATAATCCCTGCTGTGAGCCAGTGAGTGGTTTTGCACCAACATACAGACACACATCGAGTTGTAAATTGCTCCCTGGAAAGGTGAAGTAACTTACCCCTCCTCCAGGGCAAGAGGGCGGGAGGGGAAAACCGGTTGTGAATAAGTGACTCAAAGAGGGCTCTCTGCGTCACAGTGTGTCCTGGGGCTATGCCTGGGGTTGTGCAGTTTACGTACCACTCCTGTTAGGGGCTATGTCTGGAATTACAGTCTAGCCCTACTGGTCCAGCAGAGTATCTTTCTTTTTTAAAGAGCCTGCAAGTATAACGGCAAATTCTAAATTTTTCCAAGAGTTTTTTTTTTTTAGGAATTCTGTTTTTAAAAGCTTTATCATTGCTTAAACCCTTGAATCATAAAAGCAGTGTTCCAGGGAAAATAGTAGTGATGACAGCAATTCGTTATGCCTCCTAACAGAAATCAGATTTGCTTTTTAATGGAGCTTTTATCTTCTTTCAAAGGAATTTAAAAGTGAAGTGTTGCCCTCTAGAGGAATAGATTTTTTTTTTTTTTTTGGGGAGCAGATAGCTACACCAAAATCAGTCTTAGGCATTGTTCTCTATAATTCCCTTCTTTCTTTGGTAATTTTGTACTTTTCATAGTAATGAGAACTTCAGCGTTCTCCTAAATGTGTTTTTTCTTTTCAAAAAGTGGAATAAGGAATACTTTATTTCTCAAGTGTTTCAGATAGCTTTAAAGAGCTTCCAGAACAGTTTTAAATTAGTTATCAGTTGCACTGAAACTTCTTAGGAGGACTCTTCAGAATCACCAGATGGGATTTTTTTTTTGAGGTAAGTTCTTACTTCTGCATATAATTCAGACAGGTTTGGAGCAACCAGAACACAAGCTCTGTTCAGATACACCAAGGAGAGGTATCCAACAGAATAATGTTTGTGTTCAGGGAGTGTTCAAACAGAATTAGGGTCCCAGAATCTAAAGGAAAAATAACTATCCATCACTACTATTGTTTGTAATCAACAGTCCTCAGTAGGGATAGGTGGAAGCATTACTAAAGGAGGGAGTAAAGCTATATAATGCTTTCACAAGATATTATATAAAACATAGTTCTTGAAGGGCTTTCATACTATCTGATTTCCACTTTTAAGAGACAACATCACTGGTTAGTTTTTGAGAGTTGTCTAGTGAATGTTGCTGCTGTGACTGAGCTTGTCTTCTTCTAGATGAGAATTGGGGCTTAGTTGCTCTGTCATTCTCTTGGCCTGAGGAACTTTCCCTGGTCCCAGTTGTACTTGGATGCATGAAGTGCAGGGCTTCTGCAACGCACTGAAAGAGAGGTTATGCAGGAGAAGAGATGCTGTTCAGTCTTAGGCCTGATCTTGTCATCACTGTATACAATTTTAAGTTGCTACACAGTGGGGAAGGAGAAGAAACTTAATGCTGTGATAGCAAAACCAATTAAATTGCACCCATAAAAGACTGCAAAATTTATGTTCTTAGGAAAGGGAAGGAATTAAATCTTGTCCAAAATCATATTTTGTGAGGGGAATTCACTGTGAGAACCATCCAGGAGGGAAATAAAAGCACTGGCATGGAGTACTCTAACTGCTGCCATTTTCCTTTGCTTGGAGATAGGTAGTTCTAAGAAACAGTTGGTGCACAATCTTGGTGCAAGTCTGCTCTTATTGCCACCTAGTCCCCTGGCATATATGGCTACCAGACATGCTTTTGAAAAAGAATTACATTTTCTGACTGATGAACTATAGATTCCTAATAAAAGTTTAAAGATAAGTTTTACAAGACAAACCTCAGTCTCTCTTTGCCTAGTGACCATTTTGGATTTTATCTGTGTTACAGATGTGCATAGATTAGTTTATAGAAAGAAAATTCAATATCCAAATGATCAATATTATTTAATCTAGTTAAAATGCATCTTATCACCAACACTGGAAATGAATTGCTGGCTAGGTAAGTGGTATAGGGTGGAGGGCTTTGGTTTTGTGGAACTTGTCCATCTTCTATAGGGAGAGGGGGCTGTACAAGTTGGACGGCCTCCACTTCAATAGAAGGGGAACCAAACTCCTTGGAAACAGGCTAGAGTAGTCAGGAGGGGGTTAAACTAATAGCAAAAGGGAAGGGTAGAAAGAGGGATGATATGAGCACTCAGCACAAAATCGAGATTTTGAGAACAAAATTAATCAAGAAACCAAAGGACATGAAGAGAAGAATTTCTTGAATTGCCTATACACTAATGCTAGGAGCCTGGGTAACAAGCAAGAGGAACTGGGATTGCTTGTTTATGAGCATAAATTCAACTTAGTTGATATTTTTGAAACCTGGTGGGATGAACTGCACAACTGGAATGTTAAACTGACAGGTCTCAAAATGTAACTGTAAATGAGGAGTCATCACTGAGCAGGCCTGTTTCCAGTAGGGTTCCACAGGGATCGGTTCTTGACCCTGCAGTATTTAATATTTTGATCAATGCACTGGAAGAAAATATAAAATCATTGTTGATTAAAGTCTGGCTGTGACAAAGATTTAAAAAAATGATTGTATCTCCTGTTTAAAACTATAATTGTATTTTTATAAGTTTAATGTTACTAATAAAAGGACAACAATATATCCAAAACATATTGAGTGTCTAATTTCAAAAGGATCAGCAACTTTATCAAGATTCCCCACCCTTTTTTTTAAGACTTGGGAAAGGATGACATTTAAAATTGCCTTTTTTTTTTTTGTTAGTGTGGGTGTGTAGGGCTGTCTGTTAGTTTTTTAACAGTTCTCCTTTTTAGAATTTAAAAATGATACACATGACATGCAGCCTAGCTTGTGAACAAGTATTTGATAAGCAGACAGTTCTGAGTACACTTCTAATTTCACACTTGTCTAGCCAGAGGGGTCAGAAGGTCTCATAAGTTCAAGTTATTTTTGATGTTCCCTTTGTTGCATTGTGAGCTTTTCCCAGAGGGAGTGGAAAAGTTGTCTTTGTTCAGAATTCATGTTCACACAGCCTTGACTCTGCATTCGAATGTGCATGGAAGATACTTTTTTCATTCATTCTCTACATTGGCTTTGTACTTATAAAATTGTAGTGTATGATGTCCCTCAACATACTTTATCTTTGGTTAGTAGTTTTGGTACTATATATACTTAAGTCTAATTCACATAATTCAGCATATTTAATTTTTAATTTTTTTTAACTATCTTGTTAATTAATCTTTGCTTTCTAAGACGTTTTATAGCTGTCAAAACTTTAATGTGTAGTAACCAGAAGTACTGTATCTTTTCCTTCTCTTTCATAAAGAAGTTTTGAAATGATTACTTTGCCTTTTTGATTCTATTTAATTTAATTGTAAGTAATTATTATTAATAAAGGATGCGCTACATTGGATTGCTGTTCATTTAGAAATGAATGTACATGAAAGCAAGAGTAATATACAAGTTTTCTCCTTTATTTGATAATATTTTTAGTAATATTTAATTTGAACTGTTTCTTAAATAATGCTACTATTAAGGTTTATTACTAATGAACTTTTTATCATTATTTTGTTATGATTCACTTACGATGTGCAGGGAAGTCTCCACATATTGTCTTATAAAAATTGGTATCGAGACAAAGTTTTCAATATCTGTATTCCACAAAATCTCTCATTTTAAATAACTCTACCAAATAATGTGACCTATCAAATTTTGTTCCTTAATTCCTTAAGTAACAGAAGAGAAAACAAATGCCAGATGACACTTGCATATACCAGACATTTTACTATTCATTGCCAAGTGTACAGTTCACTGTTCGGTCACCTGTGTTTGTCAGTTTAGCACATTTAAAGCAGTTCTCAGCTCCCTCTTTGTTCTCTAAAGCATACTTTCAGGCTTCAGACATTGCCTGGCTCATTATTCTCTGAGGAAGGTTAAGGCCTTTACGGTCAGACCGGAACTACTCACTAATTAGAGCCCTTGCTTTGGCACTGAATGTGTCATGCCTGCAAGCCTTCCTACTGGGATCAATGGCATTCATGTTCACTTTAATAAATGTACAATAGTCACAAATCTCAGTGGAGAACTCCGTACTTAGTTTGCACTAAGAAACAAATTCAAGCCTTTACAGAATGCAGACACTACCATAATGGGCACAAAATAGAGCTATTGGAATAGACATTGATCAGTCCACTCACTGCATAAAATGGTGGTTTGCTATCTTCTGCAGGATGCAGTCTAGTGCTTAGAGGCCTTAGTGTGTCTCTTCTTGTATCTTTAAAATAAGTGTAGACAAACTTAGGGACATAAGTTTTATGTGTTGGAAATGTTTCTACACTTGAACAAAATTCAGTGTTCTTTTCTTTTTTAAGCACTCGAGAGAATATAATACTATATCAAATTAACTGATTTACATAAAGTAAATGCCCTTATGTTACTGATGTGAAGTAACAGGTGGTGTTCAGGATAAATATCAGATAATGTCATTAATAGGTAATTGTTAGTGGCAAGGTAAATGTTTTATTTCCTATTTGTCGCCTTCTCCATAGGCCGTGCTAGTTTTAGTTGGTCCCACACGGGACTCAGCCTAGGGTCGGGGCATGCCCCGGCCCCCATGCTTTAAGCCCTGCGATGATTGTAAGTGGCCTATGCCCATCAGCAACCTGCACAGTAGCTGCTTGAGGTGTCTCAGCGAAGGACACATAAGTGACAAGTGCAGAATCTGTAAATCCTTCAAACCCTGAACAAAAAGGAGAGAGACCTCCATCTCAGGGTGCTCCTAATGAAATTGGCGCTGGGACTGAAGAAGAGGTCTGACCTGGCCCCGAGCACCGTAGCATCGGTGCGGAGCGCCCTGCCGGTGCCATCTTCAAGCCAGCACTGATTCCCCTTCCCCAGCTCTGGACAAGAAGCCTAAGAGGACTGCAAGTGGAAGATCTCCCACTTCCCATAAGGGAAAGGAGAGGACCAGAGGAGAGCAAAGACCAGTGCTGGGCGGCTTATCACCTCAGTCATGGAGTAGGGCCCCAGCTCAAGTCGAGCGGTCTAGCCCATCCCGTAATATGCCTGCTACGCTGGACAGTGAAGAGGGCCTAGGTCAACTGGAGGTCCCTTCGACACCTGAGGCCCTGCAGGTAGTGCAGGAGATCCTGACGCTATCAGTGCCACCCACACCAGCTATGGTGGTACCAGGGCCCGGGGTAAACCTGCCTGGGGGACTGTTCCACGTGTCCCCGCCTCAGCGGCACTGCTCCCCATTGCAGGGGACGTCCCACCAGCACTCGCCCGCACAGAACCGTCATGCCTCTGAAGTTGGGAGGCAGGCTCAGTGAAGCCCTCTTTGGTTTCTGGACCCTGGGCACTGACAGCAGGGCTCGAGGCGCAGCTCACCAGTAACATGGCATAGACCTGCAGAAGCACACACCCTGCGTCAAGAGCATCGAAACCGACCCTTCATGTCTCCAAGGCCTTGGCACCAATCACATGACTCATTGTTGGGGTGGAGACACTGGTCATCGACCCGCTGTTACCTGTTGCCAAGACACGGATCCTAGTGGTCGGGGAGATCCTCCTGGTGTCCGGCCCGCTCCAGCTCCCGGTCATGCTCTGGATCCCAGTACCAGTTGAGCAATGTGAGGCATAGATCGCTGGATTACCAATGGCAATCCGTTGAACGCCGACAGTCCCCGAGGTCCTGTGCAAGAGATTTGTCTTGATCGGACAGGCCTATTTCGAGACATAGCGATCAGCACTGCACAGAGAGGAGCCACTGGTCCACCTGATCAAGGTTTCCTAACAGCGGCCACTCCGCTTCCGGGTCAGGCACTGAGCAAGAGTCCTTGACAGCGGGTCAAGCCCTGGCACCAGTGGTACCATCTACATCATCGGCATCGCAAACACCCCCCTCCCACCCCCATGGCCCCAAGGCCAGTGGCCGGTGGCGTGGTCCCCTTGGAACCCTTGGTGGTTTACCTATCCTTCACAGGCTGCCTGGTCGGTAGTGGGGGCCTCGGATAGGCCATTGACTTCAGCATCCTGACAGCCTGCAGAGGTGGAGTCTCCAGTTGGGAAGACCCGCCTCCCCCACAGGCCCATGAGGAGACGGGAGAAGCCTGCTGGACCACTAGGGGATGTGGTAGCTCCAATGGCACCGGCTTCATCCTCATCATCGCCAGACAAAGCCATCACGGGTCCCCCTCACCCAGTTCCACAAGATGATGCTAAGGCTCATCAGGAACTATTGAAGAGGGTGACCTCCAACCTGGGGCTCCAGGCAGAGGAGCTAGAGGAGGCATCGGACTCCATTTGATGATCTCTGCTCCATGGCACCTGCTAGGGTGGCTTTACCCCTACACGAAGGTGTATCAAAAATTATTAATGCCCTGTGGCAAACCCCCTCCTCCCTGCCCCCCATTTCAAAAAGGGCTGAATGTAAATACTTTGTGCCAGCTAAAGGCCACGAGTATCTTTACACCCACCTGGCCCCAAACTCTCTCGTAGTTGAGGCTGTTAATCAAAGGGAGAGGCAGGGGCAACCCGGGCCTACGCCCAAAAATAAAGACGCAAAGAGACTGGATCTGTTTGGATGGAAAATTTATTTGTCTTCCAGCCTTCAGTTGAGAGTGGCCAACCACCAAGCCCTTCTTAGCCACTACGATTACAACATGTGACGGGCCATGGCCAAGCTCGAGGTTTCGCTTCCCAAAGGGTCCAGGAAGGAATTCCGGGCGATCCTTCAGGCAGCTTCAGACGCAGCTCTGCGGCTCGCACCATGGCCTTGGCCATCTCCATGCAGTGGGCATCCTGGCTGCTCCTCTCTGGCCTGTCGACTGAGGCTCAGCAGTCGATGCAGGACCTACCCTTCGACAGCCAGGCCCTGTCTGTGGAGCAGATGGACAGTAAGCTGCATGGGCTAAAAGACTCCTGCACTACCCTAAAAGCTCTAGGATTGTATGTCCCCAGTCCAGTCTGTAAACAGTGCAAACCGCAGCCATTTCAGGGCCAAGGGAGCCAACCCTAGCAGGAGCCACCCCACAAAAAGAGCAGGGGCTATAAGCGCTGCCCGAACCACCTGCCTCCACCCTCTGCCTAATCGGGCTCGACCCTTACTAAGCAGGGGGAGCAAGTGGGCATTTTGAGGGTGCACCCAAAGGCACTCTACCAGACTATACCGTGGATCCATGTTTCCCGCCTTTCTCCAACTGCCTTTCTTTTTTCCTCCCGGCATGGACCACCATAATTTCAGACCGTTGGGTCCTCAATACAGTGGCACTGGGTTATACCCTCCAGTTTCTTTCTCCCACCCCCCACCGCTTCCCTTCTCCATCCCTCTTCAGGGACCCCTTTCATGAGAGTCTCCTCACACAGGAGGTAGAAGAGTTGCTACAGCTGGGTGCAGTGGAAGAGGTTCCTCATGAGTACAGGAACAAGGAAGTTCTGCAGGGTCTCCCTGGCCTCCATTATCCCCTCCCTGGACTCGGGAGACTGGTATGCCACCCTCAACTTGAAGGACGCATACTTTCATATAGCTATCTTCCAAAGACACAGGCGCTTCCTATGCTTCATGGTGGGATGGGACCACTACCAGTTTGTGGTCTTCCCTTTTGGCCTGGTGACAGCATTAAGGATCTTTATCAAGTGTATGTCAGTAGTAGCAGCTTACTTCAGGTGTTGGGGGTATCCAGATCTACCAGTACCTCAATGTCTGGCTGGTCAAAGGTTGATCCAGGTCCCAGGTCCAAAGGGATGTTGCTGTGCTGCAGGCCACATGCCAATCCCTGGGCTTGCTGGTAAATGACAAAAAGTTGATGTTAGTTCCGGTGCAGAGAATAGAGTTCATCGGAGCGGTGCTTGACCCCATTGGTGGAACTCATCGCTAGAGTGTCCACATTCTCCCGACCACGGCCAGGGTTTGTCTGTGCCTGCTGGGCCACACGGCAGCATGTTTGTATGTTGTCCACCATGCCAGGCTCTGAATCAGCCCTTAGAGCAGTGGTTGCTGACAGTCTATTCCCAGTTTGGAGATCACCTGGAAAAGGTCGTTACTTTCCCGCCAATAGTGGAAGGAGTTCCATTCAACAGCCCTTGTCACTCAATCAATCATATTGCACTGCTTACAACTCAAGTTGTTATCGGATGCTTCGGACCTAGGCTGGGGTGCGCATCTCGGCGACCTCCAGACACAGGACATGTGGTCTCTGGAGGAGATGACATTGCACATAAACGTCAAAGAGCTCAGAGAGGTATGTTTGGCCTGCAGGGTCTTTCTACCGCACCTGGTGGGCAAGGTGGTGAGAGAGTTGACAGACAATGTGGCCTCGATGTTCTACATCAACAGGCAAGGGGGAGCATGTTCGTCAGCTCTCTGTGAAGAGGCTCTCCGATTGTGGGATTTCTGCATCGAGCACACAATCCACCTGGAGGCAGATCACCTCAATAGATCCTTTTTCTCTTGCTTCATCTGGAGGTAGCCCAGACACTCTTCCAGAGGTGAGGAACTCCCCAAGGGGACCTGTTCGCCACCAGGCAGAACAGGAAATGCCATCACTTCTGTTCCCTACAGGGTCTGGGCAAGGACTCCCTCTCTGATGCCTTCCTTCTGTCATGGTCGGGGGGCCTGATGTATGTGTCCCTGCCAATCCCGCTCATCAGCAGAGTCCTGTCAAAGATCAAGAGAGACAAGTCCCAAGTCATCATGATCATCCCAGCATGGCTGCACCAACATTGGTTCGGCACACTGATGGACCTGATGGTGACCACTCCCTGGCCCTTTCTTGACCAACCGGATATGCTCTCGCAGGATCACAGGCGTCTCTTACACCCCAACTTCACCTCCCTCCACCTCACAGCGTTGATGCTGCTTGGCTGAACTCAGAAGAGCGGGCCTGCTCTAACAAAGTCCTGCAAATCCTACTGGAAAGAAGGAAACCTTCCACTAGAGTAACCTACCTGGCCAAGTGGAGGAGGTTCTCCCACTGGGAGTCTGAGCATAGCATCTCTCCAACACGCTCCTCCTTGTAATCTATTTTAGATTACCTGTTCCATTTTAAGAACCAGGGGCTGGCCCACTCTTCTATCAGAGTATACCTTGCTGCTATCTCTGCTTTCCACCCGCCGATCCAAGATCAGATGGTGTTCTTGCACGACATGTCGGTCCACTTCCTAAGAGGCCTCGAGAGACACTTCCCATCGGCCTAAGCCCCTGTCCCACAGTGGGACCTTAACTTGGTTCTTTCTAGGCTTACAGGCCTGCCCTTTGAACCTGCTTTCTCTCCCACCTGTCATGGAAGGTCACTTTCCTTGTGGCCATAACATCTGCGAGACGAGTGTCGGAGCTTAAAGCTCTGACATTGGAACAGGTGTTCTTATATGGTGTTCTACAAGGACAAAGTTCAACTGTGACCACATCTGGCCTTTCTGCTGAAGGTGGTGTCTTCCTTCCATGTTAATCTGGACATCTTCCTCCCGGTGTTTCGTCCTAAGCCGCACACCACTAGTGAGGAAAGGAAGCTGCACGCTCTGGATGTCAGACATGCCCTGGAGTTTTACCTGGAGCGTACCAAGCCCTACCACAAGTTGAACCAGCTCTTAATCATGACAGCGGACAGGATGAAGGGCCTTCTGGGGTCCTCACAGAGGATCATCTCCTGCATCTGGACCTGTTACAAGCTGGCACAAGTCCCACCACCGCCGATTGTGAGGGCCCACTCAACCAGAGATCAGGTGTCCTCGATGGCCTTCCTGGTGCACATCCCCATTCAGGACATTTGCAGAGCCGCGACGTGGTCTTCAGTTCACACGTTCACAGCGCACTACGCCAGCACTCAGCAGGCCAGAGACGACGCTGGGTTCGGCAGAGCTGTGTTGCAATCTACACATCTGTGAACTCCTACCCACCTCTGTTGGCACTATTTGGGAGTCACCTATAATGGAATGGACATCAGCAAGCACTTGAAGAAGAAAAGACAGTTACCTTTTTCCATAACTGGTGTTCTTCAAGATGTGTTGCTCATGTCCATTCCATGACCTGCCCTCCTTCCCCACAGTCTGAGTTTCCAGCAAGAAGGAACTGAGGGTGGGGGGAGCCGGCAGTGCCCCTTATACTGTGGCATGTGCGCGCAGCTCCAGGGGGTGCCAGAGATGGTTCCTTACGAATACCACTGAGGGAAAAGCTTCCAGCACCGGTGCATGTGGTGAGCACACACACACACCTAATATGGAATGGACGTGAGCAACACATCTCAAAGAACACCAGTTACGGAAAAAGGTAATGGTCTTTTCCCAGGCTTGTCTTTTGAAGGTCTTGTGCAGGTTTCTTTTGAGGATGAGGACTGAGGGATCTGATATAGAGTGATATTCAGATAATGTCTGACAACATAACAGCAATGTTCTACATGAACAAGCAAGGGGTGCAAGATATACCCTCCTTCAGACAGAGGTGGTTCATCTATGGACCTGGTACAGTAATCTGGTGATGAATGCATCAGCAGTAGCTCTCCCGGTGTACACAATACTCTAAGTCAACTGCCTCAGCAGACACTTCTCAGTAGAACATGAGTGGGAGATTCATGACTCAGGAGTAACAGACATATTTGGACAATGGGGAATTGCCATCTTTGGACCTCTTTGCATTACTAGACAATAGACAGTGTAAAATGTACTGCTCCTTAGGGGCACATAGTCAGGACTCCCAGAGAGATGCCCTTCTAATCCTGTAGGTGGGGAGCTTGAATATGCCTATCTCCCCCCTCCCCAATCCTGCTTTTACCTCAAGTTCACATGAAAATCCAGCAGAAAGAAGCAGTGATCATCCTCATTGCTCTCAAGTGGCCAAGACAGTTTTGGTGCCCCATCCTTTTCCAACTGTCAGCCTGTCCACCTATCAGCATCCAGTCTTTCCCAGACTTCCTGATGCAAGACAAGAGCAGAATCAGGTGTCCTAATCCAGAGTTACCCTATCTCACAACTTGCTGTTTGGATGGGTATCAAACCTAGAATGAAAACGTTCAGTAGATGTTCAAGCTAATCTTAATAACTGCAGGAAAGAATCCACCAGAAGCTAAGTGGCAGAGGTACTCTATTTGAGCTCAATGTCATTAGATGTCGCCAGATGAATTTGGCATCCCTGCTATCTTAGATTACGTCCTAGCCTTGAAAACCTCTGGTCTGTCCCTTAGCTCTCTGCAGGTACATTTTTAGCAGCAATTCATATCTGCCACCCTCCAATTGACGATTAGTTCCTCTTCACTCATCTAGTGACTATATGATTTCTGGAAAGTCTCATCAGAACCTTCTCTCCAGTGATTAAACCTGCTCTGACATGGGATCACAACCTGGTCCTTTCAGTGTTAACTAACCCACCATTTGAACCATTAGCTACATGTTTGCTGTCCCATTTATTGATGAAGGTCATCTGTCTATTGGCCATTACATCAGCCAGAAGGATAGGTGAACTGGGAGCCCTTATGGTCAGTCCATCTTATCTCATATTGATAAGGGTTGTTTGAGACTACACCCTAAATTCATTCTCAGAGTAATGTGGACTGTCACCAAAATCAGACAGTACACATACTTCTATTTTTCCAAAGCCTCATACCATTGATGAGGATAAAAGACTTCATTTCCTGGACGATTGCTGGATGTTAGCATTTACCTTCAGAGAACGAAACTGTTTAGGAAGTCACTGTGGCTATTCAATTCTCTGGCTGACTGGATGAAAGGGCAAGTGATCTATTCTCAGACACCGTCAAAGTGGATTTCAGGCTGTGTCTTGCTATGTTATCAGTTATCTGATACACCTATGCCACAAAGGGCAAGGGCCACTCCACCAGAGCACAGGCAGCCTCGGTAGCCTTGCTTCAGGAGGTACCACTTGTTGACATATGTAAAGCAGCCACATGGAGCTCTATTCATACCTTTTCGAGATGCTGCGCCCTGGTGCAAGCCTCTACAATTAATGCATCATTGGAGTCAGCAGTCCTGCAGCCATCAATACTACAGAGATCCTCGAATCCCCTCCTGCTTATCAGTCAACCACAGTGGAATACACCTAGGTATGACTACTCTGCAGCTGAGAGTGAGCCTCCTAGCCCTAGTTAGACAGACTTGTGCAAGCAGGCTTCAGTTTGTGCTCCGCAAATAGCGGTCTGGATGTTCTGGCACCGGTGGAGGCTCAGTCTATGATCTGAACTTGGGTAGTTAGTTTGAGCCTCCACCAGCGCTGTGGTGTGCACACTGCTATTGCTAGTAAGCTAGTTTGTAATCTGCTAGTGCAAGTCTGTCTAACCCAGGCTTATAGGTTCACTCCCAGCTGGAGTGTAGGCAAACCCAGAGGCCAACACTTAAAGAAGAAAGAAATGTTACTTACCTGTACAGTGACTGGAGTTCTTTGAGATGTGTGGTTTCTATCTGTATTCCACTACTCACCCTCCTTCCCCTCTGCTTTGGATTGTAACATCCAATTTGCAGTAGAGAAGGAACTGGAGAGGTGACCAGTCCATCCCACCCCTTACAGCCTTCGTTCAGAGTCTGAGGCGAAGAAGAGTGCAGGCATGGGCCAATGGACGCTGCTAGAAAGAATCATCCAGTCTCAGGTGTGTGGAATATATGAGCACTCACTGTGGAATACAGATAGGGACCACACATCTCAGAGAACTCCAGTCACTATACAGGTAAATAACATTTCTTTACACAGTTTTTATCTGTTTAATATATGCCATATGAATTTTGTATTGTTCTAGATTTTTAATCAACATGTCATGCAGTACCTAATCAAATGCCTTTTAGAAGTCCACGTATATTACATCAACACAATTACTTGTATCAACCAAATTTATAATCTCCTTTTAAAAAATCAAGTTAGTTTAATAGGATCTCTTTTGCATAAACCGTTGTTGATTAGCATTAATTTATCGAGTCCTGTGTCAGCTGCTTCATTACCTTGCCTGGGATCAGTGTCAGATTGACAGCCCTATAATTATGTTAGTCATCCTGTTTATCCTTTTTAAATATTGGCACAACATTAGTTTTCTTTCAGTCTTCTTGACAAAGCCCTGGCTGGGATGATTTAATTGGGGATGGGTCCTGCTTTTGAGCAGGGGGTTGGACTAGATGACCTCCTGAGGTCCCTTCCAACCCTGATATTCTATGATTCTATGATTCTGGAACTTCCCCAGTGTTCCAGGGTTTATTGAAAATCAACAAGGTCCTTAGCCTGCTCCTTTAAAACTTCTGGATGCCAATTATATAGCCCTGCTGATTTTAAAAATGTCCTAGTTTAGTAGCTGCTGTTTAGCTGAGTTGATATTGGAATGGAAAGAGTAGTGCTGTCATCATCGTCATATGATATGACTACATTATCTGTTTCCCCCCCAAATACAGAACAGAAATATTAATTCAACACTTCTGCATTTTGTACATTATTGCTGATAATTCTACCATTTCAAGCTAGTAATGAACCAATACCATTGTTGGATTCTTTTTGTTCCTAGTATACTTAAAAACAGTCCTTATTGTCCTTAACTTTGCTAGCCATAGACTTTTTCTTGTGTTCCTAGCATTAGCGTATAGGCAATTAAAGAATTTTCCTTCGTTCGTGAACCGTGGCCACTGGGAGCTGCGGGAGGCCATGCCTGAGGACAGTCAATGTCAGCAAAATGTCTCATGGCCTGCAGTCAAATTACCCTGATGGGCCTCATGTGGCCCGCAGACTGTAGGTTGCCCACCATTGATATAGTACTTTTGTTACAATGCAGTAAAATAGCTAAATGTATAGTCAATTGCTTGATTACACTTACAGTTCATTATTGAGAATATTTAAGAGACCAACTATCAAGGCTGATTTCCCCACTCTGGCACTTTGAGTGCAGAAGGTAGGAGCCCGCAAGGATTACAAAAAATAATACTTGCCACTCCAGGCTTGTATTAAACTCCCAGCTTCTCTCTGACCTTGGATGGGTAGATGCTGCCACCACCCAAATGCAAACCCCTTGGGACCCACGAAGGTGCACTTGGGAATCCCTCCAGTGGGGTACCCTCAAGCCCTTTCACCCCCTGCCCTTCCCCAGGGGAAGAGCTGAGAAAGAAAACAAAGGAAATTAGTTTTTGCCCTGAGCTAATTAAACAACATATGCCCAAACCCTCTTAGGACACCAAAAATCCAATCTTGTTCTTAAAAAAGGTAAATTTTATTAAAAACAAAAAGAAAGAAAATACAACTGGAACTTAGGTTTTTGCTAGATTTTAAAAGAACAATTCCAAAAATTAAGTACCCAAAATAGCTTTCTTAGGGGTTTAGCTTAAAGGTTACGAGCAAGCAAACAAAAGCATCTGGGGTTAGCACAAAGGAATCCACAAGCCAATAAGAAATAACCTAATTGTGTCTTTCTAAACATTCCTAATCTATTTACACATCTGGGAGTTCCAAATAAGTAGTTCTAGGTATGATGTGATGATCTATGATCATACCTGGTTAAAGCTTCTCACAGCATAACTGCTCCCTGTTCCCCTCTTTCCCAGAGAAAAACACCAGAGAGAAAGGGGAAGTTTTTTTCCCCATTTTAAAAAGTTCTAGCCTTCCCATTGGCTCTTTTGGTCAGGTGTCCACTCCCTTTCCTTTACCGGGGAGATTTTTTAACCCTTTACAGGTAAAGCAAGAAGAGAACAGCCACCAAGAGGGACTTTATTGCTAACTGGCTAGCTGGCTGTCTATAAAAAGGAGTTAGCCCCCATCCCTTCATTTATTGCACCAACTAACCAAGCTTAGCCAAATTTAGTGTCTGAAAACAAAGCAGTACAATACAGAAGAGAAAGAGTTAATATGTTACAATTCCGCAATGCAGTTCTTACAGCATTCGGTTCACTTTACACAGAAGGTGTGCTCCTGAGATATGCATCTGAGACTACATATATGAGAATATATACATATAGACTTATTTTCAGGTTAGAGAGCACTGTCTAATCACTCAAGACTAAAATTTACCAAATAGCTTTTTATTTTATTTTTCTGGTCTAATGGCGTACCTTTCTTTATCTCTGTTTTGGATATTACATTCCAAACCAGTTGCCCATTCCAAACCAATTACCCAACTTGTATCAGGACAGAGAATGAACATATCTTGCTTTTGACAGGTTTCCTATTTTCCAGTTCTGTATCTGACTTCAACTTTGCAGTGTTGTGGAATACTTGGCATGAGTGAATAGTTATGGGAAGCACATGATACCAGCCAGTTAATATAACTACCTAGCATTCACATTTAATATAATGTATACAATATCATTTCCATGCACATAATACCAATTAATATGGTGTGTATGTTTATATAACATATACATGTTGGCTAAGAGTAGTAATTTTGAAATTTCACTGGGACAGAAAAATGCAAGAAAAAGATTAGGAAGTTTATATTACAAATTCAAACTCATATACATGTTTTCTGCTATAACATAATTTTAAAATAAAATCTAAGCTTAGTTTGAATGCCTATGGGTTTTGTTTTGTTTTTTAAAGTTTTCACATCTTTATTATTGATATGTAGGTTACTTTTTTAATATTTAGCAAAGTTAAAAGGACACTGCTAAGTAATATTTTATTCTTTTAAATTTTTTCCTGTTATGTTTGTATATTCTTCCTAGGTACTGGAAAATAATTATTTCCTTTTCATATTTTGTATGATTTTTATTATTATATTGAACATATATGTTTTCCCTAAATCCTGCATTGTTATCTTAGGCAAATCTCCCATGGAAGGCCATAGGAATATAGAATTAGGCCAGTAACACTTTGGTTTGGGCATAAACCAACTTAATGTTTGGCTTCTGTTCTTCCTTGTTGTCAGCATAGCTCTGTGAATAGGGGTTATTAGTTTTTTATCTCAGAACAGAAACAATGGCGGTACCCCGGTAGCAACTCCATAGTTGGGGGTTGTCTTCCAAATTGGGGTTAAAATGGTGTGTAGAAAGGCTTTCAGTATGAAATTTCAGATTTCGTATTTTTTATATAAATTATATATCAATGTTAAGGTAAAGCCACGCAACAATACATACCCTTTTCTCCCTCACACTCAGGCCTTACTGTTACAATAGCTATCATGTACAGCAGAACACACATTATAACCTTAACCCTTCCTCCCTGGGGTTGCCAGTCTTCCAGCACCCCCTGGGCCAAACTGTCTCCTCTCAGTATACACATTACTTCACCAAAAATTCATAACTAATTGTATTAGGAGAGGTAGTTTGTTAAAGGGATGTAAAGAGGGGAAGGCTGGGGGAGGCAAAGTTAATGTTGCTGTATGATGTCTGTGGTGTATGGTAGTTATTGTAATGGGACAGTGTCGGCCTGTGGGTGGCTTAACTTTTCCTTTTTTGTGTGTGTGTGAATTTGAATCCATTATGTTTGTGTGTGTGGGGGTGTGTGCGCGCGTGCAGTAATAGAGGCAGCGGGGTGATGGGTCATTTGTGGTGCCACCTTCAGTTATATCTCTTGGCTTGAAAAGATGCCACATGTACACCTAGACGCTCGCACCCCTAGCCAGAGCCCTCTCACAACCCAACTCCCAATTTCATGAGCATTCATGGCCCGTCATACAATTTCCATACCCCTATGTGGCCCTCAGGCCAAAAAGTTTGCCCACCCCTGCTCTAGAAGTTCAAAGTATTATCTATTATATTTCAAATCCAGAGGATATTTCTCACTAGATTTTACTGTCTTTAAGGTGAGCCAAAAATAGGCTCAAATTAATAGAAATTGTTTTTTAAAGGGTTATACTGCAGTACAATAACAAGTAGTTGCTTCTGCTCCTCAGTGACTGAATGTAAAGACTAAGGTTTCACATTAATATCAACTAATTATTCAATAGAAAATAATATAATTCCATCAGATGAACAGGTTCTAATATTCTTTTAGGTACACAGAGATAGGATTATCTGACAAGACTCAAAATTGCGATACTATTTCAAATTAATAATTTACAACTGTAAACAACCAGCACCTATTTGACATTAAATCTTCACTGATGGGCAGGGGTGAAAGTAAGTCGAGTGACTTACCGGTACGCTGGGGCCAGCTCTGGCCCCTGAAAGGGCGGGGGGGGGGGCTAAGGCGGAAGGGGTGGGCTTGAGGGGGTCAGAGCCAGCCCCCACCCACCCTGTAAGGTAAGTGCTTTGCCCCTCCTTCTCCTCCTCCTTCCCCTCTCCCCCACTGGAGTAGCAGCAGCAATCGGGGCTCTGGGGTCTATTTAAAGGGCCCGGGACTCCCCTGCTTCTACTGCCCCAGTCCTTTAATTAGCCGCCGGAGCCCTGGGGAAGCGGCGGGGTTCCAGCGGCTATTTAAAGGACTGGGGTGGTAGAAGCAGGGGAGCTGCAGGCCCTTTAAGTAGCTCCCAGGGCCCTGGGGTAGCGGGGGCTCCAGGTGCCTTGCTGCCCTGGGCCTTTAAATAGCTTCCGGAGCCCTGCAATAGCGGTGGTGGGGCCCCGGCAGCTATTTAAAGGGCTGGGGTGGTACAAGCAGGGGAGCCCTGGGCCCTTTAAATAGCTGCTGGAGCCCCGCTGCCGCTACCCCAGGGCTCCAGCAGCGGAGGCTCTGGAGCCACTGCTGGGAGCCCCAGACCCTTTAAATTGCCCCCTGGGGAAGCCAGGCTGCCCCAATACGGTGCACTGGCTCTTGCAGGTATGCCGTACCGGGGCGTACCGGCTTACTTTCACCGCTGGTGATGGGAAACCAATTTTCCATCTTGTCTAGATTATTTGGATATATTTCTTCTAAAACATCTCACGAGACTTGCCATCACTGTCTTTCTATGAAAATGTACTTTTGTTTCTGCAGAAACATTATATTAATATAAAATAACATGCTGGAAATTTGAAAGTATGATTTTTGTAAAATAACCATTCTTTAATATAACCTAATATAATTTGACTTAATTCTTTCCTCTAAAATAAAACACATTGAGGTAAATTTTTGTGGTTGTAGCTGGAACTCTTGTTCAGCTTTTGTTTATTGCTAATGTAAGCTGTTCACTTCAAGACTGATTCATGCAATGTGCTCATGTCCCTCAGCGGTTTTAAATCCCACTGAATTCAATGCGAGTTGAGAACCCTACACATAACAGGGAGTGGGTTTTTAATTAAACTCATGATCGAGTCTGAATATTTAACTTTTAATGACAGGTTTCAGAGTAACAGCCGTGTTAGTCTGTATTCGCAAAAAGAAAAGGAGTCCTTGTGGCACCTTAGAGACTAACCAATTTATTTGAGCATGAGCTTTCGTGAGCTACAGCTCACTTCATCAGATACATACCGTGGAAACTGCAGCAGACTTTATATATACACAGAGAATATGAAACAATACCTCCTCCCACCCCACTGTCCTGCTGGTAATAGCTTATCTAAAGTAATCGTCAGGTTAGGCCATTTCCAGCACAAATCCAGGTTTTCTCACCCTCCACCCCCCCACACAAATTCACCCTCCTGCTGGTGATAGCCCATCCAAAGTGACAACTCTTTACACAATGTGCATGATAATGAAGTTAGGCCATTTCCTGCACAAATCCAGGTTCTCTCACTCCCTCACCCCCCTCCAAAAACCCACCCCCATACATAAAGTCTGCTGCAGTTTCCACGGTATGTATCTGATGAAGTGAGCTGTAGCTCACGAAAGCTCATGCTCAAATAAATTGGTTAGTCTCTAAGGTGCCACAAGGACTCCTTTTCTTTTAACTTTTAATTTAATCAACAACAGTCCTAAATAGCAAACACATCCTTAAAGGGAAACAAATAAAAAATCTCCCAAATGGACTGAGTTTTAGTCTCACTGTGTTTGTCTGTTGTATCCACATGTTGTGTCTTGTCTTTATATTTTAAGCTCTTTGAGCAGGGAGTGTCTCTCTGTTACATGTTTGTACAGTGAGTAGCACAATGGGGCCCTTGGCTTCTATGCACTACTGCAATACAAATAATAATAATAATAATAACAGAGTATTGAAAGAATTTCAAACAACCTGATAAGCAAGATTATTATTTTATTCTAAACTGTATGTTATTAATAAATAACAATCCCTATTCAATGCTAGAGGCTCGTGACTTAAAACAGTACAGCAACAAGTTGCTAACCATCCTTTGAGTTTGCAGTAATTAACATCAGATCCCAGACCTATTAAAACTTGAATGCTATCTAAGTGTATATTCTAGTAGACCAAAACTCTAAAGGGCTTTCCTGTTTTGTGCATGCCACCTGCACCACTTAGGTAGATGGTTACTAATTCCCCCTTGAGTTAAATGAGTTCTATTTCCATGCACAAAAAGAGACCCTTTAAAAAAAATTGGTCTCTTATGTGTCTGCGGCAATACAATTCTGTCAGATTGGTAGGAGGTTTTTTTGCTGTTATTATACCTTCCTGAATTCTGCCCATGCTACTCATAGAATTCAGTTCCTTACATTACTGTATAAGATTTATAAGTTAACTGTATGGTTCTTGGTTTAGTACTTGGTTTGCCTAAAGCAATCTTTTTTGGAAAATCAAATAAATATAAACAATCTGAAAAAATTCCTGGCAAAGAACTGGAGGTATCTCAACTAGTAAAAATAAAGATTACATGTCAAAATCTGATCTTAATTTAACTGGTGTAAATCCCCAAAACTTCATGGAAGAAAAGTAATAGGAGAAGTTGAGACGGAAATCGAATGGAATATTGTAAATTTTTGTAGAGGATTTATAGCACAACTTTTTTTACTGATCAATTAAAGCATTGAAAGAACTGTAAGCATTCCTTTTTGCTTATGCTGCTGACAAATCATAATGTTTAGAACAGCAAGAAAAATTTCTTAGACTTTATAAAACAAATTAAGTTTCTGGAGTAAACGTGTAATTTCCACTGAAGTCAAAGAGAATATGTAGAGGGCTGTAGCATTTATATTATTGATGGATTGATATTACCAATGGTATCTTAAACCATAGTAACCTGTGCCAAAGGTTTGCACTCCCTAAGGACTATAGTATTAGAATTAGCAGGGCAAGAACCACCATTAGAAATGTCATTAGGTCTGGAGACTCTAGGAACACACAAGAAATGATAGCAGTGACCTCAACGGCATTCACAAGTTATCAGTCTTCTCTTTATTAAAAACCTTACTACATAGATATTCAATGCCAGAGTTATAGATACATAGACAAGGTGGAGCAACGCCATAAGATGTCCAGCGTCAGTGTTTTCATACTGACATCCACAAAGGTACCATAAAGATGGGTGGCTTTCTCAATAGGTGGTCATCTGTGGAATATTTCCTGATGTATTCTTTTTCCCTATTCATGCTGGGGAACCCCTTTTATGCTGTGTTACACTCATGCCTGTAACCTGTATGCATATGTATGACGGTTCCAACCCCTTTTCCCTTATTGGGACTTCTACACCCCATGAAATCTGGAGTGACCCACTTCTTATACACTATCCTCTTAGTTCCTCTTATTTTCATTAGCATTTACATCATCAAGTCGCCATGCTGATCTGTGGTTGTTGCAGAATTTTACAATCAGGTATCTTGTGATATTGACAGGTGCATTATGGCATATTTTCCCAAACATCATCTATTAGCATGTTTTACACTAATCTTGTATGTCTAGTGGTACAGGGTTACTCCTGGGTAAGCTCCTCATGTCAAGCCTTCTTAAGGCCTAAGACCTAATGTGGCTAAGCTAAACTCTTACAAGTCTCAGTCTGCAGGTCTTGCATTACATCGTTACTTTGCTTATATACCTAATATACATTCATCACTCATAAATACTTAGGCAACCTTATACCCCTACAATACTATCCTACTTATACCTATACCTACAACTTAAATCTATTAATCACATATTAATTACATATGAATTAACCACAACAATAGATAACACAATTACATGATTTTTATAAGGTGATTAGCTATTGGGCTAAGTTTAGCTCAGTATATGCTGATGGCTGAAATGTGGATGTATGCAGAATAGAATATGGCATATTCTTTTTCAAGAGGCCTGTAAAGAAAATCAGTTAAATATGATGGATGTGGCTTTAACATGCACTGGCATTATAGATGGATATTTTCCAGACTTCTTCTGTAGCTGTAAATATGTAACTGACTGTAACTCTCCTAGAAAATGTAAACGAATGCTATCAGATTAGATGTGAAAGTTTATTATTTCTTGATGTCCACTGTTGGAATAGGCACACTCTCCCTTATATTTTTAATATGTTCTGCTCAGCTAATTAAAGTTAAAATGTGGAGTTGGATACATTCATATCAAGTTATCTGCACTATTAGTTACATGTTGGTTGGTTGATTTAACCACATTAAATAGTCATCATTTTTTAGTTTTGTCAGCTTAGCTGCTGCCAACAAAGATTTGTCAGAAGTTGGCAGGTTTTTCTTCTGTCTGTGTTTAAAATTCTTGTTTTTACAGTTGTGGCTGTGTTTTTGTTTTAAAGGTTGGAAGGCACTTACCCAAGCACCCTGCAGTCAGCCACCTCTCCATGAGTCCGGAATGTCAAGATAATTCACTGCTAAAAAGGGATGAACAAAACCATGAACTTCATACTCCTCCTCTGAATAGTAACTTCTCGGGATATAACCAAAAGGTAGACAAGAATGGCTGCAATTTCTTAAAATTTTAAGTTCTAAAAATGTGTGCTCTCACTTATTAGACAAGTATGGTGATGATCTTTCTGAAATAATCTCTTTGGCATACTGTCTAGACACAGGAGTTTATTAAAAAAATGTCTAGTATGAGTGTTTTTTAAATAGTTTACTTTCACATCAAGGCATCAGATACGGAGGTCATTAATTAATCTATTTATCTCTGTGATGAAGAATCACATACTATTATTAGGTTTCAGAGTAACAGCCGTGTTAGTCTGTATTTGCAAAAAGAAAAGGAATACTTGTGGCACCTTAGAGACTAACCAATTTATTTGAGCATGAGCTTTCGTGAGCCACAGCTCACTTCATTATTAATGCATCAAAATTTGGACTTAAATTTTATACTTTTTAGAAGTAATTTCTTCAGTCTCTGGTCTCAGTTTTGCCCCTCCAGTTCACAGAAACCTGTTTTTTGGGTGGCGAGGCTGAAATTCTCCTTGGCCTGAGCATATGACTGGAAGAATTGCAATTTTTCTCCAGCTGACCATCTAACAAAAGAGGAACAGAGACTATTTTAAAAGGGGTTCATTCCCACTGCCAGAACGAGAAGGCTTAATGAGAGGAGAGGAGGAAGGAGGGATTCTGCCTTCCCTGAGAACTTAGACCAAACCTGGAGACTCACAAAAGGAAGTGAGACCAGAGTAAGGGAGATTGCATTCGGGAGTATGTTTTCCATAGATTTGTAACACTCCTGTGCTTTTTAAGAGTAAAGTAAGTGTGTGTGTGTGTGTGTGTGTATGTATGAGAGAGAGAGAGAATATGTGAAATTCTTTTGCAAAGCCTTTTTCCCTTACTTTATCTGCCACGTGTCCCCAAACAGTTAAATTATTAACCAACGCGCCCATGAAGTTGCAGTTCTGTGGGTGTGTGCATAAGCAGCTGGGAAATCTTGAGAGGTTCAGCAATGGTTTCAGGGCCAAGGGTGACCACCTGCAAGAGGGACTTAGCAGGGTCTGTAATAATGATCATCTGATCTGACCCCCTGCATAACACAGGCCACAGAACTTCACCTAGTAATTTCCTTATCAGTCCCATAGCTGCTATAGAGTATCTTTTAGAAAGATGTCTAGTCTCAACTTAAAGACTTACTGTGATGGAGAATCCCGATAGGATTACCATATTTCAAGTTCTCAAATAGAAGACACTGCTAGGGCAAATGGGAGCTAGAGGAAAAGGAAGGTTAGACTTTCTATTGCGATACAATACTATGCCACCCTTACTTCTGTGCTACTGCTGGCAGCAGCCACCACTGTCCAGCCGCCCAGCTCTGAAGGCAGCGCCACTGCCAGCAACAGCGCAGAAGTAAGGGTGGCAACACCATACCGTGCCACCCTTAGGTGCTGCCTTCAGAGCTGGGTGGCTGGAGCCAACTCTGAAGGCAGTGCTGCCGCCAGCAAAGAGGACCAAAAAAGAGTCATGTCCAGGAAAACTTGGACGTATGGTAACCCTAATCCTCCATATCCCTAGGTAAGTGATGCCAATGTTTAGTTGCCCTCGCTGTTAAGGATTTGTGCTTTATTTCTAGTCTGAATTTGTCTAGCTTCAGCTCTCAAATCTTATTCTGCCTTTATCTGCTAAATTAGAGAGTCCTACTATCAGGTATTTCTTCCCCATGTAGGTACATGCAGACTATGATCAAGTCACCTTGTAATGTTTTCTTGGATAAACTAAATAGCTTGAACTGCTTAAGTATCTGACCATTAGACATATTTTCCAGACCACAGATCGTTCTTGTAGCACTTTTCTGAACCCTTTGCAGTTTTTCAACATCCTAATTGCAGTATGTACACCAGAACTGGACACAGTATTCCAGTAATGGTCTTGCTAAGGCCATAGATAGAGGTAATACAACATCCCTTTTTCTGCTTGATATTCACCTGCTTATACATTCAAGAATTACATTAGCTCTCTTAGCTACTGGGAACTCATGATCAAGTGGTTTCCTTCGATGACGTTTAAGTCTTTCTCATTGTCACTGCATTGCAGGGCACATCTTGTGTGACCCACATTCTTTGTTTTTAGATATATGACTTTCCATTTGGCTGTGTTAAAATGAATGTTTTTTTAAAAAGAGCCCACTTTCTTAAGTGATGCAGGTCATTCTATATAATTGACCTGTACCCATCATTCTTTACCATTCCACCAATTTTTCTTAGCTTAGTTGCTTCTCCCTTCTTCTCATCACAAATAATCCCCACACCCTTCCTCCTCAGAGCTATTGCCCTTTGTCTTGCCTTATGTTTGCGTTAATTAGAGTATAATTTCTTTGGGGTATGAATGTTTGCTCTGTTTTGTAAAAACTATGTACATTAATGATATACATGGTTTTTTAAATTAGAATAGTAATAAACAAGCTTTCTCAGTTAGCCCCTCTGACCTTTGCAGTTCTCTCTCCTTGGAAAGCCTAGGTCTAGCAATCTTCAGGGCATAATGCAATATGCATTTATCTTGTTTCTCTTGTGTTTTTATTTTTGTTTTAATCTCTACACTGGAAACGTCTAGTTACCCTGGCAACAAGTGCTGTAGAAATGAGCACAATTTCTAGTTTATTATATGTATCAATATTAATATTATCATTTTAAGCATAAAAGCTAAGATATTTAGGATTTTATTTCACATGTCCTACCTGGCACCTAAGTTTTCAAAAAAATGTTTGTCTCTCATTGGGTCAAGATTTAAAGGAAGCATACAAAGTACCTGCAAAATCCCATGCTTGTATATGCAGACTAGTTAACTGTTTGAATAGTCATGCACTTTACTATCCTTCTGCCTGTTTGCATGCATATATGCAGGTTTTTGTGAGTAATGCATATTATGAAAATTTAGCCCCATTTGTCTTCAAATAATTTTTTGAAATGATTGGTTCTTAGGGGAAATGCAGATTTGAAAACAACAAATAAATAATATGTTTGGATGAAAATAATTTTAAATGCAAATATTATTTTTATAATCCTCCCCCACCCTGGTTTTAAAGCAAAGAGTGTAGGATTTCAAATAATCTAAAATGGTCTTTTGTTAGTTACAATTATTTAATCTAAAATACTGCATCAATTGAATGTTTATATTTCTTATATGGTGGATATTACTTGTAAAACTTATAGTTAGTTATTAAATAATATTGAAATGTTTCTGTATATTTTAAAGACCAAATTTTATATCTGATGTATTATTTGTATTTATAAACTCTTTTTGTTTTGGTTCCAGAAACTTCAGGAGGAAAATACTAAATTAAAGCATGAACTAGAAGATTTAAGGTATTAATATTCAGTAGTTTATGGCTGGTAGTAAACGGCTACAAGAAGGAGCTCACATTGCTATGGGGCGGGGGAAGAGAGAGCAAGAAAGAAATTTACAACTGAAACTCCCCTCCCCCTGCTTTTCTGTCTCTAAAGAAAGCAGCAGTACCATTTACATGTTAACTGATAACTTCTATAAGGTAAAGTTTTTATATATATGTATTTCAGAGTCAGTTATGTTATTGATTCTGATTTAATCTCTCTTCCAAGTGATTTAAGATTCTAGCAGGGGACATTAACACTGATCTAAATGCAGAATTAAAGACTAGCGTATAGTCACTGTGCATGCTCATTTCAGAGGAAAACAGAGTTGTAACTTGAAAATCACATGTGCTATTGCAGATAAAATGAGGGTATGTGTCTGAAGAACTACTTGTGCTTGCTTCCCAGTTAAAGGGACAGGAGGAAGCCTCGTAAGAGCTGTTTCTTAATTAGAACTGGTTGGAAAATTTTCTCAAGTGTTTTACTAGAAAATTCCATTTCAATTAAACTGATTTTTTTTTGCAAAATCTTATTGATTTTGATGAAATTTCCCATGAAAACAAATATTTCCACAATGAAAAATTTTTCATTTTAGAAAATTTTGTTTAAAAAAAATTCAAATTTGTTTCAAAACGAAATGTTTCTTTAGAAATGTGTTTTTTCACTTTTATATTTTTATGTATTTACATTTTTATATTATTTCATAACATGTCAATACATAAAAGGGCCTTGTATGTCCAGCTAGATTTCATTCAGGTCTCTATCTTGGTCTATTTGATCCTTTTTGCAGAGGTTGGGATGGGCAAGGGCTCCATCTCAAAGAAAGAAACATGGTCAGCCCTCAACAGAAGGGGGGCCACACAATCTCTCTCTCACCTAAACAATGGGACAAATAATGAAAAAAAACAATAACAGGAGGGGATCACAGGTTCAAAAAAGGGATGCAGAAGGGAAAACACTGAGTAGATAACTCTTAACAGTGCCCACTGCTACAAAAAAGAATCAAGAGAATCAGGAAACACTGCCCAGGGAATTCAGTCCAGACCTCTGTCTCAGTTTGATTCATGGATAGGTGCATAATATGGGCCATACAGTTTCATGTCAGGGGCACAGCAGTCCAAACAATGAACATTCACCCTTTACCTTACATTTCCTGACTGTATGTGCAGTTTTGCAAATTGAGGCTGCAAGTGTGATCTGTGCTTCAGAATAATTTCTAGCATTGCATCAAAATGTTTTAGGTAAATGTCATCTTGTGGGATTTTTTATTATACTTGGCTTCATAATATGTAGTGTAATATTTTGTTTCCTAGAAGTCAGTATGCCCAGCTTATAGAAGAAAGGAAGAGTGAATGTTTTGATGAAAGACGTGTCCGTCTTTTGAAGGCACAAGTAATGCAGCTGGAGAGGCAGGTAATAATGTGACACTAGGAAATAAGAACTAGTTTGTATTTCAGATAATCTTTTTTTCTTCTGAAACTGCTTGCTCTAATGTGGAAATAGAATTTTTGTTCACAGGTAGGTGTACAATAGTAGATCCCCAGCATTGTGGTCCATGCTTCTAGCACAAGGCTGGAAAGAACTCCATGAGTATAGACTTACGGTATGCAGTGTAGTTGTAGCCGTGTTGGTCCCAGGATATTAGAGACAAAGTGAGTGAGGCAATATCTTCTATTGGACCAACTTCTGTTAGTTAGAGAGACAAGCTTTCATATAAAAGGAGTACTTGTGGCACCTTAGAAACTAACAAATTTATTTGAGCATAAGCTTTCGTGAGCTGCAGCTCACTTCATCGGATGCTTATGCTCAAATAAATTTGTTAGTCTCTAAGGTGCCACAAGTACTCCTTTTCTTTTTGCGGATACAGACTAACACGGCTGCTACTCTAAAAGCTTTCAAATGTGGCTTGAAATCTTGTCTCTCACCAATAGAAGTTGGTTCTCACCCACCTTGACTCTCTCTAGATTTATAGGACAGGACAGTTCTTCCTTCACACCCAGCAGCAATCCATTAACACTAAGGAGATATAGTGTTGCCTGTCTATTATCTGGCTGTTCTTTTTTCATTTGTAATAGCAGAGCTCACACTGCTGCTCTATCATTCAGAAAAAGCTGTCTGAAGCTGATACATTTGGAATTTTCCTGAGATTTTCCTTAGGATTTCAATTAATCTGCAAACCCCACAAGAAAATGTAGTTCTGTAGACCTCCAAAATATTGAACAAATGAACAAATTTTTATAATTAAAGTAGTCCCAATTTCTAATTAGATATACATATATCGTTTGCAGTGTTGTAGCCATGTTGGTTTCAGGATATTAGTAAGACAAGTTGTGAGAGGTCAGCTCTTTTATCAGACCAACTTCTGTTGGCGAACGAGACAAGCTCTCGAGCTACACAGAGCTGAAGAATAAAAACTTTAATTTTGTCACTAAAAAAAGCCTGATATACTAAACATGTCCTTTTTGAACAAGAAGATGCCATTTTTACGTAATACTTTAGAGTGGAACACGCTTTAAGAGGTTGAAGGTTGAGCTCAAGCTATCTGACAGCTACTTTCTACACCTTATATAAATGTGAAAAGTTTGAAAGCCCTTTCAATATGTCTTCACCAAGAGAAAAGAAATTGAGAGCTTAAGGCTATGAAACTGTATTTGTAACCTACATAAAAGGGCCTTGTAAGTGGATAAGAAGGATAATTGAACAGTGAGATGGAAATTTTTAGCATGATGCTCAGGGATTTAGATGCATTAACATTAATGGCACCTAATGTCTAAATCCTATCACTGAAAATTTACTCCTTGGCATTTCAGTTACCTACCAAGTCCTAGTTGAGTATATGAGAACCAAGAATAGCCACAAACAGTGATATTTATTTTGAATTTTTGTTCATGGTAGTTTGTGTCTGTCCTGTATAGGTTCTTACACCATGTTCATCACTGTAGCATCTGAGAGCCTTCCAGTAGTGCATTGAGCACCATGACTAACATTTTTCTGTGTGTGTCCCACACTTAGCAGAATGGAGTCCTGGTCCCCCTCTTAGGCAGTGCTGCCATACAAATAGTGAATAATAATATCTGTCACAAACTTGTGCTCTTACCTGATTCCCAAGGGAAGAAGTTTATGCAGTGGAGTGTTTTGTTTTGAAATTCACACACGCGCACACACACACACACATTGGCTATATGTCTATCTTACAGATTGCAAGGGCCTGGACGTGGACCTTACACTTAGAGCAGAAAGTGGTGAGGTTTTGGTTCCTGGGGGAATTCATTCCGCTGTTTTGGGCTGACTCCCAGAAAATCTCTGTCTCATGCACAGATGATTCTGGTCTGTATTGTAGGAAGTTCTATTCTGCATCACTTTCCTAGCATTTTGATATAATCACATTTTGTAATGTTATTAAAATTCATTACGTTGTGGAGGGCTTGCACCTGGAACCCACACAGTAACACTGAACATGAAAAGTGCAGCATAGGAGTGTCTGCCCTGTATATTGCAGTGGTAGATTCTGCCACAACTTCAGAAAAGTCTACTTGAAAGGGAGTGTTGGGAGAACAGCCACTGAACCTGCAGTCCCCTCTAGGTGGTACTGCTGGGGAAGCTGTAATTCACAGTCATTCATAATGACAAAGAATAGTCCTGGCATGAGGAGAAGACAGAGAAACCTGGTGGTTAGGGAACTTACCTAGAATGTAGGAGACCAAAGTTCAAGTACCTGCTCGAAGTGATTATCAGTTTTTTTTTTTTAATAAAAAATGGTTACAGTTTCAGCTGGAGAAATTGAAAGAAACCTACTCCAGAATATCCCATAGGCTAAGGCACTCTCCTAAAATGTGGGAGACCCCAGTTCAAACCTTTTTTCCATATCAAGGGGGAAGTTGAACCTGGATCTCCCTCATTCCTGGTGATTGCTCCAATCACTGGGTTAAAGATTATAAGGGGGGCCACACATACCAACACTGCTCGGTATCTTAGTCCCACTCCCTGAAAAATTTGGGGTCTGAAACAAGTCAGCAAATTCATGTCAAAATCATGAATTGTTTTGGGTTGCCCAAAACTCCATTTTTTTGAAAATAAAGTATTAGGCCAAAATATTTTTGGCCAGTTCTGGTTGTAGGTGGGATGAAGATGCCAATTGTTTGAAACTGAATTAAAACAAAAATTTGACTTAGAGAATTTGATGCCCACTCACTGGTGGAATGGATAGGTGAGAGGGGTACAGGGATTTTCTCTAAAATACACTGATTGGTTCTGTAATTTTTAGGAAGACTCACATAGACAGACTTATAAAGCCAAAGATCCATTTGCCTTTTTGAAGGTTATTTGCAATAAACAGAACTAACCACTTAAAAATAAAAAGCTGCTTCAGGCAGTCATTGTATTACTTTTTCTGTACTTTGGTATACTTGTTCATGTACTATTTTCCCATGATAACTGAGCTCTCTATTTTATTAGATGAGATAAAGCTACTCAATGAATGAATGAATGAATTAAAAGCATAAAAAAAGTTCTTGAGGGGGGGAAATGACAAATTATAAGGATAATAAGCAGTAAGATAATAAATAATATCTGAGCAGAATGCTTCATAAAATGTATTTGCAGAAGAAAAATAAACACTCTGAATATGCATTTAGACATAATTTTATTAATAATTTTCCAATAGGGGGTCCTACTTACAGAAGGATTAAGTTCTCGAGCAGTCCTTATGCTGGAATTAAAGAATTCCCTAGAGTCTCTTAGTGAGAAACTCAGGTAAGGAAATAGAGGGAACATTTGTATGTTTTGCCATTTTATTTGACGAAATTTGCCCTAATGCTGATGTCCTACACCAGGGCCTCGGTGGACACTGTAAATCCAATGTTAAGGGCTTTAAATATGATATAGGGGCTTGTGCGGGCCCTCTACATAGGTATAAATGTCACCTTTTACTCTTACTAATATGTGCATCATGGCCTTATTCAGAGTGGGATTTATGCCCTAGGTAAATTAGAATAGTAGAAATTGTCTGTCTGAACTTTGAAGATTAAACTGTCTTTTAAACCTTATTTCCCATAGCATTTGCTCTCCCCATTTACTTTTTATCCTACAAGAATTTGTTACAGAAAAAATAGAATGATATTGGGCCCAAAACAGAGTCCTTTGGGATCTCACTTGATTCTTCTTCTGAACTTGACAACTAATCAGTAGTTGCTCTTATTTTTTAAAAAAATATATTTTCTGTGTAGTCAGTTGCGTATTCATCTTATGCTCAATCTGCATTTCACTAACTATGGGGAGGGGCTGTGGAACAATATTCAATGCCTTACTCAAGCTGAAGTGTGTACTGAGTCAGATTTTTAGTGTGGTCTCTCCTTTTCTACATGTAGCTTTTTGTAGATGGTCTCTTTCACATATGTGTTTGCATGGTATAATTTTTGTGCAGAAATTATAGAATTGACGTATACAGATTTCATTTGCATTTGAAGGCTACAGTACACAAAAGAGAGTGCACACAATAGCTGCACAAATAGAGGGCAAATTTAGCCCCCTTTGGAATCTGGTCTGTCAGGTATGTATTTGTTCCTATAACTCTTCTCGTGTACCATTTGAAACCTCAGGGTGCACTTACATAACTATTTTAAAAAATACATATAAAAATATACCTGACTTGACAAATATGGATATTAACCCTTACACAAATTTCTCTCTCTCATTCCCCACCGCAAGAAAAACCCTCTCCATTTGGCCATATCCTCAAAAAAATTAAGAAATCCTGAATAAATAGGCTGAGCTTCACAGCATGGCAACAAAAATGATTAGGGGACTGGAACATATGATTTATGAGGAGAGGCTGAAGAAACTGGGATTGTTTAGTCTGCGGAAGAGAAGAATGAGGGGGGATTTGATAGCTGTTTTCAACTACCTGAAAGGGGGTTCCAAAGAGGATGGCTCTAGACTGTTCTCAGTGGTAGCAGATGACAGAACAAGGAGTAATGGTCTCAAGTTGCAGTGGGGAGGTTTAGGTTGGATATAAGGAAAAACTTTTTCACTAGGAGGGTGGTGAAGCACTGGAATGTGTTACCTAGGGAGGTGGTGGAATCTCCTTCCTTTGAGGTTTTTTTTTGAGATCAGGCTTGACAAAGCCCTGGCGGGGATGATTTAGTTGGGGATTGGTCCTGCTTTGAGCAGAGGGTTGGACTAGATGACCTCCTGAGGTCCCTTCCAACCCTGATATTCTATGATTCCATGATTCTATGACCTAAATGTAATCTAAATGTGGTACTGCTGGACAAGAGGGAATGTGTTCCAGAGCAGAGGTAATTCATCAGAAAATATTAAAGACTTTCCTACCGTTTTGAAATCCATCTCTTCCTTCTACTTTATAGAAATAAGAACAGCCATACTGGGTCAGACCAATGGTCCATCTAGTCCGGTATCCTCCCTTCTGACAGTGGCCAGTGCCAGATAATTCCAAGGGGATGAACAGAACAGGGCAAATACCAGTGATCCATCCCCAGCTTGTGGCAGAAGGAGGTTTAGGGACACCATGAACATGGGGTTGCATCCCTCATTATTAGCCATTGATGGACCAATCCTCTGTGAATTTATCTAATTTTATTTTGAATCCAGTTATACTTTTGGCCTTCACAACATCCCTTGACAATGAATTCCACAGGATGACTGTGTGTTATGGGAGAAGTACTTTCTTCTGTTTGTTTAAATCCTGCTGGCTATTAATTTAATTGGATTTAGTTCTTGTTTTATGTGAAGGGGTAAATAGCACTTCCCTATTCGCTTTCTCCACACTATTCATGATTTTATAGACCTCTATCATATCCTTAGTCATTTCTTTTCTAAGATGAACAGTCCCATTCTTTTTAATCTCTCCTATATGGAAGCTGTTCTATATGCCTAATAATTTTCATTGCCTTTCGCTGCACCATTTCCAGTTCTAATACATCCGTTTTGAGATGGGGTGACCAGAACTGCAGTATTCAAGGTGTGGGCATATAATATTTTCTGTTTTGTTGCCTATCCCTTTCATAATGGTTCCTAATGTTCTGTTAACTTTTTTGATTGCTGCTGCACAACGAGCAGATATTTTCAGAAAACTGTCCACAATGAGTCCAAGATCTCTTTCTTGAGTGGTAACAGCTAATTTAGACCCCATCATTTTGTATGTATAGTTGGGACTATGTTTTCCAATATGCATTACTTTGCACTTACCGACACTGAATTTCATCTGCCGCTGTTTTGTCCAGTTACTCAGTTTTGTGAGATCCCTTTGTAACTCTTTGCAGTCAATTTTGGATTTAATATCTTGAATAATTTCATATAATCTGCAGATTTTGCCATCTCACTGTTCACCTCCTTTCCAGATCATTTATGAATATGTTGAACACAACTGGTCTCATTACAGATCCAGAGAACCCCACTAATTTCCTCACTCTATTGTGAAAACTGACCATTTTTGCTATACTTTGTTTCCTATCTTTTAAGCAGTTGCTGATCCATGAGGACCTTCCCTCTTATCCCAGGACTGCCTAATTTGCTTAAGAGCCTTTGGTGAGGGCCCTTGTCAAAGGCTTTATGAAAGTCCAAATACGTTGTATCAACTGGATCTCCTTGTCCTCATGCTTGTTGACTCCCTCAAAGAATTCTAATAGATTGTAAGACATGGTTTCCCTTTCCAAAAGCCATTTTGACTCTTCCCCAATATACCATGTTTATCTGTGTGTCTGATAATTCTGTTTTTTACTATAATTTCAAACAATTTGCCTGGTACTGAGGTTAGGCTTACCGGCCTGTAATTGCCAGGGTTGCCTATGGAGCCTTTTTAAAAAATCGAGATGATGTTAGCTACCCCACAGGCTGATTTCAGTGATGATATTCCTTCCATAGTTAGTAATTCTGCAATTTCATATTTGAGTTCCCTCAGTTCTCTTGGGTGAGTACCATCTGATCCTGGTGACTTATTACTGTTTAAATTATCAGTTTGTTCCAAAAAACTTCTCCATTGACACTCCAATCTGGGACAGTTCCTCAGATTTGTCACCTAAAAAGAATGGCTTTGGTGTGGCGATCTTCCCCACATCCTCTACAGTGAAGACCAATGCAAAGAATTCACTTAGCTTCTCAGCAACAACCTTGTCTTCTCTGAGTGCTCCTTTAGCACTTCAATTGTCCAGATGCCCCAGTGAGTGCTTTGCAGGCTTCTTGCTTCTGGTCTATTTAAAAAAAATGCTGTTAGGTTCTTGAAATTCTGTTTCGCTCTGCCATATCGTATTTTTGCACTTAACTTGCCAGAGTTTATGCTCCTTTCTATTTTCCGCATTAGGATTTGATTTCCGATTTCTAAAGGATGCCGTTTTGCCTCTAACTGCCTCTTTTGCTATGTTGGTGGCATTTTTTGGTTCTCTCTTCTTTTTTTTATTTGGGGCATATGTTTAGTTTGAGCTCCTATTACAGTGTTTTTAAATAGTTTCCATGCCATTTTCAGGCATTTCACCCTTGTGACTGTTTCTTTTAATTGCCATTTATCTAGCTTTCTCATTTTTGTGTAGTTCCCTTTATGAAGTTAAATGCTGCTGTGGTGGGTTTCTTTAGCATTTTCCACCCTGCAAGGATGTTAAATTTAATTACATTATGGTCGCTATTACTGAGCAATTCAGCTATATTCACCTCTTAAACCAGATCCTGTGCTCCACTTCAGATTACATCTAGAATTACTTCTCGCCTTGTGGGTTCCAGTACAAGCTGCTTCAAGAAGCAGTCATTTATGGTGTCTAGAAATTTTTTCTCTGCATCCCTTCCTAACATGACACATACCTACTCAATAAGAGGATATTTGAAATCTCCCATTATTATTATGCCTTTGTAGCATGTCTCATCTAACTGAGCATTTCACAATCACCATTGCTATCCTAGTCAGGGTTTCCTGCTGCTGTACTCTTATTGTTTGTTTAGGAGTATAGCAGTATAGTCAGGGGTGAAAGTAACAAGACTTACCAGTACGGGGGCCTGGCTCTGGGCCCCCAGAAGGGGTGGGGCCAAGGGTGGAAGGGGCGGGGCTGGGGTCAGCCTTCCCCAGCCAACTCATCTGTGCTGCCTGGCCCATGTTGCCCGGGGCTCTGGTGGAGATTTAAAAGGGCCTGGGGCTCCAGCTGTTGCTGTGGTAGCAGTGGCGATGGCAGCTGGGAGCCCTGGGCCCTTTTAAATCACCAGGCCCTGGGGCACCTGCCGTCAGTGGCCCTGCTAGCAGGGTCCCTACTGGCAGGGCTGCTGACGGGGTGGGGTGTGTTTAAAAGGGGCAGCGATGAATGTCGGCTGCATAGGGGCTGGTACTGGTGGCCACTTCTTACCAGTATGCCGTACCGGACCGTATCGGCATACTTTCACCCCTGAGTATAGTATTATTGTTCAGTAAAATTCATTAATGAAAGTATATTACATTTTAGAGATGTTATATCATATGCAAATGAAAAAAATTGAAAGTTTTTTTTTTTTAATTATGTGCTTAGAATTTTCATTAGTATAAACTATTAAAACAGGTTAAATATTATAATAATAGGCCCTGGTACTCTCTATAAGGTTTGCTCAGATGGAGGTCTACACTCACGCATATCTAATAGCAGAACTGGGGCCATAGAATAGATTTTAATGAAGGGACAGGCTGTTAGCTGAGAGGACAAAGACGGATGCTCTGAGGAAGTTGCAATGATGTCTTCACAATCTGTCACTGATGAGACAGGGTATTTATTTAGAGTAAAAATCTGTAAAAATCTTTCTGTTCAGATTTGCTGAGGTCCTCTATTTACAGCTGAAATTAAAGAATTACAAAAATGTTTCATTTTTTGGTTTTCTTTCAACCATCTCTTAGTGCCTAAAATGCTGTTATAAACCTCTTATGGAACTAAGTTACATGCAGCAGGACAGCATGGTGTTTGGTCTATATTGAGTATGTTGATTATTTCAATTTAAACCTTATAAGGCACCCATACACCAAACAAATACTTGCTGAAAACTATAATAAAAATAATAAAATGGTATGAGTGAAACTACCTAGTCAAAGAATTCCAGTGTCCCTAATGCAAATTTAGTACTTGATTGCAACCTAAGAGATACCTCAACAGTAATGTATTATAAAGCATTCTGTTATATGTTGTAATGTAAGCAGTCTTTGGATTTTCAAGTGTTAAAATAAATGTAAATGTGAGATGTCTTACTTCTGCTGCAGTATTCCACCCCTCGTAGCCAATCAGGATTCTGAAATATTCTAAGAGATTAATAAGATTGGTGCTATTTTACTAAGGGTATGGCTACACTACGATAATTATACTGGCATAACTATGTCAGTGTAGTTATGCTGGCATAAACCTGTAGTATAGGCGCAGCCTACACCAATGGAAGGGGTGTTTCTGACCGAGGAGGAACACAACTTCCCTGAAGTTAGCTATATGGATGGAAACATTCTTCCATCGACATAGCTGCATTGACACTGGGGTTTAGATCAGCACTGTTTTATATCCATACCCCTGACTGACCTAGCTATGTCAATCCAACTTTAAAGTGTAGGCAAAGTCTTATATTTCTTAGGAACAGTCGGGGATCCTGGATGCCTGTTAGTAAACATGTGATAATTAAAAATAAGATCTAGCAGACAATTAGATTGGGGAACACTAGGGTTTCTTAAATATTTCAAAGGATCAAAGAACTTATATAGCACATTGTTATCTAGCCTAAACTGTGCTTTCCAAACATACTTTTAAAATCTGTATTCAGTTTATCTGTCTAGTATGTCTAAATATAAATGCACCTCTGATTTATAAAGAGGCTTGCTTTAGTCTCTACAAAATCTGCATTGACATAACACAACTGGAAAAAAAAACTTGATTTCTTTAAAACTTCAAAATAGATTTTGCTTCAGATGCTTAGCTTTTGAATCTATTCTAAATGAGTTGTGGTTGCAAATATTGTTTTGTGCACAAATATGAAACTGTACATAATATAGCTTTACTATATATATGAACATATATGTATACATATTTTTTTAAAACACAGGTCTTTACTTGACTTTGAAAACCATTCCTCTGAAGTACCAGTTGCCCGAGCTGAACTTACACAAATGATTGAAATATGTCAGGCCCTGAGAAACAGGCTGCAAAGAAGCCATCAAGTAAGTTGTTACTATATCAGGATTTTATGTTAACTTCTCTTGTTTTGTTCACTTATTGTTTTAAAGTTTAGGTTGTGGGTTGTTTGTAGTTATCATAATTTGGATTGTGCTTTTAAATACTTATTGCCATAATAAAAAGTTTAACACAAAATTTCCTTGCCTTCTGAGTTGATTTCTAGTTTCAGCAACATTTTGATGATGTATAAGGAAACAGTTCTCTTTTTTCCCCACAGAAAGTTAATTTCCCCTTCCAGAAATCAAACGGAGGTTTTCATTTTGTATCTTTACATCACCAAGTAATAATGGTACTTTTGTTAAGACGCTTGGCTTTCAAAAAGGTAGGCATGTAATATGAACATAAGAACATGAGAATGGCAATACTAGGTCAGACCAAAGGTCCATCTAGCCCACAGTGGCCAATGCCAAGTGCCCTAGAGGTAATGAACAGAACATGTAATCATCAAGTGATCCACCCCTGTTACCCATTCCCAGCTTCTGGCAAACAAAAGCTAGGGACACCGTCCCGGCCCATCCAGGCTAATAGCCATTGATGGACCTATCCTTCATGAACTTATCTAGTTATTTTGTGTATCTTTGCATAATCATTATAGAGATTGCCAAAGATATTGACTATGGTGGACAACCCAAGAGCAATGGCATGTGTAAATTGTTAATGGAAACACAATCTTCCTTGTAGTCTATCTTACCCAACAGTTAGGGAGAACAAAACATAAAGTATTCATATCAAGACAGATATAAGCATCGCAGCACATTGCATACGAGAAATCACCTTTCATTTGTGGATTGAGAAATATCCAAACATTGCAAACATTTATGCACATGCTTAATTTTAAGCATGTGAGTATTTTCACTTTTTTCAGTGGAACTGCCCACGTGTTTTAAATTAAGTACGTGGTTCTCTTTACATAATTTCATTGGATAGCTGGATATCTAAGTATAAGCATGACTTCCTGAGCCTGGAGGATGTTATAATAAGTCTGAATCTATTAAGTCTAAACCTGCACATTTGTATATAGTCCATAAATTAAACATATCTCTCCCTAATTGATTAATTACATCTGGTAAAATACCAGACTGATGACTGTTGAATGTAAATAAGATGAAGAAAGGAAACATTTGTTCCCACAGAGCTGGAAAAGATATTTATGATTATTTGTGCAAAATCACTTTAGCATTTGTGATCCCTTTAACACCTCCTCTCCATGAATATTAGTATGAGGGCTTTGTTTTGTTTGTTTGCAAAAATGTTCACTGGAAGAAAAGGTGGCTGGAATACTCATATATGTGTTAGCATAAACCTTCATGCCACAAATGACCAATTCAAGCCCTCTGCCTTTAACAGAAGTTGTAGTCATCTAATTATGGAGTAGGAACCATAGCATACAACTTAGGTTAATGATCACACAAGGCAAATACAGTAGATTCAGCTTATTAGCAGCCCCTTAATTGCCAGCAAAAAGTTGTCTTTATCCGGCAGTTGCAAATGAACGGAAGGTAGGTTTGTGGGGCTATAGCCAGGAAGGAAGTGCTGAGATGTGCCTTCCCTGGTTGCAGTCCTGCAAACTTTCCTGTGGGCAGGGCAACTGTAGGGAGGAGGGCTGCTGCCTGGATGCTGGGGCTTTCTATGGGGAGCCAGGATGCTGAGTGCCCACAGAAGTATACAGTACTTCTCCCTGTGCTCTCCAGGTGTCAGAGCTCAGCATGTCCCAGTGCTTTCTTCCCTGGGTGCAACCCCCTGACAGGGTGCAGCCTGAAGACAGCAGGGAGCCTGCAGCCCCTTACCTCCTGGTCCTTGTGAGCAAGCAGGTTTTCAAGGCTGCAGCCCCACAAGGAAGCACTGGGACGTGCTGAGTACCTGCCACTGGAAGGTTTGTGGTGCTGCAGCCAAGAAGGCATGTCTAAGCTCTTCCTTCTGTGGCTGCAGCCTTGAAAACCTGCCTGTAGCTAGGGCCGTTCTCCAAAAAATGTTCTTAATAAGCAACATGCCATTGCAAATATCCAAATCCCATTAACTTTAAAGTCAATGGGATGGCATTGGTTCTTGGCAATAGGTTGCTATTAACTGGAAGTTGTTAATATGCAGGTTGCTATTAAGCAGAATCTATTGTAGATACAGAAAAGACTAAAAAAAAAAAAGTTTGCAAGCAATTTATAGATTGAAATTTGTTCCCATTAAAGGTTTGTCAAATAATTGTGACTGAACAAATTTGTAAAAATGAGTCAACGCATGGATAATTTGCAAACAAAATTGAGAAATGAATTTATTGAATATATTGTTTTTCTATGAATAGTTAGACCACCTCTACTTATCAGTAGACAATTTTTCATTCTTCAGCTTTCCATCTCCAGCTACCTGACCTTTTCCTCTGGAGAAGAAAATGTTCATTGTTACCCAAAAGAAAGCGTTATGCAAAAGATGCAACTCATGTATAATCTACATTTACAGCTTCTGAAGTAATGAAATCTGGGAAGAGTTTTCTTCCAGAATCAATTTTAAATCCCAGCAGATGGTACAAAGATTTGCTCCAAGTCACAATAGAGAGACGGGAAGGAGGAAAAATCCCAGTCTAAGGATTAATTGGATATGGATAGTTGGATGATAAAAAATGAATTTTCTGTTCTTACTGTTACTTTCTAGTGATGATATGAACAGTAGCAAAAGCACTAAAACAATACATGATTGTATTTCAAACAAAATTTTTGTCCGTTTTTTATTCTGTACTCCATTTGGAATGTTATCAATATATTACAAACCCATTATATATGTTGGAGGACCAGGTCAAGGTTATTCAGCTGGAATAGCTTTAGACATGTTATCCTTGATTATGTTTAAAGGATTGGGTTACCTCAGAAGCTTTGATCCCACAATGTGACATATTCCCCATCTACCTTTATATGTAGGTCAGTTTCACTAGTACTAGTAAGATCATTTAGGTCTGTTCCTCTCTCCAGGTTTGCAAAGACATTTTCTTCTATAATGCTAATTTGCTAAGGATTCCTATGTTTTAGATGGCATTTATAACTGAATACTTATATAAAATTTAAATCCTACATTTAAATGTTTTCTATTCATTCTTTTAGTGATTTTTATACAGTACTTTTGTTCGGTGGTTTATTCTGAAAGGTTAGAGAAACTCAAGTTGAGAGCTAGTCTCTCTATTTTCTTTTTAGAAGGCTTCATTTTACAAATTTAGTTTAAAATGTATAGTCTTTTGAATTTCTAGTTCTTGGGTGCAGTATTATTCATTTCAGATAAAGATTATTTTCAAAAAGTAAATGCTAGTGTTTTTAGAGTCTCATTTTCAGTGGTGCTGAGCATTCATTTTCAACTGATATCAGAGGAAACTGTAGGTCCTCTGCACCTCCGAAATCCAAACCCTTAATATACATGAGCATTACAAAAATTTTCCACTGGGTGGCTACTATGATTGAGAATGTAGTAGAGTTCAGGTGATGGCTTTGGAATGACTTTTTGTTTCCAAATAAACAGTACTTCACTGGGTGAAGAAGAAATACACCCCAATTTTCCATTGCTAATAATGTATAGTAACAGTTTATGACCTAAATGGAAACAGTGTAAGAAAGCAATGTATTTTATATATTTGAACTATTCCACTCCATCATATATAAATGGTATTTTTTTTCTGAGTTGGGATAAGTGCTTTTGACAAATTTCAGTATGATTGGATCTTGTAATTAAATGTTTGAACAGAGAGACTCATAACATTCATGGCATTTGTTCTATACAAGAATAATATAGAATGTCTGTGAAGATCAATTTGAGTGATTTTAAATTCAGAAAATTATATTATCTTTAATGCTTTGCTAAAAATGATTTGAAAGTAAGACTTTAATGTTTAAAAAAACAAATATAAAGTTATTCTGTTGCAGAGTATTGAATGTAACAGAATCAATGAAAGTCATATTGACCCACCTATGTTCCTTAATTAGAAATAAAGGTAAAGGCTATGCCTATTGAGACCTTTTGTATTAGAATGCTATAGAGCTTAGGATCTCATCTGTTTTTTATCATAGTTTGGTTCTCCTTGCAATAATTGAAACATTTGATGGGGGACCAAAATATTTTTTTTAATAATAGCTATATATGCAAGAAACAAAGCACCAGTGCCCAGAGGGCTTAAAGTCAAAGCTTCTTTAGACCTCACTCTCCCCCCCCCATCCGTCCCCCGTCCCCCACCTCTTCAAATCTGGCTCTAAAAGAGGAAATTAGGGTGGGTAGGGAAATGAATCTTACACTGTTTTCTGTGTCACATTGTAAGCAACACATTACTACTCTTCTGTAAGTATATTTTTCACAGGTGTAAGATGTAAAATCATCCTTCTGACCCCCAGTAGAGCTGTACTGGCAAAAGGCCTACTATAGATGCAATTATGCTGACAAAAATATTGTTTTGCTGGGGTAGCTTATTTTACACAAAAAAATGGTATAAACTATATTGGCAAAACTGGTATAAACTACATTACATTATAAACTACTCTGAAACCTGTCATACATTAGGAGGGTTTGCCTGTGTAGCTGTGCTGGCAAAGCTTTTAACTATAGACAAGGCCTTAGGGATTTAAAAAGGAAAACAAAAGCCTTGCAACCTACTAGATACATTTAAATGAAGAGGGATTTCTAAGGTAAATTACTAGTTTTCCATGAGATGGTTTAAGTCAGAAAAGTGGTAGGGTATCAAACACATTTTTTTCCTGTGGAACTCCCATACAACTTGGATGGAAGGAAAGAAAGAAAAGCAAGTCCTTTGGACTAATGCAGTACCCCGTCTTCTTTGGACACTTTAAATTCAAATCTGGTTTTAGGTGACAAGTGGGTCTGCCTTGTTCCTAATAAATATTGCCCAAGCGTTGGACAATTTATCGTGATTAACCAGTTCCACAACAACATAATCAACTAATCCTTACTCAGCAGCAACTGATTAATAAATGTCTCTGCCATATTTTTCCAAGAAAGCCAGTTAGATGTGTCCCATCCTATCATCTTGATATTAAAAATCAATTTCTAATAGTTAACTTTTGATATCCAATTCTATATATGTTCTCATACCATGCTTATCACCATAGTATCTGAGCACCTTTCTGTACTGCATTAAGAAATGTGACTGTGACACAGTGGACATTTTTGGTAATATTTTTATGAAGCCTATACATGCCTCAGATTCCCCTTTATATTGCATTGCTACCCAGTGAGGGAAACAGGATTAAGTTTGCTCTCAGGACAGGCTAAGAGACAGGGCTTGTATTCACATACAGTGCTACAGCAACACAGCTGCAGCACTTCAATGAAGATGCTCCTTATGCTGATGGAAGAGCTTCTCCTGACAGTATAGTTAATCCAACTCCCTGAGAGGCAGTAGCTATGTCAGTGGGAGAAGCTCTTTCCTTGACATAGTGCTGGCTATCTGCGGGTTAGCTCAGTATAACTTCACTCAGGCGTGTGGATTTTTCACACCCCTGAGTGACGGAGTTATACTGATGTAGGTCTGTAGTGTAGACCTGGGCATAGGCAGGTGTGTGTGTTGCTTAGCTCTCTGAGTGGACTGAATAGGTCATTTAAAAGGACTGGCCTAAGCTGATCCATCTCAGTGAAAAATCCTAGAAGACAATGGAAAACCCGATCACCAGGACATCAACACCTAGCAACCAGTGATCCAGAGGGAGGAAGATTTCCCAGGCTCTTAGCAGGGAATCAGAGCAGACACCTCAGCTTGAGAACAAAGGACTGAGAGGTGTGAGGTAGGGGGGAATAAATTTGAGCTCTGGTAGCTCTCTGACCTGGGAACTGACTAGGGAAGGAAATGAGAAGGAGAGCCAGAGATGGCTGGCTGGCTGGCTCATCATGGCACTGGCTTGGCCAGGATGGACTATGGCTTAACTTCTGCCTCTCTTTGCTAATTTTAAGACTTACTATGTTGTGTTCCAGCTGAATAATAAACGCTACTGTTTTGAAAATGCTGCTTGAGTCACTGTCACTATAAATAATTAAGGGAGGTGCATTAATCCCTTGAGTGTGCACGCCTCTACCCAGAGTGTACTTCAGTTGGACTTGCTGAATAGACCTCACAGTGTGAAGCAGGAGTGCTGAAGCCCCAGAGATTCAGTCTTAGGCGGCGGTGAGGCCGCATGGCCTACCCTGAAGGAAGAGTGAGACCCCTTGCAGTCTGGCACATCAAAGGGGTTTCTCCAAGAGACTGTTTCAAATCTGGGGGCATAGCACCGATCCTGTGGATATATAACAGTGACTAACATCAGTCACATGTTTGTTCTTTGATCCTTTCCCTAGGGGGAGAAGTGTGTGCAGTGGAGTGTCTTGTTTTGGTAGTGTTTTAGGTTTTTAAACATACATGTTGCTATATATTTATGTTGTCCTAGGTTCAAAGTAATCAGCTTTTCCAAGAAGTAACAGAAATGACTTGGGTGCTGTTGAATATGTTAATTTATTGCACACATTGCTCATCACCATAGTAACTAAGTGAAATTTGCATAACTGTTAAGAAAATACATTATTTGTCACATCCATACAAAAAGCTATATTATACTAATATGCAGGTTGCAAAGCGGAGCTCTCACAAGTCATAAAATGCCAACATTAACTCTCTGCTTGTGCCTATGCATTATGTTACATTCTGAAAAAGGGGGTGAGCAGTGAAGTGGCAAAACTTGCAGATGACGCACAATTATGTGCTAATTAAGACTAGCAATGACTCTGAGCAACTTCAGAGGGACTCAGCAAAAGTAGGTGAATGGGTAGCATTGTTGGCAAATGCAAGGTAATGCATCCTGTAAGGAATAATGTAAACCCATTACATATACCATTGCATTCTGAGGCCACTCAGGAAAAAGGCTTGGGATAAAATCCTGGCCCCCTTCAAGTCAATGGGAGTTTTGTCCCTGACTTCAGTGCGGCCAGGATTTCCCCTATAGATTTCATTCTGGAGCGAATGATGCAGTCAAAAAAGCAAAGAAAGCATTAAGATGTATAATGAATATGACAGAAAATAATACTGAAAATAACATAGTGCTGTTATATAAATTAATGGTATTCCTGTACCTGAAGCGCTGTGTTCAAGTCTGGTTGCCCTATCTCAAAAAGGATATAGCAACAATTTATTCCACTGCTTAACTACCCTGACTGTTAGAAAGTTTTTCCTAATGTCCAACTTAAACTGCCCTTGCTGCAATTTAAGCCCATTGCTTCTTGTCCTATCCTCAGAGGTTAAGAAGAACAATTTCTCTTCCTCTTCCTTGTAACAACCTTTTATGTACTTGAAAACTGTTATCATGTACCCCCCAGTCAATTTTTTCAATCTTCCTTCATAGGTCATGTTTTCTAGACCTTTGACCATTTTTGTTGCTCTTCTCTGAATTTTCTCCAATTTATCCGTATCTTTCCTGAAATGTGGACACAGTACTTCAGTTCAGACCTACTAAGCATGGAGTAGAGCGGAAGAATTACTTCTTATGTCTTGCTTATAACATTCTGCTAATGCATCCCAGAATGAGATTTGCTTTTTTGGCAAGTGTTACTCTGTTGACTCACATTTAGCTTGTGATTCACTAGGACTTAGCAGGTCACTTTGCACAGTGCTCCTTCCTAAGCAGTCATTTCCCATTTAGTATGTATGCAATTGATTGTTCCTTCCTAAGTGGAGTACTGTACTACGAATTTGTCCTTTATTGAATTTCATCCTATTTACTTTAGACCATTTCTCCAGTTTGTCCAGATTATTTTGAAGTTCAATCCTATCCTCCAAAGCACTTGCAATCCTGCCAATCTTGCTATCATCCGCAAACTTTATAAGTGTACTTTCTATGCTATTATCTAAATAATTTGTGAAGTTACTGAACAGAACCAGACCCAGAACTGGTCCTTGCAGTCCAGAACCTCACTTGATTGTGAACTACTGATTACTCTGTGAGAACGGTTTTCCAACCGTTATGCAACCACCTTATAGTAGCTCCATCTAGTTGTATTTCCCTAGTTTGTTTATGAAAAGGTCATGCAAGACAGTATCAAAAACCTTATTAAAGTCAAGATACACCAAATCTACTGCTTTCCTCCATCCACAAGGGTTTTACCCTGTCAGAGAAAGCTATTAGATTGGTTTGACACCGTTTTGTTATTGACAAGTCTATGCTGACAGTTATTTATCGCCTTATTATCTTCTAGGTGTTTGCAAATTGATTGCTTATTTGCTCTATTATCTTTCCACATACTGAAGTTAAGCTGACTGGTCTGTAATTCCCTGGGTTGTCCTTATTCCCGTTTTTATAGATTGGCACTATATTTGCCCTTTTCCAGTTGGTCTTTGCCTTAGGCACGTTTCACCTTTCCCATGTAATGTTCAGTAGTGTATACCCCATAGTCATATAGTACAAATTATGTATACGAAGTTTAACAAAATTAGGTCATAATTCTGTTCAAATCCATTAGATTTGATTTCAGAAAGGTCTTTCTGCATGTTCACTGTAGACATCAATGGTAAAGTGGTGGTTGGCCACTACAGTTTCCAAAGCACTAGAGCAACTTCACCATTTATGAATCTTTACCCTAATGAGAAACTGCAAGACACACTCCCTAAACTGCGTATTGCAATATAAAATGAAAACTACCTTGTCAGTGGCAGCTTTGTGGGGTCAGCACTTCTGAAAATTGTGCCCATTAGAAATAGATATGAAAATAAAGCTTTATGTTCAAGATAATAAAAGAAATGTCTTATTTTACTGGACCATTTTTATTTATCTTCTGAATTTAAAAATGGGCAATAATGAAAGAGACTAGCCTAAAATTTAGAACCATTTTAGATACTTTGTATGCTTTTTCAGTTCTCACAGGAATACAGCCTAAAGGAAACAATATAAATTAATGATGAAATTCATTTCAGAGATAGCATTGGTATTGAGCCCGGAAGAATGAAATTAAACCTGTATTGTTCTAAAAACATCCCTTTACGACTTCTAGAGGGTGAAAATTTGTACATATGGCTTCAAGGCTTGTTTTCCCTAAGTATTTGGACATATAGCATGTCACGTGTGCTTAAAGTTAATTCTGTAGCTCAACTGTACATATGAGAGAAAAATTGGTTTCTCATCAAGAGCCACAATTGCACCATGTGTCCTATTTTAAAACTGTCCATTCAGAATCAATTTGATGTATATTCAGAAATGGAGAGGTACACACGGTGCTCATATATCAGTTTTTTTTTTTTAAATGCAGGCAGTAGGCTAATGAGGGGGGTCAGGTGCAAGTATTAGAGTGTTAGAATTGTAGTAATCCCATCATCCTTAATAAGTCTATCTGCTTTGAGAACTTGGCATAATAATAATGTGCATAATGCTTGTAATTGTGACAAAATCATGGGTCATCACCTTTGCTGTAAAAATCTCCTCTGTCAATTGTTTTTCATAAAATGTTTTTTGGGTTCAATTATGAATATTTTGGTGTGGACATTTTTATTTTCATTTATAATAATTATAGTCCATGTACATTTTTCAAAAAAGAAAACAACATAATTTTATGAAAACTGCAGTACTCTACAGCAGCTTTAATGAAAACCTAAATTTTGAGTCATTGCAATGTATTGCCTTGGACTTATTCCAGATTTGCTTTTTTGAACAGACTGCATCCACAAGGCAGGTACAGCTCAAAAGTCTGTCAGCAGAAATATTGCTCCAGTTCCAACAGTTTGCATTGAATTTTTTTCTAGAATTCTTTCTGGCTTTATTCTTTTTTTATTTTCATTTAAATAGAAATAGACTCCATGAGCCCAAGGCTGGAATCTGTTCAACAGCAGTGTCCATTGGTCCATGCCTGCATCCTTCACCTTGTCATGCTCTAAAGCAATGCCATAAGGGACAGTGCAGACTGTCTCTCCAGTTCCTTTCTGCCACTTGTGGTTTGGGATGGAACCTTTCTGTGTCACTGACCTTCTAGTGTTCTGCTTGAATTTCAACTGTAAATAACTTGTAAATAGTTTTTATCTTAGGGATTTAGCTTAGTTAAGGCTGGCCTTTCCTGGGGTCTTCTCTGTGAGTGATCTGCATGAGAGTTGCCTGTGCTGCCTCAGGGAATTACACATTCCCTCAAAGTGTGTTATCTGCCACTCATTCCCCCCTTGTACTAGGCAGTTTTGGGTGTTAAGACTCCACAGACACTTAATGGAACTCTCCATGATATCCCTTTCTGACTGGGACCCAGTTTATTGAGTGAGTCTGAACTCGATTATCATCATGATCATGTTCCCATTACGCCTCTAGTGTTTAGGGCAGTGATGAAGCTCCTCCACTCCTGTCTGTTTCTGGCAAGTCTTTCAATGGTTCCCCAGCTGTGCCCCAGGTTTTTCAGCTTGGCTTCCACCGCTCTTCACCGTGTTATTTTTGGACAGCCTCGTTTTTGCTTGCCTTTAGGTGTCCATCTTATTGCTACTCTGGTGATGGAATCAGTTTCCATCTGAAGAACATGGCCTATCCATCTCCAACGCCTCCTGGCAATGATAATGCTCATTCTTCTTGACTACACTGCGTGAATAGATCTTGGTTTGAGATTGTTCTGGGCCAAAAGATACGGAGGATTTTTCTAAGGCAGGTTGTATGGAAAGAAGACAGTTTGAACATGTCACACTTTCTCATTTCCCAGCATTCTGCACTATAAAGTAATGTTGAAAGTCTACAGCTCTGATAAATTTTGAGTTTGGTTTTGGTGTTATATTTTGATGATTTCCAGACAGTATTTAAGCTCCTGAAGGTGTTCTTGGCTTTACTGATTTTGTTCCAGATGTCCTGGCTTGTTCCACCGTCCTGGCTGATGGTGCTACCTAAATATGTGAATGTTTCTACATTGGTCAGAACATAATCCTCTATCCGTACTGGTGATGGTGAGGTAATATTAAAGGTAATGATATCAGTCTTATTGCACTTGATTTTCAGTCCAATTTGCTGGTTGAATTCATCGAGTCGAGTTGTTTTTTCTTGTATATGGTGTTGGGTATGTGATTGGAGAGCGAGATCATCTGTGAAGTCCAGGTCTTCAAGGGATGAGAAGGGTGTCCATTTAATGCCTCTTGGCATATCTTCTGTTGCATGCTGCATTACCCAGTCAATGGCAATGTTGAAGAGGATTGCAGACATGCCACACCCCTGATGTACTCCTGTTCTGACTTCAAAACTGAGCTCACTGTGATCAACACTACATGTAAAATTGAAATAGACGCTTTTGATGATGTTGATTATATGGAGAGGGATTCCATATGCCTGCAGAATGCACCATAGGCTGGTCCTGTGAACACTATCAAAAGCCTTCTCAAAGTCTATGAAGTTTATGTAGAGTTGCATTCTAAGCATTGTTCTATTATGTTTTGAGGAGTGAAGATCTGGTCTGTGCATCCATGCCCTTTCCAAAAATCAGCTTGCTCTTTTCTGAGAACACCATCAACTGCCTCTGGTATATGCTGGACTATAATCTTACACAATACTTTGCTTGGCACAGATAAAAGTCTGATACCCTGCCAGTTATTACAGTCACTGAGAGTTTCTTTCTTTGGTATCATCACTATAACCCCATTAGTCCACTCATCTGGCAATTTTTCCCTTTCCCAGACTGATGTAAAGAGAAGGGCCGGGATAGATGCTGCTAACTCAGAATTTATCTTGAACAATTCTGCTTTCAAGTTATCCTTGCCAGGAGCTTTGCCATTTTTTAAGGATTTGATGGCTTGAATGATCTCTTCCTTAGTTGGGGTGTCTGTGTCGATATCAAGACCTTCTTCTGCCTCCCGGATGTTTGCTTCCTCTTTAGGTGGTTCCCTGTTCAGCAGTTCTTTGAAATGCTCTGTCCAGTGCATTTCTTGTTCTTTTTTTTGTTGTTAGTAGGTGGCCTTATTTGTCTCTGATAAGAGTTTTTGTTGGTATCTTCTGTTTACCGCTGATAAGCCGTGTCATTTTGTAGACGGTTCCTTATTCTCTACAAGCAGCTGCCTCCTCTGCTTGTGTTGCCAGTGTGACGTTGCACTCCATATGTTTTATGGAAATATGCTAATGAGTGTGAATATAATTTAACTGGAATATGCTTTATTCAAAAGGTCTCTTGGAAGGTATCATTACAAAGCCTGCAATCTACTGAGTGTGTTCCTCCTATTTGTATAAATGTATCATTCTTGTATCCGAAGCTATTGTGAAGTATTACTCTAAAGTCCTATTGTAATTATGCAATGTGTGGGCCATCAATGGTGGTTTAGAATCTTGATGGCTCCCATTGACCAGGCCAATTGGTTGTAAATGGCTCTGTTTACTTGTAAGCCTTCCTGTGTTCCTGTGAGTCAGGGCGGAAAGAATGGAGGCATGGGGTCTCACAGAACATGTGACCATGTCACTTGGTACTGGAATCCATCTTAAACCTGGTGCTTTTCCATTTAGAAGGAAGGGTGGGAACCCAGAGAGAGACAAAGGATTCCCACCTTGGGCCAAAGCTATAAAAGGGGGTGGAGCAGAACAAAGGAGGCTGCCAGTCATGGGAAATCCCCTAGTTGCCACCTGAGCTGGAACTAACAAGAACTGTACCAGGGGAAAGGATTGGGCCCAGACTAAGAAGGAGTCTAATTTGTGAAAGAAGCTTATTGGAACATGTCTGAGGGTGAGATTTACCTTGTCAAGGTTCCTCCCCCACTCTGAACTCTAGGGTACAGATATGGGGACCTGCATGAAAAACCTCCTAAGCTTATCTTTACCAGCTTAGGTCAAAACTTCCCCAAGGTACAAAATATTCCACCCGTTGTCCTTGGATTGGTCGCTACCACCACCAAACTAATACTGGTTACTGGGGAAGAGCTGTTTGGACGCGTCCTTCCCCCCAAAATACTTCCCAAAACCTTGCACCCCACTTCCTGGACAAGGTTTGGTAAAAAGCCTCACCAATTTGCCTAGGTGACTACAGACCCAGACCCTTGGATCTTAAGAACAATGAACAATCCTCCCAACACTTGCACCCCCCCTTTCCTGGGAAAAGTTGGATAAAAAGCCTCACCAATTTGCATAGGTGACCACAGACCCAAACCCTTGGATCTGAGAACAATGAAAAAGCATTCAGTTTTCTTACAAGAAGACTTTTAATAAAAAAATAGAAGTAAATAGAAATAAAGAAATCCCCCCTGTAAAATCAGGATGGTAGATATCTTACAGGGTAATTAGATTCAAAAACATAGAGAACCCCTCTAGGCAAAACCTTAAGTTACAAAAAAGATACACAGACAGAAATAGTTATTCTATTCAGCACAGTTCCTTTCTCAGCCATTTAAAGAAATCATAATCTAACACATACCTAGCTAGATTACTTACTAAAAGTTCTAAGACTCCATTCCTGGTTTATCCCTGACAAAGACAGACTAAAGACAGACACACAGACCCTTTGTTTCTCTCCCTCCTCCCAGCTTTTGAAAGTATCTTGTCTCCTCATTGGTCATTTTGGTCAGGTGCCAGCGAGGTTACCTTTAGCTTCTTAACCCTTTACAGGTGAGAGGAGCTTTCCCCTGGCCAGGAGGGATTTCAAAGGGGTTTACCCTTCCCTTTATATTTATGACATACCTGTATTCAGTTATTGAATGTATTAGGCTTAGACTTGCGTGTTTTGTTTTATTTTGATTGGTAACTTACTTTGTTCTGTCTGTTATTACTTGAAACCACTTAAATCCTACTTTTTATACTTAATAAAATCATTTTGTTTATTAATTAACCCAGAGTAAGGTCTGTTAAAGTTTCATAGTCCTGGCTGATATTCCTGATAGTGAAAAAAGCCCAGACCAACTCTGAGTTTTGGTTGATTCTTCATATTTTTAGCACAGATTTATTTGGGATGCCATGGTTACTAATACTTTTCACTAATTTTCCATCTTCTGAAATGTTCCCTCAAAATAAATGACACAGACTTGAGCATTCAAGTTCACCATTAAAGTGAGGTTTTTTTGTTGTTGTCAGCTGCTTTTGCTTTTTTGTTCTGTGTGTTGAATAACTAATTAAGCAAGAAGTATGGCTTTTCTGGTGGTACAGTATGTAATAATTTTATCCAAATCATCACTCCAATCCTTAATTTTGGGATTACAGACATAATTAGCTTTTAGCTACCTACGCATGATTTTAATTGGTTAAAATAAACAATGACATAGATTATTTTTTTCATTTTCTGTCCTTTTCTTAGGCAACTGGTATGGATAATCTTGCATTATCGTGGATGATATCAAGAAGAAACCTAGAAAAACAATCTATGACCCTCATAGACCTTTGCTATGGGAAGATAGAAAACGTAAACCTACGATATCTGGTAAGAAATTTAAACCAGAAATATTGAGACTGCATTTCTATTGCTCAAGCTTTAATTTTACTACATGAGCTTCTTCACTCATTGTTTCTTAAATTTCTAGCAAATGTTGAATTGTTAAGCATTTGTCTTGATGTTTTATGTCTCATTATGATTGGGACAAAATCTGAGAAATGGAAAAACATGAGTACAAGGGCTTAGAAAGAAGATTCTCAGACCCTAATGGATGAGGTGTGACTGCAGCTGTCCTTTAGTTTCTATTACAGCTATAATCTACTGCTGTTTCTCATATGGAAGTTGTGGCTCCCAGATCAACTCTGTGCAAAAATCTAAGTAACACAGACTAGACCGGCTAGTGAATCTGCATTATTTTCCTACTTCATCCTGCACCTGTTTCCACTCTTTAGGGAGTTGTATTGCTCCACCAGAGAGATTGCTCTTGCTTCCACATTCAGACAACCTGCAGTTTTTAAAGCCACTTTTAGACCTTAAGTGCCTGCCTAGAGGCCCCTGCGATGTTATCTCATTGCTAATTTGTATACTGCAGTGTAGACATGTATGGCACTTTCCAAACAAGCATCGAGACACTGTGATCCAACATGCTTATCATATGAGTTAGACAGATAATGAAAGATCATAACACACAATGGGGGTGGGATGGAAGGAAGAGAGACAAGGGAAATAAGGAGGAAAGGACATTGCTTTTCAAGAGATAGGTGGTTTTATTGTTAAGAAAATGTTGCTTGCAAAGTACTGAAATAATTTAGTTTGTTTCTGTCCCCTATTTTTTAATGAGAGGGAGCACAGAAGGATAAGGGAAAATAGAGGGAGCAGATAACACTGGTGCTGAGATTAGTGACAGAAATGTGGTTGGAAGAGGAGAGTGAGATTGGTTGGCTCACTTGAAGTAGAAGGGTATTCTGGGAATGAAGGGGTGTGGGGGCATGAAGACACAAGTGATAGAAAGAAGCCGAGGGAAAACTAAGGGGAAAACTGAGTAGAGTGCATGACATGAGTGGGAAGTAGTGAAAACTAGAGTTGATCTGTGGGTAGCCTTGAAGGGAGAGGATGAGCTATTTGAACTTGATGCAGAGGCCATTTCCTATTAAGAGTTTTGAGGTGGGCAGTTTGAGGGGGCAGTTACATGACTGGAGCACCAGGGAGAGAAGAACATGGTAGCAGCAGTACTGTGGATAGACTGAACAGAGATGAAGTGGCAAGAATGGAGCCAGAGACGAAGAATTTAGTGATGAGGTGAAAGAGAGCCAAGGCATGAATCAGGCTTTTAACAATGGACACAGAGAGATGGATTTCCTGAGAGCTTGGTATTGTGTGAAAAGAATTTAAAAGCACAGATTGTGGGAAATAGAATAGAAGTGCTAATGTAGGGAAGAGGAGAGAATTTTAGAGAAAAAGAAGTTCAGTGTTTAGCATATTTCCTTGACAAGCAGATGAAAGTCAAGACTAGAGAGACAAAAGATCAAACAGAGGGGTAATAAATCTGTCCCTGAGCTGTTGCCTGATTCTCCATTTCACGCAGCTCTCAGTTGCTTGAATGAAGGACCTCATTGTGTACTGTAGATATTCTTACATCATTTATCATATTATGTACCTACAAGAAAGAACAAAAAAAAGTTCCATTCAGTGCTAATAATAGTGACATATATATGCAACAATAAAGTCTGAACTAATTGTGTTTGTCATTTTACATAAGTCTACATTTTTGTCAAATCTCTGAAGAAATATTCTCGCACATGTGCTAAGGATTGGAGGAAGACACTATAAATTATTTCTACAAGTGCTGTAAAATGCAAATATAACAAGTGTCCTATTTCATTTCTTTATTCTGTGAGAGTACAACCTGTTTTATGGGCATGCTTTAATTACTTCAGGATGTTCACTTTGTTCTTGTAATTTGAAAATCATTAGACTCATGATGTTGAGATATAGATACTTTCTCATGCATTGTACCCAACCGCCCAGAGAGTCTAGTAAGATTAGACTACATCCACAAAGGCAATTCTTCTTAATACAACCTTTTAAATCCTTTTCCCATTGTAGTCCCAGTATTATTCTTCTGTTTGTTGCAGAGGCAGCTCTCTGGCACTGGCTCCTAGAAGGGAAGCTTTCCCTTTACTTCACTTCAGGATTTATAGCCTCAGGAAGGAGGCGAAATCTAGTGTAGTTTTGTAACGGAGACAGTTCCCTAGAGAAACTCTCTCCTGTATCTCTGCTTTTTTCAGTCTCTTTCCATGGGTTTTCCTGCAGAGAGCAATCAAAACTGAAGACTTTCTTTGAACTACTAGCAATGGTGGAAGTGACACTTCCAGCTGTAGTCTAGTCATGAGCCTTCAGCAGTACTGGCCTTGTTTTTAAACAGAAGCAGCCAGACATCTTTGTCTCGCAGGAAACCAGCCATGCTCTTGGAGCATGATGGCTGAGGGGACAGAAAAACATAGGCCTAGCAAGGCATGGAGATGGCTTCCGTCTATTGGCATCATGCATAGTGGTGTTCATCTGTGGCACAGGTATGATCTCCTCCCCCACTGCAGATTCTCAGACAGCTAATCGAACACATCAGTGCTGCTGCCTTTCCCATTTACATAGTTTCCTAACTTTTGGTTCCTCCATTTCACTTCCTCTTTCAACTTTGCTTCTCCCACTTCCTCTACTTTTCAAGAAACATCTATTAAACCAGAGACATACAGGCAGTGTTTTCTTTCATTGTAAAGCTCTTTTCATCAGCAATAGGGGGAACTGATATGGCAAGGAGGAGTATGTCAAAGCCTCTTTCTTAGACCATCTCTTCATCTTGTTTCACTTAAGAAACCATTTTGAGGGAGTGCTTAGACACCACAATGATGGGTGCTGTATGTGACCCTAGACACAGCCTGAGGATACTATTAGGACTATTCTAGCATATCTCCGTCTTCCTTGGTTTCCTCCTCAAGGGAAGAGGAAGACAAAAAGCATTTGAGAATAATGAAAAAATTAGCATTCTTTTAAATCTTATCTCTACTGGGGGGAGGGGAAATTTCGTAATCTGATTCCTTTCTGTATCCTGAGAGAGTCCGTTAACCCAAACAAACTGGACAGACTCATTCTATATAGTGACAGTGATTTCAGAACCCTGAAATCACAATCCTCAGACATGCCCAAATAAGAATCCTCTTAAAATTAAAGCCCCCTACAGTGGTGAGAACTGAGCTGGCTTCCTCCATCCTGGAGCCCTTGGAATTAATTCCTTCAATAGCTATACTACAATTTGCCCAGAATGACTGGCTCAGGAGAAAATAAAATCAGTGAAATTAATATCAGATTAAATTATGAAAATTAAGAAAATAGATCGAATTATGCTTAAAATGATGTAATATTCCAAAAGATAAAAGGCCCAGATTTTCCACCGAGACTACCCCTGTCTACTCTACCAACTCCACACTTCTCAAAACACCAAAAGCAACAAAAAACCCAGCAACAACATTGAACAGAAAGACCACATCAACAAGTTAGCATTTTGTTCCTTCTTTCCTACACTTTTCCAGGTTTTCCTTCTGTGTGCTACCTTTCTTTAGTACCTCTGAACTGAGAGATTAAGAATGGAATCCTGGCCCATGGAAGTCATTGATAAACTTCTATTGATTATCATGGGGCCAGAATTTCACACACAGAATATGAGAGTATTTTATTAGTCTTCACATACTGGAATATCTGTTAGTACAGAGAGCCTTTTCTTTCTCTTCTACTGACTGCTGTGTTTATGCAATTGAGTTGATATTTTAATGTTTGTTATTTTTAAATGTTTCATTTATGGGTTGTGACACTGCAGGCTGTTTTATTAGGAGGTTTTAGCGGTTGGTTTTCACGGCAATGCTTACAAAAATTAGTGTAATTATGTGCCTAATTTACGTATGTAGTTTCTGTGAATGTGTCTGAAAGTCGGGTTTTTCATGAGCAGCAACCACTTAGTTGCACAGCTTGTCATTTATATGTGCAAATACCTAATTTGGATGCATAAAATTATTGCAGTTTTGCCTGACTTTTTGCAACTCTCATTAGTATCGCTGGACAGGTGAATATTTCATTGTAAGAAAACACACAAGTCAGAACACTTTTGACATAAAAGTTTCAGGAAAAAATCATTGCACATTGAAAGTATTTAAACTTTACATCATATCAGCATATAAATATGTGTTAGCAGGATTCTAATAATTAACATACAAAGTACATTATAGTAGAATTCTTGTGCTTTGAAATGTTTAAAACAATATATTTCCAGATGTGTTGGCAACATGAAGTTGAGTATACATATACAAAGTAGCTTAAATAAAGATGTTGAGAAAACATCCCAGCATGTATTTTAAACTCTAGAATTATGGATGAGCAACTCTAGATGAAATGAGACCATGTTGTAGTCTTGTAATGAGTTTTTTCCCCAAGAAACTAAAATGATGTAAGGAACACATAAAAACTTTAAAATTCAAATGGTTCAAATTCATTAAATTGATTTACACATGTAATTTGCAAAATAAATAAATATCTATAATTGATGTGCTGCATTAATATTTACAATCAGCTGAAATGTGAAGAAACAAACCCCATTTTGTATGAGAATTTTAAAATACTGCATAAAGAATCTTTTCTCATCTAATTTGTTGCTTTGTAGAGTTGAGGTGATATAGCTTACCTATTTAAATGTTTTGGAGTGGGATATATAAATATTTATATCCATATAATTATAGCACACTGTTATCTTGCCTGTTGCAGGAAACCTGAGTGATTGACAGATATGGAAAATGTATTTACTGAAATCTGATACAAAAATCTTGTTTCCAAAGTCACTTTTTTATTAAGTCCTGAAATAACTGCCCTCTGAGTGTTGGAATGGAAAGTGTCGAAAAAATACAGATTATATGATGCTGACATGTAAAAGAAGTAAAGGGCATTTCTAACTTCCATTGTGTGTCAAGGGTGTGACCTTTTGAATCTGAACTGAAACAAATTGGCAATGACAGCTTCTGATTTTCACTGATCTCACTTGAAAAACATTATTGCAAATTGTATCTCAGTAGAAGTGCTTTTCCTGATGAATTATTCATGAAAATCACTTCATCACGTAGAGCACCTGTGGAGAAGGTTTTACATTGCATATTAATGTATATGCAACATGTCCTGCAATTAAACCTTCAATATGAAAATGTACTTTGCTTAGATAATCAGTTTATAATGCACCATGCTAAGGGCAATGACAAATATGTATTTGCATTCTTGGAATTTTAAACATTTTTAATTAATGCTTGAAAAGGTCACATCCCAGGATCTTATGGATAGTTACTGTGAGCCATTTGCGAAAGGTCTAAATAATAGTAACTTTTTCCCTTTATTTTGATTAGTTCTTTAATTTATATCTCACCATTGTATTGATTGTTCAGCACATACTTTCGATTTAGAAAACTGTACTTTGAAGTTTATAAAGGAGAGTGACTCTGTTGACTGGTGTTGATACCACTCTGTATCCAGCAGAAATGTGCATCCTCTGCTTTCTGATATACCTGTTGTGTCCTGACAGTTCATTCATTTAAATGCAATGTGAATAAAAAGGATCTCTAATATCATCCATGTGAATTAATGATGTTATCTGTACAAATAGTCTTGAATACTTGCTTGCAGTATTCTCTTAGCTCTAGTCAATGTCAAATAAGTCTTTGATCCGGAGGTTGGTAACTCCATCATTGTTAGATAAATGCTTTTTAATAACTGAGAACTGTTTAGCATCAAAGTGTGTTTTATCGCTCTCCTTTTGTGTTTTTCTCCCACTCTTGTCTTCTTGCTTTCTTCCAAACAATCCCCATCCCTGAACCTTTCTTTGTTTCTTTCTTTCTTTCTTTTGTGCTGAGGAGCCCTAGTCATGGACCAGGACCCCATTGTTATGCCTCAATTTTCTCTTATGTTAAGTCCCACCTGAAAACGCTCTTTCTCCAAAATGCTATAATCATTAGTCCTCTCCACAGAGAAGAATTAACAATTAGATGACTCAAGTTCTTTCCTCCTTCCCTAAAGGGAAAAATATACAGGTAAAGTTGGATCATAGTTTCTCATAATATCTTATTGTTCATCCCTATGCTTCATTCATACATTGTTTATTTAAATTATAAGTTGTTCGGGGCATACTTGCCTGTAAAGCACCTTGCACATTGTTGGTGAATAGTAATTATTTTTCTCTATGTGTTATTAAATATTGCTCGTAATGCTTTCTTTAAGCATAACATCATTAATATGTAAATTGCAAATGCACACTTGCATCTCAGTTGTAAAAGGCCAAGCAGTCTCTGTGCTTAGTTTAAAGATAAGTAGAGAATGTCAAATTAAGTTCAAGGTATATTTATAACAACTGCACAGAATGATTACTTGTCAGAGATGTAAATATTTCATTGATCAGCAATTAACAGCATTTGCAGTAATGTGGTGAAATATACATAAAAAAAATCTCACTAAAGTGTGTGGGGATCAACTGTGCAAACAAATGACTCCCTTGTGGTTCAGCAAGTCTAAGAAGTCGTCTTTAAAAAGTAGGAGCTACTTGGCTCTGATTGTAGTGCTAGCTAGTGGCTTCATTACTTTCTTGCACTTTCTTTTTCATTTCTGATGGTTTCATATTACAGTAGATGTCTGTCTTTTCGTTAGATGAGGCCAAGTATCTGAACTAACACTGACTGATGTCACTTCAAAGGCCTCTTGAAAATTCTTCTGTGACACTAATCAAAGCAGGTTTGAGTTAGCCAACCTTTTCCTGCTGGTTTGGTAATCAGAAGTGAATGCATTGGGTGGATAATACGTTTATGTAGCAATATAGAATCTTTGTTTTTCTTTATTGCATACATTGTTCTTAGTCTTTTAAATGTTAACAGTTATAGTCTTTAATGCTCTTTTGTGTATAAAGGAGCTGCTAACTCAGGAGTAAACAATTATCAAATCTGACATTGTATTAGATGCAAAAATGAACCATGCTAAAAAGAGATCCTTTAATGTGACTTTCTCATAACTGTCCAGAATATACTGACTTCAAAACAAATTTTTTTAAACTAAAATAAAAAAGCCTAGTGTTTACAAAAATGGTCAGCAAATGTGCTACAAACTAACAGTTGGTTAACTTGTATGGCAGAATTTTCAAATACATGGTACAAATGAGACTTAGGCTATACTCCGCAGTTCAGACTATGCCCTGGTCTACACTAGGACTTTAGATCAAATTTAGCAGCGTTAAATCGATGTAAACCTGCACCCGTCCACACGATGAAGCCCTTTTTTTCGACTTAAAGGGCTCTTAAAATCGATTTCCTTACTCCACCCCTGACAAGTGGATTAGTGCTGAAATTGGCCTTGCCGGGTCGAATTTGGGGTACAGTGGACACAATTCGATGGTATTGGCCTCCGGGAGCTATCCCAGAGTGCTCCATTGTGACCGCTCTGGACAGCACTCTCAACTCAGATGCACTGGCCAGCTAGACAGGAAAACAACCGCAAACTTTTGAATCTCATTTCCTGTTTGGCCAGCGTGGCAAGCTGCAGGTGACCATGCAGAGCTCATCAGCAGAGGTGACCATGATGGAGTCCCAGAATCGCAAAAGAGCTCCAGCATGGACTGAACGGGAGGTACGGGATCTGATCGCTGTATGGGGAGAGGAATCTGTGCTATCAGAACTCTGTTCCAGTTTTCAAAATGCCAAAACCTTTGTCAAAATCTCCCAGGGCATGAAGGACAGAGGCCATAACAGGGACCCGAAGCAGTGCCGCATGAAATTTAAGGAGCTGAGGCAAGCCTACCAGAAAACCAGAGAGGCGAACGGCCGCTCCGGGTCAGAGCCCCAAACTTGCTGCTTCTATGATGAGCTGCATGCTATTTTAGGGGGTTCAGCCACCACTACCCCAGCCATGTTGTTTGACTCCTTCAATGGAGATGGACGCAACACGGAAGCAGGTTTTGGGGATGAAGAAGAAGATGATGATGATGAGGAGGAGGTTGTAGATAGCTCACAGCAAGCAAGCGGAGAAACCGCTTTTCCCGACAGCCACGAACTGTTTCTCACCCTGGACCTGGAGCCAATACCCCCCGAAGCCACCCAAGGCTGCCTCCTGGACCTGGCAGGTGGAGAAGGGACCTCCGGTGAGTGTACCTTTTAAAATACTATACATAGTTTAAAAGCAAGCATGTGAAAGGATTAATTTGCCCTGGCATTCGCAGCTCTCCTGGATGTACTCCCAGAGCCTTTGCAAAAGGTTTCTGGGGAGGGCAGCCTTATTGTGTCCTCCATGGCAGGACACTTTACCACTCCAGGCCAGTAGCACGTACTCGGGAATCATTGTAGAACAAAGCATTGCAGTGTATGTTTGCTGGCGTTCAAACAACATCTGTTCTTTATCTCTCTTTGTTATCCTCAGGAGAGTGAGATATCATTCATAGTCACCTGGTTGAAATAGGGTGCTTTCCTTCAGGGGACACTCAGAGGTGCCCGTTCCTGCTGGGCTGTTTGCCTGTGGCTGAACAGAAATGTTCCCCGCTGTTAGCCATGGGGTGGGGGGAGGGTTGAGAGGGTAGCCACGTGGTGGGGGAGGCAAAATGCGACCTTGTAACGAAAGCACATGTGCTATGTATGTAATGTTAACAGCAAGGTTTACCCTGAAAGAGTGTAGCCATTGTTTTATAAAATGTGTCTTTTTAAATACTGCTGTCCCTTTTTTTTTCTCCACCAGCTGCATGTGTTTCAATGATCACAGGATTTTCTCCTTTCCAGAGGCTAGTGAAGATTAGAAAGAAAAAAAAAACGCACTCATGATGAAATGTTCTCTGAGCTCATGCTGTCCTCCCACACTGACAGAGCACAGACGAATGCGTGGAGGCAAATAATGTCAGAGTGCAGGAAAGCACAAAATGACCGGGAGGAGAGGTGGCGGGCTGAAGAGAGTAAGTGGCGGGCTGAAGACAGGGCAGCGTGATGTGGCGGCAGCGTGATGAGAGGAGGCAGGATTCAATGCTGAGGCTGCTGGAGGATCAAACCAATATGCTCCAGTGTATGGTTGAGCTGCAGCAATGGCAGCTGGAGCACAGACTGCCGCTACAGCACCTGTGTAACCAACCGCCCTCCTCCCCAAGTTCCATAGCCTCCTCACCCAGATGCCCAAGGACGCGGTGGGGGGGCCTCCAGCCAACCAGCCACTCCACCGCAGAGGATTGCCCAAAAAACAGAAGGCTGGCATTCAATAAATTTTAAAGTTGTAAACTTTTAAAGTGCTGTGTGGCATTTTCCTTCCCTCCTCCACCACCCCTCCTGGGCTACCTTGGTAGTCATCCCCCTATTTGTGTGATGAATGAATAAAGAATGCGTGAATGTGAAGCAACAATGACTTTATTGCCTCTGCAAGTGGTGATTGAAGGGAGGAGGGGAGGGTGGTTAGCTTTCAGGGAAGTAGAGTGAACCAAGGGGCTGGGGGTTTCATCAAGGAGAAACAAACAGAACTTTCACACCGTAGCCTGTCCAGTCATGAAACTGGTTTTCAAAGCTTCTCTGATGCGTACCGCGCCCTCCTGTGCTCTTCTAACCGCCCTGGTGTCTGGCTGTGCATAACCAGCAGCCAGGCGATTTGCCTCAACCTCCCACACCGCCATAAACATCTCCTCCTTACTCTCACAGATGTTGTGGAGCGCACAGCAAGCAGTAATAACAGTGGGAATATTGGTTTCGCTGAGGTCTAAGGGAGTCAGTAAACTGCGCCAGCGCGCCTTTAAACGTCCAAATGCACATTCTATCACCATTCTGCACTTGCTCAGCCTGTAGTTGAACAGCTCCTGACTACTGTCCAGGCTGCCTGTGTATGGTTTCATGAGCCATGGCATTCAGGGGTAGGCTGGGTCCCCAAGGATAACTATAGGCATTTCAACATCCCCAACAGTTATTTTCTGGTCTGGGAATAAAGTCCCTTCTTGCAGCTTTTGAAACAGACCAGAGTTCCTGAAGATGCGAGCGTCATGTACCTTTCCTGGCCATCCCACGTTGATGTTGGTGAAATGTCCCTTGTGATCCACCAGAGCTTGCAGCACTCTTGAAAAGTACCCGTTGCGGTTTACGTACTCGCTGGCTTGGTGCTCCAGTGCCAAGATAGGGATATGGGTTCCATCTATGGCCCCACCACAGTTAGAGAATCCCATTGCAGCAAAGCCATCCACTATGACCTGCACATTTCCCAGGGTCACTACCCTTGAATCAGCAGATCTTTGATTGCGTTGGCTACTTGCATCACAGCAGCCCCCACAGTAGATTTCCCCACTCCAAATTGATTCCCAACTGACCAGTAGCTGTCTGGAATTGCAAGCTTCCACAGGGCTATCGCCACTCGCTTCCCAACTGTGAGGGCTGCTCTCATCTTGGTATTCATGCGCTTCAGGGCAGGGGAAAGCAAGTCACAAAGTTCCATTAAAGTGTCCTTATGCATGCGAAAGTTTCGCAGCCACTGGGAATCGTCCCAGACCTGCAACACTATGCAGTCCCACCAGTCTGTGCTTCTTTCCCGAGCCCAGAATCAGCGTTCCACTGCATGAACCTGCCCCATTAGCACCATGATGCATGCATTGGCAGGGCCCATGCTTTCAGAGAAATCTGTGTCCATGTCCTGATCACTCACGTGACCACGCTGACGTTGCCTCCTCACCTGGTATCACTCTGCCAGGTTCTGATGCTGCATATACTGCTGGATAATGCGTGTGGTGTTTAATGTGCTCCTAATTGCCAAAGTGAGCTGAGCGGCCTCCATGCTTGCCTTGGTATGGCATCCGCACAGAAAAAAGGCGCGGAACGATTGTCTGCCGTTGCTCTGACAGAGGGAGGGGCGACTGACAACATGGCTTACAGGGTCGCCTTACAGGGAATTAAAATCAACAAAGGGGGTGGCTTTACATCAAGGAGTATTTCAGGCAGGACTTCACGGAGGGTTCCAATAAGAAATGGTGCACCTAAGTAATTGTTCTTATTGGAACAAGCAGGTTGGTCTGGCCTCTGATTGATACATGGCTAGATTTACCTCGCTGCACCTTCTCTGTGAGTGACTGCAGTGTGACCTAGAGGAATGAGTCCCCTAGATGGAGGGGTGGGGAAGCAAATGAGTACAAAACAAATCTGGTCTATTTCTTGTTTTGATCCACTCCATCTATCTTTTACATCTTTGGCTGGCAGCAGACGGTGCAGAAGGACTGCAAGCCAGCCACATCTCATGGCTGCTCGGCAGAAGATGGTACAATAGGCCTGCTAGCCATCCTCATCTCTTGCCTGCCCGGCAGAAGATGGAACAATAGGACTGCTAGCAATCTGTATTGCCTGCCTGATCATCATAAGATGGTTCAATAGGACTGACTGCAGGACTAAAGAGAATGACCTGTCAAGTCACTCCAGATTTAGTCCCTGCACCCATGTCTGCCCAGGCGCTCGTGGCTGACGTGGCCAGGAGCACCTGGGACATGATGATGACAGCTACCAGTCCTATTGTACCGTCTGCTGCCACAAGGCAAGGGGTTGCTGCTGCTGTGTAGCAATGCAGTACCACGTCTGCCAGCACCCAGGAGACATACAGTGACGGTTACCTGAGTGGGCTCCATGCTTGCCGTGGTATGGCGTCTGCACAGGTAACTCAAGTAAAAAGGTGCAAAACGATTGTCTGCTGCTGCTTTCACGGAGAGAGGGAGGGAACGGGGACCTGACGATATGTACCCAGAACCACCCGCGACAATGTTTTAGCCCCATCAGGCATTGGGATCTCAACCCAGAATTCCAATGGGCAGCGGAGACTGTGGGAACTGTGGGATAGCTACCCACAGTGCAACACTCCGGACGTCGACGCTTGCCTCGGTACTGTGGAAGCACTCCGCCAAGTTAATGCACTTAATGCACTTAGAGCATTTTCTGTGGGGACACACACACTTGAATATATAAAAATGATTTCTAAAAATACGACTTCTATAAATTTGACCTAATTTCGTAGTGTAGACATACCCTATGTGAGGTGGAGGTGTGTGAATGTGCACCAAAGTGCTGTGCTCTAACTTTCCCATGGAGGCACTGCGGGCTCAAAGGTTCCTAGTGTGGATTAATATAGTCCTGTTTGAAGAGGACTGTGTTAACAGGAAGTGGAAACCTTCTAGTTTGCACCAGCAGATTCCACACAGGGGAGCTGTGGTGTGCACAGCTAGTCACACCCCTGTAGCCTGAATTAAAGGGCAGTATAGACAAGCCCTTAGGAATGTAACGGCTATCCTGCAATGTGCCAAAATTTACATTTACTGTATAAATGGTAAACTCATCAATATACAATATAGCAGCAAAAATACACACAGTGAAGCTTCTGTTTTTCACCTATTCTGACCTATGTGTGCTGAAAATAAGCCATGATCTCTAATGTTCAATTTTTATGACAGGAGATATACTATATTTTTATGTTCCTGTGAAACACTGTTTCTTCTCATATCGAAGTAGAGCATAGGCTTCCCTCACTCCTTCCTCCCCGTGCCCCGAATTCCCTGCTGCCACCTCGGTGGCCTTTTAATTAAGACTGCAAAGTTGATCTATTTGGTGTGGAACTTTAAGTAGTGGAGTACTGTTGGTTAAGAATATCTAACAGATTTATTGTTAAATCTGATGATTTGTTAAATAGTTACGTGTGTTTCATACAAAATTGTAAAGCTCAATAACTTTTTCTGGAGAGCATGAAGCAAATACCTTTAGACACATGAGATCCAATTCTCATTATTCCAGTGTTTCAGAAGAGATATTTTTTTCATTTTGTTATGATTTTAAGAAGGAAATTTTATGCTGTAAAGTACATAGGAGTGGAGAGTCTTCTGGAGTGGTGGGAAAATTTCTATGCAAACCTGTTGAAAACTTGTTGGGAAGGAAGGAATTAAAATCAGATGTCTAATAAATCCATTGGGCTAGAGAGTCAAAACCAGTTAGAAAACTACCAAAGAGGATCCTCAGAAAGCTCATTTTAAAATCTTGTTTTCAGTAGATAAGATCTTCAGCTTGTATAAATCTGCAACTTTCATGAAGCAATGTTCATTTACACCAGTTGAGGATCTAACCCAATATGTGTAAATAGAATGGCAAAGAATCCCCGCTGTTGCTAAGAAATGATGACTGTAAGCTACTTTTTGTGCACCCCGATCCTGTACTGGTGATGCACTTCCAGTATAAGCTGAAGTGGTTCTAACTAGTGACAGCTGCCAACAGGCTTAAGGAGCTGATATGCAACAGTGGCTCAGCTGGGTATTGGAAGACCTGCCTTTGCCCCCTTCTCCCTGGTCAGGAGTCACTAGACTTGCTTTATGCCACTGGAACATTTCCCTATACTGGAGTGATCTTCAAGTAGGGTGACCAGATAGCAAGTGAGAAACATCAGGACAGGGGGTGGGGAGCTAATAGGCGTTTTTATAAGATAAAGCCCCGAATAGATCAGGACATCTGGTCACTGTATTCTCAGGGTATGTCGACACTGCAGTTAAAAACCTGTGGCTGCCCTGTGCCAGCTGACTTGGGTTCATGGGGCTCGGGCTACAGGGCTGTTTAATTGAGGTGAAGACATTTGGGCTCAGGCTGGAGCCCAGAGTTCTGGGATCCTGCGAGGTGGGAGATCCCAGAATTCAGGCTGAAGCCTGAGCCCAAATGTCTACAATTAAACAGCCCCTTAGCCTGAGCCCCTTAGTCTGAGTCAGTTGGTGTGGGCCAGCTGTGGGTGTCTAATTGCAATGTAGACATACCCTTAGAGGCCTGGTCTATTCCTGAAAGATAAGTTGACCAAGCTACATCGCTCAAGGGTGTGAAAAATTAAGCCACTCTAAGCCCTGGTATAGCACTGCTAGGTCGAGAGAAGAGTTCTGCCATTGACCTACCTTCTGCCTCTTGGCGCAGCGGAAAACCCCTTTCAACTGCTGTAGCAAGTGCCTATACTACCACGCTACAGGGGCATAGCTGCAGTGAGGAAACTGGGCTGCTGTAGTGCGTGTAGTGTAGACATAGCCTCACTCTCGCAATCAGCTACACCAGCATTAGAGCTGTTTTGTGCCAAGCATGGGGGAGTGCAAAGCAGCCACAGCACTGAATATAGCCCCACGTGTATTGTCATCCATGGTGAAATTTAGAATTATATCACTAAATTCATAAGTTTGGTAACGATTTTTCAACCAGTTAACACTTCCCCAGATCCTTCATTTTTCTGTATAATGTAGCTCTAGTGCATTGCTGAAAGCAGGTGGGCTTGACACCTAATGTAGGTTCACTGTGCCACAGACTACACAGGTCCCTTGCTTCTACACTAGGCATGGGACTGTCACTGAGTTCCCTCTGGGGCAGGTGACTAACTGGCGAAGCACCATCAAAAAGTTCGCTAACCCATCTGGGAACTGAGCAATACTTGAGCAACTAGGCAGGATCCAAGTGTGGAGCTTCCTCAGAAAAGTAGTTAACTTTCATTGGGCCTCATGTAACTTTCCTTTCAGTCAGAGCTAACCATTAGTGTTCATGGCAAGTGGTTTTGACCTCATAAGGCACGTAGAAAATGCCAAGCAATCTCTAGCAACATGCTAGAAAATTTTGCACCAAAATAGAATCTGAACAATATGGCTTTGTTTTGATTGTGAATCTAGTTGCACAACTCTCTCTTACAAACTTTTTTGCTTTGTGGAAAAAATCCAAAAGTAAGCTAATTTTCTGTTGGTGATCACTGCTGTCTGTCTGTTAATGAAATGGAAGAGCAGTATCTTAGTAGATTAAAATACTGAATTATATGCAATCATGGGACACAATAAATGAGTACTTACAACCAAGAAATACAGATATGAATAAAATTTTATTAAGGGGATGAAATAAATTTATAAGCAAATGCTCATATTTTAAGATAAAATATACATAAAGTGTTGAATCAGAATGTGTTTGTATTGTGGGTTATTGTAAATGGTTTCTGTTTTAAATTTGGGAAGCATGCTATAGTTGTTTTGGTGTGTCTGGTAGTGATGTTATATGATTGTGTATCTCCTTTCTCATTTACCTCAGTATATATCCATTTAAAGTATGTGTTCCTTTCATGGAGTTTGCTTCAGAATAAGTTCTCGATCTTTAAAATGATCTCTTGTTAGTAAAAGAAAACATGCTGTCAATAAATTGAGTGTCCAGCTGGCTAAAGGTTTAAACAGGAAAAGGACATAAGAAGATTCTGTGGTAGGTATAAGATAAACATGCTCTTGTTTATGCTTTGTTGATATTCTGATTGTTTAGAAGTTTGAATATTTTTTTATACTAGCTTTCGGCTGTTCTTTAGAAAAACCAAACAGTTAGCCCAGTCTATATGATGGCTTTGATCTTTGTTTTCATATTTGTTGTAAGAGGCTAAAAGTCTGGCAATTTATTGTATTTCATGCTTTGTCAGATCTTACCCCCTCAACACATGTTATCCACAGATGGTTTGGAGGGGAGAAAAAGAAAAGGCAGAGTGCCTAGAGTTTGACGTCTCCAATAAATTCCCAGGAGATTGTTTTATAAATGTCAGCATACTTGTGGTTGTTCATGCAGGTGCTTACACAGGACTTGTGGCCTTTCACCTAGCATAATTAACTTCCTTTTATTTAACAATGTTTACAATTTCTTTCCTTAACCTTTTTGTTTTTACAGAGTGCTCTTGAAGGAAAACTCAGCAAGTTGTTCAAACACCTGCTTGCCATGAGGCAAACACTGAGCTTCATACTTGCCCCAGGCCAAGAGTCCTGTGAGAAAGCTCATCGGATACTACCAACTGCTTTTTATGCTAGATTGCTAAATCATGTGACTAGATGTCATCAATCTCTGGAGGAATGCTGCAGTGACTTGCTTGTTTTGACACTTATTGTACCATCTGCACCTTGGGTGAGTTACAAGTCAAGGCTTCATATTTTTAAATTCACTCATTAAAAACTTGCTATTTTAGAAGGTTTCCGCAGCATTTTTCATGGTTCGGTGTTATGTTTATTACTTTCAGGTGTGTATGTCCTGCATGCATCCATGGGGGCAGAGAGTTGTGTTTCTGTGCATTTCAGATAATTAAGTTGAGCAAAGGTTGATTGTAATTTAAGTTCTTTATCGACATAAAATACTGTGCAATTATTTGTCCATACTGAGCTATACCAAAGTAATTTTGCTGATAAACAAGCATGCCTGAATGTGTTTAGTGGAGGAATGTAGAAAAAAAGAAAGATCATTCTTGGAACATTACTGATCCACAAGATTAATAATGGAGTATGGAGTTTATCATCTCTAGGTCACTGATGCAAAGCCAGACCCACTTAGAAATGACCAACCAGGACTATCTCTTGGCTGTTTTGCTATGGTCATCCATATGAAATAAGTTGGTGGTCTCAGGATAATTCCTGGTAGATATCATAAACACTGACATTTGGCATGCTTGTGGGGCATCTTGTAGAGAAGGCAAGGTTTTAATGTGCAATGGATATTGATCTACTCTTATACCCAGAAAAAAGGGTTTTAGGAATACTGGCAGGACATTTTGGGAAAGTTTGCACTTTGTTCGCACCTGCAATATTTAATTTGTGGGTACATATCAATCTCCAAAGCTGTCAATCTGGCATTTTTCATGTGCATGAAAGTTCATTAAAGTGAACTACAGGCCCAGGAACCATCTAAAAATCTATGATTGTTGGACCATATACATGTGCTACTGAAGATCTGAAGATTAGGGTTGACCACAACCAGCAAACACATTTTTCAACATCTCTGTCTTTATCTATGGAACATGCTAAATGGTGAGAATTAACAATTTTAAAATGAATGTTAATTAAAATGTTTTCTAAACCCACTTCATTTTCCTGGCCTAGGCAGGGTGTTGGTGTGAGGTTATAAAAGAGATTATTGGTTCTATCACCACAGTTACTTTCTTACTACTGTAGCAGCCATTCTCATTAGCTGCTTAATAGGACAATTTTGTCCCTCTGCCTTTAAAAATATAGCGTAGAGAAGAATATACATAATGGAGTGATATAAACATGAGATTGGGATTGTTGTATTATTAACAATTTGGTGAAACCACAAATGATTAGTGTACTGTATAACTGGAAAGGCAGAATTCTCCTTTTCCCATAGTATAAAGCTCCAGCTTTTAGCATTGCAGAGCCACCAATAGATTAATCAGATTTTAAAGCTGTGATATTTTGATGTCTAGAAAAGCTGTCACTAGTACACGACTGAATTTTGTCCCTCCTGCGCCTTAGGCAGCAGCAACTTTGTTGGGGAGCTGGAAGAAACTTTTCTCTGGAAGGTTGTTTTTATTTTTAAAATTGTAGCTTTTTGAAGCTGTTGAAGGGTTTGATATGTTCAGACAAATCTTGAGGGAGATGAATTAAAGATAAATTGACGCGCTCATAGGCATTTGACAAATTGCAAAAGCATGTTATAAATTTGTCATTTGCCTTTCCAGTTTATCACATGGATACCACCTCCACATATAGGATTTATAGAATGTTTGTATAAATATATAATTTAGTCATAACATAGTGATCTTGTTAAGATAATTAGTTCCATGTTATTACTGCCCTCGCTGTTATGTAGCACCAAACTATTCTTTGTTTTGCTTGGCCCAGTTCAAATCTGATCTTGATTAAAAAAGAAAAATCTGGTCTCTGATTGTGTGCAACATGTATCTATAAAATCTATGATTGACCCAAATACCAGATGCTTCTAGTTCATAAAGGAATGTGTACACCTCTCTTTCTACTGGAGTAGGGGCTGATGCTAAGTTTGCATTGGCTTTGCACCTTCAGGCTGTTTTAAAGACATGAATATATTTCAACCAAGAATAAATAACGTTTGTTGTTCTGAAGTCTAAAAGGACCATTAAAATCTTGAAATGTACATGAGTTACAGCATATCCACATTCTTGGGGTTCCAACCTTAGGTGTGAGATTCAAGCTTTGGAAAATCACTAGCAAATGAAAATAGTTTAGAATCCAAAAGGGAGAACTGATCATCTGACTGGAAGGGGTACAGTCCAGTGTTGAGTCAGATATGGACAAGCAGGTTACCTTTTCACCTTGCTTACATTCCCTGACAAAAGACATGCTATCAATTCCCCCTTATTGGCATAATTCAATACTAGAGAACCAGATTCTGATTGTGAGTGAGACTGACAGTTTCCTCCTTGGGCTGGATGGTCCTACTGGCCATCTTCTAGATACTATGGCTAAATGTATGCATTCATACAGGGAGTCATCTCCTCAGAGACCTCGGGGAAAGCCCATTCCTCAGATCTGGTGGCCCCAGATCTGTCTACATCACTGAGGAATATAAAGCACTCCCAGCAGTTGTCCCAGATACTTTTCAATAGTAGTACTGATGGGCCATGTAGAGTTTCAGGACACTGAAGGAAAGCTCTCTGAAAGCTTTGTTTCTCTCATCAACAGAAGTTAGCCCATTAAAAGATATTACCTCACCCACCTTGTATCTCTAGTATAAAGAACAAACATTTCTGGACGGTCATGTGGGAACTGCTGCAGCATCTTCACTATCCAAAGATGCCATATAGTTCCATGAACCGTTCTCTAGAATGGCTTCCATTTTGAATATACCATCAGTCCATGTAGAACAGACCTCTAATCCCAACTTTGATATCCTAGGAGCGCCTTCTAATTCTAAGATCACTCTATTGGAAGGGCTTTTGCAACTGGCCAAAACTATTTGATAGAATCCAGTTATGTATCTGGCTATGTTGAAAAAAACACCACAAACTCAAATTTACCAGCTACCCTATGAAGGGTTTGTGTTGTTACACAAGTATGCATCCGATGAAGTGAGCTGTAGCTCATGAAAGCTTATGTTCAAATAAATTGGTTAGTCTCTAAGGTGCCACAAGTACGCCTTTTCTTTTTGCAAATACAGACTAACACAGCTGTTACTCTGAAACCTGTTGTTACACACTCACCCTGTTCCCAACTGCAGCTGTCCAATGAGCAAAAATTGGCCAGGTGCATACTGCACTAATGATCAATTGATGGAGAACGAGATAAACTGCTCTGAAAGCTAAGTAGTAAGGCAACATTTTTTAATAAAGAATGAGATGAGAACGCAGGAGAAATTCAATCCAATCCATACCTAAGTACTGTGTTCACATGGGGTCAAATTTGACTCCCCTTGAAACTGCAGTAAATCTGATGTTACTCCAAAAGAATGACTCCAGTGCAGAACTAATAAATGAGTGATCAGAATCAAGCCCCTGTAGTATACAGTTCAGGAAAGCAATAGCCATAGTATGGCACACAGTACCCTGGAAAACTTATTTGTTTTATGGAATTTTTTAAAACCCAGATAACAACCCTTATAGCCTTATTTTGCCAGTCCATAACATAAAGCGAATAGGGCAATATTTTTAATATTGAATGTGTGTGCATATAATATATGTTCTGTCTATTGTTACTCTTAATTAGCATTTTAATTATAGCTGAATAAATGAATTTGAATATTGTGATTCCTATCCCAAATATTTGTATATATAATTTAAATATTCTGAATATATGTTTTGAATTTGAAATACTATGTCGAGACTCAGTTTTATAGTTGATTAATTCTAATATCCAGCACCAAATTTGAAAAAGAGATTAATTTTCATAGTCTCCTTTGAAATTCAGGTGGCACATGCATTTTGAATTAGCACAGGAACCTCTAGCAATTTTTTTATCTATGAATGTTTGAATAGATTTGAGATATTTATTGCTTTCAAAATCTTCCTGTCTTCCGGTGCAGTATAGCATAAATCCTTCTGAAAAGAAGCAGCAGTAATGAGTTTCTGGTAATATTCTGTTAGTTTTGAAATAAATACGAGTCTATGAAGTGCTGTAGGACAAAACACACACAACCCTTCAAAGAGGAAATAAACGGATGATTGCATCCCACAAAATACCAAATATGTGCCTAATATATCTTCATTGGCCAGTATTGCCACTCATTGGCTACTAAGTCCTATTTATATCAATTACTATTAGTATTTAATATGAGAATTATACCTTGAATGATGACCACAGAAGACAGGATTAAAAGAAAGTGTGTATGGGAGAAGTTGAACATAATATAACTTCTGCTGCTAGGGAGTTACCATGGGGTTACTCTTTACATTGGATCCAGTGATATATTACATTTTTATGAAAATTATACTCTTGTACTGACAGAGTTCAGTGAGATATTTATATGAAGTTGTTAATAAAAATGCAAAATAAGTAAAGCATCATTAAATGTTTGATATAAACTGCTAAAAGGAACTAACTTCAGTCTACAGTTGCCACTTCATAGATGATGGACCACTATATCTGCATCTACCCTAGACTTTTCTTAAATTATTTCACCATTGCACAACCTGGTGGTAAAAAGGGCTAGTTCTCTGTCTATTCTAGCACTCCCATCATTGATCCAACCGGTGAAGTTGCACCAGTGATAGTGTAAGGGTACAAGCATCTAAGACAAAAGCTTTGTGCCTAAATACAGTGTAATAGCCTGTGTACTCTGTAAGATCACCCACTGTTCTGAGATTCATGCAATACTCAGATGGTGTGGATGAGTGAACCTATTTGAATTTTAGTGTTTAGACAGTTACGTGAAACCTCCTAACATTATCAAAATATATACAATATTCAATTTAATTGTTACATTTGAAATGAATAATCCAGGAAACAATATTGAAATTTTTAGACCATTGTGACAGAAAACAGAATTTTTCAGTAATTTGCTGTATAAAAGTTTTTAAAAAGCATCTCAAGCAATTTGTGCTCCTCCTGAAAGGCCACTGAAAGAATGGTGTTGTGTCTATAAAACTTGTATGTATCACTAAATTAAGAGAGCACTTTCAACAGCTGCATCTCTAGAAGTTATGGATTGTCATTGAGAAAAATACTCTTGGCAAAGGCAATCTTCTGCTTTGCTCTTCTCCTTTGAAAAAATATGGGTTTAACATTTGCACCATATCAAATTGTAACTGTTTACATCTGAAAGGGTTATGAAACAATTTATTTTGTTTTACCATTTCATTACTTTTTTCACTTGCATGGTGTTGTCTTCAGATTTGACTCATGTGTACATTGTTATCTGTAGGAGACTAGTGGAAAAATAAGGGGCACAACATTCTGACGGAAAAGAGATCTAAAGTTAGACTATGAATTAAGATTGAGCTTTGGTTTTTTTGCTAATTATTTCTCTATTTTTAACCAGCATTGAAACATGCTAATCATCCTAAACATGAACAGTTAATCGTATAAAGGACATGAACATGATATATGACATCTGAATACAAATTGCCTTTTTGAATTTTGTATATATGATATACAACATCTGAATACAAATTGCCTTTTTAATGACATATTGAAATGACATAATGAAAAATTCCTATATTTTAAATGACAATGAAGAAGGGGATAAATGCTTTTAATCCTCTACTTTGTAACAGGGTTTGCTTGACTGAACAGGGATCTGATGTAAAATAGCTTTGCTGAAAAATAAGTCTAAATTAATTTTCTTACTACTTTATTCTTTCTCTGTTTAGGCAATAGATTATAATAGTTGTGGTCAGACTATTTTTATATGTACAGAATAATTCTCATGAAAACTAATTAACTATGGGACAGATGATGTGCTATAGGTGGTTCATTTTCAAGACAGCTATTTCATATATTCCTGTCTGCAAATTTTTTGTCTTCAGTTTATGTAATCCTTCTGTGAAAAATGAGAACAAAGACAGATCATTTTATTTTCAGCAACAAATAAAACATCTTGGAATTGAACATTTTCCAGTAAACCAAAATAAATATGAACACATTGCCACATTGTCTCCCCATCATATTAATGTTCTCTTTTTAATCTTTGTTTGTTATAGAGGCAAAATTAGCCGCTGCTTAGTTAAAGTTGCACTGAGATGTGCATTTAAAACAGCATTGGAGTCTGTCTTTCACACTTCAGTCACTGAATTTAGTTCCATAATTTAGCACACTGACTCTTCAGAGTGCAATTTAATTTTCAATGTTATTTGTTTTAGTAAAATATTTGCTAACTTTTCCAGCAGAAACATTTTAAAAATGATTCCTCTGTGAACATTTTTCCTGAGAGTCCTCATGGGTTTTTATATACTCACCTTCATAATATCTCAGACATAGGCCACTTTTGAAAATGTTCAGTTAAATGCAAAACCCGTCATTCTCCTGATTCGTCAAAACCATAATGACAAGCAGACTGAAGTGCCATGATTTAACATTTACTTATGTTTTCTGATGCTGCTCAGCTTGCCCCCCTTCTCCAAGTCCCCACTCCCACTCTTACAGCAGCAGCATCTTCCCTTGGACAGTCAAGTTAGACAGAAAGGAGCCCTGGTCCCCAACCCATGTAAGTCATCACTCACTAACCTGCATTTAACCCATCTCAGCTCTAACACTGAACCAGTGTTTGCATCCATTTTGCTGACTAGCTATTCTGAATGCAGAGTGCTCATATAAAACCTGATTCAGCAAGGTGCTTAGGCTCCTGTGTAACTTTAAAAATATGAATAGCCTCACTGAAATTCACTGAGTATCTTGATTATTTAGTTCTTATGAATCAGGGCCATAGCTAGAGTTGCCAACCCTCCAGGATTGCCCTGGCGTCTCCAGGAATTAAAGATTAATATTTAATTAAAGAGTATGTCATGTGATGAAACCTCCAGGAATATATCGGACCAACATTGGCAACCCTAGCCATAGCCAAAGTCACATCATAAGCGCATTGTTCCAAATGCCCATCCCCTCTGTTTAATTTGTACTTCCTCATGGCTCCTCCCAACAGGTAAGGTTTGGCAGTAGGAATCCCAGTCTTTTTCTTTAGAGGAGTGCTCCTTTCTGGAAAACTATAGGGGTATGTCTACACAGCAGCTGTTTGAACTAACATGCTAAAAATATCAGTGTCAGTTTTGTAGCACAGGTGGTGGCTCGGGCTAACCAGTTAAGTGTGGATCCAGGGGCTTGGGTGGGCTTGGACTCTCAAGTGGTTAGGCTAATCCACTGCACCTGTTGCAGTGTCCTCACTGCTATTTATACTGTATTAGCTTGAGCAGAGCTAGCACGAGTCTGTCGACCTGGGCTTCGAGGCACGCTTCCAAAAGCAATTTAGATGTGCTCTAGAAGGCTTGTCAGATACAGAATTTACCTTTGCTTTGGAGTTGCACCCTTTAGCTTTCAGATCAATGGGGCTGCAAGTCTACCTCTCTGGCAGGCCACTTATTGCTTCCTGTGACTGTTCGGGCTGGGACACGCATCAAAGCCGAGGCAAAGGGTCAGTCTAATTAAAATGATAAACACAGCTTCAAGTTCCTCTGACAGATTTGTTAAGGTTCGACAGAGCAGCACTTCTCTCTAGAGAGTTACAAAATTTTTCTCAGATGTGGATATACCTCTGTGCATGTCCAAGCTGTGCTTGCCAGCTATATTCCCCCCCAAGTCTCCATTTCAGCCTGCCCCATCAGTGCCCTGTTGCTATAAGGAGCCTCAAGATGGTGGGAAGGGCAGATAGAGATGTGAAGACTTTTAGGCAACTTTGGCTGACAAACCTAGCTTCCACCTGCACAGTGGAGACGTATGTTGTATTTGGTGAAATTACAGTGCTACAGGTAGCCAGAGAGGTTTGCTTCATAAATCTCATCAGACCAGGCCTCCTGCTGCTGAACCTTATTATTTGGCAGTAGATGTGGGAGGGAATGGAGACCGAGAAAAACAAAGATACAGTCTGGATATGGCCTATGGAGTAGAGTGTTTCCTGTTCTCAAGGCTGCATTTAACAATTTACACTGAAGTGTGCAAAGCAGCAAGAATGAAAAAGAAGAGATGTATTTGGGAGATGTTTTAGGGGGACAAATGAAAAGCTCTAAAAACAGCCTGAAGCTGATCCGGAATATAATTATCAATATCACTAGAATGAGAGATCTTAGAAGCACATAAGACACAATAGCTATTTATCAAAAGTCCCTTTATTAACAAATTCACTAATCAGATAAACAATCTCACACACACTGAAATATAGAAAGAGAGTGCAAAGTGGTTAGCCTTATGTCTAACATCACTCTCATCTATCTTCTCCTGCTGGGGGACCCTGGAGTGTTACCTATTTTCTGCCTCTTCATCATCTTCATCGCCAGGGTTGTCATCCTATCGTTGTCCAGGCATTCTCCCCAGCACGCAGGCTGGGCAACACCTTTTATCATGCGTTATGCTTACGCCTATTAAGGCTCATACATATACATAAGTATTCCAGCTCCTTTTTGCTTATTTATACTTCAGTAACCCACTAATATAAGAGTGCCTCATTTTTCATTAATTCCTTTTTTTATTCATTAACATTTATGTCAAATAGTTATCATAGCAACTTGTGGTCAAGCTAAAATTACCCAAGGTGTTACTATTGATCATCTTTCAATATGAACTGATACATTGCAACGTATTTTCCAAAACATCAGCAATTAACACATCTTTTATTGTAATCTTGCAATTTACAGATATAGGGTCATTGCTCAGGTGAACTCGCTGAATATCTTACAGGCCTGAGGCCTGAAGGCCTTGTGTCACAATATTAATTAATACTTATATTTCATCTCTATATCCTAAATGTACTTTATACTTCACCTCTATATCCTAAATGTACTTTATCTTCAATTCTTGGCTACACAGTACTGCTTGACAGTTGCCTGAGTGGAATACACGTGGTCCACAACCACTTGAAACAAAAACAATTACTTACCTGTTCTGTAACTGGTGTTCTTTGAGATGTGGGTGCAGACATGTATTCCATTACCCTGCCCTCAGTCTCCTCTCGGTCAGAGACTCAAGCCATCTGCTCCAGTGCATAAGAACTGAAGGGGGGCGGTCGAAGTGGTGCCACTCTTATATTGCCTCTGGAGGGTCCAAGAGAAGGAGTAGGGCATGAGCATAGCCCGCAACAGGTACTGCTGAGGAAAAGACGTCTCTGACTCTGGTCGCCATCTGAGTGAAATGCACGTCTGAACCCACATCTGGAAGAACAACAGTTGCAGAGCAGGTAAACAACTTTTTTTTTTTCTTTTTGGGCTTTATCAGGGTCATCCAGCAAATCAATCAACCTAGATATCGAGCCTTTAGGGAATCTCCCATTCATCTCTGCTATATAATTCACAGGCAAGATGTTTTACCACATTTAATGCAGTGGGTGAATTTATTATTTAACATTTATATTGCAGTAGCGCTGATAGGTTAATCAGGCCAGGGCCCCAATGTGCTCGGTGCTGTACAAACATAGTAATTGGGGATTGGTCCTGCTTTGAGCAGGGGGTTGGACTAGATGACCTCCTGAGGTCCCTTCCAACCCTGATATTCTATGATTCTATGATTCTAATTTAGTATCCCTATCTCAGTCTGCTCAGAGAATCTACTCTAAATGAGTCACTCTCAATTGCAACTGTGAATGTGCAAAATATGCATTGTTTACTAATGACCTGACAGAGATGATACTGGGTTAAAAAAACTAGGCGTGCAAACTGTGTACACAATTATGGTTACTACCAGACATATCCTGCATGCTTATTTTATCTGGTAATATTCAAAGATTTCTAGTAATCAGTTTTAGTCACACATCTTCTCAAGTTAGCTGACTGATATTTATATGGAAGTCATTAGACTGTCTAATGCACCCCTTTCAATTTTCCTGATCTAGCCAAAGTCCCAAGAATAACTAGTTTTCTTTATATGTATATGGATAACTGGCCCAGCCTCACACTGCTAAATGTATCAGGATAACAGCATCATTTATTTCCTAAAAAATGAAATGTGAAATGAGGATGTGTTTGTAAATGCCCTACTTAATTTTCAGAATAAACTGTTTTTGGTTTGCATTTATCTGCAACTTTGTTACTGGCCATGTGAAGTTGGAAAAGATGAAAGCTTATGTTTAAATTTAACAAATTAGCTTAATTTATGTCATACATATTTGCTGATATTCATTTCATATTTACAATGATTCAGTTTATAGTTATTATTAATAATAATTATATGAATTATTAATCATCATACATTTATAGGAAAAGACCCATGGGACAGATCCTGTGCTGTAGTGTGGCCACTTAGCATTGATTTCACACTTGTCCTAAAGTTGACTTAGCTGGCCATGGAAGCTCACTTCTTAGACCACTACTATAGTATGTAAAGGGTGTTTGGCTGTGGTGACGGAAGAGTCCAGGGCTTCCTCAGGCTTCACATATCCTTAGCTGCTTGCTAAATTAAGCCTGTTCTAGATCATGCTGGGGCACCAGCATAAGGCCGGGCCAGGATCAGGGGAGCATAAAAATGGCTTTTAGCCACCTTTGCAGAGACCCCCTCCTTACCCACATCTGAATTTTTCTGTGTTTTTCTCAGTTGTAGCTAATGATCTAGGCCTCTATCAGACTAGAGCCCAATATCGGCAAAATGCTGATACTCAAAATGCTCAACAAGGAAATGATTTGTTTGTTTTTGTTTTGGTATTTTTCTCAGTTTTGACAAACTTCAACAAACATTTGTTAAAGTATCGAAATTTTCAGATTAAAGCTTCTGAATAAAGTCTGTAGTTTATATAGAGGTTAGACATGTGGGACCATTATATAGTAATATTCTCTTCAAAATAACCTATTTTTCTTCCTGCATTTAACAGTTTTGCAATGGTTTGGCAATGATTCATTTTCAACAGATGACACGAAAAAGAAACATTAGATATTGTGGGGTCAAAATTTCACCGTGAGATTGAACATCTAATTTGTGCCATGATCAAACAAATTAATTTGTATCTAATTGATATATAACTAAATAGTTAATCTGAATGCTTGTAATCAACAGAGCTGAGAACCATATGTGAGTTATCAAGATAGTAGGCAAACATAATGTTTTTTGAATAGCTGAAATTATTCCTTAAGTTTTTCCAGATATAGTCAGATGTGTTTTTCATTGTTTGATATGTTGTCATGCACCACATAATTTTATCAGAAATATAACTTTCATTAATCCCATAAAGAATTTGCAAAATTGGCAAGACCGGGTATTGAATGTGTGCATATTTTGTCTTCATTTCTATCCAAACATACAGAAGGATATTTCTTTTAAACAACTAAAGATTGCCGAGTAAACAAAATATGAGGATGAAAAGTTGCACTAAAAAGAAGGGTTTGATGGTTGGGGTGTGGTTTTGTGTGTGTGTGTGTTCAGTGGAATTATTTTGACTTTACGCAACATAACTGAGTATAACTTGAACCAGTACATGTTACAGTCCCTCCATAAGTCTTCAGGAGCCTATGACACTTTATTTAATCTAATATCCTCCTTTGGAAAAAAGGGATAATCTTTCATGAATTCAAAGTGAAGGCAGCTCTAGACTCCTACAAAACTGATGGCTGTTGGGAGGAAAGCTAAATACCACATTCTCACTGAGCTGGTGAGGCCTTGTGGACAGTTTATGCAAGCCTCTTATTAAAAGAGGCAATCATTGGCCCCATGAAAGAGAAACTCATTTTTCATTTTTTTAAAAGCTCTTTTGCAAAGATAGCCTTGAAAACAGATGGGAACAGTTCACTGGGGTTGAAAGGAACAAGCAGCTGGGTTTTACTTCTACAGCAGGAGGTTGGGAAGGAAACTGAAAGTTCAGCCCCACTTCTCTTTCTGCCGCCCCCCCACCCCCAACAAGTCATTTTGGGTTATAGCCCAAAGAAACTTATCTTCTCCAAAAACATGAGGTTGTGCCCATGTATAGTTGTGGAATAATGTTAATATGCAGTTCAGTGGTCAAAATAAATAAATAAATAAATAAATTGCAGGCCACTAATAATAAGCAGCTAGCTCTGCTTATTAAATTTTTCATTTTCATCCTCTTTTGAAGCTATGACTGAGCCAGGGCTTTTCACTCAGGCATGTGCTGCAGCAAGAGTGCATACTCATTTATAGGTTTGAATATTTATAAGCTTTGCTATTATAGTCATAACCACAGTATCTGACAGTCTTACAGTCACTTAACTAATTTATCTTCAAAACATCCCTGTGAGGTAAGGAAGTACTTTTATTTCCATTTTACAGATGAGGAACAGAAAGGTTAAGTGACTTGCCCTGGGGCACACAGGAAGTCTGTAGTCGAGTCTGTAATAGACTGCCAAACCAGTGGCTTAACTAAAAAAACATTCTTCTCAATGCCTGGTGTAGTTATGGCAGCTGTTGCAAGAGGAGCTCCTGCACTAGTGTCCCTGGGTCACATCACTTAGTCCCTAAACCACAGCCATAAAAAACCTGCTCCCCAATATGACCCATTCTCCTGCCTAAATGAGGTTGCCAGCAGTCAGGGGACACACACCATTCAAGAACTAAGAAAATCCATTCTTCAACTTGACCACCCAGTGAAGCAATAGAAGAGACCTACTCCGCACCCAATCAGTCAGCCTGAGGCTACATATAGCCACCTTGTTGTGAGGAATGTTCACGAGGTGTAGGAGTGGGAAAGCATGGTGAGTTGGGAATCACTTAACCAAGGATGGAGGGAACAGATGGCTTGAAGGGAAGAGGATAAAGAGTGCGGAGCTGATTATTTTTTATGATTGGCAGAGATGCTCATGTTTTATGTCTACATTAGAAAGCTTACAGCAACACAGCTGTACCAATCCAGGTGTGCCACTGTAAGTTCTCTCGCGTAGCTGCTCTATGCTGATGGGAGAGAGCTGTCCTGTGGACATAATTAAACCACCCCCAAGGAGTGGTGGTAATGATGTCAGTGGGAGAAGCTCTCCTGCCAACATAGCGCTGTGCACACTACCACTTACACTGGTGAAACTTATGTCACTCCGGGGTATGTTTTTTCATACCCCTGAGCAACACAAGTTTTGTTGACAAAAGTGGTTATGTACACATGGCCTTAGTTGCTTTATGAGAAAAGGTTAGCTTTGACTTTCTCTTATCTTTAAGCCACACTCACTCCAAACCCTCTGCACTACAATGAATAACTATATAACAAGGGGCTTCTGGCTCCTGTTTGTCTTGAGTGGGGGAAATGTAGGCAATAGGCAGATGATTTCAAAAGTAATTATTCAAAATGTAATTCATTCGATTACATTAGATTTCTTTCCCTCTACTTTTGAGTTTTCTATAGCATCCATCATTATAGCATTTAAGACCTTCCCAGGTAAATCAGGACTGCATGACAATATGCCTGCTTAACTTCATTGAGTTGCTGCCCCCCTTCTCTCCCCTCCCCTTTGCTCCCTGGAATGGAGGCTTTTCTTGGGATTTTTTTTAAATTTAATTCTTTCTCTTCTTTTCCTTCTCCATTAATCTGGTCACAGTGGGTAAGCTTTGTCAAAGAGCAGAGATTTGCAAGATGATCTTTCAAATTGGAGAAAGTCCAGAGAAGAGCAACAAAAATGATTAAAGATCTAGAAAACATGACCTATAAGGGAAGATTGAAAACATTGGGATTGTTTAGTCTGGAGAAGAGAAGACTGAGAGGGGACATGAGAACAGTTTTCAAGTACATAAAAGGTTGTTACAAGGAGGAGGGAGAAAAATTTCTCTTCTTAATGTCTGTGGATAGGACAGGAAGCAATGGGCTTAAATTGCAGCAAAGGAGGTTTAGGTTGGACATTAGGAAAAACTTCCTAACTATCAGGGTGGTTAAGCACTGGAATAAATTGCCAAGGGAGGTTGTAGAGTCTCCATCATGGGAGATTTTTAAGAGCAGGTTAGACAAGCACCTGTCAGGGATGGTCTAGATCGGTGGTTCTCAACCATTTTTTTTTTTTTGCAGACCACTTGGAAATTGCTGAGGGTCTTGGTGGACCAGTTAATGATCTTTCCAAATCTTGTTTGTACCATTAGCTAACTGTCATAAAGTGCTTTGGATAAAAGTGCTGTATAAAAAAAATTAATAATAATAAACTTTTTTGTTGTACAGATAAAAGCACACAACTCATATTTTAATATCAGTAGTCTTACTTTTCTAATGCGATGAATTTTCCCCTCTCTCCCCCACTGTGGCAGCCCCCGAACTGGGGCTGAGAAGGAGGGGGGTCTCCCCCTTTCTCCCCTGCTGTGGCAGCCCCTGAGTTGAAACTGGGAAGGAGAGGGGTATCTCTCCCGCCACAGCAGCCACAGAGATGAGACTGGGAAGGAGGGCTGTCTCTCTCTGACAGCCGCAGCCCTAGAGCTGGGGAAAGTTGCCTCTTTCTCTGGCTGCTGCAGCCCTGCACATCTCAAATTCCCCCACCCCATCTTCTCACCCCACTGCTCCCTCCCACCTACCCCCTATTCCCCCCAGGGCCACCAACTCACCTTACATGTGCGTCTTCTCCACGGTCCAGGCACCTAATTAGTGGAGGCTTGCCTGAGCAGTTCCGCTAGTGGCCCTTCATTCTCTCATGCATGGCTGCCCAGGTGCGCACATTAGATGGAACTATCCACAGATCACCTGAATCGAGCTCACGGACCACAGTTTGAGATCCTCTGGTCTAGATAATACTTAGTCCTGCCATGAGTGAAGGGGACTGGACTAGATGACCTCTCGAGGCCTATAATTCTATGTTATGAATGTGGTCAGAGTCTGGTTTAATGTAGCCACACTTAAAATTTTGAACCAAGAATAATTTGTTTTCTGCTTTCAGTTGTTTCATTCTGATACTTGTAAACTGCATTGACTCAGAGGAGTGCATCTTTCTGACATGGGGATACAGTTGCTGGTGTAGGTCCATTGATGGCTGAAGATCAGTGCTAAGGTCTGGAATTGCCAATGGAAACGAATGGCCAAAACAGTGAAGAGATAGGAGCACAGAGGTGATATGCTCATGGAAACCTTATTTCACTGAGGAGGCAGGCAGAGAAGTAATTTTAGCTAATCCAAAAGCTCATGGCTGCAGAATCCTTTGTGGCTTCAGTGCACCCCTTACAGGGGGGATTACCAGGTGATACAAGTGTAACCCACACACCTTCTGGGTTTGGTGTTCTGTCCCATCGAGACCACTTAGAGAGAGAGATTAATGAGTCTGCTCTACAGCCTTAGGTAAGAGCCAGCTGGCTTTTAGCTCATAGAGTAGAGTCTCATGCATTTAGCTCCAGAGGTCCCAGGTTCAATCCCGCCTGCTGATGACCAGGGTCTGTCAGTGTTACACGTGCAATGGCTTTCCCTGTCTTCAGCACCCATGAAAGCACAGTGAGATGCATGGAGACCCCAAGAGTCTCTGCTCCGAAGCATGTAAAAGTCTGTACCCTCAGCCTCACCCTCCATTGCTGTTCTACTGCTCATCAGTTCTGCTGCCTTCAGGGCCCTCTGCTTTCATGGAGGAGCATGATGAATGGGGGCTCAGTTTACCTTGGGAATTATAAAACTGGATTGGAATTGCCTTGAAATGGTATCTTTGTTGACTGAGAAATCAAGTTAGATAAATCACAGATCCTCATGATTGTCCCATGGCAATATAATGACTTTGTTTAATATAACAACGATAGTGTACTTATTTTTAAAAGCCTTAAAACATCATTTTTGCATCTGAAATTCATTGTCCATCTGATGGCTATTTTGGCTTTATTGATTCGTAAGGTGTATCCTGGGAATTGTAGTTCAAGCATCTGTTAAATACTGGTTGAGAACTGATTATTCTTTATAATTCTTTAAATCAACTCCCCGAAGCCCCTATGAGAATCAGCATCCCATTATGCTAGACACCATACAAACACACAAGATGCTATGGGCCCTGAACCAAAGAGTTTACAGCATAGATTTGCTTTTGCTTTGCTTTTATTCATATAACTACTATGTTAATCATTTTAATCACTCATAAAATATTGCAATTATATCATGAACAAATGTTATAACAGATTAATGTTTTCACCCATATAATTAAAAAATACAATGGCTTCAGTGATTTACATGATACTAATTACTTCAAGAAGTTTTGGCCTTTGTGGGTCATGACATCAGAGCCCTTTTGATGGAATTATTTCCTTTCAGCTTACTGCAATCTCTGTGTTATTTTCCATATGATTTCAGAAACAGTCTTGCACTGTATAAGGAACCTGACAGTTAATTACATTATTTCTAATGCCTTGACGTCATATTTAAAATATAGTCTCGTACACTATAGCACACTTAATATTGAAAAGGATTCAGCACAATTTCAGATACTTAGTAGTTTTGTGTGGCAGGAGTATTACCAGTTGACAATAGAATGATTACAAGATGAAGAGAAAGTGTATCTAATTATCAATTTCAATATAGTATAAAATAATTTCAAGATAGAGTAATAGTTGCCCAATTTACAAATGACAACCTCAGACTCTAAATACAAAAACCCCTAAGTCTGAATGCTGTTTAATCATAAACTGTTCTGTTAGGACTTTGAAAATTTTTTCTTTTTCTGTTTTATACTTTGGGCTGTGAAAATTTTATTATCAAATCCCACTGTACAGTACAATACTAGCATGCCAATACTGCTCTGGGGTAATTAGCTGTTTTTACTATTGAACAATGGATATTTACTTGGTGTGCACTGTTCATGGAATAAACTAATCTCCTTTAAGAAAGAAAAATGCTCCAATACTAAACAGTAAAGTTCCTGTGACTGTGAAATTATTAAGTTCCTATATCTTCCCCAGTGTGTAATATCTATTTCAGGGTTATTAATCTTAATCAGTGCTAAATATTACTGTTTTTGTTTAAGTGGTATGGAGCAGTTATTTTGCATAAATTCTGTGTAATAATAATTTTTAGGCATTATGTAAGCCATTTTAGAAATAGAACTACCTCTCATTGAAACTCAATTAGGAAATAAGGTAGAGTCCCAGAAAGTTTACTGGGTTTTGGCTTCCAATGTAAATACATTACAGGAAACATAGGTAGTAGTGATGCCTATAGTTAAGCTTGCATGACACTTTCCATAAAAAGACCCTGTTTTCAATTTCTTATAACTTTACCAAACAGCAGGAGCTTTACATTTGGCTGAGTGGGAGAAAGGTGATGGGGGTGGAGGGATGGGGGGGGGGGGGATGTTTGCTCTGGTGTCAAGGATGTATCTTTGGCTGTCCATGTGAAAATCTCAACCCAAATTTGTCTAAGTTATGAGCATTTGAAAATCTCAATTAGCACCTGCTTGGTAGAAACTTGTTAGAGTTTGGCAGCTAAATTCCACAAAGATTCCATCTGTAGGAGATTCCCTGCAGTTGCTCCTCCATGCTGCCACAAGCCTCTATGGTGCCAGGCAAAGGAACTGAGAGCAGAAAATCTTTCCTGTGCTCTCAGTGCTCCCCCTGCCAATGACCCAAGCAGCAAAGAAGGGATAGCTATCTGACCAGAATGCAGGGAAATGAGGAGCTAGTGGACTGCAGAGAAACAAGGGATGGTCTTAGTAAGACAGCTGAATACTGCCCTGGAAAAAAGCTACTATTTAATGCTGAGCAAGTCACTTAAACCAGTATGTTCACAGTTGGTCACTAATTGTGTGGTCCCCATTTTCTGGATGCCCATCTTGAAACTCTGGGATTGGATTTGCAGAAGTGCTGAGTACTGCATAGCTGCAACTGAAGTCAAATTGAGCTCTGTGCTGAACATATAAAATGGTAAGTGCTAAATGGAAAAAATAATATGTGATCATGTAATTAAAGACTGTATCATAATGCATATGCACAAGATAACTGAATTAAGGTTGCACAGGCAAACATAATTCTTGCATTTTCTAACTTTTGAGTACTTGAATTTGCAACCATAATGTTCTGGTAATGTAGTTTTTTGTATGTAAAGTACCAACTCATCCTCTACAATCTCAGAGAATGAAACCTTAGAGCCACAAGGCTTAATATGTTTGCTTCTGTAGTACTGGATCACTGGAGTAGTCTTCTTCTTCATCTTTAAAGTGACCATGGAACCAACCTTTTATAAATCAGGTTTAAAAAACTTTATTTCAGAACTCTTAAACAAAGCAAACTACCTATGTCTTTTACATTGTCTGTTTCAGTGTTTCTTGTTGAAGATGCACAGAACTTCTGTGATGGTAGGTACCTCAGAAATAAGATGATTGTTAAGCAGTATAGTTATTCAGAAAAGAAAACACTTTATAAATATTGTATTTGTTCTAAAACTAAATTGGAATAACTTCTCTAGAAAAATCCCCGAATAAACTTATATATATATATATATACACATTTTACAGTGTGATCCTCCATGAAGAATTTAACATTTGTTAATTTGTCTTATACCATTAGAGCTTCAGATGTTAATACTATATATTTGAGGTACAAAGTAATTAAAATCTAATTTTCTTCTGGGTGTTGAGGAAATTGGAACAAGTGTTCATGGAAGTGGAGAGAGAAAAAATCCTCAGGTGCTATTTCTGTAGCAGGGAAAAAATAATTAGAATACTATGGTAATATCAGGCTTAAATCTTGGAAAAGTTGTTCATCTGCAATAGATACGGGGCTATTGATGAATGATCAAGGTAAACTAGAAAAACTGGTTTTATGTTTCTGTTGAGGCTTTTCATACATTTTCCTAAGAAATCTTTCATTTTGAGAGAGAACCCATATTCACACCTCCACTCCAGAATTTGTTCATTACGTGCAGTTAGGACTGTTTGATTAATTAATTGCCTACAATATCTCAGCCTAATTAATCTTCTAAGTAGCATTGTTTACTCCACTGAAGGCATAATAGAAAAAGATATTGCTGTATTCCTACTGCTCAGGTTCACACCCAGCACAGCCGTCACATACAGTCCCTCCTCAAGTGACATTTTTGGGGATGAAAGTGTTTGAATGAAACTCTTTTTACAAGTCAGCCTTCCTTCCCCCATCTAACAGTAATAAATGAATTATAATGCTTCCACCCTAAGACCATAAAGTGCTGTCACCTGGGGGCTAGTGTTGTTATTCATGTTTTGCAAATGGGTAAGGCACCAAAAACTGGCATGACTTCCTATGGTCATATAGTGACTCAGCTGTGAAGAGGATTTGAAAGTCCTGACACCCAATCCGGTGTGTTAACCACAATAACATCCTCCTCCATTTAATTCCTCTCTTTCCTTCTCATGGTCCCTGTCTCTCCACATCTCTTTTTATTTGGTCATCATTGTCTGTGCTGTCTTGCACTTGGGATCAGATTTAGGTGCCTAAATCACAGTTTTAGGTGCCACTGTGATCCACAAATCCCTAGCTCAGCTGTGGCCTAATTTCACTCAGTGCCTAAATTTGTGCTGGGAAAGTCCCCGTAGATGCCTATGTTTCTGACTCTGGGCACATGCACTGCAAGTGTCAGGATGCCTATCTCTTGCCTAAGCCTCAGCATAATCCAGAGGCCAGGCGAAGATAAGCAGGTGAATGCCTGTCTTCTTTGTGGGGCCTGAACTGGAAGGTGAACTCAGAGGTTGTCTACTGGATTGTGTCCCATTAAAATCTGGCTAGAGGAGGAGATGACCTGTCAAGGTTCCTCCCCCACTCTGAACTCTAGGGTACAGATGTGGGGACCTGCATGAAAAACCTCCTAAGCTTATTTTTACCAGCTTAGGTCAAAACTTCCCCAAGGTACAAAATATTCCACCCGTTGTCCTTGGACTGGCCGCTACCACCACCAAACTAATACTGGTTACTGGGGAAGAGCTGTTTGGACGCGTCCTTCCCCCCAAAATACTTCCCAAAACCTTGCACCCCACTTCCTGGACAAGGTTTGGTAAAAAGCCTCACCAATTTGCCTAGGTGACTACAGACCCAGACCCTTGGATCTTAAGAACAATGAACAGTCCTCCCAACACTTGCACCCCCCCTTTCCTGGGAAATGTTGGATAAAAAGCCTCACCAATTTTCATAGGTGACCACAGACCCAAACCCTTGGATCTGAGAACAATGAAAAAGCATTCAGTTTCTTACAAGAAGACTTTTAATAAAAATAGAAGTAAATAGAAATAAAGAAATCCCCCCTGTAAAATCAGGATGGTAGATATCTTACAGGGTAATTAGATTCAAAAACATAGAGAACCCCTCTAGGCAAAACCTTAAGTTACAAAAAAGATACACAGACAGAAATAGTTATTCTATTCAGCACAGTTCTTTTCTCAGCCATTTAAAGAAATCATAATCTAACACATACGTAGCTAGATTACTTACTAAAAGTTCTAAGACTCCATTCCTGGTTTATCCCCGACAAAGACAGACTAAAGACAGACACACAGACCCTTTTTTTCTCTCCCTCCTCCCAGCTTTTGAAAGTATCTTGTCTCCTCATTGGTCATTTTGGTCAGGTGCCAGCGAGGTTACCTTTAGCTTCTTAACCCTTTACAGGTGAGAGGAGCTTTCCCCTGGCCAGGAGGAATTTCAAAGGGGTTTACCCTTCCCTTTATATTTATGACATGACCTTATAACTTCTTTTAGCTCAATGTCTAGAGATGTAGGAGACCCAGATTCATTTCCTGCCTCTGCCTGATTGGGAGAAGGTATTTGAACAGAGGTCTCCCACTTCTCATTGAGCTATGGCGTAGTCTGTTAGGGGGGTGGGGGGGGGGGGAGGGGAGTCTCCTTCAGTCTCTCCTGTTGAAGCTATTCCAGTTTGGATAAGTACTTAGGCTATGTCTACACTAGAGAGTTTATGGTGCCACAGCTGTACCGATGCACCTGCACCACTGTAACATCTCTCATGTAGCCCCTTTGTGCTGACAGGAGAGAGCTCTCCAGTCAACATGATTAATCCACAACCAATGAGTGGCGGTAGCTATGTTGGTGGGAGAAACTCTCCTGCCAACATAGCGCTGTGCACACTAGTGCTGATGACAGCGTAACTTATGTCGCTCAGGGGGATGGAATATTCAGACCCCTGAGTGACGTAAGTTTTGCCAACATAAGTCATTGTGTAGACATAGCCTTCCTTAGTCATTGTGCCTGAGAGAGAACAGTGAAAATGACTCTGTAACCTGGTGGCTAGAGCACCCACCTAGGAGGTGAGAGTCCCAGGGTCCAGTCCCCCAGCTAAAGTGATTCTTTGGATAAATAATTAAAGTAAATCAGATTCCACGGAAGAGATTGAGGGAGAATCCCCACATCAGAATATCCCATAGCGCTCTCCTGAGAGGTGGGAGACCTCGTGTTTACATCTTTTCTCCCTGTCAGGCAGGGGGGAATGGAACCTGGGTCTCCCACATCCCAGTTGAGTACTCTAACCACCTTATAAAAATTTATAAGGTGAGTGCTGCCACTTCCTTCTCCAGCTGTTGTGTGGAGTGAAGCAGGCACTTAACTAATTCCCACAAGAAACTGCTTAGGCACCTAAGCTCCAGGAGAGGGATTTCCAGCTATGCGTCACAAGTGACTCCCTGCAGCCAGACTTAAGCACCTCATTCCATGAGAGGAGTGAGGCTTAGGTCACACCCCTGTTGTTGGCATTTCCCATTGGCTAGTTTAGGCAGCTACCCCCACCCCTGGCAGGCCGGCTTTTGTGGATTTCACTCCTAGGCACCTCTCTCTCCCCATTCATTGTATGAGAGCCTAGGTGCCTAACTCAGATTTTGTGGATTCCAGTGTAGTTCCAGTGATTTTCTTGGTGCCTAAAAGTTAGGTGTTGCAATGCCTAAGCCCCTTATGTAGATCCCAGCCTTGGCCCTTTCTCTGCCACTTTATTTGTTGGCCTATTTCCTGCAATGGACCAGTCTCCCTCTTCTCACTTTGCCTCCATCCTTTCTCTCCCTGAACTTTATTGCATTCCCTGTAGCCCTATCTTCCTCATGCCATAGGTGCCTCCAAGGATGGAATGCTGCTGCTAAGGAGCAGGAAGCAGCACTGCTGGTCATCTATTGCTTCCTGCTCCAGTGTGCTGCACTGAGATGCAGAGTGGGGGATGAGGGAGCCAACAGAGGGAAAAGTGAATCTTTGGGGGTAATGCCCATGAGTAGCGTTTGGTAGCTGGGAGAAGGAAGTGAAGGGGGAACCTTGTTCACTGGCTGCAACCCTGCTATGAGTGATGTTTCAGCTAGTAAGAGTGAGTGTGTGACAACGTGGGCATATGGGTCACATTTGTAATACTGACTGGAAGCTCTCTGGGGAAGGGGCTATCTTTTCGTTCTGTGTTTGTAAAGTGCCTAGCACAGTGGGGTCCTGGTGCATATTTTGTGCTCTTTTTAAAAAATAAATTTAGTTCCAAACAACCATTTTTTTCTTATAGTAGACTGTTAGGACTTTATAATTGTGTGTGGGTCTGTTACATCAGGATAATGATGATGCTGAAAGAACAATTTGTCTAGATTAGGTAGTGCTTTCCACTTCTGAACATCATTTGTTTGTTTTTGGGTCTGTTTTTTGAAATTCTTTAAGTGCTCTTTTAACCATATTTAATTAGACCAAATAATGCTCCATGGAGCACAGACACATACATAACTAGGAATGGAGTGGTGGGAATGTCTGCAAAAAAAAGGGCATGCAATTTAGCACAGTTCCATTGGAGTATTAACATGCTGACGGTTTTTGATTATCTCTTTGCAAAGAAGTAACCAACAATATGATCATTGAAAATTACTGTGGGTGAAATATTCTGAAAATTTGTGAACCTTGGTTAAAAAATTAAAAAAGAAGCTTTTTGTACTCTTCCACAAGTTGCTGTAGAGCTTCATTTTAAAAATTATATAAATAAAGGAAGGATTAGAAAAGGGACTAAAAACAAACCACACACTATCATGTGGTGATATGTGTCTTCATCACTGCATAATTTACCTATAGTTCTGTGTAAAAGTAAACCTACACATGGTTATAGATTGATACAAATTATTATAAATACCACAAATTTCACACATCCCACAAAATGCTTAGGGCCAAATTATGGTTACCACTGCAAGGGTGCGCTGCAATGGCAAATAGTGTCTGGAGACTGGCGGTATTTTAGAACAGATCATAATAATAATGCAGCTGTGAGTGCAAGGGCAGATAGGGGAGATGAAGCCCTGCTTGCTGTACTAAGGAAATGGGTTGGGGACATAGGCAAGCCGTAGCTTTCCTTCCCCCCCAAACACACTGGTTAGTACCTGGAGACTAGTGCTGGGACAGGGAGAGTGCCTTTTGTACAGGTGTAGTAAGTGCTCACTGCTTGAATGCACTTCATAGATTATTCCTCATTCTGCACTGAGCAGAATAAGGCTTCCAGGTCTGCTCACGCATATTCCCTGTCAGCCAAGTATCCCATTAACTGTCACTGTAAGAGATGTAAGTTAGTCTGTAACCTAGTAGAGCGTTTGTGGGCTAAGTTTTAGTCCAACAGTATTTGCTTACAAATGCTATTTCTGTCATGAATCACTAGCAGAATTAGGCTTAAGTTCCCTTCTGCTGTAGCAGAGAAATGTACATTTATGTGTTAACACCAAATTGTGTATAATCTTGTAAATCATATATTAACAGTACCACAAGACAACAACAAAAGAGGCTTTTAACCTTCAACCTTGTGCTGATATATCAGATGCAGACAGACTGGTTTCAAACCAATGAGCAGATGCTTTCTGTTTTATTTGTCTTTTATATTGAAAGGTTATTGCCGTCCATGTTTTAAAAGTGTGTTACACTCTGAAATGTTTAAATAGGGATGTTTGGATTAGTGGTGTCTCCTGCAGATAGTATAAGGAGCTGAGCGGTTAAAACTCATTCCGTGTGTACAGGAGGTGCCTTGCATGTTACTGAATTATTTAGTCCTGCAGCATGTACTCTCTTTCCACATGTTTTGTTGAAACTTTAATGAATTCTAAAAACACTGTTAATTAAAGTGGTGGTTTGTATAATTGGAATTTGCAAATGTTTTACAGGTAAAACTGGAGTACTCCTTGAGCCAAGAATTCACAGTGGAGAATGTGCTTGCAATATTGCCTGCATTTCCCAAGGGTGCCCCTCAGCAACGGGCCAAAAGGGCTGCAGAAGCCCTGGTGAAAGCTTCTAATTATTCCAGACTAATGGCAATACAACAGGTGAGGGAATATTGCTGGGTTTACTGAAGTTTTAATTTTTTTTCTGCATGTGTAGTTTTTTTTAAATTGCTTTTGACTCCACTGAAGCTCCTGTTGTGTTGGCTTTGTTCCACTGGCTGGTGGTGTAGCAGTGGGTGGTGGTGGTGGTAAAGCAGAGAGAATACAGGCACTCAAACAGGGGTGCAACATTTCAGAAAAGGCTCCTAGCTCTAGGCCAGCCAAAATCTGATTCTTTGTATTGTTTTTTCCACATGTGGCCCATTTGTACTTTCTGTATTTTTATATATACTAGATAATGTTTCAGTATAATGTCAATTATTTTACATTGAATTGTCAATATACTTTTTCAAAACATGTTTACAGCTTGTCTGATAAAGAAAAGTATTTCAAAATTATAAATAGCTATAGAACCAAGTATTTTTAATACCAAGCTTTATTTTGCATTGATCAAGGGAAGTAAAATGCTCTCCCAGAAATAAATGTTTCCACGTGTGGAGCATGTTTATTTTTTAGCCTCTTGTAGATTTATAGGTATTGTTGGATATGCATAAAAAAGGATCCATTCAGGATCATTGCACTGAATCTGTTTAACATTAAAATATATCAACAAACAGTAAATTCAAATATTTGAAAAAGATTGACTCCAACGCTCTGTAACAAGAGGGAAAAGATAACTAAAATTGTTTCCATTTTTTTCATATTGTCTAATGTTTGCAAAGCTGAAATTAACAATATGAGACATTAGCAAGTTCAGAATTAAGACCATCAGAATGTCAGTCTTCCTGGTCTGCCAAAGCTTTTTAACCTCACATCTGTTGAGAGCTGGTATTAATGAGACACTCTGTTATTTACCCAGTCAATTTATGGATTTATCAAAGTAGAGCCTGTCTAATTAATTAGATTTCATGGCGGTTCTGTGAGAAGCATTAAGAGTGCTTTAAGTAATTAAACTTGTGACTTGTTAATATTATGATTGGAATAATATACAGTCTGTTTTGGTCTGGATTCAAAAACTGAAGCATGAGTTTGATGAGGCAGTGTTTAAACAGTAAGCACTATTAGTCTTCAATATTATTTTTTCATAATAATATAGTAGAGTTTAGAGGTTCCAAGTCATAATCAGAGCCCATTATTGTAGGCCCTGTATAAACTCATAAGAAGAAACAGCCCTGCTTCTGTCTGGACTTTTATGTGTATGATCTGTGGAAGTTCCACACTATAGGCTACAATAATCAGATTTTACGGCTAGTAAGTTCCCGTTCTACTTAATATTAAAGAAACAAGTTATCTATGTTTGAGCACAGATTGAACAGGAAATGTGTAAAACGATATTTGAGGAGGGTTATAATACTTGTATTTACACCATAGCAGTTAAAAACAGCCTGAGAAACTTGATCTTTAAGCTTTTATGTATGCATTCATTTAATCTGAATTGCTTGTAATCCTATTCATGATTGCTGTGTTATTAAAAGGTTGTTATTAAAAGGTTTAATTCTTCTACGTACATGGATGCAGAAACAGTATAGAAAAAGACAATGTGTGCCTTAACTTATCTCTGATGTTTAATGCTTGTAGATTTCAAAGAATTGCTGCACAATAGGAATTGGTTGAAAAAACCAAAGAATTTATTTATAACTTCAAAATTACAACAAAAGACATTTACTGCGGCACAGTATTATAGCAAAGTATAGAAAATTGCATAACGTTCTGATTTAGGAGGAAGATGCAAACGCACAAATGTTTTCCAGTTTCCCTAGCTTTAAACTTTAAATCTAGTCTTTTTTCCCCAGTAGCTCTTTTGTGAGAGCAATCAAGTTATTTTGAAACCTACCAGGGAATATAATGAAAATTATATCAATATATTCATCTTTAATAGCAGAAGCTTTCTTATATAATTAGTATTAGTACTTATTATATTTATACCATTATGGATGGGTCAGTATCTAGATAGCATGAATGACTTATCTCTGATAATCCACCCTAGTGGTGCTCTTTCCGTACATTATTTATGTCATGGATCACATAACCGAGTAGCACAATGTTGAAGCTCTTCTTGTTTCTTAATATTTTGGAGCATACATGTAAGCTGCTGGGGCCTGGGCAGCCTATCTAGTGAGTGGAGCAGGACCTCGCCTGGTGGTTGTGGTGGCAGTTTGGGTCAGAAATCAGAATGGATAGGGAGGCTGGGGCTGGAGCAGGAGTAGGACTTGAGCAAGGCAGCGGAAGTGAGAGCAGGGTAAGCACAGCTGCAGGCATGGTACACAGTGAGCAGCTGCAAGACTCAAGTAGCAGACTACTGACTCTCGTGCCCAATTAGGAAGCACAACGGTTTGAGGGGGCTCACTGGACCCAGCTGTGCTTGCGGGGTTGCCTAGTGACCTTGCTGGGAGCCAGCTGTGCCCTTGCCAATACAGTGGCATCTCCAGAACTATCCATTATTGATTCCCAGAGAATTCTTCTCAAGTCTTTGAAGTATCTCCTTGTCCAACACTGACACTTACCATTCACTCTTGTCTGCTATTACCATGCTTTGTCTGCTGTTCCTAATACTGTAAATTTGTTACGACTCCCCTAAATATGGTATCAGCCTCAGATGAAGAAGGTAGTGAAAAAGAATTGAGAAACTGATGGTCAGTTTATGATGTGTTTAGTAGCAGTAAAACTCAGAATACTACTGTGTGATCTGCTAAGTATAAACAAAACAATTAGTCCGAAAGGAGCAAGTCAACGTCTGGAGGACAGAACTGTAATAAACTCAGGCCCTGATCCTGCAAACACTTAACATGTGTGCTCATTGGGACTACTTACATGCTTAAAATTAGCACTTAAGTGTTTGTGGAATTGGGGCCTTGCGGTGGAGTCTATAGATTGGCCAAGAATATAATCACAGCAATAGATATTGGTCAGTTAGTCTGCAAGAAAAGCAATGGAATCAGATTGTATGTTAATTTCATGTTTTCCTTGGACCTCAGTAAGTGGATAATCATGAAGGGGCTATAATAAAATAGATACGTAAAGAAATTAGGTAGTTCAGAGAAGCACTCCCATGAAAGGATTAGAAGTCTGAGCAGTGTCAGCTCTAGTATATTTGCCACCCCAAGCTCCGAGAGCGCAACTGCCCAAGACAAAAAAAAAAAAAAAAGAAAAATCGATGGCCGGAATGCTGCCCCTGAAATTGTGCCGCCCCAAGCATGTGCTTGCTTTGCTGATGCTTCGAGCCGGTCCTGAGTCTGAGATTCAACAGGGGCTAAAGTCTGAATTTGGTATTGCTTCAATGCCATTTACATTTTTAACTTGGGAGAAAAACATCTTTCTTTTGGTTGCTAACTGTAGCCAATTCCAATCCTTTGGTCTCCATTAAGAGGATTTTTTAAACTAAATTTCTCATGAAACTGTACAGCCTCAGCACATTGTTGTATGCAATGTTGTATCTGTGTATCTGGCCCCAGGATATTAGAGAGACACGGTGGGTGAGATGGTATCTGTTATTCGACCAACTTCTGTTGCTTTCTAAAGCTTGTCTCTCTGACCCACAGAAGTTAGTCCAATAAAAGACATTACCTCACCCACCTTTTCTTGGCTTCAGAACAGTCAGTTGTATTGATTTAGGTTCCAGTTCAACATGCTTAACATTTGCATGTGCTTAAAATTAGGCACCTTTCCTAAATGGGCATGCTGTCCTGACCGGAGGTCTAAATATGTAATTCAAAACATTTTAAAAAATTATTTCATATTCGTTGTTCTTAAACCAGTTATTGCAAAATGTGTTTTGCTGAAATCATTTGTTACAAGAATGATTTTACTGTAGGAAGAAAACTACATACACTTTCTCATGAGTGCATCTGATTGATATTTCTGAATGCCAAAACACCTGATCAAATCCTTTAAATCCTTGTCCTTGGACTGGTGTTATATGGGGATGTGGTATAATCAGTGGTGATCTGGAGCTGGTTCGCACCGGTTCGCGTGAACCGGTTGTTAAATTCAGAAGCCGGTTTAGAACTGGTTGTTAAGGGTTGGGCAAACTGCTGCCTGCGGGCCACATCTGGCATGCAGGACCATCCTATCCGGCCCGCCTGAGCTCCCGGCTGGGGAGGCTCCTCTTGAGAATCCCTTTTTACTCACCTGGCGGCACTCCGGGTCCTTGGCAGCACCCCTGCACCTGAGACAGAATTAATTATCTAGACCATTCCTTACAGGTGTTTGTCTAACCTGCTCTTAAGTATCTCCAATGATGGAGATTCCACAACCTCCATTATTGCCTTTATTATTTATGATGCTATGTAAATAATACTAAAATATTCAATATTTTGACATTGAATTATGTAACAGAATGCTCTATTACTAACAAGAAACAGTAGAAAAAAATAACAATCCAGATGTACAACTCTCCAGAAACACTTGGGTTTGATGTTTTGAACAGTGTCTCTCAAACTGAAAATTTATTGCATATAAAATACCTTTGGGTGGTTCATGTATATTCACTTAATACGACACTCTTGGGAAAGCAGTTTTAGAGTTAGAGAGTGGTAGCCACTCCAGAGCAAAGGACGAAGCCAGCTTTTTGTTGTAGGCCTAATTATTAAGCAGCCCATTCTCCCAGTCATCTTCCCCCAAAACAAATAAGCCCCCCCTGAAACTTCCCATGTCCCATTGCATCTCACAGCAGAATTTATCTGACATTTGGAAAAAATCAAGATGTAACTTCTTAAAGTCTTAATGTTATTTTTAAAAAAATCTCTGTGATTGTCTATAAAAAAAACCTCTAAATATTTTTGGCTCCTCAAACTTCCAAAATGTTTTAGACTACACACTCCAAAATTTCACATTTGGGCTGTTGACTTTACAAGGGAGGAGTGCAGCTTAATTTGTTGTCATGTTTTGTGAGAGAGAGTGGGTTAGTCAGAGCTTCTGATGGGGATGTACATAGTTTAGACTTTAAGGTAGTCAGGGATGGCGCTAACAATGTATTTCATTAGAACAGAGATATAAAGAGGAGGCAGCAAAAGAGCTCTCTCTCTCTCCCCTCACAATCTTGGGAAAAATAGGATCAGGAAGGGCCCAGGAAGAACTGGGAAATTGAACATCTTGCCTTCCTGGAAAAAGCCAGTTGCTATACTGCTTATAAGAGGTACAGAGGCTTTGTTAGTAAAGAAGTGTTTGGTTTTACACCAGGTAGATGAAAGCCATTCTTTACTGTTTTGCCTGATTTTGGACCACGCTGAGAAATGCCTCAGTCCTGACTCTCCATATGTTGTTCCACAGCATAGAGGCACTCTGGGCAGAGTTGTATGTGCATAAACGGGGAGAGGCAAAGACAGGGTAGGAAACTGGGAGGAAACTCTGTGGCACAGAGTCATGCTTTCCAGTCTTGGAATGGAAGTAAGAGGAAGGGCTCTGGGAAAGGCAGGAGGAGAGAATGTATGGAGTGGGCATTGTAGGAGGCTGGGAAGACCTAAGAAGGTGCATGGGGGAAATGCTGGGCACTGGTGCGGTATTAGGGAAAGGTTGCAGGCAGGGGTTGAGTCCTACTCTGATGACATGGTGCAGAGGAGCATCCCAGAGGAGGTCAAGTGGGGTCACTGTCTTGGGTTGGAAGAATTCTCTGTGGTGAATATAAGATATAAAATTTCTGCTATACCTCCTAAAAGTTCAATAATGTGGCTCTTGGGTTTTATTAACTTATTCTCTAGGTAACCCCACAGGGAATCACTTAGGTTTGTTCACTCGCCAGAAACCTGAGATTGGAAAATAAAATCTGGAGTCTCAGTGGCATTTGAGTAGGGTTTCCACCTGTGAGGTACCTTCCCCTCCCTGCCCCCCCCCCCCAAAAGGGATATCCCAGATGAACCTCAGCCCACAAAACTGGAGAGTTGGCAGTATCTACTGAGCACCCTTACGGATTTCCCAGGACCACTACCTCAAAAAGGCATCTTCCTGGGAAAACTTGGAAGGGTGGCAACCCTACGAGAGAACTGACACATTTTCCTCATCATGGAGAGAGGGGTTTTTGGCATTATAGAAGAGACAGAGAAAATGACCCTTTAGCTGTCTAGATAAATGTATAAAGAAGACTGGTTCCTCCGTGACAGTGCCAGACCTTTTTCTTCATGGCAGCAATCTTATAGGAGCTGGGATATCACTGTCTACCCTCACCCCACCCATCCCTCATCTCCTTATATCTGCAGATTAGCTCCCTCTCTAAGGTGGGGGAAAGCAACAAAAGTGATTTAATGCTGTACTAACAAATGAATAAATTTCTGTTTGGAAATTAGTTACTATTGAGCACAGAACACTGAACATAGCAGGTTTAAGTCCACCCCAGTCTGTGGATTCAGCATCTGTTTAATGATCTTAAGAAGGAGCTTATACTGAGTCCTGGGGAAGAGGGAAGTATCTCTAATTAGTTTTGCTACCCCGCCTTCCATGGCTCCAGAGGCCTTTCCATCCCTTGTTCTTCTCCTTTGCTCTCCTGTACAGCATAGAACAGAGGGAAGCCCATAAACCATAAATCAGGCACAGATGGTAACAAAAATGTTACAGAGGGATCATATGTATTGGTTACTATGCAAAAGAAAGAAAGGGGGAAAGGTTAATCAGAAAAACATCTGAAATTTCAAATGCACATTCCCATTTCAGCATCAGTTGCTATTTTACTCTTAAAAAAAAAAGTGCCTGAGCCAATGTTTTTTAGCTAAGACACAATGAGTACAAACAAGGGCCCTTTTATGTTCTGTTCAATATAAACACAAGAAATCAGTAGTCGTCGTAGTAGTAATAAGTATTCAGCTTAGTATGTGTAGACGTTACAAAACATACTTTATAAAACAGTGAGACAAAAGTTTTCATTTTGTACATCAGATTTTAGCGGTGGTCAGAAAAGAAGAACGTTTATGCAAAAAAGTCTCTTTTTGTCGGAATTTTGAATTTTGAAAAATTCTGGCTGGCTCTGTAGTATGTCAAAATAACAGGATGGATTTTTCATCTCTGTTTTTTATCAGAAAAATCAAAATTTGGAAAATTTCTATTGGCTCTATCATGTTTGCAGGGATTTTTCTTTGGCAAATTAAAATAACCCATGAAATTGTCTTAACAAGGATTATTAAGAATATGCCCAGTAATTCATTTGTAAATCCTTCATTAGAAAACACCAACATCCTTTTGCAAAGGATTTTAATAAAGGAGCCATTTTCTCCCATAATACATTCAGGTATGTTTTGGAAATAGATTTGTGGATGCTGTTGTTCCAAGTGGAGCTGGCGTCTCCCTATTCCTAAGTAGTTGGTCTCTGGTTATGGTCTTGTCTTCTTACAGCTTTGTCTCTCAATCAGTTGTTTAAGTTATCTCTGTCTCATCAGCTCACTAGCAGGACATTTCTTGATCTGGCCTAGTATTCCTCTGGGTCTCTTTGCCAGATGTTTGGCAGGTTTACTGGATCTCTATTGTATGCAACAGTCTCTCAGTCTGGCCTCCCTGAAGTGTAGAATCGGGATTCTTCAGGGCTGGAAACTGAAGTTGTTCCAAAAGATAAATATTTTTTCTTGATTAAAGACAAATGTTTTCTTTCAAGATATAGCTCCTTAGTAATCAACATAAGTTTTCAAAGTGCACGTCATTCAGATCTTCCACTAACGCAGTTTTCCATGCAGAGGTAGGGCCAACCAAATTTAAATGTTGACAATAAGCTAAAGATGAAGAAAGAAGAGGACATTTACATATTAACTGAATACAAGTAAATTTAGGTTATGTCCCCACATCTCTCCTCTTGCAGTTTTAGTTGTAATTTCAGTAACCAAGTTGGCATCCATAATAACAGTTTATTCAACCTTTCAGACCAGGCCAGTCTTAAAAAAACAAAAATGGATAAAACTTTTCAGTAAAATGGAACTTTCAGAACAAATAAAGTATGGTCTTCTCAGGGCTTTGTAATGCTACTTACCATGTCACAAAGATTCCTTCCTCAACATCAGTGTTCTAAACTGGAGTTAATTTGGGATAGGTATGCAGCATCTTTAGGTCACTCTTGAACCTAACATCAAGGATATTTTCACACCATTCCCATCTTATACATTACCTCCTAAAGATCTAGCTTGGGGAAGCAGATAGTTAATAGGCAACAGGTTTAAAACAAAAGGAAGTATTTCTTCATGCAATGCACAGTCAACCTGTGGAACTCTTTGCCAGAGGATGTTGTGAAGGCCAAGACATTCATGGTGGATAGGTCCATCAGTGGCTATTAGCCAGGATGGGCAGGTATGGTGTCCCTAGCCTCTGTTTGCCAAAAGCTGGGAATGGGTGACGGGATGGATCATTTGATGATTACGTGTTTTGTTCCTTCCCTCTGGGGCATTGGCGGCTATCAGAAGACAGGATAGTGGGCCTGATGGACCTTTGTTCTGACCCAGTATGGCCATTCTTATGTCCTGCTAATGGGGAACAGGGAAGCAGCAAACTGTTTGGAGGTGGGAAGATGACGTAGGTAAGGTAATGGGCAGTGCTTACACACTCACAATGTGCTCCTAAAATCAACTACTTTTTCAAATTTAATGGAAATATTGGTTGGGGTTACTTTATGTAAACTTCCTATATTTAAGTGGAGGGGAGTGGGAGTGAGGGAGTTCCTCCATGTGCTTTAATGAAGAATGTTATTGGCAGAATATTGTAATAGAAATGTGGAATGCAATAGCCACAAAAACTGTAAGTCAAATAATGATAAGGCGAAAACAGTTGTGTGCTCTGCCTTCTCAGCACAGCTGTTCTAGTCTCTCACTAGTAAAAGGCTGATCAAAACCACAGTGCAGGTGCTTATTAAAAAGCTCAACCCAACCAATCAAAAAGGAATAAAACATTGTGTGCAGCTTCTCTGACACTAAATATTCATGGTTCATTGATTAGATGGGTGTTATTTAAAGCACTTCATAGCTAGTGCAAAGAAGATAACATTCTTTTGGATGGTCTGAGGTTTATCTCAGTATTAAAACACGGTGTACAAAATATTCTGATTTTAATTTCATAAAGCAAAGCAAATTGCAAGTCACAAAATCAAATTCAGCTCTTTATGATGGACAATATTAATTGGGTTATAACAAAGCCAAAAGTTTTTTTCAGAAAATTTAGTTTCCCTAAATCAGACAGAGTAACACAGACAAACACTAGAGAAAGACAGGTGAAGGAGAAGGAAAAGGAAAGAGTGCTTCTTTACAGTTAAGCGGTTGATAGTGGCTGTGGTTGCTGTCTCTTGAGATAGGAGTTTGCTCTGGTGGATAAAGACCTATCATCTTGGTAGAAGTCAGGCTGGAAGACTGGAGCAGAGCAGGAGATGAGATCTAGTTGTTGGATGAAGTTTCCACTTTCTTCCAGGGGTGGAAACGAGCAAAGAAAATGTCAGGCTCTAGACTATTGACCAATGAGAATAACTTATTACACCTCAAGGAATGCCAAACCCGAGAGTATGAAGGTTGTATTAACTGGTTAGGCCCATAACATAGAAAATAAAATAAAAATTACTTAAAAAAAGAAATTATGCACATTCTCATTGTATACAGTGCTAAGATGAATGAATGAATGAATGAATGACACTGTCCCCCATCCAAATTCAGTCTACAATCAGGTCATGGGGAACGTTGGTTGTCCATAGAAGATCTTTACTAGGTTCTTCCAATAATTTCCTTTGTTCATACAATCTTGTCTGTTTCAAAGACCATGAAAACAATGAAAAAATCAAGGAACATCAACAACGGTCCAGTTTTCAAAACAAGGTTCCCTGAAAGCACTCAGTCCTTTCTTGAGCATCACCACAGCAAAGTGATTTTAGACCTTTATTTGGAGTCTGAGAATGAGAGTCCAATTGTTCATAGGTCTTACTCCTTTAAGCGTCACTTTCTTTTAAGCATCATCCACTGATCATGTTGTCATGATAGGCCTGGTCTCCATATGGCATAGAACTGTAGTCACCGTAAGAATGTCAGAACCAAAGAATGGGGGCAAAGACTAAATCTCTCTCTCTCTCTCTCACTCAGGTAATCCTGTTGGGAAAGGTATGCTATATCAGGTCCTTCTCTACTTTACCGTTTCTCAGTGCAAAGTGCTCCGCAAGAGCTGTCTGTTCATATTTTAATTAGGTGTGATGAGAAGCATTTGACAACTAAGTGTATGTAGTTTTTCCTGTCTCCTCATCTCTACCCAGGCTCACTGGCAATATCAGTTCATATGGTACATTTTGAAAGATGGACTTCAGGTTCTCCTAGCCTAGAATATAGTTCAGTTTTGGGTTTTTGTTTTGTTGGATTCTCTAATCCAAAGAGGTCTAATGCTATCAGGATGGATAAGAGGGTTACTCTCATTAATGAGAGTTTCATATTATCAGGACTGCCAAAGGGACCAATTAGGACATTACTAGTTATAGGTTTTTGCCTCTTCATCAAAAATAAAGTTAATGTAAGTCTTCATAACTGTTCAGACAGCCATATCATTCATGAAGAAGAGCCCACAGAAAGGCCATTGTTGAGGAAGCATCTTGCAGACTGTCATTTCAGTTACTAGAAATATAAAAGCTTCATTGAAGTCAATGGGAGTTCTACTATTGACTTCAGTGGGTCCAGGATATTACTCATTGCATTTATAGGCACTACTCTGTTACCTGACTAACATTTGGATATGACAGTTGTTACATTATGTAGATGACAACTTCCTTGGGTTTCTTGTAATTCTGCTCTGCGTTTTTCTTCCAGTACAGCTTACTAGTCTTTGAATGTTTGATCTAAGGTCTGGAAAAGCCTAAGGCTCGACTAATTTGGAGGTTTGTTCTTTTCTACACGCTTCAAATGAACAGAGATGTAGGCAAAGTATTGTGTTTTCTAGAGGCCATCGGTTTTTGTTTCAATCCCTGTGGGCTATCCAGACTCACTGAGTTAGCAATGAAAGAGAGCTCATTTTTTCCCCTGTGGTAATGTTGCCACCCTTTTTCCTGATTGTTAACTGTTACTGCATGAATTAACAGCACTAATCCAAATTAATTAACAGTATTTTTTTTTTTTTAAAATTCCTGCCTCTGAATTTTCCATCCTTCTTAATCTTCTCTGTTTCTCTTTTTTGGATCATCAGATCTTTGGGGGAAGGGACTGATTTGTACAGCACCATGTACATCTTGGTGCTTAATAAATAAGTCATGACAATAGTAATTAATAATGCCAAACCACCTTTTCTTTATGAGAATCTGATTCCTTACTGTGGCTTTCAGCTATAACTTCTCCCTCTGAAATACCAAGTGGAGAGTGGAATATTTCCACATCCAATTTTCTGCTCACTTCAGGGGGAACTCTCCAGCTGGGCTTAGAAAACAGTTTCTGAGAATGGAAATATGGATTCATCCAGAGCAATACTGATATGCAGAAACAAAGACCCATCCGTATTTTATGGATTTTATTATTTTTAACACATTGAAATAATGGAAAATATTTGTAGTGTTTTATATAAGCTTTGTGTTAACATATTTTTTTTTTCCTCACAACATTTTAAAAAATTATGGTGTTGAAAGAAAAAAAATATTTGGTCACTAGAAACCATCTGTTTCTCAATGCTCACAGAGATTTTGCTAGAGCAGGGGTGGGCAAACTTTTTGGCCCGAGGGCCACATCTGGGTATGGAAATTGTATGGTGGACCACGAACGCTCACAAAATTGGGGGTTGGGGTGCGGGAGGAGGTGAGGACTCCAGCTGGAGGTATGGGCTCTGGGGTTGTGGGTACAGGAGGGTCCTCTGGGCTGGGACCGAGGGGTTTGAGGGAGGAGGGGAATCATAGAATCATAGAATATCAGGGTTGGAAGGGACCCCTGAAGGTCATCTAGTCCAACCCCCTGCTCGAAGCAGGACCAATTCCCAGTTAAATCATCAGGGCTGGGGCAGGGAATTGGGGCACAGAAAGGTGGCAGGGGTGCAGGCTCTGGGTGGTGCTTACCTCAAGCAGCTCCCTGCAGCTCCCATTGGCCGTGGTTCCTGGCCAATGGGAGCTGCGGGGGTGGCGCTTGGGGCGGGGGCAGCATGTGGAGCCCCCTGGCTGCCCCTATGTGTAGGAGCTGGAGGGGGGACACGTTGCTGCTTCCCGGAGCTGCGTGGAGTGGGGCAAGCCCCTGACCCCACTCCTCAGTTGGAGTGCCGGAGCAGGGCATGCCCTGGACCCTGCTCCCCGGTTGGAGCTTGAGGGCTGGATTAAAATGTCTGTAGGGCCGGATGCAGCCCCCAGGCTGTAGTTTACCTTCCCCTGTGCTAGAGTTACATTTATAATAATTCTTTAAAGGGCCTGAGCCATAGCCCATTTAAATCAATGGAAAGATTCCCTGTTGGCTTCAGTGGCACACTGGATCAGGTCCTAAAAGATTTCTGTGCTGAACTACACTGCTTGTAATTCACTATATTAATGGTGTATTTAAGCTTCAAATATGCTCCCTGGGCTGCTTGGTTTGCTAGTGCAGAAGTTTAAAAAAAAATCTGTTTTGGTTATTCTGAAATTGAACTTTTCAAAAATGTCTGTTCCCTGGAAAAAATCTGAATTTCCAGCTTCTTCCAAATCAGAACAAACAACCAAACAAGTCAGAAATGTGAAATTTCCCACAGGCTGGAAATTCCAATTCCCAGTCTATTCACACTTTAAAAGATTCTGCCATTCTGAGAGAGATTGCCTATGCTTAAAATGGGGAATTGTTCTGGGACTGGCAATGTCTCTCAAAACAGAAGAAAATTTTGAATGTGACCTCCACATAGGATGTGAATAATGGTAATGGTAGCTAACCATCATTATGTTTTATATGTATTTTGTCTTCTAGATACATGCTCTGCAAGCTGAACTCAATTTCCATAAAAGCCTATACAACCTCCAAGTTAAGTACACTGAAGCTGTTTTTGAGGGGATAAAGCAAGCCTACCACACTTTTCAAGAGAACGTTGTGTCAGTTCTATGTTCACCACTACAAGGTTAGTGTGTATTTTTGTGATATTTCCAGCAGCACAAACTAAAACCAGTTGGAAAATATCGATAAACATTAAATAAAAGATCTGCAAAGCTGTAATTTACAATCAGCACCAATCCCACCTAGCACTGGTTTTTCTTCCCTGTATTATAAATAATCCCTTCATCTGTATACTGGATTTTCTATGCACATTTGTAGACTCAAAAATTCAAAATTCCTTACATAAAATACGTAATATATGGTATAACAGTATTATATGGCATTCATAAGGAAAATAAAAATGTGTTTATTACTTTTTATTAAAAAAAATGTATTGGGAAATAAATGTGTAAAAATTCATCCTTAATATGCAGTATGAACTCTAGTGTGGGTTTTTTCATATTTTCTTTATTACATTTTCAAGAAGAGTACAAAACAAACTAAAATCTCATGCAATGATGAAGACATTTAAATTAATAAAAAATCATTACAACCCATATCACAACAAAGGAAGGCAAATATACACGTCTGTTCTATTTTCTTTTTCCTTTCAATTTTAGCACAGAAAAGTCCACAAACATATGGTCATTTTATACTAGTTACAAATGTGATCTTAAAAAAAAAAAGGTAGTAAATAATTTAGAGAGACAAGGTGGAGGAGTTAATATATTTTATTGGACCAACTACTGTTGGTGAAAGAGACACGCTTTCGAGCCACACAGAGCTCTTCTTCACATCTGGGAAAGGTACTTAGAGAATAATAGAGTGTTGTAGGTAATGACATTACTAACTCAATATGAAATGTAAAGAGACAAATTTAAAATGGAGCATCGACAAACTGATTTCTACTTTAGATAATAAAAAAAATAAAAATACAATACTGCAAATACTGTTCACTCTCTAAAGGTGTCTCTTTAAAAAAAAATTCAGCAACTTTTATGCAAAAATTCAGCACCTCATCCCATGTAAATTGGCATAGTTTGTGCTAATGAATCAAGGTGGAATTTTCAATCCTAAGTGATACTCACCATGCTTATGGGATAAAATTTTTCATCATTTTGCAGCCATTCTGTGTTCATATGTACATACTGTGGCAAATTGCTGGCACAATTATGATGGATCCTGCGCTTCCTCTTCTGGGCGTGGGGGTCAGGGCACAGTTTTCTGCCCCTGAACTAGGGTATCTACTGTCCCACTAGTAACCCAGAGAAGGGTAGTGGAGAGGGAGAGACCCGGGCCCGCCCTCTACTCCGGGTCCCAGCCCAGGGACCCTAGGGATAGTGGCAAACCACTTGAACTAGTGCTTCCTTCCCCGTGCTACTTCCCTCTCCTGCTCTTCAGCTTGTGGGCTTCCTGCCCTCTCTCTGCACAAGCTGGTGTCTCTTTACCTAGGGTCTTGGTCTTCTAGCCAGCCACGGCACTTCTTCAAACTCTTCTCTACTTCAAGTCCTTCCCCTAGCTGATTGGAGCAGGGGGTTTTTATCAGGTGACTGGCTTCAGATGCTCTAATTGGCTTCAGGTGCTTTTAATTAATCTATAGAAACCTTTCTTCCCTCTACAGGGAATAAGGCTTCACCTCATCCTGTGGCTTACATATCCATATATCTCTCCTATATCACTCTCCTGCTGCCTTCTGACCTGCTGTATCACAATACATAGACACATAAGTGTACTATATGTCTGGACTTCCTTGTAGGAAGTGCTGAACATTTTTCCCCCCTGTACTGTTGTAGTATTTCAGCTGTCAGAACTGGGCTTGCTCTCCAGAGTACACTAGATAACATATCTGTCCCTCTGTCTGTCTCTCCCCCACCCCACTTTCTTTACGGATGTTCTTTCTTCTTACTTAAACCTTAAAGCGGAAGCTTCAGAGGTTGCTTTAAGGGACTTTCTCACTGCTTTTAAAAACAATGCCGAACAGATCCAAGATGCAGTTGACACTTTGACTCCATCAAAGAATCAGCAGCACGAAGGTAATAATTTTTATTTGTTCAATTTAAGACAGCAAGAAATGAAAAATATAGCTGTTTTCAGTATTCCTGAGTCTGTAAAAACAAGTCACAGGTCTTGGAAGGAAAGTAATTCCTCTGTGCTTTCTTACAGACTAAAATCATAGTATATTCTGATCTCAGTTACACTAGATAAAATCCAGAGTAGCTGCAGTAATTTCAGTGGAGTTATTCCAGATTTACAGTGGTGCAAATGTGAGCAGTATTTAGCTCTCCATTGCTTTACTGTTTAGTTTTCCCTATTGGTTATAGCTTTATTAATATTGTACTAAAACTCTGAAGGATTGAATGTTTTCTTTTTCATTGTGTGTATATTTGTAGTGCATTTCAATGACCATGAAATTAAGAGACTGATAACACTGGATGAAGGCCCAAGTATTTAGGGATGTAGTAGATTCTCCATCACTTGCCATCATTAAATCAAGACTGGATAGCTTTCTAAAAGAGATGCTTTAACTCCAACAGAAGTTATGGACTTGATGTAGGAATTATTGCGTGCGGTTCTTTGGCCTGTGTTACGCTAGAGGCAGTGGTGAGCTGGAGCCGGTTCGCAGCAGTTTGCTAGAACTGGTTGTTAAATTTAGAAGCCCTTTTAGAACCGGTTGTTCCGCGAGGGACAACCGGTTCTAAAAGGGCTTCTAAATTTAACTGGCCAAAAGTGGCACCTTAGGCACCGACTCCACGGGTGCTCCAACCCTGGAACACCCAAGGGGAAAATTTGGTGGGTGCAGAGCACCCACCGGCAGCTCCCCGCCCCACCCCCGGCCCCAGCTCACCTCACCTCCGCTCCGCCTCCTCCCCTGAATGCGCCGCCCCGCTCTGCTTCTCCGCCCCCCCCCCCCCCCGGCTTCCCGCGAATCAGCTGCTGGTGCGGGAAGCTGGGGCAGGCTGAGAAGAAAGCGGCAGCTTCCCGCTCAGGCCCAGGGCGGCGGAAGTGAGCTTGTGGGGTGGGGGTGGGGCACAAGGAGGGCTGCCCGCGCCGCAGCACGTAACCCGGGGGGGAACACGCGCAGGGGAACCGCTCCCTGCCCCAGCTCACCTCCATCACCCTCGGCCTGAGTGTGAAGCCGTGGCCTGCTTCGCAGTCCTCCCCGGCTTCCTGCCGAACAGCTGATTCGCAGGAAGCCGGGGGGGCGGAGAAGCAGAGCGGGGCGGTGCATTCAGGGGAGGAGGCGGAGCGGAGGTGAGCTGGGCCCAGGCACGGGGTGGGGAGCTGCCAGTGGGTGCTCTGCACTCACCAATTTTCCCCATGGGTACTCCAGCCCCAGAGCACCCAGGGAGTCGGCGCCTAAGGTGCCACTTTTGATGTGATCAGTGGGGGGAGTGGCCACTCCCCCCCTAGCTGCTCCCCCCCTGCTTCCCCTCTAGAAGCCAGAGGGACCTGCTGGGAGCTGCCCCAGGTAAGCACCACCGGGACTCTCCACCTCACCCCCCGGCAGGTGCCTCTGGCTCTTAGGGGTGGGTGGGCACCCACTACAGTGGCCCACGAGACCCTCCTGCCCGGTTCTGGGGGTAATCAGGGGACAGGGAGGGGGGTGGATGGGGCAGGGTTCCTGGGGGGGGGCGTCAAGGAACGTGGGGGGGTTGGATGGGGCAGGAGTCCCGGGGGGTGTGGGTGGGCAGCGACCCCCTCGTGGGGTGAGGAGGGAACCTGTTGTCAAGATTTTGGCAGCTCATCATTGGCTAGAGGTCACACTCAATTATCATAATGGTCCCTTCTGGCCTTAAAATCTATGACAGTATAATGCAAGTACTTGTAATATTCAAGCTTTCCTCCACATGGTTCAGCCATAGTACCTCATTCTGACTTACAGTACTCCTGACATGCCATTTGAGGTCCTCTTCTATGCTAAGGCTGCTAACTCTGTTTGCATTGTGGGTAAATATCAGCTAAGGACTGTGTGCCTGATCTTGCAAAGACTTATGCATGGGTGTGAGTGATTAATCTACAGGAGTTGTTCCATGGACTTATCACATGGGTTAAATCACTCATGTGCATAAGTGTATGCAGGATCAGGCTGTAGGTTAAGACCACCAAATATATTATACTTGGAATTTGGCATTGAGCCCCATCATGGGAGATTAGTGCATTAATCTCCTTAAAAAATCTCAGCTGCTTTAAGAGACTGCAATTTGAATTAATAAAATCTGAAAAATGGAATCCTATTGTTAAAATAATTAAACACCTGGGGCCAGATTCCAATGGCATTTACATTAAATCCTTCCAGTCCATTGACTACAAGAGAGTTACTCTAGATTTACACTAGTGTAACTGAGATCCAAATATTGCCCTTGAAGTTTGGATTCGTTTATTACTAGTAATAAACAAATCTTCTCTCAGTGACAGAACACATTCCATTATTTACTACAAGGACGATTTCAGGTTGCAGTTACTATACAGAGCATTAAGCTTTGAACTTCTAGAACAAATGACAGCAAAAATTTAAATATTTCCTAGTTTTTTAGATATGTTTCTTAAAGGTACAAGTTACAGTTTTGATGGCAATAAAAAGTAGTTAAAACAGTAATACTTGGACAGAAGTTCACGTTTCTTTTAATTTATGGGAGAGAAATAGTAAATTTTGTAAAAGCGACAAAGAGTCCTGTGGCATCTTATAGACTAACAGACGTATTGGAGCATAAGCTTTCGTGGGTGAATACCCACTTCGTCGGATGCATGTAGTGGAAATTTCCAGAGGCAGGTATAAATATGCAAGCAAGAATCAGGCTAGGGATAATGAGGTTAGTTCAATCAGAGAGGATGAGGCCCCCTTCTAGCAGTTGAGTAAATTTTGTGACTTTCAGGGCATATTACATATAAATAGCAAATGTTCACAAATTCAGGGTTCATATTTAGACTACTTTTGGTTCTGTTTTTGACCCTTTACTATCTTAGCCATTGGATACTACTGTTGATTATTGCACACTATTGGTGGGATTTTCCAAAGTGCTCAGTGTTGGTCCAATTTGGCTCCCTTTGAAATCAGTGGGAGTTATCCCACTGACATAAAGGGAGCAGAGCAGGCTGGTCCTGCGGGGTTTTATAAAACCCTCCTGACTGCTGCTCTGAGAAACACTTTTTACTCTTTCATCTGCCACCAGCAGCTCATGAGAGTAGTGCTTCACTGGAACCTTCCTACAGATGCTGGATACCAGGATGGGCAACATTTTCAGATGTCATGATGAAACAATGAGTGTAAAATCGTCTGTGTCTTGACACTTTTTAGTAGCACAGAACAATCTATTTCCTTCATGAGCAAAATGCAGCCTTTTCTTTTTATCATTTAACTAAACTATCATATATGACTTTGAGGATGTTTTTAAAAAACATATTTTATTGTTAATTACTTTCATATACGCACTTTACAGTGTAGAACATAATAGTTAAGTGCCAATACATTTTATTCAAGGGCAAGATGATTCAGTGGAATATCACTCTGAACTTTAATCTTTGAATACCTGGGCTCAAATCTGTTTAAATCATCAGTAAAAACACATTTTTGTTTGTTCGTGTCAAGAATCTCCCATATGATTTACAATAATTACCTTAAAAACTTGCTGATTGGCTATCAATAGATCAATACAGTTGCCTCAGTTTTGGCATTACTTAAATTTCTCTATACTTTATTTGCAGTATTAGCTATAGTAGGAAATGCAACTGTGAAGATTTTAAGGTGACTGTTACAATACAGTACTGGCAATCTGTTCAGGAGAGGTTTGATGACTATATTAATATTCAGGATCGCTGTGCTGGGTAAACTTTGGGAGTGCCTACTCACACTGTGTCTGCCCTTAGCCAGTGCTATCACAGGTGAAATGTGCTCCCTGCATCAAACAGCTCTAAATAAGCAGTAGTTGCATTCATAATAAATAAATACAATGAGGCTTGCATATGTTTCTAAAGCAATTGTACTCCAATTTTCATGTAATCCTGGTATTCTAATAAACTTGAACATTTGTAGACCTACTTAGAAACAGTGAATTGATGTACTTCTGGTGGCACACATGAAGTTGATCTGGTGATCAACTCTAGTGATCTGGTACCTTGTTGACTAGTTTAGTCCAGAAGCCAAGGGCTCAATGGGCAAAGAAACTGAACTATCCTCTCACTGTTAGAGATCGGCTTTACCGAATAATATTGAGCCACATTGGTGGTGGTAGTTGTTCTTATCTTTATGCCTACCACGGTGCCTAGGAACTCCACTCATGCACTAGGACCTCCTTGTGCTCGGTGCTGTATAAATAGAACAAAGAGACAGTCCCCCACCCAAAAGAGTTTACAATCCAAGCATAAGACAAAAGATGGATACAGACAGATCAAGGGAGGTGCTTGTTACAAGGAACTGTTGGTCAGCATGATAGGTTAGCAGTACTCTCTGCACACAAGCATAGTAGCTGTCAGGAATCAGGGCGTGCAACTGAGCCAGTCTGGAAGAAGGGCCTGCAGCAGAGCCAGTAGCTGGGCAACCTAATGAGCGCAGCTGGCCTGTAGTAGTCTAACTTAGTGGCTCTCAATCTTTCCAGACTGCTGTACCCCTTTCAGGAGCCTGATTTGTCTTGCGTACCCCCAAGTTTCATCTCACTTAAAAATTACTTGCTTACAAAATCAGACTAAAAATACAAAAGTGTCACAGCACACTATTACTGAAAAGGTGCTTACTTTCTCATCTTTACAGTATAATTATAAAATAAATTAGTAGGAATATAAATACTGTACTTACATTTCAATGTATAGTATATAGCGCAGTATAAATAAGTCATTGTATGAAATTTTAGTTTGTACTGATTTTGCTTGTGCTTTTTATGTAGCCTGTTGTAAAACTTGGCAAATAACTAGATGAGTCGATGTACCACCTGCAAGACCTCTGTGTACCCCATGGGGTACACATACCCGTGGTTGAGAACCACTGGTCTAACTGGTTGGCTACGCTACCTGATTGGTTGGAAGAGTCAGGAGATCAGCTCCTAAACCCAAACAGTTCAGTGGCTGCTCAAAACATTTGCTTATGGCTGAAATAGCTCCTGCTCTTGCTTGTTCCCAGCCTTGCTCCCTCCTTGCTCCTGCCTTGGACCGAGCCTTGCCCCTGCTTTGTCTCACTCCAGATAATCCAGTTCTAACCCTCGGCTCTGATTCCTGACCACTGACTTCATCTCTGACCCTTGGCTCTGGTGTCGGGCCTTTGACTCCAGTTCTGAGCCTGGGTGCTGACTCCTGCTGTGACCCTGGGCTCTGATTCCTGGCTACCAACTCCTTTTCTGCAGAACTGCTGCCTAGCCACTCGGTCCCTAGTCTGTAGCAGTGTATGGGATTCTTCCGTCTTAAGTGCAGGACTCTGCACTTGTCAGATTTCTTTTGGCCCAATCCTCTAATTTGTCTAGGTCCATCTGTATCCTATCCCTACCCTCCACCTTATCTACCACTCCTCCCAGTTTAGTGTCATCCGCAAACTTGCTGAGGGTGCAATCCACGCCATCCTCCAGATCATTAATGAAGATATGGAACAAAACTGGCCACAGGACTGACCTTTGGGGCACTCCGCTTGATACCGGCTGCCAACTAGACATGGGGCCATTGATCACTACCCATTTTGCCTGATGATCTAGCTAGCTTTCTATCCACCTTGTAGTCCATTCATCCAGCCCATACTTCTTTAACTCGCTGGCAAAATTACTGTGGGAGACCATATCAAAAGCTTTGCTAAAGTCCAGAAATAACACGTTCACTGCTTTCCCCTCATCCACAGAGCCAGATGTATGTATGTATACATAGATGTATAGTCAATATTCCTAACTTTAGATACAAAAATGATACATGCATACAAATGAAATAATCATATTCAGCAAATCATAACCTTTCCAATGATATCTCACATGCCTTATCTTGCACAAAACATATCATCGTTATACTATAATTATATTATAACAATAATTCTGTGAAGAATATGGGGTGTAGTGTCACAATGGGCAAAATAATTTTGTTCCAGGGAGGGGAACCTGTTGGTTATTAATAACTAATCAGCCAGTTTATAGTTGGCAAAGTAAGCAATCTTAACTAAATCCTATGACATTGAAGAACATATTTAAATTATTTACTTAGAAAAAGCCATCTGAGGAGCTGTTTTAAGAAACACCAGTTACGAATGTGAAGAATTTTACATTCCACTGTTTCACTGTTTACCAATGTTTAGTCCCTGTCTCCTCTCCAAATATGTAGTCCAATCATTTGGTGTTTCAGGAGAAACTGTTAGTCTTTTAAGTTACAACAGCATTTTAATATTCCAGGAAAATCATTACAAGAGTTGCAAATCTAATCCCTTAGCACTTTTTTAATTTCCTCTCACCAATCCATGTTGAAGTCTTAGGGCATAGCTACACTTACAGATGTAGAGTGCTGTGAGTTAAGCCAGCCCTCGGAGACCGCAGCAGGGAAAGCGCTGCCGTGTGTTCACACTGTCAGCTGCAAGCTCAGTGGCGTGGCCACATTTGCGGCACTTGCAACGGCATTGGGAGCGGTGCATTATGGGTAGCTATCCCGCAGAGCATCTCTTCCCATTCTGGAGCTGTGGCTTGTGGGAAGGGGCGGGTGGGAGGGCACGGGGCATCCTGGGTCCTGTCCCAATGCCCTGTGATGCATCCCAGCAATCCCTGTGCTTCCATCCACATTTGATGCCATCTTTCAACGGTTTTTGTACTGCGTGCTCTGTCTTCCCTTTCGGTCTGTGGGAATGGATCCCGAACTAGTGAGGAATATGCTGATGGGTCTCGCCAGAACGTCACAAATTGCAGTCGAGTTACTCCTTAAACTACAGAGTGACAGTGAGGAGTCCGACGATGATGTTGACTCGCATAATGCACACAACATGAGATTGCTTGTGGCATTCACAGACATGCTCACCACAGTGGAACGCCACTTTTGAGTTCGGGAAACAAGCACTGAGTGGTGGGATCACATCGTCATGCAAGTCTGGGATGACAAGCAGTGGCTGCAGAACTTTCGGATGAGGAAAGCCATTTTCATGGGACTGTGTGCTGAGCTTGCCCCCACCCTGCGACACAAAGACACGAGATTGAGAGCTGCACTACCGGTGAAGAAGTAGGTGGTTATTGCAATCTGGATGCTGGCTACTCCAGACTGCTACTGATTGGTCGCTACCCAGTTCGGAGTGGGAAGTCGACCGTTGGAATCATATTGATGCAAGTTTGCAGGGCGATTAATCGCATCCTGCTCAGAAGAACCATAACTCTGGGCAACATGCTTGACATTGTGGCTGGCTTTGCACAAATGGGTTTCCCTAACTGCAGAGGGGCAATAGATGGGACGCATATTCCAATTCTGGCACCAGATCACCTAGCCTCCAAATACATAAATCAGAAAGGGTATTTCTCAATGGTTCTCCAGGTGCTTGTGGATCACTGTGGGCATTTCATGGACATTAATGCAGACTGGTCCAGAAAGGTGCATGATGCATGCATCTTTCAGAACACAGGCCTGTTCAGGAAGCTGCAAGCCGGGACTTTCTTCCCAGAGCAGAAGATCACCATAGGGGAAGTCAAAATGCCTATTGTGATCCTTGGAGACCCCACTTACCCTTTAATGCCATGGCTCATGAAACCATACACAGGGAGCCTTGACAGCAGCAAGGAGCGGTTCAACAACAGGCTGAGTCGGTGCAGAATGTCTGTTGAGTGTGCTTTGGCTGTTTAAAGGGCCGCTGGTGTTGTCTGTATGGGAAGCTGGACCTTGCCAATGACAACATCCCCACGGTTATAGCTGTGTGAGGTACCTTCCATAACATTTGGGAAGGGAAGGGTGAAAGTTTCACTCAGACATGGACCACGGAGTTCAACACCTGGAGGCTAAATTTGAACAGCCAGAGACTAGGGCTATTAGAGGGGCTCAGCATGGGGCTGTAAGGATTAGGGATGCCTTGAGGGAGTAATTCGATGCTGAAAGGCGACTGGAATGTTTGGTGCCCTGCATGGGAGTGAAGTGCATCGGTTACAATGCTAGTAGGCATCTGTGTTTGCTATGTACGATGCACTGAATTGCAGCACCTGTTGCTTTGCTGGGCTATGGTATCTTTTATTTAATGCAATAAAGAATGTTTTCAAAGCCAAAAAATTCATTTATTGAAAAGAAACACAACTGCTTGGGAAACACACATGACATGTCACAGCTGTACTGTGTGGGAGGAGGGAAGGGGGCAGGGTGGGAATGTGACAATCATAGATTTGTGTATGCCCTGTTATCATATTCAGCCTTTCTGTCTGGAGTGCCGTGCAATGAGTGCTGCACTTCAGGCTGGCTAAAATGCATGGTGATGGGGGTTGAGTGCAGTGGGTAAGGGTCATAGTTTCCAGGGCTGGGTGGTGAAGCTATAGGTTTTTGGAGGCAGCTGGTGGTGATAAGAAACTTGATGTTGGGGAAAGTGGGTTGGCAGTGTCATGGGGGCACAAGAGAAGGAGTTGTGGGACAAGGGCTGTGGTGGGGGGGCGGCCGTGGCTCTGCCCCATCTGGAGTGCTATGAGCATCCACATCGAGTCCGGTTGGTGCTTCATAAAGCTTAGGAGCTGCTCCGTGTTTTGGTGCCGGCGATCCTCATTCTGCTGGTGGAGCCTCCTTTCGGTCTCCCGCCACTCCTGTACTTTTGGATTTTCAGTAGGGTACTGCTGCATGACTTCATGCAGAAGGTCCTCCTTGCTTCTTCGCAGACGCTTCCTGATTCTTTGCAGCCTTTTGGCCATTGATAACAAGGACAGCTTGGATCTCAAGGTTGCATCTGAAAAGCCAAAATGCAACACTTAACAGAGGCAGCATGGTTAACACCAGACAAAGCAATGATTCGACCAAACTTAAAGACAAACACAGTGCACACAATAGCAGAAAGTGCCCATCGCAAAGGAGTGCACATAACCCACAAGAGCCCCGAAATGGTGAATAAGCACAGGGGCAAGGGGGACTGATTGTTTCAGGGCCATACTGTCCTCTGGGGTTCTGTTCCTTGGGGAGAGACAACAGCTGAACACTGTCCCCACGTTTTCCACAGGATGACTTCATCCTGGAAGATATCTTGCTGCTGAGGGTGATCTGGGAAGCAAGGGAAAGTCTTCTACTACAATGCGGCTTCCACCCTGGCCCTTATGCTGCTTGCCTGTGTGCAGCAATGGTCCCCCTGCCCCTCACTGCACAGTGGCATGGACATGTTAGCCTTACTGGGACAAAGAGCACAGTAGCTCTGCCAAAGTACCTGCGCAAGCGGATTACCCAGCTTCTGCATGAAACCTTCGATGAGATCACTGAGGCCGATTATCGTGATGTGAGAGAGCATATCAATGCCCTAGTCCACATCTCGGCATGCATGCAGCCCTGACTCTTCTTTCTGCAACCCTCCTCGCCCCAACAGCCCACACCGAACAACTACCTTTCCAACATAAAAATCGCTTACCAGGCACCTCTGCTACTGTTTGTTTTTCCACAAGCACCATCCGCTGTGACTGGCTACCTTCCTCCTGGCTTGAAAACAGCTCCTGGCTGCATGCATCTAGGGATGCTGGGCCGTCCTCTAGCTCTGGGCCTCCCTGCTCCTCAGCACCCTCACTCCTGCTTTCTTCCTCCTGCCTTGTTAAACTCTGGGCTGCTATGGCCTCTGAAGTGTCCATGGTGCTCTCTGGAGTGGAGGTGGGGTCTCCCCCAAGTATCCCATCCTGCTCTTTGTAGAAATGGCAGGTCGTGGGCGCAGCACTGGAGAGGCAGTTTGCCTTCCGCGCTTTGTGGTAGGCATTCCGCAGCTCCTTCACTTTGACCCTCCACTGCGTCTCGGTCATGGCCCCTTTCTATCATGGCCCTTGATATCTGCCCATAGATATCGTAATTCCTGGAGCACAGCTGGGACTGGACAGCTTCCTCCCCCGAAACACTGATCCCCAGCTCCATACTGGGGATCGCCTGGTGCATGAAGGCATGGTCACCTGGAAAGATTCGCTGAGAGCACTCCACACCTGGCTGAGCAAACAGGAAGGGGAATTTTAAAATTCCCAAAGAATTTAAAGGGCAGGTCTGACAGTTGGTCACCTGAGGGCAGGGCAGTAGAGTTCAAAGTGATGACTAGAGTGGCTAGAACAGGCATTGTGGGACACTTCTGGAGGCCGATCAGAGTGCACTAACAGACCAGGGCATCTACCCTGGCACCGCGGCACTCCAGCTGGGGCACAGCAAGCTTTATGCTTCTCATGGAGATGGATTACCAGGGCTCTCCATCTGTGGAGTCTGGGCGCTCTACATGCCTTGCCAGTGTGGATACCTCAGGAGTTAGGGCACCTGGGGCTGATTTAATGTGTTCCAACTCGCAAGTGTAGCCAAGGCCTTAGGGTGGTTTTCCTTGGGTTGCTTTCATCTTGAGTCTTCTCTGTTTTTGTTAATTTGTTTATGGTACTTTGCTTGTGGAATGGTGTGTTTGAGCAGGATTGCAGAGGGTGTGTATGTGTGAGGAGCTCACTTTACAAGTTTTTTTTTACCCTTCTCCTTCCTGTTTTCCTGAGATTATTAGATTTCCTGAGGAAAGCACACCTCTTCCAGGCTTGTTTAGATTCTCAACTGGTTACTGTCACCCTTTCATTGGCTTTATGTCTTTAGGGTTGGCTTAGGTGACACTTTCAGTTCCTAAATATGCCTAAATGTTCTGTTTAATGAATATGCAACATTTCTTTAATTGCCTTTGTTTTTCTTGTAGCAGGAATGATCCAGACAACTTTTAAAGTTTGTTTTAACTCTTTTTTATTCAGTCCAGTTTGAAATAATCTGTCAGTTTTATTAGAGTTATATAAAAAGATTCTCTTTTTAAAAAGTCCAAACACTCCTGTTCTTTATATGAAAGTTTGCAAAATAGTCTTTTAAAATTAAATAACTCTTACAAAGTCTTTATCTTAAATAATTTAAAGTTGATGACTTCGGAGAGATGATACTCATCTTCCAGAATTGGTTAGGGTTTGTTTGTGTACTGCCAGTACGTAATTAGTTCCCCATTAATATAAATAGTCTGTACTTAAATGGCTTCCTACACTAGTTTAGCAACGTCATTAGATTCCAGGTGGTACATAAAGCATTTTACCATTTACATAGCAATAACATCAGGAATTATATAGAAGCAGATTTTGTAACATAACAAATTAAACATTTTATATTTCAAAATATTCTGGCTAGAACATTCTTGCAGATATATTTTTAAGATTAAATAATGATGCAAACAAGTTAATAATAACTTAAAAATAAGATATAACTATTTGATTAATATTATATTTGCATCGATATTGAGGTCTCTCTCCTACATCACACAGCAACGCTTGAGTCTCTAGATTCCAGTCTTCTGTTCATTCTTCTAGACCACACCTCAGTCATGTATCACAGGGTGAGGGAAAGCCCCAGTTATGCATCTTACACTGGCTGCAAGGAAGGGGATGGTATAGGAGCCTTTATGCTCCTACATCAGGTTTATGTATTATCTCAGAGAAGCTACACTGGCTTTTAGATTTTTATTGCCTTAATTCAGCTGAGGTGTGAGGCCATTGTCAATGAAATCACCTGAAGAGAACTTCCCCAAAATGCCACATCCTGATAGGACAGGGTGATGCACACATGGAAGGGGATGGATTGTTTCTGTCTAGGATCTAGGAAGTAAACAATTATAGATCTTGCAGAATTTCAACTCTATGCATAGGGGTAAAAAATGAGTAGATTCCTAAATATTTTCTTTTTTTGTACCCTTCCAATCATAACCTTATTAAAAAAGAAAGTCAGGGCTATCATATATTGTTGTATCAGTTAGAAGCTTTGAACTCTGCAGTGTCTAACCCATAGTCATGGTACCAAATCCAGGAGGAAAAGGAAAAAGTTCTGCACAGTTCTACTGCATAACAATGTTTTTTCCCTTGTATCTTATTTATATAACAATAAAAAGACAAACCCATAAAAGGGAAAAGTGCTACTTCTCTTTGGCACCTTGACTTGGATATATAAAGGGAACAAATTCCATAACCCTGACCTTGTTTTATACCATTTTTCATTATTTGAGTCTACTATGGATTAACAAGAACATACGTAATCAGTGATGACTTCCATTGTGGCTACTCTCGGCTTGTGTTTTTCTAGTTGAAATGTCAAGGTATGGGCTGACAGTCTAATGGGAATACAAGATCTGAATTTTAGACAGCTGCTGAGAAGGAGAAAGGGAGTGGCTAACATAATTTGAAAGCAACTTGTCTGATCAATTTGGGAGTAGCATTCAGGCGTCTTTGGCAGAGGGCTAGTGACTACTACATACAGGCACTGTTGATTTCTGGTAGAGGAGGAAATCCTTTCTCTAACACACTGTATTGTCAGTCTTAGATTTTCTAGATAAATGATGAACCACATGTTGCAAAGAACCAGGTGATCCACAGGACAAGAAATTTATAGCTTTACTGACACATTCCAAGCCATGTCAAAACTACTACTGATTTATGCTTTTATACTTTAATGCGAGTACTGGCACTTATAAATCTCCCTGATTATTCCTGTTGATGTGAAATGTCTGTTGTAATTTAACTCACTGCCCTGTTATCTCTTAAGGTGATGAGGCCCTGTCAAGGTTTGGAAAAGAGTTCTTCTTCTCTTTGGAGAATTCACTCAAAGACTGTGGGGAACAACGGGATAAAGCAGCCAGTGAAATGGAAACTTCACAAACTGAACTGGCTCTAGCCTTTGAAAACCTTCAGAGCTTTAGAAAGGAACGAAAAAAGAAGAAAACAGAATCCATTCCTCATTTTACAAAGTCTGAAGTGGGGGAGAGTGCAGGAGGAGGAGCTGCAAGCGGCTTGGATAAGATTTCAAAAGATAACCCAGTGCCAGATTCAACACCCCTGCCTCCTCCACACAGTGAGAGACCTTTGCCCAACCATGTGTCTGCGATGGCAGAAGCATCCAGCAACTCATCATCCAAACTGCAGCAGCAGAGTTCTAAGGGGTTATTCATTCACCAAAAGGGGAAGAGCTCCCACAGGAGTAAGAGCATGAAGACCACTGCAAGGCCACCTTGGCAAGATTAACCATCACTTTATCTTTAATATCTTTTTCTTCAAAAATGGTTTGAGCTAGTTTGTAATATTTTGTGTTATGATGAACTCCAGGGGCACAACTTTGCTAGGTGTTGGGAAAAGAATAAGTCGGGGGGTTGAGGGAACTCAACACCTTGTAAATGGTGTTGGGAACCTCATAGGGGGCCTGATCAAAGCTCATTGAAGTCAATGACAAAATTCCCATCCAGGGGCTTTGGATCAGGTCCTTGGTTCATGCTAGAATGCAGCAAACCAGAAGGATGGAAGTAGATGGCTGGTGTTAAACTAGAATGAATAGCTTTTGAAGAGGTAATATACACACTCAGCACATCGACTGTACTAATGTTATGCTGGATGTATGTGCTGTTTCATCACAGATGTGTTTTTACACTTTGTGAAGGTTATAGAACGACTAAAAAAAAAATCGCTGGCACCAGGCTTGGTTTTGTTTCATTACCAAAAGCACATAGGGGACTTAACAGACCACAGCCATCTGACAAATGTTTATAAATTTGTTCTTCTTTGACTTGGCATCTGTATTGAAAGGAAATCTCTCTAGATTCCCAAGCTCATGTGAATGATAAATCTCTTGAATGCCCCAAATTACTACATATGCAAGGAGAAGAGAATTGTGTTCATAATGTTTACTGATAACAAATGGTTTTGGAGAGCCTTACTTTACTGAGAATGACAATGTAAATAAGTCAGAATTGAGTGTGTAATGTTCCTGTTTTTAGAGTAACAGCCGTGTTAGTCTGTATTCGCAAAAAGAAAAGGAGTACTTGTGGCACCTTAGAGACTAACCAATTTATTTGAGCATGAGCTTTCGTGAGCTACAGCTCACTTCATCGGATGCATACCGTGGAAACTTGGATTTAAACTTGGAGAGTGGTCAGTTTGGATGAGCTATTACCAGCAGGAGAGTGAGTTTGTGTGTGTATGGGGGTGGGTTTTTGGAGGGGGGTAAGGGAGTGAGAGAACCTGGATTTGTGCAGGAAATGGCCCAACTTGATTATCATGCACATTGTGTAAAGAGTTGTCACTTTGGATGGGCTATCACCAGCAGGAGAGTGAATTTGTGTGGGGGGGTGGAGGGTGAGAAAACCTGGATTTGTGCTGGAAATGGCCTAACCTGATGATCACTTTAGATAAGCTATTACCAGCAGGACAGTGGGGTGGGAGGAGGTATTGTTTCATATTCTCTGTGTATATATAAAGTCTGCTGCAGTTTCCACGGTATGCATCCGATGAAGTGAGCTGTAGCTCACGAAAGCTCATGCTTAAATAAATTGGTTAGTCTCTAAGGTGCCACAAGTACTCCGTTCCTGTTTTTAAAATTTGATATTATATTTTTATTCTAAATCACTTTTTTTGTTAATTCTAAAGATTATAAAGTTTTATTTTCTGGTGAGAAAAATTGAAGTTGCAGACATAGTATTTTTGTTGTATTTCTGTTACTGTTCTTCCTTCCTTTCTCATAGTACTAGTAAGATAGGAAGGTCCATTGGTCCATTTAACTTTCCAAAGAGCCTGGATCTTGGGATGGGTACAGACAGAAATACAATAACTGAAATATATTTGCTTGTGTCATTTTTCTCTGTTATACCAAAAGCAAGTGTTTTGCAATGGTTACACCAACCACTTCAAGAGAACAGCTGTGAATTCACAAGTGGGATTAATTTGGTGGCTGTAATAGTGGTAACAGAGTAAACGTAGTCAAAAGACCAGCGTTTTGGGTTTGCTTTTTTTATGTCTTGGTGCCAGTCATATGTCAGAAAGACAGGAAGCGAGAGCTTATTAACTTGGACTGATTTTTCCCTGTGGGGCCGACCGGTCAGCAGCCCTGGACCCCACCATGTGGGGCTGGCCAGAATGGCAGCCCAAGACCCCGCCATGCAGGCAGCCCCAGACCCCACTGGACTCTGCCACATGGGGCTGGCAGGGTGGCAGCCTGGAACCTGCCACTCTGGACCCTGACCCCGCTGTGCTGCACTGTGCCCTGCCTGGCCAGGCAGCCTGGACCTCAAGGCACTGGGTGGCCAAGCAGCTGCTAACCCAGCCCCACAGCCTGCATGTGGCCCATGGGCTGTGGGTTAAGAACTGCTGATCTAGAGCCTCAGAGCCTACTGAGGAAATCTCCGAACAGCAGGAGATTGAGCCAAAAGAGGAGACCACAACACCAACTCATTTTTCTTCCTTCTCTTCAGATGAGGCCGTAATGCCCCCTCCTCCATCCATGGCAGCCAATTTAAGGTCTTTCAGGACCTTACAAAGAGGATGGCAGATTTATTACAAATCCCTCTTGAGTTGAGGGACACCCACCATAAACTGCTGGACATTCTACATACTTCCTCCTCAAGGATCGCCCACCCAATTAATGAGGTGCTTTTGGACCCAGTAAGATTCATATGGCAAACAGCATCGGCCGCACAGATGTGCAGGCCAACAAAATGCATTATGCCCCCACCAAAGACTCAGGGTTCTTCTTCTCCCACTCTCCATCTAATTCCATTGTGGTGGATAAAATGAACTCCTGTGGCCACCAGCACTATTCAAAATCCACCCCTTACTATAGGGATTGGGAGAGACTGGACTTGTTTGGGAGAAAGATCTACTCTTCCCCGACTTTGCAATTTCTTATTGCAAATGACCAAGCACTAACGGCCAAATACGATTGCACAAATTATGCCAAGCTTAACAACTTTATTGATGATACAGAGATCAACTTCAGGCCATCATACAGGAGGGGCAGTTGTGGCAAAAACAGAACTCCAAACTGCACTAGCTGCCACGGATACTGCAGCCTGTTCAATATCCACAGTAGTCATGAAAAAAACTGTGGTGAGTGACATGGCTGTATCTTTCGCGACTGCCAAAGGAGGTACAGATGACTGTCAAGGATCTCCCCTTCAAACTCTTTGCAGATAAGACCGATGCATTGCTCCATAAGACTTCAGAGCCACACTTCGGTCACCAGGGCTAGGCAAAAAAGTAAATTTACTCCTCAGCCTTCCCAAAAGTCATGTCCAGCCCAGTACCCATTACAGTGCTATTATGAGCCACAATGGAAAAAGTCTAAAATTCAAAGGTGTAAACCATCACATCCTCAGTCTTCCACATCACAACCTTCCACCTCAAAACTCCAATTTTGACTCCTTGGTTGAGGCCTCAAGAAACTGCTCCCCATGACACCAGATGCAGCTTTCCAACCTTTCACATCCCTTTGGATATTGTCTGGCTCTGTTTCATCAGAACTGGGAACACATAACATCTGACAGATGGGTTTCGGAAATTATCTCTCATGGGTATTCTATCCACTTCCCCACCCTCCCTCCCCATCCCTCTTCAGGGACCCCTCTCATGAGATACTATTACGACAGGAAATAGATCATCTCCTATCTCTAGGAGCCATAGACACATCTATGCGTGCATATCTCTGAGGCAAAGGGGTTTTATTCCTGATATTTCCTGATCCCCAAGAAAAAGGGAGGTTGGAGACCCATACTGGACCTCAGAGCACTGAACAAATATGAGAAGCCTCAAAAATTCAAGATGGTCACATTAGCAGCGATTATTCCATCCATGGAACAGGGAGATTGGTTCTCAGCCCTTGACTTTCAGGATGCCTATTTTCCACATATTGATTGTACCAGCCCACAGACAATTCCTCCTGTTTACCCTAGGTCAGGACTACTACCGGTACAGAGTACTCCCTTTTGGCCTCTCATTAGCCCACACAGTATTCTCCAAGGTCCTCTCCTTAGTAGCGGCACACTTATGCACCCTGGGGATCATGATCTACCCATACTTGGACGACTATCTCCTTAGGGCCCACTCTGAAGACACCCACAGGACAATAAACTTGTTCATGAAGGTATGACTGCGGGACTGCACCCAAGGGTGCCTGCTTGGGACGGGGAGCTAAAATTCTACCTGCTATAAGTCTCCAAACCCTCCCCCTTGACAGGTGTCAGATACAAAGTAATGGCTGACACCAGACAAGTCTGTAGGGGGAATTGGGGATACAGGTCACAGCCTCACCACCCAGAAAACATCAACAGGGAAAGGGTGTGTGCCAGGAGCTGCTTGTGGGTAGGGTGGGGATAGTGAAACTTGCCAGGCACCTTACAAAACCACCCAGTTTTGTTACGGTTCACTTGATGTTATGTTCAATCAAACCTGGAATTCCCAAAGAACCTCATGTGGTAAAGTGATCTATTTATGCCATGTGCACACATTGAGGGATTCAAGCTACTGGCATCTGTAAGGTGCATCAAATAGAGGGACATGACTGCATGAAGGCCCAATATACCAGGCTGCATCTTTGCCAGGGTAACCCATCCCAGGGTAGGACTTCACCAGTGGATGCTGGTCCCAGTGGAGTGGTGCCTTTGGTTTCTGCTGTGGTGTAGATTACCTAGCACACAATGGTCTAAGTCATTTTTAGCAAGGACATCCTACCTTGCTTAGTTTTGGCTGATTTGGCTCACTTTATTATTTAACAAAAACAGTGGCTAATTTGACCCCTCACTTTGTATCTTCCTTTATTTCTGACCTGCTCCTAGATAATTATTTCAGACTCTGCAGAAACAAAATGACAGCTTGTACTGATTTACTTTATGAAGTCATATTCATTATCAGAAGAGCTAGGAGATAACGTAAAATGAAGACATACTTCAGATGCTGAGCCATATTAAAAAACCTTCTGAAATTAGGGTGAGGAGGGAACATGGTCACAAAGAGCTGATTTTTAAAACTGCACACAGAACTCCATGCCATATTTATATGCATAATTATTGTAATTTTTCACTCAGGTAGATGTAAATAACCAACTGAATTCATCATGACCCATGTATGCATACAAATACCTGATTTGTATGTGCAGTTGCCAGAATTGTGCATGCAAATAAAATCAGGCCTTATATCCTCAAGCTTTATGGATTTCTTTTACAGCTGTAAATTTGTTGCCCAAGGTGATGGGTGCAGAATGAAAAAATCCTGGTATGAAAATGCTGGAGAATCAGAAACTCCTTTCCTCTGCCCACTCTCCGTTCATAAAGAAGAAGTAAGAAACAGGGTCTGGAGCAGGAATGAATGGAAGACATGGCTATGATGGTGAGAGAAATAAAAAAAGTTTGTACACAGGGCTAAAGGATCTGTCTGCCAGTGATCAGCTGTTCAGTGGCATGCAGGAGGCATTGGGGGTGAAGGGGAGGAGCGAGGGTGGGGCGTGCTTGAGGGAGGTGTAGAATGGGGCGGGAAGAGGTGGGGCGGAGTGGAGGAGGGAAGAGGTGGAATGGGAGTGGTAAGAGGTGGGGCAGCGTGAGGCCTTGGGGGAAGGGGTGGAGTGCGGGCGGGACCAGGGCAGTGCACGGGTCGAGCACCTCCGGGAAAACCAAAAAGTCAGCATCTCTGAGCATTCAAGCACATGTTGAACTTTAAGCATGTGGGTAGTTTGTGCTTAAAGTTAAGTATGTGCTTAAATGCTTTGCTGGATCAGCACTGAAGAGCTCTGTGCCTTGTGGAATCCAGCCATAAAGGGGAGGAATTAGGCCCTCTTCTAACTTATTTCTCAGCTCGAAACAACCGGCATAGGACAAGATGTGGTAAAGTTGGGGGAGGAAAAGAAGGTAGCTCCTGAGATGTTTCCCTTTATGATGAGAGTTGCTTTCCTCTCCTTGGCTGCAATTTTATTAATCTAAATTAAACTTAATAAGGTCTTGACATTACATGTGAAACATGAAAATTACATAATTGCCTTTGTTTGGGCGCAAAAAGCAGGAATGAGAGAGTGTCATTTCCTCTCTTTCCCCATTTGGAGAAAAAGAACTGCTGGAGAGATGAGAATGAAATCTGTGGTATGTGCAAGGCAACTTTGTAGTTTACTAAACCATTTTTTAAAAAAGAGGCCCTTGACAGAAATGGAATCTGGCTTTTACAGTGAAAGATTTAATTAACTCGGGTGCGAAAAAGGGAAAACAATGCACAAAACAGACAAAAAAAAAATCATAAAAGCATGTATCTCCTTTGCTGCTTGATCTCATACTGAATCCTTTGTATTTTATGCCTCAGAAGGCAGGGAATGTATCAGGACAGCAACTACTGGAACAAATGACAGAGTGATTTGTCACAGATTCCTTTTGAAGGTGATCTTGGTCTTGCTTGCAAGCAGATGTGGGACTGAAATTCATTAGGCTGTTCAAAGTAGATTCTCCTGTCAGCTGTGGTGGAAAAAAAATGGAGTCTCTCTGCAGTAGCTCTCACTTAATTTCTGAAGAGATCTGATCCCCTAAATTCTATTGGTTAGCTGTGAATAATTTATGAGGCTCATTTATTCTGTGCTTTCTCATGTAAATAGCCATCCGCCCAGTGTTTCCTCTGAATTGCATTTTAACTAGGTTATTCTTGTTTTTTCTAATTTATTGAACTGGCATGGAATATATTTATATAAAGATTAGTTGTTTAACTACTTCCTTGATGAAAACCATAGCTGCTGTAATTTTATTAGGAGTTTTAATCAGGAGAAAAAAGAATGACCTTTCTAAGTAAAATAGAGCTCATTTCATATTCGTTGGCATCTTTCTATTACAAATCATTGTGATTTAATTAAGCCATATATCAAAAACACGTGTTTGATCATGAAGTATTTATTTTATAATAACCTTAAAAGCAGATTAATACATTAATTTTCAAAACATAAAAACTATTTTCTTTGAAAATTCTCAGTCTGTAAAGCCCAGCATCCATTTTACAATAAAACAAACTGTGTTTTGCTTTTGAATCGTACATTTTCTTTGAAGCTAGTCCAAAAATGATATGCACGTTTCAGTCATGTTAATGCTCTGATACAAGGCTTCCAGCCTTATGGAAATTCATTGTAATTACTCACACTCTCACAACCACCTTTTACAGCACCCAAAATCCTGGCTTATGAAGATTGCTCTCTGATAAGAGCTGAGTGTATTTAAAGGGAAAATGCTATTTTGTTAACCCCTTTATTGCTCTGCATTTCTTGTAGGTTCACTGTTCAGGATCACAGTACCTGTATCTAGTGCTTTATGGGCATAGATCTGGTTCCATACAGTATATGATCACTGTGGACATTATCTTGTCATTCATGTTAGTACACACCCGCTTTCCCCATTCACTTCTGGCCGTAGTTGAAGTTGTTTATCTTTTCTAAATTTAATCCCACAAGGGAAAATGGTTATGATGAGGGATGAGTGAGCAACTGGCCTGCTGTTATGACAGAAATAATGTTATCCCTAATTAGGCATATTGTGTCTGAACACCACAGTGCTGGGAACATTAGAAATGTGTAAAGATAGCATGAACAGAGTGTACTGCTGAAATTTTAGCAAGGGCCTCCCTCAGTTGTACAGTGCCTCAGTCAGTGGATGACATTCTATTTTTTGGACAAAATAGTCTCCTCAAAAATCTGTCCATTCTATGCTTTTTCCCTCAGCAAAACACGCACTATTTCTATTCAATCCCTCTCCTGCCCCCAGGCCCCACACTTACTACAGGTCTCCTGTAGCTGGTGGGGGTAGGTGACTCCTGAGTGGTAGTGGCCGAGTGGGCCGTGGCGGGATTCCAAGCTCCTTCCTACTACCAGCAGTTGATACTCTGGCCTGGGGTTGGACAGGCTGGCCTGGGCACAGAGAGGCAGCTGCAATGGCGTCAGGACTCCCACTTTGCAACAGCAGCTTGGCCCTTCCTCCTCTCCTCAAGTTATCTGGGAACCAGCTACCTAAAAAGGTTGTCTTTCCCCTGGCCTACTGTGGTAGCTGAGAAGAGCTTGAGATACAGCTACTGTCAGTCCCTAAAGTATTCTTAGTGGAGGATCCATGATGGTGGAATCTGCTACCTCTGCCAGCTTGGAGGCATGATTCAAGGCATCTCTGTTTAGTTCATGTTTCCTAAAACCAGAACATGTCAGGACTGGGAGGAGGGGAATGGTTGTGGAGTGGAGTTTTCCATTCTGCCCCCTGGAGGCTGTGGAGAGATGTTTACTTTATAACATTGTATAGATCCTTATTATTGCGATCCTCCTTCACATGTTCAAAGACCGAACATATGAGGGAAATTAGTTAAATGTGTTTGGTCTGCAATCTGGGGTTAATCTGTGGTGGTAACATGAAATCTCTGTAAAATTGGAAAGCTAGCAGGAAGTCCCTAAGAAATGTCCCTAAGTCTCCAGTTCCCAGATGACAGGGGCTGTATCACTCAATAATTGCCATGTTCTGTTCATTCTCTCCGAAGTATCTAGCATTGGCCGTTCTCAGAAGATAGGATACTGGGCTAGATGGATAATTGGTCTGACCCAGTATGGCCTTTCTTATGTTCTTAAGAGAGACGGTGCAAGTAGTCATTTTCACTTATGATGCCTTCTTGTTAGGAAGAGTGATTGTGTCTGTCTCTGAGTCACAACTTACAGTAGGCCCAGTTCTGTGAGATACCAGAGACCCACAGCTCCCATTGACATTTGAAGTTGCTCATACTTCACAAGAGTCCTTAGCACCTTGCAGAATCAGACATAAATTTAACTAGAAATGTAAAGAAAACTAAAATATTCATTTGTTATCCTTTTGATATTCACTTTATTTATAACATACTGAGTATTTGTTTTTGTCATTTGATAAACTGTAAATACTGATCCACAAGTAACTAGGGATATTGATTTATGATTCTGTCTAGCTTTTCTTTCCTTCTCATTTTCATCTCTCCTGTGCTCAACACCCCCATCTTTTGTTAAACAATATAACAGATGCAGATGTTTTAGGAAGTGTGCGGTGATTCAGTAAATAGAACTCACCTCTGTGAACTGGCACTGAACCAACACTTTAGTATGGTGCTAGGGATTGCAGTGTTCTGCCTCTAGGTTAGGGTTAAAACAAATTTAGCAAGATACTGTTGTGAAGTGTGAGTGGCCACTGTTCGTAACAGTAATTCCAAATGTCAGATTACTGTAATCTAAATACATTCACACAGAGAGGCCAAGTTAAGGCTGTGCATTCAAAGATGATCTTCACATTTTCTGACTTTTAAGTGTTTAATTCTACAACCTTAAAATTGCTTTATGCATATTTTTGCACTTAATTTCCTAGAAAGGAAAAAAGAAAAAAATAGTTCTAAAAGAGGCACCATTCAACCAAAGGGCACCTAGTATTATTTAGCATAATTGGCTAAGGCCTTGTTCTTACAAGTGCATATGTTTGGGTGGACCCTGCACAGACCCCCACTTCAGTGGGCTGTTCACAGATACAGGAGTCTGCCCATGCAGTTCTCAGTGCAAGATTAGGCTGCATAAATTGTCCCACATTCTAGTCACCTCTCCCCCAAGACTCTTCCTTTTTTTGTTTTGTATGTGTGTCTGTTTTATCGTTGAAACTGATCTGAGCCCTTAAGGTTGGCTAAGGCTGCTTTAAGGTTGTGGATAATTATAAGTACGTAAGGATTCATTAAAAAAAAACAAAACAGAAAAGAGGGTTTTTTTTCCACTCTTCCATAACTCAAAATGGCTGAATGGATTATGCTCAATTTTTCCAGAAATATTAACCTTCATGCAGAGGCCCAGCATGGAAAATTTCATTCCCAAGAGTCAATGTTTTGGAGAGTTAAGAGTTTGTGAAAAACAGTGAGGGTTGGGGGTGAGGTTAAAATGGAAAGTGTTTAGCAACTTTAATTACAGTGGTCACTACCAGAACCTGCTATAATGAATAAAGGTTCACTATAACCTTTGTGGTCAAGAGTGTTAATCAAAGACAGACTAGGGAGTTTGCAAAATGTAGTGTTATATTTCATTTTTAAAAGCCGGTAATAATAATAATTAACAATAATGACACTGATGAAACTGACAAATGAATGAATCTCACCTTCCAAGGAACTTTAGCAAGAACATAGGGGACTGCTGGCAAGAAAACAAAACCTTCTTTTTTGTTGTTTTTTCTCTTGTTGCCACTGTGGTGCAGGAGGGTAATAGCGTTCTCTCAAGTGCTAATGTCAGCACTTCAAAGGGCGTATCTGTACATCCAAGAAAGCACTGGAGGTGCATTTTGTCCCAAGTATTAGTCATGCTAGGCAACACCCAAGTGGCTAATCATAGTATCTCTCTGTTTTAGTAATTGCAGGAGGGAAAAAATGTCATATAAAATAATATATGAATTAATGGATCTTTTTTGTATCCTTCCCAGACAGCGGCAAGAACTTGGTAAAAACAGTTCTCTTTGTCCTTGACAGACAGTCATCCAAAAGATGTAAAGGGAAGATCCATTCAGCCAGTTGGATAATTAATATTGGTATTATTACTGGCTTATAAAATTGATAGAGCACAAGTGTACTTTTAGCCAGGGATCCTCTATATGGCTTATATGCATAGGAACCTTTTGGTTTAGAGCTCTCGCTATAACTCGCTAATGTTTGGGATTATGCCAATAACACTTCTCTCCTTTTTTTTTTTTTTTTTTTTGCAGTGTAGACGTACCCAAAGAGTGTCTCCGGAGAGAGATTCAAGGTGCATCCTAACCACAGTAATGGAGCACATTGCCTCTGCAGCTCTCTCAGCCTCTTTCATTCCTGGATGATGGGAATTTCATCTCAGATTCCTCACGGGGATCATATTCCCAAAGAATGGCCCACCACCACCTTTAGATTTGAATTTGAAAATTGGTTGTGAGTGCAGTCTCTTTGTGATGGATTCTGCAATCCATGGATAAGATCTATAGCAGCCTTTGCTCTTCTTTTCTAGGCTTTTTTTAAAGCAGCTTGGCACCAGAAAACCTAGATCTTATTTAAGAGTTATCCTCTCTACAATTTTAACACAGAGGTAAATATACTTCTGAAGAGGAGAATGTGTACCTTCCCTCTTACTCAGAGCGAGTACAGTTCCTGTTTAAGAGCAGAAAACTTCCAAAAAGCAAAACCTAAATGTGTAACAGATTACAGCACCTGGCGGACATAGGATGGAGCAAATACAGAAGGCTTAAAATGGCACATGAAATTGTTTATATTGTTATGAAAAACTGAGAGTCTAGAATTGTCAGTGATGTAAAATGTTTTTACTGTATATTTAACCTCCCACCACCCAACAATAATAGCTGGTAGGCTATCATTTGTAGGCTACCAGCTGTTTGTGATTTTCAGCCTCATATCTGATAACCTGAACCCATTTAAAATTAAAAGCACACAAGTGTGTAGTGTGGCATATGGTGTAACTCACTCAGTAGGCTTTTCACAGCTAAGTACACATGAACACATGCACGCACCCCCTACCCCTAAATCCTAGTCAAACCATTATGGTGCCCGTTGCTTTATAAATACCCAAGGTAAAGAAATATATTTGAAGCCCCCTGTGAGTGGGACACAGAAGGACACAAGACACTGTTGGCCACAAATTCTCTGACTGAATGTGCTATTTAAAAGATACTGGGAATGTGTGCAGGCCTGAAGCTTGAATGTTACAAAATTTGAAGTATTTGGGGCTCAAGCAACATCTTTGATTCTTTGAGAGCATCATTCTGGATTTTGGCAATGTTTTCATGAATGTCTGTGTGACCCCTTTCCAGTACTATCTGGGAGCATTTTCTGGTGGAAAATCCTCTTCGAGGGTGCGGGGAGCTAAGAGCTTCAAACACATTTAATGGTTCTGCCAATCACTGTACTCCCTAGTTAAAAAGACCCAATAAGAGTGGAGATTGAGTTGCTGGGTTTATGTCAGATCATGAAGGATGGGAGCAAAGAGAATGAATGGACAATAAGGTGGATAGAAATCTGGCTAAATCATTGGGCTCAATGGGTAGTGATCAATGGCTCCATGTCTAGTTGGCAGCAGGTATCAAGCGGAGTGCCCCAAGGGTTGGTCTGGGGCTGGTTTTGTTTAATATCTTCATTAATGATCTGGAGGATGGCGTGGATTGCACCCTCAGCAAGTTTGCAGATATCACTCATCTGGGAGGAGTGGTAGATATGCTGGAGGGTAGGGATAGGATACAGAGGGACCTAGACAAATTAGAGGATTGGGCCAAAAGAAATCTGATGAGGTTCAACAAGGACAAGTGCAGAGTCCTGCACTTAGGACAGAAGAATCCCATGCACTGCTACAGACTGGGGACCAAATGGCTAGGCAGCAGTTCTGCAGAAAAGGACCTAGGGGTTACAGTGGACGAGAAGCTGGATATGAGTCAACAGTCTGCCCTTGTTGCCAAGAAGGCCAATGACATTTTTGGCTGTATAAGTAGGAGCACTGCCAGCAGATTGAGGGACGTGATCATTCCCCTCTGTTCGGCATTGACGAGGTCTCATCTGGAGTACTGTGTCCAGTTTTGGGCCCCACACTACAAGAAGGATGTGGAAAAATTGGAAAGAGTCCAGCGGAGGGCATCAAAAATGATTAGGGGTCTGGAGCACATGACTTATGAGGAGAGGCTGAGGGAACTGGGATTATTTAGTCTGCAGAAGAGAAGAATGAGGGGGGATTTGATAGCTGCTTTCAACTATGTGAAAGGGGGTTCCAAAGAGGATGGATCTAGACTGTTCTCAGTTGTAGCAGATGACAGAACAAGGAGTAATGGTCTCAAGTTGCAGTGGGGGAGGTTTAGGTTGGCTATTAGGAAAAACTTTTTCACTAGGAGGGTGGTGAAGCACGGGAATGGGTTACCTGGGGAGGTGGTGGAATCTCCTTCCTTAGATGTTTTTAAGGTCAGGCTTGACAAAGCCCTGGCTGGGATAATTTAGTTGGGGATTGGTCCTGCTTTTGAGCAGGGGGTTGGACTAGATGACCTCCTGAGGTCTCTTCCAACCCTGATATTCTATGATTTCATACGATGGAAGTAAGTGAAAGAAAATGAATTCCTGGGCCTCTTTTGACCATGTTAGAGAGGAAGAAAGAGACTTACCTTCCTTGGCCACATGATGGAAGGACTCAATATGATAAAACAAAAGGTAAGCTTCTCTGAATCCAGATCTGCCGCATTTCATGAGTATGAAAATCCAAATGTTGTAACTTGTATTCGTTCCTAAAACACACCACTCTTCTATTTATTACTTAGAGGAGTCCTAGAAAAAGCATGCAGCCCATCTGAGGAAAGTAGACATTTCTTACGGATGACAGCCAGCCTTTTGGTGGAGATTGTATTACTTCAATTTGAAATGCTTCTGGTTGTAGAACAATGCTGGATGTGGACAATGAGCAGTCTTACGTAAGCACCAAGGCCCGGAAAGAAGGATTGTTCAGTCTCTTTTATTAGGGAGATGGATGGAATTTATTCATACTTTTATAGTTTTTATATATCAGACATGAATTCTTGAGAGAAGTTATACAGCTAGTGTCACTGCAGTGCCTAGCATCCAGCAATGCAGAACTGTGCTCATTTTACAAGATTAGGAGACTCTTCCAAGCTGTTTGGAAGAGCACTGTGAAATAGAATTATTTTGATATACTTTGTTTAGGAATCAGTCTTGTGCAGTCCTTATTTCTCATTTTGTACTTTAGAAGGTAGTAAAGCACTTCTCTGATACAGATTATAGTCCAAAGAAGACATGTAATATTATGCTTACCATTTTACAGATGGGGAACTGAATCACAAAGATTATGATTCCAATCCAAAATCCACTGAAGTCAAAGGGAGTCTTTCCATTGACTTCAGTGAGTTTTGGATTAGGCCGTAAGTGACTTGCCCAAAGTCCCACAGGAAGTCTATGACAGAGCCAGAAACTGAATCCTGATTTCCTGAGTACCATAAAACCATCCTCCTGGACTTGCCTTGGGATTATCTCTTCCCCTGGCTCTGGGGATACAGTAAAATAGTTTCAGATTGTTCTTTTTGCACTCTCTTACCTACACTTTATTGTCCCTCTGACTAGCTCCTGGCATACCAGCTGTCCTGGAAAACAGGTGACAATATTCAGCATAATGGTGTACTGCACAGTATAATAAAAGAGTATTGTACATGGCCTCTGTATTTCATTATTGTTCAGCATATCCGTAGGGGGTGGTGTATATTTCACCAATGAAATAAACACTTCGGTCATAGTGCTCTTTAAATGCATATACTTTAGTATTCTTGGCACTAATCGAAAGGTCATTAAAAGATCACTTTTATAGAAGTTTCAGTTCCATTGCACAGAACTTCTAGTTTTCACATATTTACAATGACCAATCTGTTGTGAACATTATTACTGCTGTGTTTCTCTTTACACTTTGCCTGGATATTTGTGCTCACATAACCAGGTACTCACAAATCTTTGGTAGCATTTAGGGCTGTGTGGAGGGCAGAAGCTCCATTTCGCAAAGGATTTTGAGTTTTTGAAATTTGGCTTTGTTATGACTAGGAATGAAAACCAAAAATTTAGAAAATCTCCATGAAGAAAAATTCTGGAAAAACAATTTTTTTGAAAGTGATTGAAATGTTTAGTCTTGGCAAAATAAGAAAAAAATCATTTTGATTTTGACTTTTTATATTTTGTATTCTATTATAACACAGAATAAAAGGACTTTGATAGAAAAAGTCATTTCAAAATGAAATGTTTCATTCTGAAAATGACAAAATGGGATGTTTTCAATATTGTCAGAACTTTTTTTCCATTTTTCTTCCAAAACAAAATCCCAGCTAATCTCCAATTTTGTGAAGTGTTTCAATTTTGGTGAAATTACATATTCTGATGGAATATGGTTCCTTCAAAATTTCTCCAGTTCTAGCAGCAATGAAAATTATAGTGTATGCCAAGAAAATCAATATACTTTCCCAGTGTTTGCAAAAAGGAATGTGTAATTGTTGAGGTTTGAAATAACTCCATGCTAACATCATAGAATGAATCGAAGCAACAGTGGAGGGTTGCAGCCATAGGCATGCAGGGATTAAAACTCTATGAAGGGCCCATTGTCATAGATGTTCCTTGCTGCTGTATCAAATGGCAATTTTTCCTTAGCTTTGATTAAATTTTAAGTATGTTATCATTTATCCCCAGGGGACTCTGTAGTTTAAATAGATGTTTTAAAATGGGACATCTCTGGCACCTGAAACACACTAAATCAAAGATCTGAAGACAGACACCAGCCTCCTTGTCCATCAGACAGAAAGCAAAGTATAGTAATTGGCAAACTGACCTGCAAAGGGCTGTTTATTTGATCTCCCTAATTTGCAGTTGTGGCCATATTTGGGGCTGTAGAACCTTAGGTAAAATACAAAATCCTAACAATATGGGCCTTATATTAGGAAAAATGTGGAATTAAACTGCAGATATTTTCTCAGTCCAGTAATGTCTTTAGTAAATGAGGTACAGAACATGATGATTCATATAGTATCTAATTTTCAGAAGATGTGTGGAAGACAAGGGTTTTTATTTATTTTAGAAAGACACAAGTTTGTGTCATTTTCTTCTTGTGATGTAAATCAGCTGAATGCATGGGCATCCAGTGATTCTGAAGAAACTTTGTTCTTGTGTGAAGGGATTATCCCAGACAACATCATGGGAAACACCACTTTCTTATGGACATGAATGCATGATGGTAGTCTATACAGTAAGATGAGCATCCTGACATATGTATGCTGGGATGTGAACTCCTTCTCCTAGGCTGTTAAGTGTTTGATATGTAGCTCCATTAGAAGATTAAAAATCCTCTCGTAGCAATTTGTGGGACTTTAAACCTAGCATGCCTGCTTAAAACAACTGAAGATAAATGTAGAAAAAAATACACAGGTATGTGAAAGCACCCCTTGTTCTCCATTAAGAGATGATCCTGTATTATCAACTGGAATGAGGACGTAACTATCAAGTACAGACAAAGACAATTAGGCTATCATAATACTGCCTATTAATCTCTCATGTGGTGTTCTAAAGAAGCCAGTATTATGGCAAGTGGTATAATTTAGCTTATAGTCCAATATTAATACTGCAGAAGGGAAATAATGAAAGCAGCATGCATTTGCATTTAGTACATTCTGAGAGGTAGGATACCATATGGATGGGATTAGTTACTCACATTGTCCTTTGCAAATGCACCAACACGCCTCTATAATTTATCCAGTATTATCTTCACTTTTGTGGATGTAGTCAAGAATGACATTCCCTCTCCGGTCAATATAAAAATTCTAACAGAAAGAAAATGAGTATTACAGATTTGACAACTCACTGTCCTAGTCCCAGGACAGTACAGATGCCAAAAGTTTGACTTGTTGAGGGTGGGGTTTAGTGAATCCAATGACTACATTCAATGTGGTGGTAGAATGCCACCTCCATCTTGATTTGTACTCAGAATGCATGCGCAAGAGCTAACTAATATTCATTGGTCATTTTCTGTGTTGGTCTCTTCTGGAAATGCAGCTCACTGCTATCATTGTTAAAAGGGTCATCTTTTAAAAGTGCTTATCATGATTAAAGGAAAGAGGCCCAAAAACTTGAAGTCCTTTATTTGAGCCTGTTGCAATCACCCACAGTGCAAGCTTCTAATGACCTCATCCTCCCTGCTTGCTTCTTTCATCCTCCCCACTAGTTTTTCCTGGAAGACAAAGATACATCAGGAAATGCAGAGTCCCATGAATCCTATGTACTGCTTTACAATTCGCCGCAGTACAACAAAGCAAAAACCCTGAAAGAAGAGTTCTAAAACAATCACCTCAAATCTCCACGCTATTAAAACACAGGCTGACTTTTCATTTTTCTAACATTGGTTCAATTATTGCTAACAATGTTATCATAATTCAATTCATTCCTTTCATTGCACCTATTACAGCTTCATTAATTCCAGGGATTGTTTTTCTGGTATGTGCATTAGATGCATTTTGAAAGGTTAGACATTGTCATGTTTCCAAAGAGCTTTTGTGGCTGTGGGATATCAGCTAATTGCAGGACATAGCACAGAGCAACAATACAATAAATGAAGCAATACAAATTCCAAATTACCTTGAATGAACAGAATAAGAATTTTGTTTTAGATGTGGATGAATATTTATGCTTAAGAGAGGCTGGGTATTGTACTGAATATTACATGTTTTTATTAACATGACCTGGAGGGCAGATGGTGTGATTTCTTTTCTTTGCAGACAAAATTCTACTATCCTTGCTGTTGTTGTACAGTACCTTTCTCTACATGTAGTCCCATTGATTTCTGTGGAACTACTCCCAGACTAAGATATTATTCGCTATGAGCAAAGGTAGCAGAATCTGGCCCTGTATTAGCACAGCACAGCATCTTCTTTCATCAACTTTGGGGGTAGCCTTCGTATGAGAACAGCCACATGGAAAGACTAGACTGAGGCTGTACAATTTAAAAAAAAAAAAAAAAAAGCCCAAACTCTTGTTTACCTATTCTTTATTAAATAATGTGCCTTATTAAAGCATGGGAAATCAGATTAGTGAAGTCTATTCCCATCACATCTTGTAATTCAATTACAGATTTGTAATTAATTACACAGAGGCAGCCCATGGCAGGGAGGTAGGAAGGAATGAGTATGGGACGCGAGTCCGGAACTCCTAGTTTCTGTTCCTAGCTCTACCGATTATTTGCTGTGTGACCTTTGGAAAATCACTTCACCTCTTAGTTTCTTTATCTAAATGATGTTTATCCACCTCCCAGGGGAATTATTAGGATTCATATTGATAAAGCACTTTGAATGATTAGAGCCCGTGTGTGAGCCTGACTCCTTGGTACCGCTTTGCCAAAGCCAGACATAACTGATCCATGCTGTCCTGAGACTATTTCCTGCTAGTGAACCTCAAAGAGAGGCAACCTCAGAAGGAATGCAGAGAACAGTCAGGCCCATGACATATCTCAATGTTGCCAACCCTTGCCACTGGAAAATCATGGGTCAGACCCCCGAAAATCATGAGATTGGCTTAAAAATCATGAGGGATTTTTTTTTAATGAAATGTGGGTTTGCTTTATTTCCCTTCCAGTTTCTGAGCCTTTAAGGTGCTCTCAGGTCACATATCTGGCTGCCTGTGCTCAGCTGCTGGGGCTGACAGTGGTTTCTAAGTAAAATTATTACGCCTGCCTCATGATCTCAGAATAGAACTCTCAGCTGCATCTGAAAAAACAATACTAACCTTTGAGAGTGCTATCACAAGATCCATGAGTCAGGCTTAATTCTACTTAGAAAGTGTGTCCTTCACGATTAATTGGCAAGAGTTGTGCCATGTCTCTGTCTGTCCTCCACCTGGCAAAGCCCAGTTCCTTCTGACTCCTCCATAGAGCCTGCCTGTGTCAGCCTATCTCCCTAGACAGCTCCCCCTTCACAAGAATCAAGTCACTTTTTAACTGTTTATAGCCCTTTGATCTGGTAACCCCGGTTTGGGGAAAACAAGGTTTGCAACTCTTTGGCCACAGAAGAGACAGGATCCTTGAAGCTAGCAGCTTGGCCCATTGTCTTTCAAGTGTGTATTCTTATCTAGGAAGTTATGATGTTGCTTCTCTGTTTATTCTTCCCACAGCCCCCAGCATAAGTTAGGTGGCTACAGTCATACAGGAAATTCAAATATACAGTGACTTCCCTCACTGACCCATACAATTATTACAGATTATTACATAGCAGCTACACAGATATCACAGTCCAGTGTGGATTTTTCTACATTTTCCCCTCTCTGCAATGCAAACACATTCATGTCACTCCTTGTAGGAGGAGCCACTAATATTTTTTTCTAGAGTATCTTATCTCGGGTATCTGATGATCTCAAACTCTTCCCTGGCTGGAGCCCAGAAGTCAGGGCAGTGAACATCAGAGGTACTGAAAAGGATGTAATGTTTTTACAGAAGGGTACTTTTATCCCCTTTTAATTGTTGTTTATTCCCTAGCACAAGATCATTTGGTGAATTTAAACATTAAAACAAGATCTCTGGTTTGTGGACATACTTGAATGATGACACTGAGTAAGTGAACCATGAGACAATCACTGTTTTTATGTGTGAAATCCTGCACAAAAATTTAGTGTAGTTGAATTTTTGCTTTATTCCAGATTTGATCACTTCCCCAAAATGTAAACTCTTTCATCTTATAGACAACTAATATGCCTACAACTTCTGTGCAAAATATGTACTTGGGACCCCATTCAGGAATGCACTTCTGTACATGTTTAAGCATGTGCTTTAGTCGCCTTCAATTCAGAGGCACTTAAGCACACACTTGAAGTTAAGCACCTGGTTAAGTACTTTACTGAACAGAGATGGGTTTGTGCTTTGGATCAGAGTTAAAGTTAGTTACTCCCCTCCCTTATGAAACGTTGGAGATATGCGTGGGCTGCCACCCTCTGCTGTACGGTTTGGGAGGCTTGAGGGGAGATTCTCCTCCTTCCCCTCTGTTGCACCATGCTCCCCTTTCCTCAGTCTCCCTTAGGGACGTGGGGAGCTACTATGTCAGTGAATATAGGTAAATAGTCGGCATCACACATTTTGGCTGGCTGGCTTTTTTTGGTTCTCCATCGGCTACAGCAAATGCTGCACTTGCACAATTTTAAAAAATTCTAATTAAGATTTTCACTTTTTTTAGGGGGGATCTTGGGGCCAGATAATTATGGAAGCGATTGCCATGGTGAATGATGAAGTATGATTTGATTCTATTTTCCAGCCATAGGGAAAGGAAAAGATAGATACTTTTCACCAAGTTCAACCAGAAATAATTTTTAATTGTCATCATCTAAAAGAATGACTTGCTCCTTTTCCTTGGGACCTTAAGTGAGATGTAAGTGGTGCTTTGGGCCAGATTTCCAAAGTATTTGGGTGCCTAGTGGGTTTGTCAAAAGGGCCGAAGAAGGATAGATGCCTAACATGCACTGATTCCAATGAGAGTTAGGCACTGAACCTGTATACGCACTTTTGAAAATCCCACTAGGCACCTAAATAAATGCCTTTAAATATCTGGCCCCTAGGCCTTGTGCTAGCCCTTTGTACACAGATGAATTTCACCATGTATGACTAAAAGTTAATCCCAACCTTGAATATGTGTATTTTTGTATTGGAGTTTTAAAGGGGGGCAGAGTGAAAGCAGATCTTATAATAAAGCTGTGGTTGCAATATTATATATGTGGAAGCTAATAGTCTCTCCGTAATGAGTCAGTGGCCTGCTCTTGCTCACATGAACAGATGTTAGAAAGTAGTTGAGGCCTGGGGAAAGAGCCCATAACCAGCTGTTTCATTGCCTGTAATTACAACCTTAATAAATGAATCATTTCCTCTGGAAGGCAATAGTTGGGGTCTGATCAGGCCATTATGTACATTAGCAGTTTTGGAAATGTTCCACTGCCTGATGTTCTAAGACACAGGACTGAGGATTTGGAAATGTGACAAAAAGCAATCATGGCTCTGTATTAAAAAAAAACCCCAAAAAGAATCCAACCAGTGATTTACTGTGAGAGCATAAGAAAAAGAATCATGAAATCCTGTGCAAATTAATTGGTTGGACTTATTAGGCCATAGTTCATAACACAAAAATCAAACTATCACATATCACATAATCTACTGCACAGAGTACTAATTAACTAGAACGGTCAGGTTTTATAGACTGAATTTTATAGTGTTCTTTGAGGAAAGAAACTATGTTTGTACCTCAGAGTTACATTTACACTTTTCTGTGGTTCAAGTTCATTGCTCTTGATTCATATAAGGTTCTTTTCTGTGATTCACTGCATTCCCCCACTTTAGTCAAAGCCTATTTACTGTGAGAAAGTCACACTATTTACTGGCATCAGGGTGGCTATTGGTTCAATTTTCCTCCCTCTGTGAGACACCTGTCACTGCAGGAACATAATGCAAGATTCCTCCAATATAACAAAGTGCACAGCGAGCCCTACTGCTCAATGATAATGGAGATTCTCCGTTAATTCAAATGATAGACATTCTGTATTTGAATCGATGGGCTCTTTTGTGAGAGGATATTATGTATCATTCAGAGCTAAGGACTGAGAATCAGGCCTCCTGGGTTCTTTACCTGGAGCTGCCATTTATTTTGATTAGCTGTAGACAAGTCACTTGTTCCCCTTGTCTGAATTAGATGCCTGTAGAATGTGTACAATAATATCACACAGAAGCATTGGAAAGCTTAATTAATGTTTGTAAAGGGCTAAGGGTTATATTTAAAGACTCAAGTATTATGAGGAATTAGCTTTTTATAGTATATGTGAGACATTACATCCTTATACAGCTCAGTTTTTTTTCCCATCTGAGGGAAGAGAATAAGGGAAACAGGTATCACAAAATAAGCTGTTGCTTTTGAATCAAGTAACTACACAATGTGCTACAACAGCAGTGGGAAATGCCTAACCCTCATTGAGATCTCTTTCTTTTTACTCTCTTTAATCTAAATCTTTCATCATGCCTTAAAGAGCATCACTGTGCTTCACTACTCATTGTCCTTCCCACCAAGGGGATCCCCTTCTTCCTCTCCTCTGTCAGAGTAAAGGGGCCTCGGAAGGTGAACAGAGAAGGAGAAGAACCACTGTAACTGCATGTTACATCGCTGCACGATCACCTCCCATCTGAAACTGTGGGGTTTCGCTTGACGGGCCTATAGAGAGGTTCAGGGGCTTATCCGAACACTCCGTGGTTTCAAGCAGGCACATTTTCCATCACTTATTAAAAAATAATTAATAAAAAAAAATCAACCATTTTATACTTCCCCCTTTCTTATGTTTGTGGAGTTTTAAAAAAACCAAGAAACAAAGCCCACGGCAGAGTTACGTTTCTTGGGAGTGGTGATTTCCTCCTCTTTTGAAAGAGCTTCACACTTCCCATGTGTTTATTTCCTTTCATTTGGGACAGCCTGTTTCGGCTCCAAGGATTGGTTGAGAGGTGGGAAGGAAATAGGAGCATCATAATTTGTACATTCCTCACAGAGAATGAAAGCATCTTATTGCACTTACAGTGCCTGTGAACTTTGCCATCCCTGATCTCTACTCGCCCCCACACTGCCCCAAAATAAACCTCAAGTCTTTTGCATGGAAGTGCAACAAGCAGTTTGAAGCGCATGTTAAATTTTTCTTAGTGAATTCACCATTGCTATCAGGGATAGCCAAGGGTCTCACGGGGCACTCAGAAGTGCGGATGTGGTCTACTTTCATTTGTCTCGCTGGAAAAAAAGGACTTGCTTTAGTTTCCTTTAAAATGTAAAAAAACTATTGCCATTTTAAAAATGAGTCGGTATTTCAGCACCCAGAGGCAGAATTCCCATTTTTTGGCTTCCTAAGCTAACACATCAGTCATGTTACTAGTATGTCTGCTACCAGTGCACCATGGGGGTATGTGCTTTTATTGGCATCGTTTGAATTGAAGTAAAATCCTCTCTTGTCCCTAGCTGCATGTGTGGCAATGTAATCTAGTCTCACTTGGGACAGCAATTGCTCTCAGGCTGGCGCTGGTAGCTATGAAGTATCAAATTACTTACAGAACATTGCAGATCTCTTATACTCTACTGAACGTACTCACACGGGAGCCTAGTTCTGTTCTACTGACCACTTTTGCAGGAAGAGCTTTTTGTTTTTAGCTAAAGAGATATAATAAAATTCAGTAATAAATAATACAGTATTTTAATTATTCCAACACCAGCAATATAGAAATAATAAGAAATGGTATGCTTAAGGCAGCTTATAGATGGATACACCAATCATTCTACAAGAATTAGTGGTAACATTTGCTCCGTACAGAGGGTCAGTGCAAGGTCTAGCCACATTTTATGTTCCAGTTTATTATTTATTATTGCATTGTGGTACTCCTTAAAGGCCCGGGTCCAGTTGGGCTAGGCACGGCACTGTAAAAGCATATGAAAAAGAGACAGTTCCTGCCGCAAAGAGTTTACAGTCTAAGACAAGAAATAACAAGTAACATCAGAAATGACATATCGTGGATGCTGTCAGATGTGTGTTTTCTCTGTGTGCTGCCCCCGCTGTGTGCAGGTAGCTGGCACAGAAGACCTCAGGCCTCACACCAGGCCTCTTATACAAGAACTTTTGTCTGAGGGTCTCTTTCTACTACAGTGGGAACACAAGGAAACAAAAAGTTAAGCCCTCAAAATAGGACTTAGGTGGTGGATGTGCCTTGTGTTGGCTCTCTGCACAGGGATGAATTTCATTCCATGTGAATATCTAGAATGTGTTTTTTTTATTGAACGGAAATTCATACAATTGGAGTGGGTAAAGGCTGCGAACAGGGCTTCTCTATTTTCATGTTTGGATGTACAGCTGAATATTGTTTTCTATCTGTCTACCAAGTACTTATCACTCAGGTCATTCTCACTTTCACTCTCTCTTCTCTGGCCCCAGAACCGGCACTAGGCATAAGCAGACTAAGCAATTGCTTAGGGCCCCAAGCAGCTCAAGGCACTCCCTATTAGCTTTTTATTGTGTGTTGTGTGGGGAGGGCCCCCAAGATATTCCTGTTTGGGGCCCCAATGGGCTACCACTGCCTCTGGCCCAAAGACTGTTCCACTGTGGATAAGTACTTAAATAGTCACTGGGCTAGAGAGAGAACATTAGTAAGTGAATGACTTTAGCCCAATGACAGGTTTCAAAGAGGCAGGTTTTTTTTTCCTCTCCTGCTGGTAATAGCTCACCTTAACTGATCACTCTCATTATAGTGTGTATGGTAACACCCATTGTTTCATGTTCTGTGTGTGTATATGTATGTCTTCCTACTGTATTTTCCACTGCATGCATCTGATGAAGTGCGTTTTAGCCCACGAAAGCTTATGCTCAAATAAATTTGTTAGTCTCTAAGGTGCCACAAGTACTCCTGTTCTTTTTGTAGCCCAATGGTTAGGGCACAGAGCTGGGATAGCCTAGGATCAGTATCCCTGCTCCAATCAGTTGTTCATTATTTAGCCACAGTAGAACAGCTTCAACAGGAGAGATTGAGAGACTCCCCAGAGCAGAATATCCTCTAGCCCAGTGCTTAGAGCACACTGCTGAGCAGGAGGCGATCTCCCTTCCCACATTCTAGATCTCCCTCACTGCAGGTGACTAGTTCCCATTTGTGGATCATTCAGCAGCACTAGGTGCCTCCCTGCAGCCTGGATTTAGGCATCTATCTCTGAGGGTGGGGCAGGTCTTAGGGCACACTCTTGTCATCGGAATCTCCCATTAGCTAGTTTAGGTGGCTCCGTGTCTAGCATGCTGGCGTTTGTGGCTGGCATTCTAAGGCACCTATCTAAATTGTATAGGGAGCCTGGGCTCCTAACTCACTTTGTGGATTGCAGCGTAGTTCCTATGATTTTCTAGGTACCTAAAAGTTAGGCGCCATGATGTTCAGCATTGCAATTCCTAAGTCCCTTTATAGAGCTCACCCTGGATAAAAACTGAAGCATGTAGCATGCTCCTTTAATTTTAAACTCATTTATTTTATTATTATCAATAATAATAAAAATACCTAGCTCTCATCCATCGATCTCCAAGCATCCTGCTAAGGAGGTATCACTTTTTTCTCTTTTACAAATCGGGAAAGAGGTACAGAGAGGTAAAGTCACCCAGCAGGCCAGGGACAGAGCTAGAGCTAGAACCCATCTCTCCTGAGACCAAATCCAGTGCTTAGACCACTTGGCCACACTGCTAAGGCCTGTAGCTTAGTATTGATGGTATGCTATATTCCTGACTACTACACTCAGGATTTATCCCACAGTGCTATTCTTTTCTATTAGTAAAATTATTCTCAAAGATCTTTATATGCTACCTTTTAAAAAAAGGGCTTATTCATGTTTAAACCATTTCTTATTTATAATTTTGAAACAATGATATTTCTTTCATTCTAAACTCTTCCCATGGTCTCATTCTGGTATGAAATCTCTGCTAGTCACCTCTGGGCCTCTCTGCAAAGTCTCATATGTTATAAAATTAGGGCTTCTGTTTGTCAGGGTTATTAATTATGTTTCTTTTAGCAATTTCTGAGATGAGTTGCACATGCAGATGGCCAAAAATCAGGTATTTTCAGGGCTTTTTCTTTGTACACTCTGTCATGAGTAAGGTATATACCGTAATGAGTAATTTTTTTGTATTATTCTCTAGTTCGCTTTAATGTACTATGGTTTCAAACAGCACTACGCTAAAGTGCTGTAGGGAACCTTTAGTGCGCACCAGAAGGGACTACATGGACCAATTAACACACAACACATTAGTGTGTTTTAGAAATTACTACTCCATGTGGACGAGCCCTAGATAGAAACAATCATTTCCAGTTTTTTCAATGTTTATTGAATAAATATCAGTTTAATTATTTTTGTATTGGAGTATTTTATCAGTTAAAACCTAAAATCAGAAGCCCTAATTATAACTCTGATTCCCGAGTTGTTCTGGTATTGAGTTTTTTTGGTATTGACATTGTCAGGATTTCATTTTGTGGATTTTATACCAAACCTCCATCTTCATTTATCTGGACAACCATCCTAGGTGTGTTCCAGCTTCTTCCTCCATGTTACCCACAGCTGTGCCAGCCTAAAAAAACTTGGGAATTCATCCTTCCTTATGCAGGGACTGATGGGAGCCAGATCAGGCCCTGGAGAAATGGAGTGACGGCTTGATAAGCTGATGGGAAAAGGTTTGGCAAAGACTTAGTGGGAGGAAGGGGAGTGGGGAAGGAGTAGCAATAGCCAGGTCTGTTGCTAGCAGCTGCTCATCAGCTGGCTCTGTTACTCAGATCAAGGAGCCAGAGCTCCAGAAGTGCTACCAAACCTTCGTTTCCATTAGCAGCAGGCCTGTATGCTGCCCATTAGATCCATCCCTGATGACAAATGAATTTCCTCATTATCTAGCTTTCAGAGTAACAGCCGTGTTAGTCTGTATTTGCAAAAAGAAAAGGAGTACTTGTGGCACCTTAGAGACTAACCAATTTATTTGAGCATAAGCTTTTGTGAGCTACAGCTCACTTCATCGTGTAGCTCACGAAAGCTCATGCTCAAATAAATTGGTTAGTCTCTAAGGTGCCACAAGTACTCCTTTTCTTTTTCCTCATTATCTAGTGCCTCACATTCATCTCTCAGAACAGCTAGCCCACTTTCTAGCCCTGACCCCTGCAGCTGGATACATTGGACACCCGTGTTTACAACCCTTGGTTGCTGGGTGCAGCAAAAAGATCTCAGATTTCCTTAAATGAAATGCCTAAAAAGCAAAGATTTGTTTTAACCCCCTAGAATTCATTGTTCTCCTCACAGGATTGAGAACAGCTGTGGCTCTGCTTCCTAACTGAGCTCTTGTTTAAAACAAGCACCCTGCATAATGGTACTGAATCTCCCCTTATCTCAGGGTAGTCAGCTATTCAGAAGGCTCACTAATTTTGTGAGTCTCAGCTTTTGGGTGCCCAGATGAAAACAAGTTGTGCCTGAGGAGCTGGCACTCCAGTTGACCTGCGCAGCTGCACCAAGGCAGATCTCACCAGCCAAATGGGCAGCATCCTACAAATCCTGACTGCAGCCAGACTGCTCACACAATTAAGGAGTACCCATGTGAATAAAGGTTTCCAAGACCTGGCCCCTAATTTATTTCTATGTGGGTCTCCTTTGCTAAGCCAAAACCATTGTAAACTGAATGTTACTCTGTGTGATGTGGTATGTATCCCCACACTAGCATTAAAAGGGTAATTAGAGCTAGAGAGTTCAATTAAGGTACCTGGCCATACCAATTGGGTGGGCCAGTTCCAATTGTTGGTGAATCCCAGCTGAGGAAGAGCTGGGAGTCAGCATGAAGACAGGAACCTGGGGGCTGTAGGAAAAGAAACAGGAACTTTGCTGTAGCTCTTTGGGATCAGAGTGTGGAAAAAGCCTGAAAAGGGTAACAGGGTGTTTAAACTTATATTTTAGTTTGGGATTTTGTTGGGGATTCCAAGGGAGTGCCCTGAATATCCTGGCCCTGAGAGAAGGGTGAGCCTAGAGAGGTTACTGGGGAGAAGGCCTGAGAAGAGATCATGGTAGGAAGAAGCTGAGGGAACCCATAACAAATAGTCGAAGGAGCAGACCTTGGCTGCTGGTTATCCCTGGGCTGGAACCTGGTGTAGTGGGAAGGTGCGAGTTCCCCTTCCAGTCACTAGGGAAGGTGGTATGAAGCCCCAGGGGGGCAGGGAGAAAGATGGCTGACAAAAGGGTGTGAGGACTATGAGGTCCAGACTAGGGGCAAAAGATCTGATAAAAAAATCTTGAACTTTGTTGTGCTTTTCTGGTAACCTACAAGGCTGGACTTAAATCATGAGCTGCATGGAGGGCCTGAGTTATGGGAAGAGAGACCACCAGAGTGATGGTTGGCAGAGGATGCCAGATGGGGTGAGAGCTGCTACACCATGCCTACCCAGAAGGAGGCACTCTAATGGTGAGTGAACTCCATCACACCTTTTCCAAATGACATGCTTCTCAAATGCTTCAGGGCCTTGTATTGTATTTGCATAAAGTCCATACTGTTGTGTTTCCTACCCTTGCATATTACTACAGCAATCCACTCTGTACTTCAAGAGATTTTGGTTTTTAAAGTCAAAACCATGCTGCTTACCCAAACTGCTGCTAGGTGGCAATGCACTGCCTAGAAAAGCAAGAGATTTGCAGAAGTCACGGAGCAGCATTATCTCTTTGCTGTAAGGACTTTAAGGTGTAATTACCACCTAGCAGTAGAACCCTACTCATTTATTCTTTTCCTCCCTTTGTGGGATTTATTTCCTTTTAGGTCTTGCTCTTATTAACTTTTTTCCCCTTCTGTTTTGATGTTCAGGCACAATGATAGAAGAGACTGGGGATGCTTTATCAGCAGACAAAGGAGAAACAGAGACATATCTAGCAGCTCTTCCTCTGACAAGGTAGGTTTAATGACTGATGCTATTTTTAAAGCAGTACAGTAGTGATATGGATTGCTTATCATCATTACTTACCATCCCATCCTACTTTCCTGAGGCTGCCAGGAAAGGAAATTCCCTTCTCTTTTTTACTGGAGGTGTGACCCTTCTGGGGCATGACCAGGGCTGAGTTAAGCCGGTCTGGGACCTTAGAAACACCACACTGAAGTGCTCTGTGACCCCACCCTTGCACTAGGACGTGCCCCCATCTTAGGGTGGCACTGGCGGGGGGTCTTCCCTACCCTCCAAAAAAGGCAGAAGCAGCAGCATGATGCTCCCTGCAGGAGTGTCAGCAAGGGAAATCCTTACCTCCTGGGGGAAGTAGGAGAGGTAGAAAGGGAGTGCCCAAGTACTTCAGTGGTTGGGGTATATCTGCTTGGGTGAGAAGCCGGGCCCTCTGCTATCTTGTCTTCCAACCACATGAGTCCTCGGATGAGGTAGGGTGGTTGGTAAGGCTCCCAAAGCAATGGGTCTTGGTGTTAATGGAGAGGAATGGGACATTTTACACATTTCTCAGAACTGTTGACTCAGGCTCTCTGCGGACTCAGGAAGACATTACTGTGTTAGTTATTCTTGGGTTACATTTTCAAGCTTTCCTTAGCTACCAGGAGAGCTGATACCTTACTTTTTTTTTTTTAAATGAGAGAGACAGGGTGAGTGAGTGAGGTAATATCATATATTGGACCAACTTCTGTTGTGAGAGAGACAAGCTTTTAAGATCCACAGCTCTTCTTCAGGTCTTCATTTTTTTGGAGAATGAAAGCTGAGATTCTGATGTAATCCTATAACTCCAGGAGCTAGGGCCTAAGCACGGGCCTATACCTTAATAGACCCCTGAATGAAAGCAAATTCTAAAACCATGTTGTCTGGATACCAGTGGTGCAGAAACAACCCTGCTCCATAGGCAGGATGTGTAGAAATACTCCTCTTCTTGGTGTGTCCTTCCCTTCAACTGCCATCTCCTCAATGGGACTGTACAAGTCACTGAAGATGAAGGCTGGTGAGGCACTGTTTACTGGTCTGTAGCAACAGGGAAGGGATAGGGGCTGGCTGTATTATTATTTTATTATTATTATGGTTTAAAAAAAGTCTCACTTAAGTATAGGTCATTCCCACCTCAGTCAATGAAACGTGTGGCTGGGGGCATTTCTACCCCAAGTTATAACCCATGTTTTTCAATTATCCTGCTGTTGTTGCTTGGGGGTTGCTTGCCTGGTATTGGGATCTCCTTCTGTCTTTCAAGTCCCCAGTAGGGTAGGGACTATTCAGTCTGATGAGCCTTGTCTTCTCCCAATGGGTTGAGTTTGTTTAGGAGCAATTCAGGCCTAACGGCCTAGTTAGCAGTTATTTGCAGCCTCACTGATCTTCTCCTACTGGGATACTGGCAGATACTGACATTAATCCAAAAGGGCAGATTGCCACATGTGCCAGTTGAGTGGGCCACCTGTGAAAATTGGGGTAGGTTTTAGCAACTATGCAAGGTGTCATATGGAACAGGGATCTTCTCCCGAGCCTGTAAAATGTGGGACATTGACTGAGTCTCTTTGCAGCAGCTGAGGGTTAAATAGAGCTGAGGGTTAAACGAATGGAGACGACACAAGTCCCTCACTCTGTGGGGCACATGTATTGGTGTCTATATGTATATGATTTAGCAAGGGGAAAATGGAGCAGTAGCTGAACAATTGAAAAAGAGTGGAAATAGCTTAGAGAGGACCAAGGGCCAGAATTATTCCTGGTGTAATCCCACCGATGTCAGTAGGGCCATGCCAGGAATGAATGTTGCTCATACTTCATGTAATACCCAGTCTACTTAGTCTCTTCTTCTCTATTTATACTGTCAGTACTTTGGCGCACAATTATCCTAATCTAGAAACTGACTGGCCCTCTGCACACACAGACACGCATGGCTGTCCTGTCCTTTACTGCAGCAGTTATGCTTTCAGCAGGAGAAATATTGCAGCTTAGTGATTGCTGTAAAATATCCTCCCTTTTGTTATACTTTCACTGCTGCTACAGCATCAATTTTTCTTTCAGTAAAAGTCCCCATTCAGACTAATGGAATTTAGATCATGTCTTCACTGTAAATTGCTGAGAAAGCGGAGGTGGCACAAACCTGACTTTTAAAAGTAGTGAGTCTCTTTCTCCCCCCCCTCCCTTTTTTTTCCTTTTCTTTTCTTTTTTTAACTTGAAAATGCAGTGTGGCTGGCTCCTATGAAACCTCCACTCCTTTAGAGTGATTGGGATTGCACTCAGCACATTGTTCAGGTGCAGAGTGTTCTTATTAAAAGATAGGTGGATAAGCTTCCCACCCTGAAATTCTGAAGTGATTATGTTTGGAAGGAAGAAATTACAAACGGGAAGGAGAATTATTTCCCTTTAAAAGCCCCATTCCCCCATGGTTGTGATCTCACCATAGCAATGGAGGTAGTAACTGAAATCTTCACTCCCCTCACAGCATTGTGACATCATTGGACTCTTCAACATCCTAACTTGAACTCTGGACACTGTTCTAACCTTTTCCTGACACCTCCACTCTCCCCATGCTAAAGCCTCATGCTTATTGGTCTGTCTGTCTGTCTGTCTTGTGGGAGTGCTGGTCATGAACCAGGGTCCCATTGTGCGAGATGCTGTACGTACACAGAACAAAAAGATGTTCCCAGCCCCAAAGATATTACACAATTTTGAATAAACACCCTCCCTGTCCCCTCTCTGTCCTTCATTCTCTCTTCTGCCACTTTTCCTAGCCCTTACGTGAATTTTAGTTCTGCAGTTTCTCTTCAAAGTCTGTTTCTGAAGTTTTTTCACCTATAAGATCTTTATCAAGCATTCTTAAAACTACACTACACTACCCACCCGGGGAAGTGAGGAAACAGATTGACAGAGTGACACAGATACCCAGAAGTCACCTACGAAAGGACAGTCCCAACAAGGAAAATAACAGAACACCACTGACCATCACCTTCAGCCCCCAGCTAAAACCTCTCCAGCGCATCATCAATGATCTACAACCTATCCTGGAAAACAATCCCTCACTCTCACAGACCTTGGGAGGCAGGCCAGTCCTCGCTTACAGACAGCCCCCCAACCTGAAGCAAATACTCACCAGCAACTACACACCACACCACAGAAACGCTAATCCAAGAACCAATCCCTGTAGCAAACCTTGTGGCCTACTCTGTCCCGATATCTACTCTAGCGACACCATCAGAGGACCAAACCACATCAGCCACACCATCAGGGGCTCATTCACCTGCACATCTACTAATGTGATATATGCCATCATGTGCCAGCAATGCCCCTCTGCCATGTACATTGGCAAAACTGGACAGTCCCTTCATAAAAGAATAAATGGACACAAATTGGACATCAGGAATGGTAACATACAAAAGCCAGTAGGAGAACACTTCAGTCGCCCTGGACATTCTATAACCGATTTAAAAGTAGCTATACTTGAACAAAAAAACTTCAGAAACAGACTTCAAAGAGAAACTGCAGAACTAAAATTCATTTGCAAATTTAACACCATTAATTTGGGCTTGAATAGGGACTGGGAGTGGCTGGCTCACTTCAAAAGCAGCTTTGCCTCTCCTGGAATTGAAACCTCCTCATCAGTTATTGGGAGTGGACTATATCCACCCTGATTGAATTGGCACTGTTAACACTGGTTCTCCACTTGTGAGGTAACTCCCTTCTCATCATGAGTCAGTATAGAATGCCTGCATCTGTAATTTTCACTCCATGCATCTGAGGAAGTGGGTTTTTTACCCATGAAAGCTTATGCCCAAATAAATCTGTTAGTCTTTAAGGTGCACCAGACTCCTTGTTGTGTTTTTTTTTTTTTTTTTTTTTTGATACAGACTAACATGGCTCCCCCCTGATACTTAGCTCATAGTGTAAACATAGCCTCTGAGGTGGGACTCTGAGTGTTCCCATGCGTTGTCTGAGGATGGTCAGCACTAAAGTCAAAATAGGTTACAACAGAATAGAACTGCAATCTTGTAATGAAAAAAATCATATAAATTGTTGTAGCTACAAAAATATGAGAAAATGTCTCCTTTAGGCCTTCACTGCAAGTCAGATTCTGCTATGAAATCAAAGCTATGGAAATCAAAACAGCATTGGAGATAAGAGAGCAAAGTAGCTGGCCTTGCATGAAGGCAACATGCAGAGTGTAATCAAGAGGCTGGAGCTTCATTTCACGCATTATCAGCGAGGTTTGGATTGGCATGACAACTGTGGCATTGACAAGTCTCTACCATTATAACATCCATCTCACTCTCAGATGTGTTGTGTAGTCACCCCACTGACTCGGGGGAGGTTATTTCAGAGCAAAAGTCCTAGAGCTAGTCTTTTAGGTAGATTAAAAATAAGATCAGTTTTCCCCAAACACAGTGGGGAAAAATACCCAGCATTATAATATATTCCCACCTGATCTATTACCTAAAGTATGTCCTGTGCAGCATGATGAACCCTAGATTCTTTAGAAAAGCCAGTATGTTAACTGTGTGTCCCTACTCCTCATCGCTCCTACAAAAGAGAGATCTCAGTCCCACTCTTGTTCATACTGAATTCAATGCATGTTTTGCCATCAAATTCAAAGATGGCAGGATCAGCCTACTCATACTACTTCTATGACACGTTGGAGTCTGGATGTGTCGGGTACATTGAACTAAGTAGCATCACTGCTCTGTACATCTGCTTGTTTGATGACAAGTAAAGGGGCTGGTCATGATGTTAAGTCACTACTGCAGAAAATGTAGCCCACTCTTTCTTCAGTGACAAGAGTTTGCAAAGAATGCGAAGCATGCCATTGGAAAAAGCCCTACGTGCACTCACATTGTGAAAGAATTGCCATAGGGTCACCATGAGCCAAATTTGTTCAGGATCTGCACCAGCAGAAGGCAGAGAGCCCCCTGTGGTATAAAGTCGGCTGGGATGGGCTGCCATTGCGCAAGTTGTCAGCAACCTCCCCGCTGCTGTGGTGAGGTGTGGGGGGCATAAAGACCAACAGAGTTACTGGTACTATTCTGCAAGGTGTGTAGGGAGGGTGGCTAGGGATGTGCTGAATCAGTGAACTTTGCTCATGGTCCTGTGGAGCACTTGCTGGATTTAAACCTGCCCAGTGTGACACATTTGGGGCTACCCCAGGGGCATAGGGTGAATTGCTGCCACCTGCTTATAGCACAAGGGAGTGTGGTCTGTGCCTACTAAGGGAAACTTGCCCCAAACTGCCAGCTGCTGGCAACACAAGTGCCCACTCTGGGTTCTGCAAGCTGTGCTCTTTCCCTCTGCAGGCTGGCGGTATGCACGTTCCAGGCCTTAGGCTCCCAGAGAGCAGAGCAGAGAGAACCTGGGGCTAAATCTAGGGAGCAGTTAGTCCCCAAAATTCCAGGCTGGCCTCAGGGCACCAGGTCTCTCTAATCTACTTGTACACCCACTTTTTTACACTCAAGCGTCCAGTCTGTTGACTCCTGGACACTCACAATGCACACAGATTCGCTGCCTCCATGGAAGCAGTGTCCCCCAGTTCACTAGCTTTACCTCAGTTAAACACTCCCCTTAGCATCTGGCACTTTGTTGGGTCTATAGTCAAATCACATGGAAGTTTGACAATACTTAAAACAAAGATAAGGATTAAAATGCAGTTTAGATACTATCCTTATTAACAAATTCCTTTTCTGGCTAATAAGGTATTTCTCAGCCAATGGTCAGGCGGTACAGTGCTTGTCCTATCCAGAGAGCTGGGATCCACTTTTCATGAGACAGGCTGGCAGTGTTGCCTCTGTCAATGAAACCATTTTTTTCCTATTATACAATTCCAGCCCTTTTGTCTCTTTTCATAACCATGGCATTTTGTTAACGTCAGGTAGTCCCTGCTGGTTTCCCCCATATTCAAGGTCATCTTCTTGGGCACTGTTGTGCTTTGAGAAGACCCAAGCTTGCACCTTGTCTAGACTGTAAATGTTGGTTGGGTTGTCAGTTGTTCTCATGTTTCCTGGTCCCATGGCCTGCCAGGGATATCAGCTGGCAGCTCCTTTGTGGAGCCGTGAGCACAGGTGTGTACCTGGCACAGTTCACCCTCATCCCCGATGCCTGCCCCTTCTGTGGTGTGAGGGAGAACCTGGCGCACGCTTATCTCAAATGTACCAGCTTGTAGCACCTATTCCGGCTCCTCCTGAACCTCCTGCTGAGGTTCTGGCTGCATTTTTCCCCACACCTATTTATATTTGCACACGCTGTCCATGGCACCACCAAGTCACGAGACCTCCTCCTGGCCAAAGTGGCCATCTTCAACACCAGGAGGAGGATGTTAGACGAGGAGGTGCTCTGTGACTGTGGGGCCTATTTCTGCTCCTCCATGGTCTCTCACATCCGGGCAGAGTTCCTCTGGGTGTCGTCTGCTGGCTCCCTAGACAGTTTTGAGGAGCAGTGGGTGCTCTCTGGGGTTCTCTGCTCTGTGTCCTGCTCTGGATCCCTAGTTTTGAACCTGTGACCTTCACTCCTGACCTTGTTGTTCATTAGTTGTCCCTTGTCTTCAGCTGGTTCCCAGGTCCAGTGGTCCCTCCCACAAGGCTGGGAGAGGGGCCTTTAGACAGGATTTCCAATATTTTTTTTTCTCATGTTCGACTGAGTTAACTCTGAGAATCATCCCCTCTCCCCCCGGCAGGTGACCAATTTCACCTGCAGCAGCTTTGGAACACAATATTCTATGGGTTATATAACTCTTAAAACACTTTCCATGCATACATCACACAATAACCACGACAACCAGCGAGTTCTTAGCTTTTGGCAGAGAATGCACGTGGCCCCCTTTGGTGAAATACTGTGAAGATGGTGATCTCAGGAACATGCCTGCCTGGGCATTCCAGGCAAGTCCTTGGGTATGGACTATGCACCCCCCTCTCTGTTGCCATCATGTGGTACCTGGATCATACCAGCCTATTAGAACACCTGGGGAAGACAATGGTGGAAATGCCACCTGCCTGCCTTGGTGTCCAAGGAGTGACAATCTTTAGAAAACATTGCAAAACCTTCCTCTTTGATGAAGCTTTTTTTTTAAACCATAAGAATTACATTTGTAATATCAACCACTCCCACAAAGCTCCTGCCCCGAGCCCTACTCTGAGTCTTAGAGCTTTGTGATAGAGAAGTCCACTAGGGACTTCGCTATTGCTGATCTTTTTACATAAGAGGTGCTTACATACTGCGGTGATAGGTACCATGAGATAGGTAAATAGATACATAGGTTAGTTCTCAAGCAGATTATGTTCTACCACCCTGGCTCAGAGGGAGCAGTGCCTTATTCCATGAGCAATTCCATTGAAATCATTCTGAGTCAGTGTGGAAGAATCAGGCTGTTAGTTATGAGAGCTCATCAATGTTTTTTGAGTTTTCAAACTGTCATTGAAAAATTTCCCCATTTTTTATTAATTTGGAGAGTATGGGTTGAAAATCAAGAGTTATCAACACTCTCTTCTGTGTAGTTTACATAGATTTAGAATTTGTCCGCGTGAGATGTTTGCCATGGCAGGATACTCAGCTTGAATGGGATGTTCAAGGATGGAAGGTAATAGAGAGTTTGGGGACAAAGAGGAACCATTGGCGAAAATATTCAGAGAATGGGGGTTCATGAATTCAAAAGGTTATGGAGAAAACTGGGTTCCTCAACATAAAAATGTGGAAAATAAATAATGGAATATTATATTTGCCAACAGCTGGCACGATTGTACTAAATACATGCATGGTGATCAGTGTTACTACAAGAAATACAAAATGAATTAATAATGAGTGCTTGGTTAATGGGCTCTTATTACCTGATAATGTGGTGGCATTTAATGCATTTCAGCATGAGTTAACCTGGCTGTGAACAATAGTTTATAGCCAGCTCTGTAGGAAATGTGGCCATTTCACTTCACAAGGGATTTGCAGAAAATTTTCTTTGTTTTCAATGCCTGTTCATCACAGACCCAAGTTTTGCTTTAAGTTTTAGTGTTGGAGTGGTTTTGAAAGCAAAACAACCAGGTGAAACTTAGTGATTGTTCTTTTACATTAAAGCTTTAAATCATAAGAAACCTCCACATTTCTGGAATTTAAGAATCAAATGACAAAGCATTCCCAATTCACTCAAAATACTCAAGAACTTTCAGTGAACTTGTGGTTTGCTGCAACTGAACAAGATGGGTCCTGAGTCTGAGGCTAGACATTTCAATATTTGTCCAACATCTTTACCTACAAACATAATCTATTTGCATATGACCCCCAATTTGCTTTAAAGGAAAAACACCACCAAAGGGAAAAAACACTAGTGATGCATTTATCTTTTTTTCAATCTTCCACACTATTAAGCAACCTCTGTATGTTTCCGCTATTCAGTTTTCAAGAGCTGTAAATCATGTGAACATGAATGCTCATTGCCCACATACTCCACAATAATGTTATTGATCATTCACAGTTTCACACCTAAGCAATTATCGTTGGAATTATCAGACCCTCAGAAAACTCAGCCATATGTCACTGGCTCATAAATCAAAGCTCAATCTCAGTAAAGGTTTGACAAGTTCTGCACAGTGAGATGGGGCTCGTGGTTTCTTTGTGCCCCATTACTCTCCGCTGAACGCTGGGGAAAAATGCCTTAAATGTGGATCCCTCTAATTGGTTATATACAAAGGAGCCCCAGACGCTATTTGACATTCACTTTCTCCATGTGTCAGATGATGTGTGAATCAGACAAAGGAAAAAACCAGACGACTGCATTATGAGGTGTATGAATATTTAAAACAATGTTAGCATTGCCCCTGACTGATAATGACCGATTTCTCATACTCGTACTGACAGATTTGTGAATTTATTTTGTTTTTTTTTATTTTCAATGTCTCTGAATAAAGGGAAAAAATGATTTTTTCCCCCTAAGGAGATCAATTTTCCGAAAGAGTGTTCATAAAATCTATTTTGAATGTACCCTTAACAAGTATGAATAGAAGTAAAATTGTTACTTTATAATTTTTCACCTCTCAACGTTATTAAGCATTACATTAAAGAAAACAAAAAAGTCAGCTGTCAGTAAGGAAGACAACTATATGTAGAACAAATTTAGCCAATTCATACTAAGTTTTCTAATTGTTAGCAGGTGTTTCTGGATTTCATTAATATTATATAAAATATGATATAGAAAGTATTTGCTGTCACCCCTGTATTAGTGATTGTCAGTCTGAAGTTGGAGTTACCAGATCAGAATTATAAAGCATTCTGTAAGAATCAAAATATTTACTAGGGTCCTCAGCCATGACTGGGAGTCCTTGGCACTATGATAATACAAATAATAAAATGAAACAAACTGTTTCCCATGAAACACTGGTCAAATTCCTCTATAGCATAACTCCAGTGAAGTTACAAAGGGTGAATTAGGACCATGGTATTCAGACTAGGTCTCTTAAAAACAATGAAAACTAGAACAAAAATGCTGAAAAGGTAGAGGACACCTTGCATCTTTCTGGCATGGAATTGAGGATCAGGATTTGGCTCTTAAGAATCTTATAGATCTAGATTTTTAAAACATGCTATCTCTTACCGTTCTTGAGCTGCATGTATTCTACAGGCAATTCCCTCACCTCTCTGAGTCTCTTGTTCCCCGCTCTCTAATGAATATAAAGCCTACATTATTCTAAAAGGCTTGAAAAACTAGATTCTCATGAAATGCTCAAAGGATTTGAGTTGGGTCCTCCCATCTCTGCTTATGTTTTTTTTTTTTTATGGCACTGAAGCATGTTCAGTGATTAGAGGATTTATTTTTATGCACGTGTGAAGCTATCAACTTTTGAGAGGAATATAAAGGTCTGTAAAATTAAATTCTAAGCACATTTTCTTTGTGTTGTTTGCAGCACTTTTAGAGTGCTAGTAATAGGAGTGTTTTGATGTGCACCCCTGGGATGTTAGAACCTCTCAGCTTTGCTTGTATAGTATTTCCAATCTAATAATACACAAGGGACACACAATAATATTATACTGCTCATATCAGTGCATACAAACACACAGAGGGTGCAATTCATGCTCTCTGAACAAAGCCCGAGTAATCCATCTTTGTATGATGAACTACAAGTCTGGGTTTGTGGGAGGATGGAATTTATCCTTCTCCCTGCGTTGCTCTACGATCCACTGTTGGGATGTGGAGCTGTAACACAGCCTTGTCCACAGCATCTGTTCAAGCCTATTGTATATGCCGCCCTTATGCATCCTCTAAATAGGAGTTGTGGGGCTACAGGTCCCATGTTCGCTGGCACAGGGGCTGCCTCCGCAGCATGTAGTGGTTCAGAGGTCTTCTTGCATGGCAGTCCTCCTCCAGCCCCTTCATCTGGTGTATCCTTACATCAGGACTAAATGATACAGACCTGTTGGTTATCAACCCTCTGCACCTAGATTAATGTTACCAGCTATGCACAGAAGGTGCTAACTTTTATAGGTGTCCGTTTTAGAGGTGATATTAAACCTTGTTAATTGCCTGAGATAATGAAACGCAAACTGTAGTTAGTTACCCTTAATATTTTCATTATTCAATTTATTTCCTGTAGGAAAAGACAAGTAAAAGGCAATTCTGCAGATACTGCGGTGTCCATAGCTGCCTGTCTCAGGTAAGACTGGCAAGTTTTCCAGCACTGCCACTGTATGGGGTGTGTGTGTGTGTGTGTGTGGTTTTTTTGTTTTGTTTTATATTAAATTGACATCTCTTCATTTAGCTCTGCCTTGGGAATCATTAAAAACTGGCAACATATTTAGTTTAATGACAACTTAAGTCTGGGCCTACTTTATTTCCTTACAAGGTTTCTTTTTGAAGGAGCAGTTTGTTGATCTGCCATTCAAAGCTTTCCCCCAATTCTTGGTTTTAGTGTGCCTTAATTTCCATGTAACATCTGTCTATTGTAGATTTGTTGTCCCAGAAAGGAGAAGTTACAGATCCATTGTTGACGTCTGTCAGGAATTGTTTAGTTTTGGGGGTTGGACTAGATGACCTCCTGAGGTCCCTTCCAACCCTGATATTCTATGACATCTTACCATATTTCATTAATATGTTTAGAACCAAAGTGATTACATGGTACCATGGAGATAGTTTATCTTTTCATTTCCTTAGATTTTGTGAGTAATTACACAATGCAGTTGATTTAATCTCTTCCCTTTCCCATCCACAAAATAACGTGGTTATTCTTGCTACTAATATATGTTGCACGGTAAATCAACTTACAAAAGATTGGATGTATAATTTGCATAGAAAGTAAAAGATGGTGATACGATTTCAATAATTATATCCCTTTTGGTTACCGAGAGAAACCCAAAATGTACATTTCACTGGTAGCTTACATTTTCAAAGGTAGGGATGAAGAGATGATGAAAGCGCACGTTTTTGTAGATATTTCTATGCTGTATAGTCTCATTTGCTTGTGTACTTTTTTAACAAGGAAACTTGAGCATGAAAATGAGGCCAAATTAAGGGAATTGGACACCCTAATGTTAAACAAATCTGAAAAGAGCAAGGCAATAGGATAACTGTGAGCTGATATTGTCCCTTCTCTCCTTGTATGAAACAAAGATGTTTTAACAAAATGGGAAAGCTCAGTAAGTCCTCCTTTAAATGAAGCCATGTCCTCCTTACACCACCCTAAATGTGGACTAGTGTTGTTGATGTCAAAGGGTTGACACCAGTGTTATGCCTGAAAGCAGACTCAGTCCCACAAAGTTGGTGACCTTGGCGAAACGTAACTGAGTAGCTATTTAGTCCTAAAGCTTAGGGTGATGATAGTGAGCGTTTAAACTTAAAGGGCTAGAATGACTGCCACAGCTAGAATAGAAATAGAGGTGCAGTAGCCTGTAATGAAATCAGATGTTCTTTTTCAAAGTGAATGAGGGAGCTTTTATGTTTGAAAGGTGCCAGGCTCTTGGCTCTGAAGAATGAAGCATGCAACAGATACAGAATGTTTAATGATTTCATAAGCTGCTTCTCGATAGCCAACTGCCTCCACCTGAACCCTGACCCATAGCAATCAACTCTAGATGTTACATAGTATTTCAGTATCAGTGGCCCATGCAGAAAGCATCTAATTTCCATTGCTAAGGATAGCTCTGATTATAATGGTGGGTTTTGTACTAGGAACACCTTCCCACTAGGAATTATGATGATAATGTGTTTCAATTGCAACTTATTATTGACCTTAGCTGGGTGTGAATCAGAGACCTAGAGGTGATAAATCCTCAGAGTCATGCAGTGTCTCTATCATCCACATTAGATTTTAGCTATCAAAACAGCTGATATCTTTCTCTTCCTGTAAATTCAGTTATCGTTTTAAACCATCAAAGTCTGTCTGTACAGCTCTCCTCTTCGACAGCATGAAAACCACTCTTTACAGCCATCCACATATAAATGTACAATACATGATATGTACTGTGTACAAACCTAAACTATGCTAAAACATTTTAATATGGATTATTATTTATGGGCATACATGTTACACTTCAAGGTATTTTCTACCAAGTTACTAAAACTGCAAGTACAGTTGCAGAGCAACATTTTCCAATCTCAGCATCACCACTTACAATATTTTGGAATTTTACATGTACCTCTGTATTACACAAAGATAAATGCCATGAAACAAGATGGCTAAGGAAAGGTTCATTTAATACCATGCATTGAATTTAATCTTTCAATCATTTAATTTTTAGTGGGATTACTTGGAATGTTGGGATCCTGAGATCAAAGTAAAACTAACATCAGGAAAGCAGAAAGCTTCTGGTTTTTAATGACATTTCCAGCTAAAAGCTATCTGAACAAAACAATATAACCGTTCATATGCAGTGGCAAATGGGAGTTCTGATAGGTCAATCACACAATAACACATAGTCCTTGCCTCATAGAGACATCTGTCTCCCAAGGCTAAGAGTAAATTGAGAGAATTACAAATAGATGGTTTTATTTGTTCTGTTTAAAGGCGTGCTCGTCTTGCTACACTGGAAAACTAGGTTTGGGTGATTTGGGCACCTGGGGTGAAATCCTGGCCACACTGAATGCCAAAACTACTAGTGACTTGGCCAGGATTTCACCTGTGATCCTTGGGCCATGGGGAGATGAGAATGGGTTTCTGGGAGCAGTGTAATCATTGTAGTCTTGTAACAATATTTAACAGGAGAAGGAGGGAAATGACAAAACATTCAAGATGCATACATTGCTAATCAAAGTATCCACAAGATTATAGTCTAACCTTCCACTTTCCTAATGCAGAGATTGTAAGGGCTATTGGGTAGGGACTATCAGCCAGAAACTTGGACCCACTGTGGCCGCTTTATGCTGCTCCATAATAGGAGCAGGTGACATGCAAATATATGGCAATTTTAGAATTTTCTTCTGCTGGCTGTCTAATGGAATAACTTTGGTGGTAGCTATAGAAAGTGACATTTTTTGCCAACTCATCCAGAGGTTGTGTGACATCATAATAGCAACAACTATGGAGGGAAATAGGCAGCACTCAAGGGGTGGACTATATTGAAAAACCAGTGCAATTGTTTTTATAAAGTTATGTGGTCACTTCAGTGTGGGGGCTCCATTCATACCACTCATTGACTTCACCTGCCAGCCTTTGGAAAGTATCCTTTGATTTCCAGCATGTGCAGCCTTGGGAAAGTCCACTGGAATTTTTGTTAGTGGTTTTTGCAATTTCCTCTTGTTATGTGGTTGAGGTTGGGGTTTTTGCTGGAATCAGTTTTCAGTTAGCTCATGTTTAACTCAAAGATCTTCATGTTGTATACGCCTACAGAATAAAGTTGTGTAAAGCCAGCTTTTGAGGTTCATATCACTTAGATGCTATGGTGATAGCTGTTTTAGAAATGGTGCTAGATTAGATCCTAATCAGGTTTTTCTTGTAAACAGATAAAAAGAAAAATATAGTCTCTTCATGTGTTCATAAAAGTTCAAGGAATAAATCAATGCTTGTAATAGTTATCTTTGTTAAAAACACCCTGTTCCAGATTCCCCTTTGCCCTGTACCTTGAGTAGCCATCTAGATGTGTGCGAGGCGAGTTTTAAAAGCTACCTGATGAAAATAACAGTCTTGCATTTCAATCTGTGCAGATTGAGAGTACAGAAGTGATTAATCATACCTTCTCTTTTTATACCCCGTGCTGTAAAATCAACCCATGTGGATTGGAGGTATTGTCCTGTACCTTTTCCTCAATCAGACATAATTTTTAAAAATGTGCATTCTAGAATGATTTCAGTCTTAAAATCCAGGCTTAAATTCTTACCAGTTTGATCTAGCAGAATATAGTAGAAATACCATGCTATTGGTGTACTCTCACCAATGTATTGGTGATTTTATACTTTTATCCTCTTGTTCAGTGCCTGGGGATAATTGGGTTAAAAGGAACTACAGACAATGTGTAGTTTTTAATTGTTTGTTATAATCTATTGTGAAGGCACTTCTTTATATAAGAAAAGTCTTTAAGCTCTCCCAAGGTCCTGAATGATAAAGGCCCATAAAAATGATGCACTCCCTGTACCTCTTCTGTGTAATAGATTCAAAAGTGACATCAATACAGGTTATCTTTGCTATGTTTTAGTTAAAATGTTTGTTGATTTTCTCCCCCCTCATCTCTATTTGAATGAGATTGCAAATATGACTAGTTGTAATCTCAGCTGTTGTTTGAGTACTGTTTTAACATTGTTTTTGAAATTTTATCCTGTGTTTGGTTGGCAGAAGTTGGGGAAATAGGGTTGGTCAAAGGATAACATATTAAAATTTCGCAAAAAGAAAAGGAGTACTTGTGGCACCTTAGAGATTAACCAATTTATTTGAGCATGAGCTTTCGTGAGCGAGCTGTAGCTCACAAAAGCTCATGCTCAAATAAATTGGTTAGCCTCTAAGGTGCCACAAGTACTCCTTTTCTTTTTGCGAGTACAGACTAACACGGCTGTTACTCTGAAACCTGATATTAAAATTTGCATCTGTTGCTGTTTCTTATGTATGTTTAACTTTTAAGCATGTGAATAGTTCTATTGAATGGACAGGAAAGGTATCATTCTGTTACACTAGTGTAAATCCAGAGTAACCCTGGGTTTGCACTACTGTAACTGAGATTCCGATCTGGCCCAGAAAGTGAAAGAGTGAGGGCAGCTGTAGCAATTATGTTCTCAAAATGAGCTCAACAAATGTTTTTGTTTCTCAGGCAATCAGAAAACTCTCACTCTTGAAATGCAGTCACTCATTTTATCTGACAGACCTTATTTCTGTGATGTATCCCACTAGTGAACTGCTATATAAAACTTAGTATTAGGCCAGATACCTTTCTATCTGGTCTAATACATCTAATGTGGATAGTTTAAGTTATTATTATTTAAACTTGGGTATGTTCTTTAGTGTTTAGATGGCATCTCAAAAGACTTACGTCTGCCTATTTGTGCTTTTGCTCAGTTCGTATGATATCTTTGCAGATGGCTGGGTCCATAAATGCTATTTGGCAAGACATGGAGTACAATAATTTGCAGGTTTGTTTTATTCTAGTTTTAACAGAGAAGCCAAGTGTTTCTAAGCATGTTTTAAAATTGTGCTCTAATTATCTGTGAATAATTTGTCATTGTTAGTATGAAGGGTTTTTTTAATATATCGGTAACAAATTCTAATCAGCTGTAGTTGCAGGAGTGGCTGATTCTTATTTCATTTACATTGGTGTAATTACAAATGATCTCTAATGGAGTTACACCAGTGTCAAGTTAGTTCGAGATCAGAATCAGGCCTAGGAGTCCTAATTTGATTTCTCTCTGAGCTGTAAAAAAACCCCAAATTTAATGGCAACATTTTAATTGCAACACTTGCTGACAATTTTAGTCTTTTAAAAACGAAGCTAACCATGATGATGTTGGAATGGATGTAGTGGTGCTATATAATTATTTTATGAACATATTATGTAACCTAGTCAGTGAGGTCAAGTTACTGAATATTGGGTTACATAAGACTTTCCTGTGTGAATACATTGATCTATAAGGTCCTGTGGGGAAAACAAACAGGAAGGCAACCCAGTGGCATCCCAGATGAGAACATCCAGGTATACATGTGAACAACAATGGGGCAAGCTATTAGCTTCAGGGATCCTATCTCCAACAAGTTGCAAACCTTGTTTTGTCAAAGCTAGGAGCCAGGAGATCAAAAAAACAATAACCAGTTTAAAAAACCCCTTTCTTGGGAGAAGAAGGGGGATAAGTTATCAGAAGCTAGCAAGGGAGCTAGGTTGATACAGGGAGAGACTGGACTGAGAGAGTGTACAGGAGTTGAACATTCCAAGGTCTGGGGAATGATAAGCCTTTGGGAACATAAAATCAGGCATTCACACAGTTTGTTTTATTGTTTTAAGACCTATGGTCTTTGAAATGCTTTTGTTCTAAATAAACATTACTTTGCTTTCTAGGAGGCTGTTTAGTCACTGGGGTCCACTGTCATTGTTCCTGGAGAGAACAGAATGGCAGGCCCTGGACATAAGTCAGACCTGAAGAGACAAATTATGGTTGATTGTAGAGGACTGTAGCGATTGGCCAGTCTGAGAGTCGGAGAATCTTATGATTCTATCTTGAGCCAGGTTACTGCTTGAGGCCTGAAACCTGAGAGGAAAGGGTGCTCTTGAAGAGACCAGGAGGTGCAGTTAGCCTGGAAACAGTGTAACTGTCAGTTAAACACTATGGAAGTTTGGTGTAGACCATAGACTGGAGAGAGAGCTTAGATTCAGTGAATGTATTAAAGGAGATGTAAAGGACATTTAACTGGGCCAGCAGGGCCTACTGAGACTCAAGAAGGATTTGTTCCTCAGAGGCCAGGTGCTAATATAGCTGTTTGCCTTACGTCCTGGTTTCTGTTAGGAGAAAGCAACTTTAATAATTGCTGGGACCCTCTACAGAAGACCTGCTGGCGGAGGCTCCTAAACTGGTGTGTATTGCCAGTCATCATGGCTAGAGCCCACAGCCTCTCCTACCTCTTTTGCGGGGCAACCGTGGCCCTCTTCAGGATCCTCAGCAGAAGGGAACTTGTGGCAACTCTGTGCCACTTTAGCCTATACTAATGAATTTTTTTATCTCCGGGACTTTGCCCCGGGGTTACAGTTTTATTTCAAACCTATGGGTGTTACAGATTCATGGGGACTGCTACACCGCATTCACTCAGAACAAAGACAAGAGGCTTTCGGCTGACTATAATCAGAGTGAGGAAAGTTACCATTAGTTTAAATACATATTTACAATGTATTTGGCATTGTATTGGCAGCTTCAGGATCATAGTAGGTAGAGCTGGAAAAGAGCCATTTCGTTGTTAAGCAGACTCTCTCAAGGACAGAACAGGACAGGGTCTCCCAACAGATTTTTACTGATTCTCTTTCACTCCTTCCCAAATGCACATTGTCAAAGCTCCAGCACTAAAATAGCCATCTCTGTGCCTGAGGAGGACAGAATACAATAATTTTTTTGTTACAAGGGTGCCTTCTATGAAAGTGAGATCTCTGTAGTTAGTTATTAGGTAATGTATCTGTAGCTGGTGCTCAAGAATATGCAGCATTGTTCCTGGGTTTTTCAGCAGGACCAATAAAATTTGTTGTGCACAGCAAACTGCATCATCAGTGCAGTTTTTTGCATGAAGCTCTTAACTTCCAGAACCTGTCAATTCCACTCTGAAGATTATCTGAGGGGTTGCCACAGAGGAATGCAATGTATTCCCTCCCCCAAGGACAAGGGGCTCACTCCAGAACACAACTAGCCTTTGCCTGCCCACAAGTGAGTCTGGGACCCAAATCATCAAGTTTGAGTCCTGGGTAATAGATATATGCCCAAGCTGCATAATTCAGATCTGGAGCCAAACTTGCCCAAAGTTTGAAGGGGGTAGGCAGGAAAGTTCAGGGATTCTGATTTGGATCTGTCTCTGACATATACATTCAGGAACCTTTCAGAAATTCCCCATATCCTTTTGAGATTTTCCTGCCTTCCCGTCTATATCTAAGGAATAACACCAAGTACCTCTAAAAACAGACTCCCTCCCTGCAGGCAGATGGGATTTTAAGACTACAGGACTGTAATTGTGCTATTACAAGCCTGCAAGGATGACCCAGGTGCCGGAATTTTTTCCAAACTAGCTCAGTCAATATTTTTTTTGTTCTGTTTCTCTGTTTTTACTTAACACCTTGGCTTTAATTTGAAGAGTGTTAATTATTTCAACCTGACCTTTTGTCTGTGGCAGCCCTGTTTCCCTCCCCCATGCAGACACACATTGTCTATGCCCCTGATTTTGGAACTGAGTTCTGCAATAATAGCCTCCTACTAACTTACCCAGGATGACTTTGCTGATTATCCATGACATTTTTGTTTGCCAATGTATCATGTTTAATGGCAAACTTCCATCTCAATGTTATTGACAGTCTTTGTTAAAGAACAGCAATGTATGTGTCTGAGGGAAGGAGGGGAGTGATTTGGGTCAGGAAGGGCTGGTCAAGCTTTAGATCTTGAGCAGATACTTGTCGTGAATATAAATAGTGTCATTATCCAGTAAAATGGAAGATCCAGCTTTCTCCATATACTAATGAACCATATGCCTTATAGTTTTTATCATGGATGCTACTGTGGTGAATTTTCACTGCATTCCCTGATACTTTTTGTTTTCTATGACACTCATTGCCCTAGGAGCTCAGAGGAAGATACACATGCCTAGGATGGTAATGCCATAGTACAAAGCTCAAGGAGTCAGAGAACCCTGAGGAGTCGGACGTCAAAGGCTTTGTCAAAAAGAATTTTTTCCCTCTCAGACTATTCTCCTGGTAATATATACTGAAATTAAAAGGAGCAGCTGCCGTCGGCATTGGAGGAAAGACCCTGTGTGCCAGGAAAGAACTCTTTTTAAGTGAGGGCATGTCATCTGCACTGTCTTTAAAAATGAAAGAGAGAGAGGAGTGCTTCACAGCTCTGTGCCATTTGAGATGACTTGACATGAGCCGGTTTTGTAGTGTAAAATCTCCTTTAGCTGACTTCAAAGCTAGCACAAATGCATTAGAAATTTCTGCAGACATCCTGGGTAAATGTTTCAGGGACTCTTTCTATGGATTCAGAATAAAAAATCCACTTGGAGCAAATACTAATGACATGACTAATAGGAGAAAGGTTATGCAGGAGTGTACAGATTTAATTTGGCTACTGCCAGACTGGGCTTTAGTTAAAACCCACAACATGGCAGCAGCCAAATAAAAAGCTGTCAGCTACTTGCAGTTCAGATTAACGATAGCCCCCTGAGCTCTAATATTCACCCTTCAGACATGTTGGTGGGCATTACCACTTAGTTGGGCATATGCTAGTGATTGAAACAAGGCATGCTGAAATGATCCCTCTCCTTGGAATTCCCACTTCTGCAAATTCTGTTTTGTCAGGATAAATGGAGTTCATTGGTACTTCCATAGACACTACAAAGGGGCTGATCCAAAGGCCACTGAAGTCACTAGGAGTCTTTCCATTGGCCTCAGTTGGCTTTGGATCAGACCCGAAGGAGGACAAAATGTAGCCAAAAGGAAACCTGATAAGAAGATGACAGTTGGCCCAGGTTCTCTCATGCTAACTTTCAACTGAGTGAGGTAACACTGTTGAATGTTGGCTTTAATTAACTCTATGCCTGTGAGCACTTTATTGCTTAATTCTGAAACAGTGACTGATCCTGTTCTGATATTTTGCCCAGAATTGATTGAATTTATTTTTAAAGTTGGCAGTGGTGGGGGAGGGAGGTTAGAGGTACCATTGTCATTTATTAATGACCATATGTTGCACTAATATATTAGCAATATTAAGGTGTCAAAGTTGGAAATGTAGCCATTTTAAATATTAAAGTGTGAAAAACAATTTACCTTGCTTGTTTTTTTAGTCCCTCCCCTCAGTTTGGGCCTTACTGTGTGTTTTAGAGAGATGCAAGTGTTCAGGCTTGTTTTAATGCTCACAAAGATTTTCACTCTGATTATGTAAGCAGGTGTTTTTCCCATGACAGTATTTTGGTTCAGTAACCAAGGTTCTTGGATCTAACAACCCACTCCCTCATAAAGACCCGAGCGAACTGTTATTTGGTATATGATCCCAGCTAAAAACATATTGAACAACCAGCAGTCCAATTCCTAGATGACTTTGTGTTCTAGAAAACAGGAGTGCTACATACTCTTTCATGGCAATGGATCCACCAATGGGATTTAATACTTTTCCTTGTTTGGCTCACACACTGGAGAAAATAGACTGCTGTATATAAAACTAAACTATAAACTTGCCAGTTTCACCTAAGCTAAATACATGAAGTTATCTCAGTATATGCAGCATTCCTTTGCTCTTCCCTATATTTACCATAGGAAATACCTTGAATACCTCAGATACTGAGGTAAAGTTAGTTATCCAAGGAGTTGAACAGCACAGCTAGAAAGTTTTGAAGGGCCTCAAATGTGGATGAAAAGTGAATTCTAGTGTGGAGAGACCAGTCTGAATTAGTGTTGGCATGATTTAATGGGAGAAATGACATTGAGCACCAAATGTTTAGGGCCAAATTGTTCCTGGTAGATACTGTCCCATGTAGAGGTTTATATGGAGCTGCACCTTGCCATTGGGAGATAGGGAGGTATTATACCTCAGGACCTATGTTGTTCAACATATACATTAATAATCTGTAAAAGGGGATGAACAATGACATGGCAAAGTTTGCAGACAATACAAAATTGTTCAAGAGGGATTTCTTGAAACTGGGTGACTGGGTAACAAAATAGCAGATGAAATTCATCATTTCTAAATGAAAAGTAATGCACATGGGGAAAAAAATAATCCCAGTTATACATATCGAATGATGGGGTCTAAATTAGCTGTTACCATCCAAGAAAGAGATTTAGCATCACTGTGGATAATTCTCTGAAAACTTCCGCTCAGTGCACGGCAACGGTCAAAAAGGCTAACAATGTGTTAGGAACTATTAGGAAAGAGATGGAAAATAAAACAGACTATATTATAATTCCATTATGTAAATCCAGGTGCATTCACACCTTGAATACTGCATCCAGTTGCCCCATCTCCAAAAGGATATAGTGGAACTAGAAAAAGCTTCCGAGAAGGGCAACAAAGATAATCAAAGGTATGGAATGGCTCCCATATGAGGGGAGATTAAAAAGAGCTGTAGAAAAGAGACAAGGGGGAATACATTAGAGGTCCTATAAAATCATGAATTGATACAACCTCATGTTCAGGATGACCCTAAACCTCTGACTGCCAGAAGGCAGGTTGGATCTCTCTAAAATTGCCCTGTTCTGTACACTTTCTCTGAGACTTGGGTATGGGCCACTGTCAGAGACAGGATACTGGACAAGGTGGACCATGGTCTGACCCAGTATGGCAGCTCTTATATTCTTAAGTCATAACTATTCCTTGAGCTCTATGAAATGAGCATAGGATGTTCCCAAGGGTTCACCTGACCTGTTGGGAGGGTTGATGTGGAAGGGGTGCAGGGCAATTTCCCTGCCTTCCCTATCATCTTTGGGGCATCCTAGGGGGTGCATGGAAAAAAGCATCTCTAGTCTTAACTGAGTGCTGGGAATGCAACTCCATCTGGTTCATATAAAGTCTGTGCAAATGTTGGGAGAGAGTTCCTTGCACATTCCCATCCCCATGCATCTGGGTATAGATTAGTCACTATCTGGAGTAGAGAGAAGGTACTTTGGGGTTAAAACAGTGGTACATATATGGAAATGAACTGTATGGTGTACAGTTATTCATAGGGTAGCTCATAGATCATGGGGTCTGATTCTAGACTGACTTATGTCCTGTTCAAAGGCCACTGAAGTTGAAGGAAGTCTTTCCATTGACTCCAGTGGGAACTTACACAGCCATAAGGCAAGAGTAAGTCCACTGAAATCAGTGGAATCATGCAGACATAAAAATGGCATAAATGAGAGCAAAATCAGGTGTTTAGAATGTGTAAGTGGGAACATAGAACATAAATACACAGGTCGCTTGCTAAGCTGGGTGCAAGCAAACAATATGCATTTTTAGATGGCTAAATGTGAATGTATACATTGAGGAACAAAGGATGTAGGCCATGCTTGCAGAATGGAGGATTCTGTCCTGAGAAGCAGTGACTCTGAAAACGACTGGGGGGTTATGATAGATAATTAGCTGCACATGAGCTTCCTGTGCAATGCTGTGGCCAAAAGGGCTAAGGCAAACCTTGGATGAATAAACAGGGGAATCTTGAGTAGGAGTATAGAGGTTATTTTGCCTCTATATTTGGCATTAGTGTGACTGCAGCTGGAATATTATGTCCAGTTCTGTTGTCAACAATTCAAGAAGGATGCTGATAAATTGGAGAAAGTTTAGAGAAGACCCATAAGAATAATTAAAGGATTAGAAAACTTGCCTTTTAGGATAGACTCAAAGAACTCAATTTATTTAGCTTAACAGTCTGAATATCCACATGGGGAACAAATATTTAATTGTGGGCTCTTCAGTCTAGCAGAGAAAGGTATAACATGAACCAATGACTAGAAGTTGAAGCTAGACAAATTTAAACTAGAAAAAAGATGTAAATTTTAATAATGAAAGTAATTAACCAGTTCCCTAGTTTCAGTGGTTATTTACAGTATGATATGCAAACTTGGCATTTCTTGGTCTCTAGAAACACCAATATAATTTATATGGAGAATGCTGAATGTGAATGAAAAGCATTGGGTGGTTAGTATAAAAAACTGGCATTTTTTCTGAGAAATAACCTGTCCAACAGTCACTGAAACTGAGAAAGACACCGTAGATGTATTTTCAGTATGGCTATACTGTCAAATAGAAATAGAAGCCAAATTCTTTAACAGCCCTTCTCTCGTATATTATGAGAAATATTTTTAAAAAGACAGTATCTACAGTTTCATAAAGAAAGGGATGTGTGAAAGAGTGACTGCCTGGAGATTAAGGAAAAGACTTTAAAAAAAAAAAAAAGCTTTTCTACAGCATTTGTGTATACTCTCCAGAATATTATCAGAATGTTGATATTACAGACAGGGCTGATAGCATCATCTATTATTAAAGTTGTCCAACACTTTTTTGTCACATTCCCCTGGTGTTATCTGGACCGGTCACTCCAATCCCTGGCTCTGGGAGCCAGCCTAACCCTGCTCCACTGTGAGAACCACCGCTCCTGGGCTGTTCATGCACAGCCTCAAGCATGTAAGCTGCTTCCAGCTACGTGAGTGAGCACTTTTGGCCAGCTGCTGCTTGGATTGTGCAACTGATTGACACTAGGCAATATCTCTGGTCCCAGACACAACCCTAGGAACCTCCGTCTTGCAGCGTCCAGTTATGCCCACTGGATGCTGGAAGCTTATATGTGTTCGTCAATTTAACAAAGAAATTGATATGTACCAGGCTTGTCATTCTGAGGGGAGTCTCTGACATGCTTCAAAATAAATGCACTACTTCAGGTAGAATAAACAAACAAATTTATTAACTACAAAGGTAGATTTTAAATGATTATAAGTCAAAGCACAACAAGTCAGATTGGTCAAATGAAATAAAAGCAAAATGCATTCTAAGCTGCTCTTAACACTTTCAGTGCCCTTACAGACTTAGATGCTTCTCACTACAGGCTGGCTGGTTGCCCTTCAGCCAGGCTCTCCCCTTTGATCAGCACTTCAGTCGCTTGGTGGTGGTGTTTGTAGATGGAGGTGGAAGAGAAAGCATGGCAAACATCTCTCCCTTTTATCATGTCTTTTCTTCCCTCTTGGCTTTGCGCCCCCCCCCCACCTTCAGAGGCAGGTGAGTATTACCTCATCGTAGCCCCAAAAACTGACTCAGGGAAGGGGGGGGTGACTCCCTGGAGAGTCCAACAGATCCTTTTGTTGCTGCCTGGGGCAGTGTCCTTTGTTCCTGTGAGACTGGGCTGGGTTTATCCCATACCTACCCTGATGAGGTGTGAACTGTCCTTCTGCTCCTGGAGAGTTTTGCCTCTGCTCCTGGAGAGTTTTTGCCTGGGCTTGTTTTAAGCCATGAGGACACATTTTCAGCCTCATAACTATACACATAAAATTACAACCTATAACAACCTATAACTATGACAACAATGCTCAGTGCATCATGAGCCTTCCAAAGACACCTGACATGACAAACTTTTGCATTGGATACCACACCATCCTATTATAAGGATGAACATGGGGGTCAGGGTGTTCCCCCGAGGTACAGAGAGGCAGAACTTCCCACTACAAGATACTGTTTTCAGTTGCTTGTAACTTTGTCAATGTTCAACAGTTTTGACTGAAACTTTCCATGCTAGATGTTTGCCTCAGGTTGGAAAATTTCAGCCAAAACAGTTCTGCGGTTTCCAGAAATTTGGCTAAGGAAAGAGATGTTATTTTGCCCACGTTAAAGTTTTTTTTGTTTGTTTGTTTTAGACCTTTAATTGAACAGCTCTAGAACCCCCATGCTTTGGAGCAGGGACTTGATAGTTGGCAGGGGAGTAGCCCTGTATTAAGGATGTGCCTTTTACTGTTCCTGTGAAAATCCATGCACATTCGGCTAAGCCTTTGGAAAACTGCAGTTTCACTTGCTCTGTAGAGATTTGCTAGAGCTTGATAGCTTTGAAGATTCTGTCCTCGTTGAGCATGCTTGAGCCACTCGTAGCTCCTGGTGCTGACCAGACTGTTCATGTGCCACCTCCATGGAGCTACTGAGCATGTTTCGGGGCAGGATTTTTGGGGCCTCAGAAGGTCTTTCCCTTTAATAGTTGCTCTGGGCTAGATAGGGCTGGGCACCAGAACTGAGATCCTGTCTGTCCTGTGCTCTCATTGACAATCTCCCATCCCTGCTGGTGAGCAGGCATCATACAGGCGGAAGCCATCTGATTCAAATGAAACAAAGATAAAAGTCAGATCAGAATGAAGGGAAAATAGTAGATTAAAACAAGGAGTCTGGTGAGACTGGGCCTGGAAGAGGAACTGTGACTGGGAGTTGGAAGGGGACCCTGGACTGCATTGGACAAGGAGCTGGGGACAGAAGGGAGACTGGGGGCACAGGAGAGGCTGGGACTGGTTGGGCAAGGAGACTTGAACTGGAAGCTAAGGATGGGGGAGAATAAAACAGAGTTAATGAGGGAAGTTGGGGGAAGGAGGACTGGGAGCCAGTTTTTCCAGCGGAGACACTGAGATCAGATGGGGAGATTGGGATAAGCTGGGCAAGGAGACCTGGACTATGAAACTGTGAGAGGAGAACAGGGATGGGGTGGTGGAGAACTGGGAATGATGGGGCAAAGGCACTGAGACAAGGACCCAGGGAGTGGGTGGGAGGGACTGAGGTAGGAGGAAGAACTTGGGGAACAGAACTGCAATGGAAGCAAGTGTGGGGAAAGGGAGAAGCAGATCAGATAGGGATCCAGCAAGGGGGAACTGGGACTGGCTGGGCAAGGAGACTGCAGTTGGGATAAGAAGTTTGAGGAACAGAGTCTGGAACTGAAGAGGCAAAGAAAATTGGACTTGGACATGGAGCCAGAGATGGGAGAGATTGGAAGGGAAGAGCAGAAAGGGTGAAACTTGCAGCAAACAGGCAGAAGAGTCTGTGACCTCTAGACATTACACTCCTCCAGAGCCTGGACTGAAACCCAAGATTCCTGAGTCTCAACATTCTTCTGTTGAGAGCAAATATCTGTGAAATGCACTGGCAAAGCAGCCCATCCATCTTTATTTCTGATCCACCTAGAGATCACATCTACTACTGCTATAAGTAACTCTGTTAGGTCAAGTAGCAGAGGACTGTGTGGTGACTTTAAAGGTTCCAGCGCTGCTGATGAACCATGTGGGTGTCAATATTATGCCACATGATAGATTTTCTGTTTTTTTTTTTTCCTTTTTTTTTTTTAAACTTAAGAAAATACACACACAAACCTTTGGTTAAAAAAAATTAAGGTTGCAAAATCAATCTCTTAAAAGTTAAGAAATACCAGAATTAAGGTTGTCTATGTAACCCTAATTTGGTGCCCTTGTGCATTATGAAAAGGAGTACTTGTGGCACCTTAGAGACTAACCAATTTATTTGAGCATGAGCTTTCGTGAGCTACAGCTCACTTCATCAGATGCATACCGTGGAAACTGCAACAGACTTTATATATACACAGAGAATATGAAACAATACCTCCTCCCACCCCACTGTCCTGCTGGTAATAGCTTATCTAAAGTAATCATCAGGTTAGGCCATTTCCAGCACAAATCCAGGTTTTCTCACCCTCCACCCCCCCCACAAATTCACTCTCCTGCTGGTGATAGCTCATCCAAAGTGACAACTATCACCAGCAGGAGAGTGAATTTGTGTGGGGGGGTGGAGGGTGAGAAAACCTGGATTTGTGCTGGAAATGGCTAACCTGACGATTACTTTAGATAAGCTATTACCAGCAGGACAGTGGGGTGGGAGGAGGTATTGTTTCATATTCTCTGTGTATATATAAAGTCTGCTGCAGTTTCCACGGTATGCATCTGATGAAGTGAGCTGTAGCTCACGAAAGCTCATGCTCAAATAAATTGGTTAGTCTCTAAGGTGCCACAAGTACTCCTTTTCTTTTTGCGAATACAGACTAACACGGCTGTTACTCTGAAACTTGTGCATTATGATACTGTTTCTAACTACATGGTTGTACTATTTTTTCCACCGGATCTCTGCCTCAGTCAATGCACAGGACAGATGGTACTCACTTAATGAGCTGTAGGAGGAGCTTATAATGAGGTGGTTTTTTATTATTGTCTTTAAGCAAATTGTTTTCTGCATAGTATGCACACCTTGATGGCAGAATTTCATCTTTGTCACTGCAGTGTGAGCACTGTTGGAACATAAGAATAAATGGTATCTCAGAAGCCTGCAAATGGGACTTTGCTGAGGCTGATATGAATCATGTTCATAATGACTCTTCAGTGTTTATTTCCAGTAATTAGCTTATCGGTCCTCTCTGTTTGAGAGTTTATTTGCTTGATATAACTAAAATACCAATAGAAGCCTATGGAGTTACTACTCTTGGTACTGTAGAAATAATAGTGTTTCTAACATAAAGACCTTATTGAACTGTTCTTCTGCATGTCTGTCCTAAAAAACAGAGATCAAACAAAATCAAGGTAGCTGGCCCCACTGAAGCAGTGGCAAAACTCCCATTAATTTCAATTGGGCCAGGACTTCACCTCTGTTGTTGTTGATTTCAGAAATCAAGCTGAACAGTTCTGGTACCCTAAAGAGCAAATATTCAATATTTCATTAGCCAAGAAACATGAATCAGAATCTTTTTGATAAATCAGTCTATATTTTAAAAAATGGATAACTTTTAATTAAAGTATTTTCCTAATTATAACATTTATTATTTTGATCTAAAAAACTTACTACTTTGAAAGCTTTATATGTGTGAGAGAGAGAGAGACACACAATAAGTAATGAGGACTGGACTGGCCACTAACTTTGACAGAGACAAGAGCCTATATTTTCTGGAAAGTTTGGAGGAGGTCAGACTAGCTAATTTACAGATATAAAAGTCACTTAAAATTTTTTTACAGGGCAGATCCTTAGCAGGTGTAAATTGATGTCACTCTATTGGAATCAACAGAGCTCTTGGAGTCATGCCAAGCTATGCCAATTTTTACCTTTTGAGGATCTGTCCCAACGTGTCTATGTTATGTCTCACAGTTAAAGATAACACTCCTCAAATTACTGACTCCGTGATGTACATTATGTGAAGAAAGGTTTGTCACCCAGTGTTCAGCTTTCTTTGAAGCAGTGTTGTAGGAGCAGAGCTAAGGTTCTGTGATTTTACATGTGTATTTCCATACTTCCATTTTTTTTTTTAATGTGGAAGTTTAACTTTGGACATCCAGGCCTCAAAGTGTTTTTTTAAAACTGATGTTCTTTAAAGGCACATTCCAATAAGGTTAGTGATACATCTGGTCAACTTTAACTCCAGCTTACTGAACTTTTTTTGCCTGGGAACTGTACAACAGCAATGACACTTTGACCCCTTTTTGAGATTATAAAAAACAGACCTCGGATAATCACTCATTCATACATTAAACTTCCTGGGTTGAAGAAGACTCCCAAAACATTTTGATTTGATGGTCAACTCGGCAGTCAAATGGAGTTGATTTAAGACATACTAGAAAAAGTTACATCTAGCAGCTGGCCAATCAAAGTATGAATGAAGGTTTTATCACAGGTCCCCAAGAGTTTGAGGTATTTTGATGCATAGTGAATTAATTTATGAATATGACATCCATAAAATGCTGTCTGTGAGAGATAAGCACTTTTTATTTCTGCAGGATGAACTGTGTTTTGAAGCAAAGCTATATTAAGTAGAGTTGGTATTTTCATAATCATATGTGTAAAAATTTGAACCTTTGGGAGCCTTTTTCTTAATGACGAAATATATCAATCTACTCTGCCAGGGGATACAGTGTGTTTTTTTTCTGTTTTTACTTAATTTAGTTAATTAAAAGAGCATTCAAATTACCATAGAGTTCCGATTCAAGTTCTTGTTTAAACCTGTGTGTTGCTGAAGCAGAGCATTTGTCAGAATCCCGAGAGTCATCATAGTGTTAAGAATGAACTATAAAAATTCATCAGATTCCAACCAGATGCATCTGTAAGATAAATAAAACAGTCCTCTAATTTTCAGGGAGAGTGGAAATTCCAGTAAGTTATACCAATACTACGGTCCTATAGAAACTTGTTCATTGGCTATAAAAACAGATTGTGGGTATGGAGGTGATTTTGCACTGAAATGAAACACAAAGTGTTCAGTCACTTTCCACAGTTGTTTCTGTTAGGTAAAACTATAAAATCACTTTTAATGCAGCACAGTTTTACTACAAACAAGGACCACTTTTCACATCTTGGCATTGAAAATTGTGCTTTGTCTAAAAGGGGATCTGAGAGGAGAGAGAGAGTAAAGGGAAGAGAGAAATAAGGGAAGTTCAATGGGTATAGTTTCCTTAGACTCAAAAAGTAGTTTAACAGTAGACCACATCTGAGATTAATGGTTAAGGTAAAAAAATCTAGTAAGAGGGAATAAAAAACTTTTTAACTGACTGAGATCACAGAGTATCCTGCTGGAGCTCCAGTTTAAGATGGTGAACCACGTAACTATAAGTAATCAAGAGGCTTAGTGGCTCCTTCTAATCAAAGGACTGGGAAATAAATGAATCAACTCATCTACTTGTGAATTGAGGGACTTGAAAAAATTGTTGATTTAATGGGACCTGTTCCAATGTATTATTTAAAAACCAAACCGTCGTCTTTGGCGGTGTCGTGGTGCATGCTGTAGAAATATTTATTAAGAACAATAAGTTTTGAGCATTGTTACCTTTGTTATGTCAGATTGTGGGGCAGGCCCACAGCTGGAAATATCTGAGACTGATAGCTAGATGAATACACACACACAACATTGTTTTAGAAGGAGATGATACTAGCAGAGTGCTCTGCTCATAGTCTGGATTGGGAGTGATTTGTTGCTTTTGGAAATTAAGTATTCTGAATATGAAAATAGAGCACTTAAGAAATGTATGATTCTAAAAGGCGCTGTTACTTTTACCATGAATTGCGATGGCTCCACTATCCCCAGCCCTATACAGGTAGGCAAAGGTTTCTGAGGATACTTCTCTTTGCATCCATATGTGGGAAGAAAGTACAGACACAATCCTAATACTGCTATTGGTGGTACTATTTAACTATAAGAGGATGTGAAGTGGCAGGGAGAGGGTAATAGACCTGGACAGTGGGGAGGGGAATGCACCCAATGAAATGGTGGTGGAGCTGCTTCTGGAACGTGTATTGCCTTGGAGTCCATGAGGTAATCTGGGTGAGTCAGCCCCGAAAACCCCTTGCAGTGTGACTCATGGTTTAAAAGCTACAGTATAGCCCTAATATTGTGACTGGTCATTCTGTTGTATATTTGTTATGCTGATAGTATTATGTGGGGGCTGCTGCAACAAGCAGAATGTGGTCTGTTTTTCATTAGACTTTACTGCTTTATACTTTTGTTGGCCCAGCAGATCTAGCTATGAGAAAGATCTTGGAGTCATTGTGGATAGTTCCCTGGAAACATCCGCTCACTGTGCAGCGGCTAACAATGTTGGGAGTCATTAAGAAAAGGACAGATAATAAGACAGAAAATATCATATTGCCTCTATAAATCCAGAGTATACCCACATCTTGAATACTACGTGCAGATGTGGTCGCCCCATCTCAGCTTGAATTTTCCATTCTCAGCTTGGAAGAAAGATGACTAAAGGGAAATATGAGAGATCTATAAAATCATGATTGGTGTGGAGAAAGTAAATAAGGAAGTGTTATTTACTCCTTCTCATAACACAAGAACTAGGGGTCACCAAATGAAATTAATAGGCAGCAGGTTTAAAACAAATAAAAGGAAGTATTTCTTCACACAATGCAGAGTCAACCTGTGGAACTCTTTGCCAGAGGATGTTGTGAAGGCCAAGACTGTAACAGGATTCAAAAAAGCACTAGATAAATTCATGGAGGATAGGTCCATCAATGGCTATTAGCTAGAACGGGCAGGGATAAAGTCTCTAGCCTCTGTTTGCCAGATTCTGGGAATGGGAACAGGGAATGGATCACTTGATAATTACCTGTTCTGTTCATTCCCTCTGGGGCACCTGGCATTGGCCACTGTTGTAATACAGGATACTGGACTAGATGTTCTTTTGGTCTGACCCAGTGTGGCTGTTCTTATGACTCTGTTACTTCTCTTGTGCATCACTAATAGAGTTGATTACACCTGTAAAACTCACTGAAGGTGAAGGGGGTGCACAAGTATCACTGACAGCATAATTTGGGCTTTTGAACTCTTAGCACTAAGGATGGTACATGAGAAGGAAAGAATCTCCCTTGGCTCTCCAAACTTCCATTGAGTTTGCGGGGCTGGTATTTGAAAAATCTTATGTTTGCTTGCAAACAATCCTTCTGTGATTTGAAACTAATTGATACAAAACCCCACAATGTCATTTTTGCAATCACTGAGAGCCATAATCCATTTTAGGTACGTGCAGGGCCCACATCACCATACTATCCAAGCACCTGGCAATCTTTAATGGATTTATCCTCAAAACAACCTGTTGAAATAGGGAAGTGCTATTATGCCCATTTTACAGGTGCAGATAGACTAAGGCCTAGATCTTCACAGGCACCTAACTCCCATTGGTTTCAGGGGAGTTAGGAGCCTAAATACCTTTGGGAATCTGGGTGGGGGTGACTTGCTCAAAGTTGTACAAAAAGCCTGTGGCAGGTCAATGGATTGAGCCAGTCTCCCAAGTTCCAGGTCTAGTGCCCTGACCAGTGGAACACTCAGTCAGTTAGTTCTTCAGGAAAACTTTCCAGAGGAATCTAGATTTGTGATATGACCAGAAAACAAGCACCCAATGTGGTACAGTTGGGCATAGTTACAGCATTCTCTTCTCAAGAGAGGCCAACGGCCAATAGCAGGGACTGTTGAAGATCATAACGAAGGTGCGTCAGTAGGATGTAATAGGCTCTGTTGGTATGAGCAATTTAGTCAAGAGAGGCGAAGAGTTCTGTGGCACCGTATAGACTAACAGACGTATTGGAGAATGAATACCCACTTTGTTGGATCGGCTACCCCTCTGATACTTAGTCAAGAGAGGTGTTTGATGACCCCAGGGTTACATGAAATGGTTACCTTATAACAGATAAGTTTTCTTTTAAAAAGTTGAAATTGTTTACAAAAATAGGTTGTATTAAAATCAAAGCCTGTCTTATAAATGTATGTTAAGAGAACTGGGAAAAATATAGCAAGAAAGCACCTCAAGGTGAGGACAGCTAGAGTTGTAATACCACCTCTTTAGAAAGTGTATAGAGTGAGTGCTGGTTTCCAGTCAATATCTCTCTTTCTCCCGTCTCAAAGGGATTTTACATCAAAAAATGAGCAGGCACAACTTTTGAGAACAATTTAATACAAGAATTATGTAAAAACCTTGGAATTTCTTAGGCCAGGGATATAAATGTCTATATTGTTTTATATTAAAATGATCTCTAACTACATGTGCCTCTTCCTCAGACTTGACAGTCCCTATGGTCACACTGAATGCCTCAAATCAGATCTTTTTGAACTATATTAAGAACCTGCTTTCTACCATACTTTGCCTACCTACCTTAAAATACAGGTTTGTATTATAACTTGGTGTGGGATTTTCAGTTTAATGATTTAAGAAACAATGTACCCCCCTCCCCAACAAACCAAACAAAAACAAAAGCCAGATGGCCAGAGAAGTTTCTTTATTATTATTATTATTATTATTTTATTGTTGTTTTAGTAATGAAAACTAGACTAAGAAAAGCAATACTAACAGCCAGTTCTTTGCACTGGGAAACAGCTTTGCTCTAATCCCTACGTTTTTCTTTATGCTGAGAAATTCTTCACACCTAATATTGCTGTTAAATTGGCTTGTATTGCTTTTATCTGAAACTGACCACCATAGATAGACTAATCTGTGGCTAACACAAACGATCATTGTGCACTGAAGCATTTAGGGGCACACAAGATCACATGGGCTTATAAACTAAATGGAGTTATTCGGGCACAATTAATAGTGAATGTCAATAAATCTTCATTCAGCAGCCTGTCTGTTTAGCTGTTTCCAGCTTAGCTGCAGTGCAGGCAGTTGATGGAACAATTTGTAAGTACAATGGAAGTATTTTGCTCTTGTGGTTTTCATGTGTATTGTATTTGTTCTCTTGTTATGGTGTCTGAGCTAGTCCTTCGGCTTTATGCGTGGAGCTGCATTGACCTCACTATGAAGGTCATAATCAGTTCATCAGGTTTTATGGTGAAAGCAGCACACCCAGGTAAAAATGGCAATAGGATTCCTTAGCCCAAGATGTATTTCATACCCTTAGAAATATTTTACTGAAAATAGCCATGAATAATTAAGGATGGATGAGGTTAGATACTATCACTAGCTGAGTGATGGGGACAGTCTTGCAAAGAAATGACTCAGAGCAAGGCTAGGTGAGAGGCATAAAACAAGACTCTTATTAATAAAAGAAAAATAAGATAAAATGTGGATTCCAAAATTCAGAATTAGGAGCTCAGCTTTTGAGGTTTTGTTGGAACCTTCTATCCACCTGCTGTGCCTTGCTGGGGTTCCTGCCTGTAATGCTCCACAGTCCTGTACTGCCTAGGAGTTCAAGATGCTTTATGCAGTGTTGTCATAGCCATGTCAGTTCCAGGATATTAGAGAGACAAGGTGGGTGAGGTAATATCTCTTATTCATAGATTTATAGATATTTAGGTCAGAAGGGACCATTATGATCATCTAGTCTGACCTCCTGTACAACGCAGGCCACAGAATTTCACCCACCACTCCTGCAAAAAACCTCACACCTATATCTGTGTTATTGAAGTCCTCAAATCATAGTTTAAAGACTTCAAGGAGCAGAGAATCTTCCAGCAAGTGACCCGAGTCCCATGCTACAGAGGAAGGTGAAAAACCTCCAGGGCCTCTTCCAATCTGCCCCGGAGGAAAATTCCTTCCTGACCCCAAATATGGCGATCAGCTAAACCCTGAGCATATGGGCAAGATTCATCAGCCAGATACTACAGAAAATTCTTTCCTGGGTAACTCAGATCCCACCCCATCTAATATCCCATCACAGGCCACTGGGCCTATTTACCATGAATATTTAATTACCAAAACCATGTTATCCCATCATACCATCTCCTCCATAAACTTATCGAGTTTAATCTTAAAGCCAGAGAGATCTTTTGCCCCCACTGCTTCCCTTCGAAGGCTATTCCAAAACTTCACTCCTCTGATGGTTAGAAACATTCATCTAATTTCTAGTCTAAATTTCCTTGTGGCCAGTTTGTATCCATTTGTTCTTGTGTCCACATTGGTACTGAGCTTAAATAATTCCTCTCCCTCTCCGGTATTTATCCCTCTGATATATTTATAGAGAGCAATCATATCTCCCCTCAACCTTCTTTTAGTTAGGCTAAAGAAGCCAAGCTCCTTGAATCTCCTTTCATAAGACAAGTTTTCCATTCCTCAGATCATCCTAGTAGCCCTTCTCTGTACCTGTTCCAGTTTGAATTCATCCTTCTTAAACATGGGAGACCAGAACTGCACACAGTATTCCAGGTGAGGTCTCATCAGTGCCTTGTAAAGCGGTACTGAAACCTACTTATCCCTACTGGAAATACCTCTCCTGATGCATCCCAAGACAGCATTAGCTTTTTTCATGGCCATATCACATTGGCAGCTCAAAGTCATCCTATGATCAACCAATACTCCAAGGTCCTTTCCCTCCTCAGTTACTTCTAATTGATGCGTCCCAAGCTTATAACTAAAATTCTTGTTATTAATCACTAAATGCATGACCTTACACTTCTCACTAATAAATTTCATCCTATTACTATTACTCCAGTTTACAAGGTCATCCAGATCCTCCTGTAGGATATCCCTGTCCTTCTCTAAATTGGCAATACCTCCCAGCTTTGTATCATCCGCAAACTTTATTAGCGCACTCCCACTTTTTGTGCCGAGGTCAGTAATAAAAAGATTGGTCCCAAAACCGATCCTTGAGGAACTCCACTGGTAACCTCCCTCCAGCCTGACAGTTCACCTTTCAGTAGGACCCGTTGTAGTCTCCCCTTTAACCAATTCATTATCCACCTTTCAATTTTTCTATTGATCCCCATCTTATCCAAGATAACTAATAATTCCCCATGTGGCACGATATCAAATGCCTTACTGAAATCTGGGTAAATTAGATCCACTGCGTTTCCTTTATCTAAAAAATCTGTTACTTTCTCAAAGGAGGAGATCAGGTTGGTTTGGCATGATCTACCTTTTGTAAAAACCATGTTGTATTTTGTCCCATTTACCAGTGACTTCAATGTCCTTAACTACCTTCTCCTTCAAAATTTTTTCCAAGACCTTGCATACTACAGATGTCAAACTAACAGGCCTATAATTACCCGGATCAATTTTTTTCCCTTTCTTAAAAATAGGAACTATGTTAGCAATTCTCCAATCATACAGTACAACCCCTGTACAGATTAATTAAAAATTCTTGCTAATGGGCTTGCAATTTCATGTGCCAGTTCCTTTAATATTCTTGGATGAAGATTATCTGGGCCCCCCGATTTAGTCCCATTAAGCTGTTTGAGTTTCGCTTCTACCTCAAATATGGTAATGTCTACCTCCATATCCTCATTCCCATTTGTCATGCTACCATTATCCCTAAGATCCTCTTTAGTCTTATTAAAGACTGAGGCAAAGTATTTGTTTAGATATTGGGCCATGCCTAGATTATCCTTGACCTCCACTCCATCCTCAGTGTTTAGCGGTCCCACTTCTTTTTTCTTTGTTTTCTTCTTATTTATATGGCTATAGAACCTTTTACTATTGGTTTTAATTCCCTTTGCAAGGTCCAACTCTACTTGACTTTTAGCCTGTCTGACTTTATCCCTACATGTTCTGACCTCAATAAGGTAGCTTTCCTTGCTGATCTCTCCCTTCTTCCACTCCCTATATGCTTTCTGCTTTTTCTTAATCACCTCTCTGAGATGCTTGCTCATCCAGCTTGGTCTACAGCTCCTGCCTATGAATTTTTTCCCCTTTCTTGGGATGCAGGCTTCCGATAGCTTCTGCAGCTTTGATTTAAAATAATCCCAGGCCTCCACTACCTTTAGATCCATAAGTTCTTCAGTCCAATCCACTTCCCTAACTAATTTCCTTAATTTTTGAAAGTCAGCCCTTTTGAAATCAAAAACCCTAGCTGCAGATTTATTTTTGTTAATCCTTCCGTTCAGTTTGAACTGAATTAGCTCATGATCACTTGAGCCAAGATTATCCCCTACAACCATTTCTTTTATGAGGTCCTCACTACTCACCAAAACCAAATCTAAAATGGCATCCCCTCTAGTCAGTTCAGCAACTACTTGATGAAGGAATCCATCAGCTATCGCATCTAGGAAAATCTGAGCCCTATTATTAATACTAGCACTCGTCCTCCAGTCTATATCTGGGAAGTTAAAGTCTCCTATGATCACACAGTTTCCATTAGTATTTACTTTATTAAAAACATTAAAAAGGGCTCTATCCATATCCAAATTAGATCCCGGCGGTCTATAGCACACCCCAAGCACTATCCCAGGGGAGGCTCTAATAGTTTTCTTCCCCAATGTAATTTTTGCCCAGACGGACTCAGTCTTATCCATTTCATCGCTTCTTATTTCTTTACATTCTACCTTATCATTGATATACAATGCTACTCCACCACCTTTACCTTTATTTCTGTCTTTCCTAAACAGCACATACCCTTCAATACCTGTAGTCCAGTCATGACTACTATTCCACCATGTTTCTGTTATCCCTATAATATCTGGTTTCACTTCCTGCACCAGTAGCTCTAGTTCCTCCATTTTGTTACCTAGGCTCCTCGCATTGGTGTACAAACATTTTAATTTTTGCTGTTTGGCCTCACTCACATTCTGTACCCTATTAGGCACAGTCATTCTACAGCCAGTATAACCTATTAGACTGGTATCTACACTGCCCTTCCTCCTACCCATGGCTGTATCCGCTCTTACTTCGTTTTCTTCCCTCTCAATGCTAAAATCCGGCGTGAAGATTACCTGGACATCTCCCAACCATCTTCTCCAAATTCCTAGTTTAAAGCTCTCTTAATCAGTTGTGCCAGCCTCCATCCTAGAAGTCTATTTCCTTCCCTACTCAGATGAAGTCCATCCTGAGAGAACTGTCCTCTGTCCATGAATGCCTCCCAGTGGCCATACATCCCAAAGCCCTCCTTATAGCACCACTGCCTAAACCATCTGTTGATAGTCATAATCTTGTCACACCTTTGTTGCTCTTCTCTAGGAACAGGCAGAATCCCACTAAAGATCACCTGAGCCTTGATTTCCTTAAGCATCTTCCCCAGCCTAGCATAGTCTCTCTTAATACTTTCCAGCGAGAATCTAGCCGTATCATTTGTTCCCACATGAAGGATAATTAGGGGATTCTTTCCTGCTCCCTTTAGAATCCTTTTCAACCTCAGGTCTACATCCTGTATCTTAGCACCTGGAAGACAGCACATCCTCCTATTCTCTGGATCAGCTCTGGTTACAGGCCTGTCTATTCTTCTCAGAAAAGAGTCCCCGATCACATAGACCTGCCTTTTCCTGGTGACGGTGCTATTCTCCAGTCTATCCTCTGTTCCCTCTGGCTGCAAGTTCTTTCCATTCCTATTCTCCCCTGTAATCCTCTTTAACCCATCCTGTGTCCTCTTGGGGCTCATATTTGGTGTAGTCTCCATTAACTCTTCCCCTTTTCCTATAGGACTAGCCGCTTTTCTCTTCTTTCTTGCCCTTCCACCTTCAGTGACTACCTGCTGAGCCCCTTCTTCATTTTCCAGCTCTGCAAACCTATTCTTGAGCTCTATTTTTCCTTCACTAGCCCGTCTTTTCCTCTGCTTGATTCTTTTAGTCACATGCTTCCACTGACCACTTTCCTCACCCAGTCTCCCCTCAGAATTCGCCAGTCCTGCTTCTATCTGCAAGTCTGAGCTTTTCCCTTCAGATACCTCATGTCTTTGCTCCATAATCTGCTCAAACCCCTTCCTAAACTCAATCAGACTTTCCACCTGCATCTCCAAACCTCGGATCTTTTCCTCCATCAGCTCTATCAGATGGCATTTCATACAGACAAAACTCTTACCAGTGCCCCCTCCAGGATCATGTACATACCACAGCTTCCACATCCAGCCATCTTCATTGTGTCTTCCACGACATGGATCACTCCCACTGCTGCCTCTGTATCTGTCATAGCCTTCCCACCTAAATCTTGTTCATCTGGGAAAAACAAACCACACCCAAAACACCACCACCCGCAGAAAAAAAAAACACATCCCAAACAAGCACCACAAGACAAACTCCCCTTTCAAACTCCCCTGTTTACAGCTCTGTTTGCTAGCTCCTGTGCTGCTGCCTGACTGGCTGGCTACCTTTTTGGACCCCTTCTCCTCCAACAGAACTCCCACTCAAACTCCCCTATTTACAGCTCTGTTTGCTAGCTCCTGTACCGTGTCAGAGAGAGACGTTTTTGAGCTTACGTAGCGCTCTTCTTCAGGTCACCAGTAAAAGATATCAGGTCACTCACTTTGTCTCTCTAGGAGTTCAAGAGACACACTGCTTCTCAACCACCTACTGGTGCATGTGAAGTGAATCTGCCAGTTGGAGGGAAGAGGAAAAGTCTTGGTGTGTCAGTAGTTGGGCTATTATATATGCAAGGTAAGTGGAAATTCCTGCCTTCAAAGAGTTGTCACAAGGAGGTGAGGCTAAAGCCTTATGAGAAGGGAGGGGGGCAGAAGAGAGGGTTGTACTGCTGAGGGAAGTAGTGATGTGTTGTAACAGGACACTTTGAAAATGTTTGGGGGGAAATTATTAGAATTTAAACTTGGAGTGTATCCATTACTAGCTACAGTCCTACCTGAAGTGAACTCCAGGCTACTGCTGCAATCTCTTACACATCAGAATTTACCCAGAGTGTTTCAGTTCCTTTTGATTGGCTGCTGCTGTCTTGATTGTAGGCATCATGAGGGAAGTAATGAATACCTAACTGATCCAGCCTGTGATAGATGGTAAGGCCAGAAGGGACCATCATGATCATCTTGCACATCTGACCTCCTGCACATCGCAGGCCACAGAACTTTGCCCACCCACTCCCCACAATCAACCCTTAACCTCTGGCTGAGTTACTGAAATCCTCAAATCATGATTTAAAGACTTCAAGTTACAAACAATCCACCATATACACTATTTTAAAACAGCAAATGACCTATGCCCCATGCTACAGAGGAAGGCGAACCCTTCCTCTCCCCCGGCCACAGTCTCTGCCAGTTTGAACCAGGGGAAAATAAGTTGGATCCTGACCATGTGGGCAAGAACCACCAGCCATACACCTGGGGAAGAATTACCTTTAGTAACTCAGAGGCCTTCCCATTTAGTGACCCATCACCAGCCATTGAGCATATTTGCTACTAGCAGTCACACATGGGCTATATGCCATTGTAGGCAGTTTCAGCATACCCTCCCCTTCATAAACTTATCAAGTTCAGTCTTGAAGCAAGTTAGGATTTTTTCTGCCATGGCTTCCCTTGGAAGTCTGTTCCAGAACTTCACTCCTCTGATAGTTAGAAACCTTCATCTAATTTCCAAGCCTAAACTTGTAGATGGTCTGTTTACATGCATTTGCTCTTCTGTCAACATTGGCGCTTAACTTAAATAACTCCTCTCCCTCCCTGGTATTTATCTCTCTGATATATTTATAGAGAACAATCATATCTCCCCTCATATCTTCTTTTGGTTAGGCTAAACAAGCCAAGCTCTTTGAGTCTCCTCTAATCATCCTACTAGCCCTTTTCTGCACCTGTTCCAGTTTGAGTTCATCTTTTTAAACATGGGAGACCAAGTGATGCCTCATGAGTGCCTGGTATAATGGTACTAACTCTATCCTAGCTCTACTGGAAGTACCCTGCCTGATGCATCCTAGGATTGTATTAGCCTTTTTCACAGCCACATCACATTGGTGACTCTTAGTTATCCTATGATCAACTAATACACTGAGGGAGTGGGAGTAAAGACAACGGCTGTTTCCTTAACAGGTAGGGTAATATCTATATCCATGGGTTGCAAAAGCAGTTTTGCCAGCCCTAATTATTCAAAAATCATGAATCTGGTTCTCCTTCCCCCCAAAATAAGACTTGTTTAAAAATAATAAAATTTAAAAAAAAATCTTCTTCTGTTTTTTGAATGTTTAAGTTAAACTTGGTTCCTGATTTTCAAGCTCTTCTGCACAAACATAAAGGATAGAAATGTACTTGAAAAACAAAATGAAAGCTGAGATTCTCATGTATTTCCATAACTCCAGCAGTAAGGGCTCTGAAGAAAAGCACCAAATATCATGACAGTTGGCAATATGGATGGACAGTTGGCAATATGGATGGTTTTCCTTTTAGTGGAAGGGACTAGCCTCTCCTCCTGAGTTTAGCTCAACAGCAGCAATCCTTAGATATCCAGTTAATTCTGTAGCAGGAGAAAAGACCATTTCTGCAGCAATGTAGAGAAAAAAGGAAATGGAATAGTTAAATATTATTTTTAGGGCTTACAAACACCCCATTCCCAGTGAACAGAAGGAGTTAGATATTATCCTGCCTCCACAGCCTAATGGAAGAGGGGAAAACTGTTTCCTCCATTCCTCAATTCAATTTCAAGGATCCCTAACCAAAGAAGTGTTTGGCAAGAAACCCTGTACTCTGCTATGTAAGATCCCTAAGAGCCCTTTATTCTCAGATCATGAAATGGGGGAGGAATAGTTGAAGGTTTTTTTTAAAGTAAACCACTTGTCACAGATACTCAGATGTATGAAAACAGTCTCCTCGCAGGTGAAGTTGGGGAGAAACCATGCTTCCATTTTGTCTGGAGAAAAAATAAAACATGGCAGATTATTTCCCTTCATGAAGTTGAACAGTAGTTGTTTCTAGATTCATATGGGGCTTTTTGTTTAGCTAACAAATGTTGTTATGAAGTCAGATACTGTGGAGCTGAAGCAATCGTGGAGTTTTCAAGATATGTCTGGTAATTCTGGATAGTTATGTATTATACATTCTTAAGAGTGGTTGTAACAGGTCTGGTCCCATATACAGACTGGCAGATATCCATTCTCTTACCAGACAAGCATATTTATTGTATTTGCCATCTCTATTGATGGCTTGGTAGAGCTAGTCTTGTTCATTGTACACATAGCTATTTGTAGCTGTTTTATATGAGAGTTGTTAGATTTCTCTTCCAACATACTGCTAGCTCACTTGACTGTTTGGGGTTTTTGGTACTTTACTAACAAACACATTCAAAGAGTGGACCTAAGCCAACAAAATTCAGGAAATTCTGAACAGTTGCTGAAAATAAAAGTGCAAATTTCCTTTACTTGAGAGATGGGTTGAATGAATGCCCTATTAACTATACTAGGACGGTAGGATGCACATCCCAAATAAACACACAATTTTTCTCTTTAGGTCCCACAAAATCATGTCAGGTGGATACAGTACCCCTCCTGATCCCTCTGGCCTTACTGGTTCTTCCTTGCGGTGATGAGAAATTGAAAAAAGTCATTTAGGCCCAAATCTGTAGCCTTGGGGAAAATCCTAATCAGCTGTAGAATAGCTGCAAAGCTGCTCTGTGGTGGCTACTCCAGACCAATGGCAGGAGTATGTTGTATGGCTTGTTATGCAGCTTTTTTTCTAAGATGGGTAGGATTGGTGCAGCAATGCGTCCTTGTGCTCCAGTATCCCTTTCCTAGGTCCACTATGTTCTGCTCACAGCTGTGCCCTGTATGCTGTCATGCATGGGGTCTCCATGTAGCTGAGTTCTGTACCAGTGATACAGAGCTCCACTTTTCCCAGCTGCATCCATCTCACCCATGGTACCCTTTGCCCATTGGAACTAGGCTGGTTCTGCTGCTGTGGTACTCTGTGCCCTGCAAGGGGTGGGGGAGTGGATGTGCTCCCCGGGGAATCTAATGGAAGAGAAATTGCTATAAAATCTGATTGTGAAGCTGAATGCCTCATTTTTAGCATTTTTCCATTTCTCTATAATCATGATAACTGACTTCCTTGAAGTCTTTTCAGCTGGTATTTTGCTGCAGTCACTCAGCAGGTTATGGCGGCATTACTCACCCCAGCTATCTTTTATCTCTAAATGTGATATCTTTTTAGTCCTTGTTTAACAAAAATACCATTTGCGGAAAGTAAAAAAGGACTAAGTATATGTAATGCCCCATTAAACAGGCCACACAATATTGTTTCCCTTATATGACACTCTCCCTAGCCCCCATCTCTCATTTTCAAATATAGCCTTTGGGTTCCCAGTTACAATATAACTTGACTTTCCTCTACTTATTTTTTTTCTTTATAGTAGACAAAATTGTGTCCAGAATGTGGTGTATTGGAGGGTGAAATATGTGCATGCATATCGAAAGGGACAAATACGCCTTTCATCACCAAAATAACTCACTGGGTTCTTTCTTCTTGTATGTATGTATGTGCGGAAAGGGCCATCTAACAAGCGTGAAATGAAGATGGGGGTCGTTTGCAGGCAGATGATAATGAATCCCAAAAAGCACATGGAGGAAACAACATGCTGCTTTTTATCAGAGAAAGGAAACCAAGAACCTTGTGTAGTGGTGTGTATAATGATAGGTTATTATGTCTCCCTGCTAGCTCAGTCCCAAGCCACTCTGGAGACTGAGGCTGAAAATTACTGTGTATTAAGTGTGAGGTTTTTGTAGTGTGAAATGTTCAGTAGTGAAACAGCTCAGACAACCACATTCGCTCCATAGCGCCTCATTCTGATTATGAATATACACAGAAATTCTAAGGTGAAACAGCTTTATTTGCCGAGCCACTCAGTTCTTTAGATTAATATAATTTCTTAAGTGAGTAACAGTAAAGTTATACAGTGACTCTGCCTAGTTATGAATGGTCTACAAAAAAATGAGGCAAGGAGTATATATTCAAGGAATGGGAGAGTCTAGTCGTAAGTAGAAAAGGAGTACTTGTGGCACCTTAGAGACTAGCCAATTTATTTGAGCATAAGCTTTCGTGAGCTACAGCTCACTTCATGTAGCTCACGAAAGCTTATGCTCAAATAAATTGGTTAGTCTCTAAGGTGCCACAAGTCCTCCTTTTCTTTTTGCGAATACAGACTAACACGGCTGTTGCTCTGAAACTAGTCGTAAGTAGTGGCACTGTAATGTAAATGCATACAGTACAAGTAACCCTGTTGGTCAGCTGGTTGAACAAATATTAGGATTTCAGGGGTGAAATCTTAGATGTGTTGAAGTCACTCGGAGGTTTGCCATTGACTTCAAAAGGGCCAGGATTTTCTCCCAAGTTTTTATATTCATGTATAGTACATCTATAGTGATCCCAGTGTATCCATACTTTTGACAAGGCAGGTATATTTTAAATGTGTTCTCATTGCAACAGATTTATAGTGTCACCATGGGGTGAGATCCAAACGACAATCCTTCCACGAGGACGCTATGTCTACAAACTGTTGTAAGTCATGACTTCTTTCTGTATTAGCCCTCAGAAATCAAACTCTTCTATTGCTAACACTACAGTGAATGGTCCAAATTCATCCCTGTTATAACTTCCTTGGAGGTTTTCTGTCCCATTTTCCCATAACTGTAGAATAGATCCACTCTGAAGGCCTGATAATGAAAAATCTTAACCAGAACAATAGTCCTATTCAGATCAGCAGGAGCCAGGTTAGGCCAAAAGGGAGAAATTTTGAAAACCCTGGTGTCTTGTCCTGTCTGCTTTGAAAAGTCTCAAGTGAAGAGACTTCTGACACTTACCTTGGAATAAAAACGAGACTATTAAAATGTATATGTACAAGATTGTAAGAGCAGAAGTCTGAACTCTGGATGTACCAACTTTCCATGGATTCATAAATTCCGAGGCCAGAAATTACCATTGTTATCATCAGGTCTGATGTCGTGTATAACATGGCTGTAGAATATTCCCAAAATAATACCTATGTCAGATCTTTTAAAAAGCATCCAATCCTGGTTTAAAAATTGTCAGTGATGGAGAATCAACCACAATCCTTGCTAAATTGTTCCAATCATTAATTACTGTCACTGTTAAAAATGTACACCTTACTTCCTATCTGAATTTGTCTAACTTCAGCTTCAAGCCACTGGATGTTGTACCTTTCTCTGCTAGATTGAATAGCTCATTATCAAATATTTATTCCCCATATTGGTACTTAGACTGTAATCAAGTCACCCCTTAACCATTTCTTTGTTAAGATAAATTGATTGAGATAGTTGAGTCTGTCACAATAAGGCATTTTCTCTAATCTTGTACTCATTCTCTTGGCTCTTCTCGGAACTCTCTCTGATTTATCAAAATCCTTCTTGAACAGTGGGCACCGGAACTGAACACAATACTCCAGCAGCAGTTGCACCAAATAGCAGATTCAGAGGTAAAATAACCTCTTTACTCCTACTTGAGATTTGCCTCTTTATGCATCCAAGGATCGCATTAGCCCTTTTGGCCACAGTGTCACACTGGGAGCTCATGTTCAGCTGATTATCCACCATGACTTCCGAATCTTTTTCAGAGTCTCTATTTCCTAGTATAGGGTCTCTTCCCCCCCCCCCCCCCCCGACCCCATCCTGAAAGTATGGCCTATGTTCTTTGTTCCTTAATTTATACATTTATACTCAGCCATATTAAAACACTTTTATTGTTTGTGACCATCTTACTAAGTTATCCACATTCCTGTGTATTAGTGCCTGTCCTCTTCATTATTTACCACTCCCTCAATTTTTATGTTATCTGCAAACTTTATCAGTGATGATTTTATGTTTTCTTCCAGGTCATTGATAAAAAGGTCAAATAGCGTAGGTCCAAGAACCAATCCCTGTGGGATCCCACCAGAAGCACATCTTTTCGATGATGATTCCCTATTTACAATTATATGTTGAAACCCATCAGTTAGCCAATATATAATTCATTTAATGAGTGTCATGTTAATTTTAGATCATTCTAGTTTTTTAATAAAAATGTCATATGGTACCAAGTCAAATGCCTTACAGAAGTCTATTAGATGAACACCATTTCCATTATCAATCAGATTTGTAATCTCAAAAAAAAAAGAAAGTTAATTTGACAGGATCTACTTTCCATAAACACACATTGATCAGCATTAATTATATTACCTTCCTCTTATTCTTTATCAACCAAGTCCCGTATCAGCCTCAGCATTATCTTGTCCAGGATCGATGTCAGGCTGAAAGGCCCATAATTACCCAGGTCATCCCGTTTATCTTTTTAAAATACTGGCAGATTAGGTTTCTTCCAGTCTTCTGGATCTTCCCCAGTGTTCCAAGACTCATTGAAAATCAACTTAGCTGTCCAATGAGTTCCTCTGCCAGGTCATTTAAAACTCTTGGATGCAAATTATCTGGACTTTATTGTGATAGACATGGCAAATTCCTGCAATATCTTTGGGAGATTTTACTGTATTAAGTTCATATATCATTGTGGACCAGAGATGATGATATAATTCCATGGTGGAAGGTGACCACAGCTCCTCCAGGAATTAAGAACAGTGGGGGGTGATTAGCCAAATTCACTCAGATTGTAACACCTCTAGAGGGCCACTACCACCTTGAAAGGGTCACATTTACTGGTTCGAACTGGATTCTCCAGAGACTAAGAGACAAAAAAGGACCTTTGGATAAATAGGCTGAGTTTAAACTGACTCAAGGTCTCCTTTTTGATCCATCAAAAGGACTGCGGGCGGGGGAGGTAATTGTGGCTGGGAAGGGTTAGGAAGAGTTTGGTCTAGGGAGACTCCATAGGACTCTTAGCACATCTATAGGAATGTTTTTGTTAAATATATTTTCTCTGTAGTTCTTTTTCCTTAAGAATAAATGTGGTTGCTTATAAAGGTCTGTGTGATAACTTGTAATTGCTGGCCATTACAGCTGTCCATAGCCTTCAAAGAGAGCAAAGTGCAGGTGCTGGCCTCTGTTGGCAGTCTGGCTTGCAGGAAATATCAGTGTAAACAGGGAACTGTGCAGCTTGGAAAAACATTGGTTAGGAGGGAGTCACACATGGGTCTCTAGACAAGAGAGGTGGTGGTTGAGAAGCCTGTAGCTTAGAGTCGTTGCCCTTGAGGGAGCATGGAATTGCCCGGTACTGTGATGTTGATCATTTAAAAATATTTAATTTTAGTAGATGCTGTTTAACATCCTCCTGAGATACTAGTGGAATGGCAAGAGTTTTATCACAATCATATGATATGACTACATCCTCTGTTTTCTTCACAAACTTTTGTGGGATTAAATCTCAAATTTAATGTGACATTAAATGCTGCATTTTTTAAATACATACTTAGATCCCAGTGGAATGGAATGAGAGAACAATGAGAAATGAATTCTCTCAACCTTTTGATATTTGATTTACTTCTATCTAACTTTTTAAATAGAACATAAATTTAAAATAGGACAGGTCCTTATGTGGAGACGTATGGTGATGAACTAAATTCTCATGTTTTCTCGTGCCCATGATGAACTGCAGCAATTCTGCCAGAGGACAGACCACAGTGCCTCCTGGGAGATGTAGTCTAGCAGGAGAGTGCAGCCCATAGGGGCTGAATGGGGGCATGAGTTACCTGACTGCAGTTCCCACGAGTCACTGTGGTGGTGCAGGCAGACCCACACTAATATCCAGCTGCCCTGCAAAAAATGTTGAGATTTGGTGTGTTAATTCAGGTTGACCTGACTGGAAATATTTTATTTTTTCCCCCAACGGGAAATTAAAAAAAAAATTGGTGAAAATGTTAAATTACCATGGAAAATTTCCATTTTGTGGAAGCCACCGTTTCTTTGTCAAACATTTTGCTAGAAAATTCCTGACGAGCTCTACAAATTATTATTAAGAAAGCGACCAACAAGATGTGCACGTGATGTGTATTTCCTGACCTTACACTGTAACCATTGTCCTTTCCATGCTACCGTGCATTAAAACCTAATCTCAAAAGCTGCTGATGGGCTCACTGTGGATTCTGAACATGATGAGGTACTTGTAGATTCTTCAGGCAAGGGCCTGTCTTGTTAATTTTGTCTGCAAACCACTATACACATTGATGCACAAATAATTACTTCATTGCTCTAGCATATGGATAGCATTTGTCCTGTCATTGCATTGACACACATGCACATTTGACTCTTGTTTTATTTCCAAAGCAGTATACCTGGTATGCATCCGATGAAGTGATCTGTAGCTCATGAAAGCTTATGCTCAAATGAATTTGTTAGTCTCTAAGGTGCCACAAGTCCTCCTTTTCTTTTTGCGGATACAGACTCACACGGCTGCTACTCTGATACCTGGTAGTGTAATGTTTGCAGAATTAAGCCGTATAGTTTATAGCAGAGAACTGCATAAATTGCTTTTCATCTCAGTAGACTCTTCTTGTAGAGTAAAATAATGAAATTTCAGAATCCCTTTTGCTAATTAACAAATTTGAAATGCATAATTCATTTTATATGTATTACTTGGATGCATTAATATGCTTAACTGAAAAGTAAACATGTATAATCCTGTGTACATATTTTTTCTAATTACACAAAGATTGAAACAGCATGCATATAAATCTGATCATTATGCAAAATTCGGAAAAAAACAACGATGGGGCTTAGTGTTCTTTGCATTACATTTAATACCTTAATTTAGAGGAAGGATTTTTCCTAAACTGGTTTCTTGCTGAACTGGATGTTTTCTTTGTAAATAAGGTAGTATGTTGTCACTGTGTACTGTACCTGGGAGAGTTAATCAAACTTGTAAACAAATAAAATAAAATTATAGACGTGGAATTGCAGGCAGTGGAACAAAAAGTACCAATGTGCATATGGATCTGGCTTGTTTGACTTGCATAAAGAAAGTATTTAAAATCTGGGTAGGCAAACATTCTGCCTTTATATTAACGTTGTTAACAAAATCGCTACACTAGTTATCCCACTCCAGCACCAATACAGTATTATAATTTAATTTAATTTAATTTCATGGACAAATAAGTATTTGACCTTGTTGATGCCTTGTGGTTTAAATCCTTTTAGGATTTTCTGTACAAATAGCACTAGTTAGCCCTGAGTTTTGCCATCGCTCTATGCAAAGTAACACACCAAGACCATATCCAGCTCTGTGCAGGAGGAGGAAGGATTTGGCCTTCAAAGGAAAATCAGTTACACCCACTTTTCCTTAATTTCTAATTTCTAGACTTTTTTTTTTTAAATAAATGCAGTTCCATATTGTCAGAGTGGCACTAGCCCTTTGGAGCTTGGGATCCTCGTGGGGAGCGAGACCTGGTGACTCAGAGTTGCCTGAGAGCACAGACTGGAAGATCAAGGAAAGGGGCAGGTGGGAACTGCCTGGGAGAGAGAGTCTGTAGAGAATGGAACACTCCGCAGGCCCTCCCTAGTAAGAGGGAGGAATTGGCCAGCAGAGGAGCTTATCAACAAGATGCTTATTTAGCATGGGAACGTAGTACAGCATCCTTAGATGTACCTAACTCATGCATAGACCTGACTGACTGCTAGCCATTGGAACCCATAACATGGACTGGCAGTAATTTGGGCTCAAAATGCAGGCAGCTATGGACTATGTCCACATTCTAGTACTGCTTGGACTCCTATTTCAGCCAACCATGGACCAAATACAAAATCTGTTTTTTATTTTTGTTTTTACTCAGTTTACTGATGGCTCAGCACAGTGTGGGTGTGGCTGATTTATAAAGTGCATTGCGTTAGCAAGCAGGAATATATGAGGCTCATAATTAGTGCCACAACCCCTGTTTCTAACAATCAGCAAGTAACTAGTAAAATTTCATAATAACTGCTAATGTAACTATTTTTCCTCAGTTCCCACTGTCCATTTTGAGTTCCATGTGGTGATGGGGATGCGGGGGGAAGAGCTAGGGAAATGGTACAGGCTCTGCCCTGAACAAAATGCAACCCTGTCTTGTATTAATAACTTTATATAGCCATAAACTGGAAATTCCTCCCATCCATATATTCACAACAAACATAGTAGCAACATACCGGGCTCTGGATCTGGCATTTGTTCTGCTGCGGGTTGCTCCTCAGGGCCATCCCCAAACAGCCCCTCTGAATACAGACTAAGGATGTACTGTAGCTGCTCTGACAGCATAGCCTCTTCAGCAACTGGTGTCGGCACCAGGGTCACTTTTTGCCCTTCATCTGGTGGCTGGCTATCCTCTGGCAGTGCTTGTGATTGGGCTGTTATAAGGATGCTGTCCCTGCTCATGCACCACTGTGGGCTCAGTGCTTGCTGAAGTCCCCAGCACCCAGTTGAAATACTCGTAAAAGAGGCAGGAATACAAATGTCCTAGAGGTGTTGGTAGCATCCTTGACTTTGCAGTAGTCAGTCCTGAAGCTTGATTCACTCTGCATGAATTGTCAGCACTGCCAGCCACTCAGATATGGGTTGGTAGGAATGATCACTTCTTGTGGTCTTGCTGAAGTCAAATGTCTTGCTTGCTGTGCACCAGAGATTAACCAGAATCCAGCTGTATTCCTCTCACCAGCTAGAATGTGCTTGATGTGGAACTTCTTGTAAGTGCTAACCATAGTTAACATATGTGAGGGTTGACTGTGTTTCCAGTATGGAAATGAAAGGCTTACACAGTGAGCAGCTGTATTTGAGGCAGGAGGTTGCCTTTCGTTCCTGGGAATCTAGTGGAAAGTTCTGGGATGGAAGGGTGGGGAAACACAAGACTGGGGATTGTAGGATAACATTGGCAGACCAGAGTCTGGCAACCAGGACTTGAGCTGTCTCCACACTGCAAAATGCCTGGGCATGGACCCATGTCACAGTGGGACTTGGGCTCAAACCCATACACTTTGTTGGGTCCATGGGCCTGAGACCTAAGGGCTTTCTGGCCCAAGTCAGACTGATTTGTGTGTGGATGATAAGGGGGCTTGGGCTTATACCTGAGTCTGAACGAAAGTTTACTATGCAGTGTAGATGTACCCATAAGGACGAGGAAGGAAGAGACCAGATTTGTTTTTCCTTCAAGCTTTCCCTTGAGGTTTGATATTGATTTCAATTAAGGGGTTTTAATAAACTCAGAATAACTTTTAATATTAGTCCTTGAATAGCTGTATTAACTTTAAAATACTTTAAAATTCTGTGTGGGTGAAGCCTGTTTATACTCCTAAGACATTTTTTCCAGACTGGCTTTAGAGCCTTCTGAAGGAACCTTTCATACTGAGGCAGACTAATTAAGCTATATTAGTATTTCTAAAGCGGTTAGTAGTTTTTGGCTGTATTTATTGGTGTTCTCTTAGAGTACATGTACACAGCAAGATAAGTCCAAGAGAGATCATTTGAAAAGCAAACAAAGTTACAATAAAAAAAAACCCCACAACCACCCCCCCACCCAAACACCCAAAACCACCACCAACAAAATCACACCGCAAAATACAGATCTTGGTTTACAGTTTAAATTAATCTCAACAGGACTGACAGACTTCCATAATGAAATTTAACATAATTCAAAACAACTAGTTGTTTAATCAACAGCTGCACTCAATCCAGTGTGAAATAACATTTCTTCATGAAATACCTGTGAAACAAGGATCCTTCCGTACAAAAGAAGCCTCTCAAGAAATAAACTAAAGTAAAGCATATTGTGTAATGTGGTGATGACATCACAGTGCTTCAGGAAAAAAGAAGGAGGTGGCACAGGTTTCAAAAGATATATTTAGGTGGTGGTGTGCGCAGCATGGCAACGCCTAGCTGATTGAGGAGCCTGAATCATTTTCAAAAGTGATTTATGCTCTAAGGAACCTAAATCTGGGATCTTCGTTCAGTGCTTAAATCCCTTTTTAAAAATGAGATTTAGGGTCCTGTCATAAATATAAAGGGAATATCAGAATATCCCATAGCCAGTGGTTAGGGAACTCACCTGAGAGGTGGCAGAACTGGCTGGTTGTTATAGCTAAAAGAGAGACTGTGACCCACAGTAGGCCAGTGTAGTAGGTTGAGCTGTGATAAACCTGCTGCTCTTGGTTCAGACTTCTTTGGCAACTCAGAAGTTGCAGCTTATTATGCAACGGTATGTACTCCATGGGTGAACCTCTGGCCTCATTAAAGTCAATGGTAAATTGTTTTTCCCTAGGAGTTTTGGGTTTGCTTCAACCTAGGCCATTTCATAATGAAACTGGAAGGTTTCATCTACCCTGCTTTCCTGACAAGATCCCCTCATTCCAACTAATGCTGGTGCAATAGCAGGGAGGAGTGCATCCAGGGTGCTTTTTATTTCTATTATGTTTTGGTTAAGGTTGCAGTATTTCATGGTATATTTGCGGTGTGCCACTCGATGAAGTGAGAGGCATAGCCCAAGCTGGCTTGTCAGCTATGACATTCCACCAAGGCTCTGGAATGTTTCAGTAAATACACTTGATTATAATGTGCCTTTTACTGAGGCAGACCACAAAATCCTCCAATCCCCTCTTATATTTGTATAAGCAATTTTCATACATGGTGGTCTCTTATATTTAGTGTTTTGAAACAGCTCGGTAATATGACGAGTATTTTCTTGTACTGAATAACACTTGTATTGCTTAATAAATGAAAATAGCCATATGATATCTGCCACACGACTGATTTTGTTTATACCCTACATGCATTTTCTTTATACCCCAAGTCAATCGGAGTGTATCACAAATTCACATTATGTCCCTGGTTTAGGATTTTGCACTTAGATCTCTGAGTCTGCTGAAAGACATGCAAAAATTATGTGTCCAGACAACTGCATTCTAATTGTACATCAGAGAAGACAAGTACATGCTCTAGCAAATGTCTGTGTCCAAATAAATTAGTTTTTAGAGAGCAACATGCTGATAAGGCCTGGAGCTAATTGGCCCATAGTCTTTTGCAAAAGCTGCTGCCAGCCCTCCACTTGCATTGATTATCCTATGTTTTGATGAGCTCATGTAGAACTGCAAAGGAATATAATTCTGTTTACGAACAAAGCTAGCTTAGGTGGGCTCCCATAGCATTTGATGATTAATAGTATTCTTAGGAAACAGGCTTCACCTTATAGTGACTTACAGAAGGTTAAAGAAAGGTCTGCAGCTAGTATCAGCAGTTGAATCAGGACTTCTGAAAGGAATTGGCATTCACCAGTATAACTCCTTCCTATTTTGTGTGCTGTCTGTGCCAAGCTGCTAGGTTCCATACCATCTCCTTTTCTAGTATGGGAAGCAGTACAGGGGATGTGGCTCACAATTACTGCTAACAGACTGAGACCAGAGACAGGAAAGAACCAGCAATCTGATGGATTGACCAGAAGACCTGAAGAGAGGCAGGGAGGGGGCTGATAGCAAAGGTAAATGGGGCAAGAGATATGAAACTCTGCTTGTGAGGAGAAAGAACAGCTTTTTTTGGTGCTTCAAGAGGGGAAGTCAAGGCATTGTTAAAAGAAGTTGGATAGGCCTCACTTTAGTTATGTCTACAATGTGATGATAAACCCACAGCACTGAGTCCTTCAGGGTACATCTACACTGCAGTTAAAATACCTGCAGTGGCTGACTTGGGCTCACAGGGTTTGGGCTGCAGGGCTATAAAATACTTTCCCCACTCATGGGGTCTCGGAGCCCAGGCTCCACCCTGAGCCCGAGCATCTGCACTGAAATTTTATATTCCCTCAGCCCAAGCCCCACAAGTCTGAGTCCGCTGACCCAGGCTAACCGCAGGTCTTTTATTATTGCACTGTAGACATACCAAAGGGAGCATGATTGAGGAGGGAGACAGATGCTAACAGGGAAGGAGAGATGGAAGATGGCTTTTCTCATCTGTTGTACACTTGCAGTGAAATATTATGGTGATTTGGTGCTATACAAATAACTAATATAGAATGAGGTTTAAAGGGCTGGTGAAGGGCAAACAATATTTTAACTGAAACTGTAGCTTGTGTTAGGGATGTTAAAAGAATTTTGTACATCAGAATTGCTCAGGACTTTTCAGTTAATACTGATGAGGATATATACTATCCAGATAGCGCTCGAGAGCTTTATGAAGAGTGACAGACTTAGGTATTGAAAGCTTTTCTACAGAGACTTCTAGTAGAAGTTCTGTTAGGCAAAGAGCACTACCATAACCAGGTCCTATTTCCCTTTGACACACATCCTGTGCAGAATTTGGTTCACTATCTATTCCCAGTCTCTCTCCCTCTCCTGCACATCTTCCCCTCCCTCCTGCCCCCCCAAGATGCTAAGACAGAATTACATTGTGGATATATTTAACTTTTTTAAAAGTTTAAATGAATATTACAGTCAAAATTAATAAAAACTTAAGTAAGGCAATCTGAATCTTAGATTCATGTAGGAATCTTAACACTATGTCTCAAACAGCATGAACATGGTTGAACTGAACCACCTTTCAGACTCTGAAACCTTCATCGACACTTGTTGGCAGTATTCAGCAACCTGTTACTTTGTGTTGAAACTAATCCAATTTTATTATTTAGAATTTAAGATTAATTCGAGATGTGATGGGTTTGGTCACAGAGACCCCCTTGGGACTGTCACCTGATGTACTGAAATTACCTTTGAGCCCATTTTCCCTGCCAGCTTGGGACTCCAGCACCCTGTCTTGTTGAGCCAGACATGCTAGCCTGCAGCAACACAGACCCAGATCTGGTCCATGCCCACAAAGCTGCAGACTTAACTGAAAACGGCTCAGCAGGTTATCTGTCTCCAGCACCCAGTTCCCAATGCGATCCAACCCCCAAATAAATCCATTTTACTCTGTATAAAGCTTATAAAGGGTAAATTTATAAATTGTCCACTCTCTATAACACTGATAGAGAGAGATGCATAACTGATTACCCCACCAGGTATCAATCATTTACTCTGGGTTTATTAATAAAAAAACAGTGATTTTATTAAGTATAAAAAAGTAGGATTTAAGTGGTTTCAAGTAATAACAGACAGAACAAAGTAAGTCACCAAGCAAAATAAAACAAAAACATGCAAGTCTAAGCCTAATACATTAAGAAACTCATTACAGGTAGTATCTCACCCTTAGAGACGTTCCAATAAGTTTCTTTCACAGACTAGACTCCTTTCTAGTCTGGGCCCAATCCTTTCCCCGGTACAGTCTTTGTTAGTTCCAGCAGACATCTCAAGTGGTAAGCAGGGGTTTTATCATGACTGGCAGTCTCTTTTGTCCTGCTCCACCCCATTTTATAGCTTTGGCACAAGGCAGGAATCTTTTGTCTCTCTGGGTCCCCACTCTTCCTTCTAAATGGAAAAGTACCAGACTTATGATGGACTTAATTATCAGGTGACATGGTCACATGTCACTGTAAGACCCCTAGTCTCTATTCCCCATGGGCTGGCCCACATGTACACAGGAAGGCTTTAAAGTAACTAAGGGTATGTCTACAGTATGAAATTATTTTGAAATTATTCTATTCGAATTTTCGGAAGCTATTTTATACATTCGGTCTTCTGTGTCCCCCCTAACGCGCGTGAATTCGGCGGATTGCATCCACAGTACCAAGGCTAACATCGAATGTCAGAGCGGTGCACTGTGGGTAGCTATCCCACAGTTCCCGCCACCCATTGGAATTCTGGGTTGAGCTCCCAGTGCATGATGGGGCAAAAACATTCTAGCGGGTGTTTTTGGGTGTGTGTCATCAGAAAGCTATGGCAGACCATCATTTCACGCCTTTTTGGCATGCAGACGCCATACTGCTTTCAGCAGATGGTGCACTACTGCTCTCCTGCTACTATGGGCCACCTTTCCAACTCAAATCTGCTCGGCCATCATGAACGGAGCAGCACAGCTTCCGCTGCTGCAACTCTGCTCTCCTGCTATTGCCACACTTCCAAGCTTCTCCATGTTGTCTGTCCTGGGCTTCTACCACCATGAAAGCTACAGAAGACAACCATTTTCAGCCATTGTTCGGCTACCGTGAACCAAACAGCACAGCTTCCACTGTCACTCTGCTTTCCTATGCTTCACGCCCTTTTCCCAGGATTACCTGTGCAGGTGCCATAGCCATGGAGTCCGCTCAGATCTCTGCTACAGTTTTGACCATGGTAAATACCCCGCACATTATCCAGCAGTATGTGCAGTACCTGCAAAACTGGGTGAGGAAGCGATGACAGCGCTGATTATACTGATGAGGACATGGACACAGATGGCATGGCATGTGGCAATTGGGAGATCATGGTGTTGTTGGGCCAGGTTCATGCCGTGGAATGCCAATTCTGGGCCCAGGAAACAAGCACAGACTGGTGGGACTACATAGCGTTGCAGGTATGAGATGATTCCCAGTGGCTGAGAAACTTTTATATGCGTTTCATGGAACTTTGTGACTTGCTGTCCCCTGCCCTGAAGCGCAAAGAGACCAAAATGAGAGCAGCCCTCACAGTTGAGAAGTGAGTGGCCATAGCCCTGTGAAAGCTTGCAACGCCAGATAGCTACCGGTCAGTTGGGAATCAGTTTGGTGTGGGGAAATCTACTGTGGGGGCTGCTGTGCTGCAAGTAGCCAACGCAATCATTGACCAACTGCTATCAAGGGTAGTGACTTGGAAATGTGCAGACCATTGTGGATGGCTTTAATGCGCTGGGGTTCCCTAACTGCGGCGGGGCGATAGAGGAATGAACATCCCTATCTTGGCCCCGGAACACCAGGGCGGCCAGTACGAAAACTGCAAGGGGTACTTTTCCATGGTGCTGCAGGCACTGGTGGATCACAAGGGATGTTTCACCGACATCAGTGTGGGATGGCTGGGAAAGATGCATGACGCTTGCGTCTTCAGGAACTCTGGTCTGTTTGAACAGCTGCAGGAAGGAACTTACTTCTCAGACCAGAAAATTACTGTTGGGGATGTTGAAATGCCTATAGTTATCCTCGGGGACCCAGTTTCCCCCTTAATGCCATGGCTCATGAAGCTGTACACAGGCACCCTGGACAGTAGTAAGGAGCAGTTCAAGTGAGCAAGTGCAGAATGGTGATAGAAGGTGCATTTGGACGTTTGAAAGCACGCTGGTGCAGTTTACTGACTCGTTTAGATCTCAGCACAACCAATATTCCAATTGTAATTGCTGCTTGTTGTGTGCTCCACAATATCCGTGAGAGTAAGGGGGAGATGTTTATGGCAGGGTGGGAGGTTGAGGCAACTTGTCTGGCTGCCAGTTTTGCACAGCCAGACAACAGGGCAATTAGAAGAGCACAGCAGGGCGGGCTGCACATCAGAGAAGCTTTGAAAGCCAGTTTCAAGACTGGCCAAGGTACCGTGTGAGAGTTATGTTTGTTTCTCTTAAAGTTACCCGCCCACTATATATATATGAAAGGAAATAAAGTCACAATTGTTTAAAAACTGTTGTTATTTGTTGCACAAAACATTGAGAGAAATCAGAAGCTAGATGGGGGAGGGCGGTATTGGGTTGTGGGGTGGAGGAGGAGGGAAGGACAAGTACAGAAACCAAATAAAAATTTAGGATATGCCAGTTTTCTGCTGCTTGTGCAATCCTCTGGGGTTGACTGTGTGGGTCCTGGTAGCCTCCTCCCACCCCCGTGTTCTTGGGCATCTGGGTGAGGAGGCTATGGAACTTGGGGAGAAGGGAGGGCGGTTATTCAGGGGCTGCAGCGGCAGTCTGTGGTCTTGCTGCCTTTCCTGCACTAGATCCACCATACAGCGGAGCATGTCAGTTTGCTCCCCCATGAGCTTGACCATAGCATCCTGCCTGCTCTCAACGTGCACGTCCCTCCTCTCCTCGTATTCATGTAATACTTTAGGCGACTCCACAGTTGTTTGCCTCCACGCATTCAACTGGGCCCTATCAGTGTGGGAGGACTGCATGAGTTCAGCAAACATGTCGTCCCAAGTTTGTTTTTTCTGCCTTCTAATCTGGACCAGCCTCTGGGATGGAGTAGATAGGGGCTGCATTGAAACCTGCTGCAGGAGGAGAAGGGAGGGTAGTATTTTAAAAGATACATTTAGAGAACAAAGGGGACACTGTTTCTCAGTGAAACAGGCAATTCATAGTACACAGCACATGTTCTTTCTATACAAGGTCTCATTTTGGCTCTTATACTGAAGTGCCTGCCACTTTGGTGTGAGTAAGCCCTCATGCAGCTGGGCAACAGAATTCAGCTTGCAGGCAGCCTGCGGGCTCTCTGAGATGATTGCTTCACACAACACCCTCCCCCACCCCAACCCACTGTGGGGCTCCGATGGTGCTCTGAGCAGGGACGAGCCCTTTAAACTAAACGCGAACAGCCCAGCGCAGCTGGGTTTCCCCCCCACCGTGTGGCTCTGATCAAGCTCTCACTTACCAGAAGTGCCTTCTCCAGGGTCATGGTCTGGGAGCATGCTTTGGGAGTAGGGGGATGCTATTGGCTCCAGTGTTAAGAATAGTTCCTGGTTAGGGGGGGAAACAGATTCCCACTTGCCGCCTGTGCACTGTCCTCCTCCAAAAACTCATCCTCCTCACTCCGTGCTACTCCCCACTTGCAGGTGTCCATGGACAGTGGTGGGGTAGTGGTGTCGTCACCCCCCATAATTGCATGCAGCTCATGGTAGAAGTGGCATGAATGGGGCTGTGACCCAGACCGCCTGTTTGCCTTCCTGGCTTTTTGGTATGCTTACCTGAGCTCCTTGATTTTTGTTCTGTGTCCCTGGAGTAGCCTCTTTCCCTCATGGCCCTGGAGACTTTAGTGTATGTATTTGTGTTCCTTTTTTTTGGAACGTAGTTAGAATCATAGAATATCAGGGTTGGAAGGGACCTCAGGAGCTCATCTAGTCCAACCCCCTTCTCAAAGCAGGACCAATCCCCAATTTTTGCCCCAGATCCCAAATGGCCCCCTGTCAAGGTTCCTCCCCCACTCTGAACTCTAGGGTACAGACGTGGGGACCTGCATGAAAAACCTCCTAAGCTTATCTTTACCAGCTTAGGTCAAAAACTCCCCAAGGTACAAAATATTCCACCCGTTGTCTTGGATTGGCCGCTACCGCCACCACCACCACCAAACTAATACTGGTTACTGGGGAAGAGCTGTTTGGACACGTCTTTCCCCCCAAAATACTTCCCAAAACCTTGCACCCCACTTCCTGGACAAGGTTTGGTAAAAAGCCTCACCAATTTGCCTAGGTGACTACAGACCCAAACCCTTGGATCTTAAGAACAATGAACAATCCTCCCAACACTTGCACCCCCACTTTCCTGGGAAATGTTGGATAAAAAGTCTCACCAATTTGCATAGGTGACCACAGACCCAAACCCTTGGATCTGAGAACAATGAAAAAGCATTCAGTTTTCTTACAAGAAGACTTTTAATAAAAATAGAAGCAAATAGAAATAAAGAAATCCCCCCTGTAAAATCTGGATGGTAGATACCTTACAGGGTAATTAGATTCAAAACATAGAGAACCCCTCTAGGCAAAACCTTAAGTTACAAAAAAGATACACAGACAGAAATAGTTATTCTATTCAGCACAGTTCTTTTCTCAGCCATTTAAAGTAATCATAATCTAACACGTACCTAGCTAGATTACTTACTAAAAGTTCTAAGACTCCATTCCTGGTCTATCCCCAGCAGAAACCAGCATATAGACAGACACACAGACCCTTTGTTTCTCTCCCTCCTCCCAGCTTTTGAAAGTATCTTGTCTTCTCATTGGTCATTTTGGTCAGGTGCCAGCGAGGTTACCTTTAGCTTCTTAACCCTTTACAGGTGAGAGGAGCTTTCCCCTGGCCAGGAGGGATTTCAAAGGGGTTTACCTTTCCCTTTATATTTGTGACACCCCCTCAAGGATTGAACTCACAACCCTGGGTTTAGCAGGCCAATGCTCAAACCACTGAGCTATCCCTCCCCCTTCTGCCATAACAGATTCATCTCCCCAACATGCAATGAGATCCAGTATCTCCCATTTGGACCATGCTGGAGCTCGTCTGCAAATCCGGGACTGTGTGGTCACCTGTGATGGTGGACTGTGCTGATGGTCACCTGTGCTGCTGGTGACCAAACAGGAAATTCAGAAGTTCCCGGGCTTTTACTGCCTATGTGGCTAGTGCATCAGAGTTCAGAATGTTGTCCAGAACGGTCACAAGGGAGCATTCTGGGATAGCTCCCGGAGGCCAATATCGTCGAATTGCATCCACAGAACCTGTAACCTGGAACTGCGATCTCAATTTTAGCACTACTCCACTTGCCAAGGTGGAGTACAGAAATCAGAGTAAAGATTCCTATAAATAGAAAAAACTGGTTTGGTTGTGTGGATGGAATCAGTTTTATTTCGAGGTAACTCGGCTAATTCTGAAATAACCGCGTACTGTAGACCAGGCCTAAGGCCATTTACAACTGATTGTTTCTGGAGCACCCTTAATGGCCTTCACTTAATATGTTTACGTCAGTGATACAAGTTTATATCTTATTCTCCTAACTCCGGATATAGAAATAGTACATGCAAACAAATAGGATGAACACATTTTGTAGATTACAAGATTTCCAGTGACACCATACAAAGGGTATTTAGCGTAAAGCATATTCCAGTTATGTCATATTGATAAGCATATTTCCATAAAGCAAATGGAGTGCAACATCACGCTAGAGTTGTACAAAATTGTAATTATGAAACTTTAAAAGCAATAGAAAAAATTCACCTGCATTTGGATTTTGCTGCAAACTCAAAATTCAGTCTATGTTTTTTCATAAGAGTCACAAACCTTTTGAGGAACCTAGGCTTGCCCTCTCTCCCGCACCAGTTCTGTAATAAAACTGTGAAATGCAGGGTATTTATATGAACCCTCAAATTAAAAGCAAAATTTTAGGGGTCAAAAACATTGCAAAGTGAAACTAAGGCAAAGGGCTGTGCAAATGGTAACAGCTGAATTTCACACAGATGCTTCAGTCGTGCTTTTCTATCCCACACAAATCTGTAATCTTAAAATATTGCAGTAATGAACTTTCAGAGTAACAGCTGTGTTAATCTGTATTCGCAAAAAGAAAAGAAGTACTTGTGGCACCTTAGAGACTAACCAATTTATTTGAGCATAAGCTTTCGTGAGCTGCAGCTGTAGCTCACGAAAACTTATGCTCAAATAAATTGGTTAGTCTCTAAGGTGCCACAAGTACTCCTTTTCTTTTTTCAGTAATGAACTGGCACTATTCAACGAACTAGCATTATTATTCTGGATTCTCTTCTACCCTGTTTAAGAGAAACTTCTTGGTTTTGTGATGTGAGTGTGGGTGATTGGGGAGAATGTTCATCCAGAATTTAGAGCAACAAATTGTGAGCAGCAATACTAACAGGAAACAGGTTTACTAGCAATATGAGAATCAATGGCTAGCCTGAATAATTCAGAAGGGGAAAGACGGATGTACTTTTAATAGTTTTCTGCACTGACCGAAAATACTAGGAAAAGGTCTTATTTGTATTCCATAAACTGATTTAATCTATGCCAAATCTCTTAACAACCCTTTTTTGTGTGTTGTTCACTTCTTTCCAATTCCTTTCAAACTGTATATTAGTACAGATATTCATGACAATAAACATTTCTGCCTATGCTCAATTCATCTGAATAGGTTAGCAATATGAAGCTATGCTAGAGACCATTAAGAACATGTGCAGCAAACTTTGACTTCACCTTGACACTACATACAGCTTGCTTTTGTGCTATTTTTCTAATTTTTCTTCTGGTTTTCACCACCAGGAGTTAGGTTGTTGGGAGTTATGTACTGATGCTGGCTGAAATATGAAATAGCCCATACTGTCTGCTAAAGTGTCTGGGATAAGCTTTCAAGACCCAGTGTGCCGTTAAATGGGGAGAAAAAGCTTAAGAATTCTATTTAAAGTCTTTTGGCAGTAACCTGCAAGGGAGAAGGAAAGAGAGGGGGAGAGCACCTTTCAAATGATCAATTTTCTTTACTGAAGAGCCTTTCAGTGTGTTGGAAACGGTTTTGTCCGTCTGCCACAGTTAACACTCAGCAACTATTGTGCCACTCACTCCAGAATCAACATGCTCCAGTCATTCAGAAGTATCATGCCACATGCCTCCAAAAGAAAGAAAACATGATACCTGGCAGAGCAGCTGATGAGTGGTGATGGTGAACAAAAAGGCTATTGTGCAATGAGGGTTTATGGGCTCCCTCCTTCTCTGCATGGAGTTCAAAAAACAATACATTATTTTCCTTCACACTGCTATGTTTGGCTACTGACATGCACTCCATAAGCCTTAATGGCTTCCCCTATATTTCCCCTATACCAGTTTATATTTCCTTTAGCCAGGTATTGCTATTAGCAAATATAGCAATTCTTCCCTCCCAGCACTGTTTGTAAATTGCCTTTTATGTATTTTTTTCTTAAATTCTTATAAAGCAATTAAACATTCCCAGGATAATATTTTAAATCACATGTTATGGTTTCCCCCTGCTCTACATCAAGGGCTGACAATGTGCTGACCCACAGCTAACAGTGTCAGGGTTTGATTGAGTCAGTGAGTGTTCACCGGTAGTCCAACAGACAAGAATATTAGTGCAGTGAGCCAAAAGGGCAGCTTTTAGATTATAGGAGTACTTGTGGCACCTTAGAGACCAACAAATTTATTTGAGCATAAGCTACCGCCCACTTCATCAGATGCACAGAATGGAACAGATAGTAAGAAGATATATATATACATACAGAGAACATGAAAAGGTGGAAGTTGCTATACCAACTCTAAGAGACTAATTAAGATGAGCTATTATAGTTCTTTACAATTCACTGGGCCTGAATCTTCATTCTCTCTCACTAATTTTACACCATTGGCTTCAATGGAATTGTTCTTTTATTTGCCTTATGCAGGTGAGAGGAGAATCAAGCTTGTTTGTTCTGGTTGCCCCATCTCAAAAAAGATATATTAGAAACAGAAAAGGTCCAGAGAAGGGCAACAAAAATCACTTGGTTTATGCAACAGCTTCCATGTGACGAGAGACTAAAAAGATTGGGACTGTTCAGCTTGGAAAAGAGATGACAAAAGCGGAGGGGGGGGGGGGATAGAGTAGAGGTGAATACAATGATGGATGGTGGGGAGAAAGTGAATCAGGAAGTGTTATTTACCTCTTTACATAACACAAGAACCAGTGATCACCCAATGAAATTAATAGGCAGCAGGTTTAAAACAAACAAAAGGAAGTACTTCTTCACACAACACAACACACCATCAACCTGTGGAACTTGTTACCAGGGGATGCTGTGAAGGCCAAAAGTATAAATGGGTTAAAAAAAAGGAATAAGATAAGTTTATGGAGGATAGGTCCATTAATGGCTATTAGCCGAGATGCTCAGGGAGTCAACCACATGCTCTGGGTGTCCCTAAACTCTGACTGCCAGATGCTGAGATTGGAGACGGGATGGATCACTTGATAATTGCCCTGTTCTGTTCATTCCCTCTGAAGCATCTCATTGGCCACTGTTGTAAGACAGGATACTGGGCTAGATGGACCATTGGTCTGACCCTGTATGCCCATTCTTATGATCTATTGAAGCTATTTTCCCTTTTCTCACTTGTCTGTCATTGTTTCTTTTGGAGAATTTGATAGTAGAAAAACTGGAACATAGAGAAAATCTTGAAAATGATTTTTTTTTAAACTAAAATTTTAATTTGGTAGGCAGCTGGATGTGTGTATAGTAAGGCATGTATGTATGTGCATATCTCTGTTGCTTTCTTATTCCATCCACTATTAAAACCAATTGTTTTATGGTATGTAAAGATTATTATTATTATTATTTTGCTGATGCAGTCACCATCCAAGATAATGTAATGCTTTATGTGCTAAACAAATGTGACTTCCCAGCTGGGGCTAAAACACAACCTCCAGCTGTTTTTAGAGCTCTTGGAGATAACATTCCAGAGACCACTTCTATGCCACACACCAAACATCCCATTTCACAATCTCTTTTGCAATTCCTATAGGTCTCCCAAGGGCCAGTGTTGGTGCCATGGGAAAAATTTATTGGAAGGTGCTCTGCAGAGATGATGTATTAGGTCTGAATTGCCAAAAAATTCATGCTTGGGCCAAGCTAAATACAACACACATTTATGTCATTTTATAACAAGAAAACTGGATCGGATTATTCTTCAGAGATTAATGTGAAAACAATTCCATACAGCAGATGCGAATTTTCAGACTAGTGCCAGATTTTTAGCTTGCTTGCTCTTTTCGTTTTGGGAAGAGTCCTGAAGCAGTGAGCCTAAACTGCTGACTACTTTACATCAGCAAATCCACCCTCTGTGAGGAAGCAGTTTTCCTTGCCAAGAAGGATAAAAAAAATAGAATATAGGCCTTCTGTTACTTGGTGTCCCTGTTAAGCTAACATCCAGTCTGGCAGGTCCAAGTGCTTGAGTTGTGGGGGTGGGCAAAGAAACAAGAGGAAGTGTCAATTTTTCCTCTGAACATGTCTTTTTTAAAAAACTGGCAGCTGTGAGAAGTCTGACTGTGACATTCCCACCTGTATCCTGTCGCCCAGTTCAAGTACGGGGCAGGTAGAAGCTGTAGAGAGCTTATAGTATCATGAATCAAATGGGGGCAGCTTCCTGGACTTTATGCTTGAGCCTGCTATCTTGTCAAATTAATATCAGTGGTATTGATAAATATTGGGGAGGAAAGGTGGATTGTTAAATTATACATTAAAATGGTCTAAATACCAAAACACATTTTATATTACTTATTTGTATTCAGGTAGGGGCCAAGCCTCTTTGGTGCTAGGTTCTGCACACACAAAAGGTTTGTCCCTGCCCTATAGAGTTTACAGTCCTAGTGTATGTTGAGATACAGCGAGGGGAGGGGAATAAGAGAGGAAGAGGATAAGGTGATGGTGAAATGATCCTGTTTTAGTATACTAAGCAACAATCACAAACTATTAGGATTATAATCCATGCTTTTGGAAACCATTTGTGAGAGTCAAGTTACAAAATATTTCATATTAAGTTATTTATAAACAGGTTCACAAATATAAAACTTCTCAGTTCTCTCTCCCACCCCCCCGTGCTCCTCCCTTGTGTATGGGATCCCCCTTTGTCCGCCTCTTCATTCTAGGACTGTCTTTCCATTCCCCCCTTCCTCCAACACACACTTTCCCCTCTTTCTTAACACACAATTCTACAGCAACAGCTTCCACCATGTATGTTTCTTCTGGATCTGACCAAGAGGGCAGGGTGTGCTACTGAGGCCAGTCGGATTGGATTTGGAATGTCCAGCAGGAGATGCACTAAATGTCAACTCTCCCCTGCTAGGACGTTGAGTGCTTCACCACTCCATACTTTCTAGGCTGGTAGAAGCCAGGTGTTTGAAGGTCATTACCAAACAGGATGCCTGGGAATCAATCCATTAAGACAAAAGATGCTTTTTTGGATTTTATATCATAAATCACTTTACTGAAGCGTAGAGACTACAATGAATTTGAAAGAAAATAAAACCAGCTGTATCTCTGGGATTACTACGGTCACTTTTTAAGATATTTGGCTTTCCAAATTTCCCCCAAAATAAGACATGGGAATTTAAATAATAGATGGGAGGAGATGGGAGCATATTGTCATCATATTTATTTTGTAAGCATTTATGGTATGTACTACAATTGCTGGCAGCAAAACTAAGCAAAAATTGGTCCAACAAAAACCTTCTGTTCAACACTACGTAACAGTTTTACAGCACATATTTTCATCACCCATCTGTTAATGGTTGTTGGTTTTGTGCTGCTATATTTGTGGAATACATCTTCCAGTTTAGCAACAAGTATGATTTGCTTTGACATTTATTTGCCATTAGAAATAAGACATGTGACCACAGCAAGCCATTTCCATTAACCTAGAAGCTAAAAATAGCCTTCAAAAAAAGGCTCCCAGACTTTTTTGTAAGCATTTTTATACAGAAATCTCTTCTTCAGTTAAAGGAACCAGAAACCTTCTTGCCCCATAGTTATTGAGAAAGTTATCCCATCATACCATTTAAGCCAATAGAAATTAACTGGTTAAAAAAGAAATAGTAAAGAAACCACCTTTTCAAACATTGTTTTCTATACCAAAAAAGAATAAGCAGGCAGCAGTTCATATTGCCTTCTTGATTAATTTTGGGCCACAGTGAGAGAAACTCTGTAGCCCAGTAGTTAGAATACTTACCTGAGTTCCAGCTCCTTCTCCAATGACTATTTAAGTATTTCATAAAAAGTAGAATAACTACAACAGATGATATTGAGACCATATCCCAGTAGTTGGGGCACTAATGTGGGAGGTGGAAGACCTGAGTTCAAGAACTTGCTCTACATCACAGAGAAGGGCGATTTGACCATGGGTCTCCCATATCATGGCTTGACATTTTGGGTATAAGAAATGCAGCCCCAGGCCTAGCCTGCTGAGCCTTTCAGGCCCCAAACCAAAGCCAAGTCCTGGCCTTGACCCTAGCCCAACTCTAATAAAGTGGTCATCAAGAGGTTAGCTAGGCTACTCAGAGTATTACGGAGCCAAGCTCCACCACCCCATACTTCCTGTGTATTAGTGGGAGTCCTCGATCCTGTTGTAATGCAGTTAAATAAAGGAGCAAGCACCCAGCATTTTTGTATGTAGTGTAGGACCCCCTCTTAATTAGCATGAAGATCCTGCAATAATTGTTGGAAATACTTTCTGTTGTAAAACATAATTAGAAAAGAAAGTGGAGGTTGTGTTACTATTTCTTTGACTTGTTTGTATTTTGGTTAATGGGACCTGTCCTTTAGGAAAATATTAGGAGTTTTACTTGTCAAATAATTGATTTGATAATGTCATGAGATTTGGAAAATAAATCTGTAAAATAAACTTAAAAAACAAAGCAAAGCTGTCCACCCAGTTACGGAGCTGTTCTAATAATTCAACACATTTTACAATGAATTTTGTAAAATCAAGAATATATTTTGTTGTTGTTCACGCAGAGCTAACAAATAGTCTAGCATAGCAGCTCCTTGCTATTGATCAGCTGAGTGTAACTAAGGCAGAAGTGGTGTTGACAGGATTAAATGAAATGCCAACTGAAGAAAAGACAAGCAACCTTTTTTTTACGGATCAAATTCAAACTGTCAAAAGATAAAGGTGAAGGCAAAAAGTTACATTTGAAAATTGGCCTCTTTACCTCCTTTTTGTGTAACTGTCATTAAACCAAGCAACCTAAATAGGGTTGTTCTTGCTGGCAGGTTTCTGCAGCTGTGCAGTAACACATGGGAAATTTGCTCAAGAACTGAGGAGAATGTGAAGACTTGAGTAAATAGCGGATGAGACGAACTCCCCCAGAACCGTTTAGCATCAGCGTGGGAAAGGATGAATAGATTTGCAGGCTGGACAGAGCCTTGTTTAGTAAAGCACTCAGTGCCTATTTATGTTCATCAGTTTGTATTTTGGTATGGACTGGGAAGTTAACAGTGAGTTTATTCTCTGGTCAGATTCTTAATGAGAACAACCAATTGACGAGACTGATTTCCATAAACATGTCTTAGTTAAGGGGTAAAAAGATTATCCTAACTTTTAGAATAAAAACTTTCACTTACATGGTTGCCGCTTCTATCATGAAGTCTCCTAAACAGATGGAGGTAATAAAACACCTGCTATTTGCAGGCCTGTAGGCAGTCTAAAATTCCCTGCTTTTCATGGATCACCTATTTCTCTAATTTCCTACTGATTTTTGAAGTCCTTGTTTAAACACATGGCAGCTCAGTGCTTATATGATAGTGCATTACCAAAGGCAGGATTCTACAGTGGCTCCAGCTGCCTGTTTCGGCCTGCAGGACATTTAGTGAACTACCCTTTGAATAAGGGTGTCTACTCCAGTTTCACTTGAACATGCTAATCCTGGTCAATGCAAAATACTAGTCGTGGAAAAGATGGCTTAAAATGGTAGTAACCACTTAAGGAAAAAGAGGATGCTATATCCTAGGAAACCAGGGAGGCAGGTAGGAGAGAAACATTCAGACAGAGAAGATAAGAGCAACTTTGTTTTTCAGTAGGATAAATGGTAAGAAAAGAGCAATAAATAGCTGTTGCCAAAGTAATGCTATACCTTTTGTGTGGGAAATATGAATCTGAGTTTAACATCAGATTTTGGCTTTCAACTTTTAAAGTGGGAGTGACTTTTTCTATACATTCAGGCCTAAATTTTCAGAAGCATTTGTGTGTGCATGCATGGGTTCCAGTTTTTGTTTAAGCATTTATTCCAGGGTGCAAGTGGGAAGATGGATACCCACAGGACTTTCAAAGGGAATGGCTGGGCACATGCAGATGTGTGCACTGCAAGAGGCCATGTGCAAATTGTTTGGATTGCAAGCATGTCCATAAGCCTCCATATGCACAGCCTGCTCTTAGAGCTACCTGGGGCCCACTCAGGCTCTCAGTTAAGCAGCATGCATACTTTTTGTGCTGTAATAATAATGAAGAAGAAAGAATACCACCTTCTGTTGGAGTTTTTGTTTTTGTTGCCTGCGGCATATACTCAGTAGCATTGTACTTAGGATCTGGAGTAGAAAGTGATCTCGGCATATCCCCAAATCTGAGCATCTCCAGTGACTGTTGTTGTATAATCTGAAACAAATAACACCGCATGGGAACCCAAATTTCAAGCTGGTTCCTATGTCTATAATGGACTGAAGGAGAACCCTGGATCCAAGCTCTAAGAAGTAAAAAAAAAAAATATTCAGATTTGCGGGTGATGCCCATCTCCAGTCTTGAGCATAAAAAGAGGTGAGATTGCAATTGATTTTAATGCATGATATGTTTAAAAAATTAAATCTCGTGCTTCTTAAGTGTATTTTTTCAAAAAATATGCACTATTCATATGTATAGAACTTCCAGTGATGAAGTAGAACTAAAGGCATTTTAAGCTTCTTTATTCACACCACAGAGCTATATACTCCAGAGTACTAAAAAGGCCTTTAATGTAATTTGCTGCCTGACAAGTGAAGCACTTAAATGACAGACATTCTTTAAACTCACTGGACCCTGATGAAGAGAGTCCAAGGGGAATAAGTAGACACGTGGCTTCCAGAATAAAGTTAGATTAACTTCATGAAAGAAAGTGAGTAGGATGATATCACAGTGAGAAAGGTAGAAAAAGGAAAATTAATCATAATAAATATTGAGGTATCATATACCTATAATTATAATTCTACCTGGCACTAAATCAGCTAACAAAAAGGGATTGGAGGTTGCCTGTCACAAATGGCTAAGGAGGATACTACACATTTTATGGAAAGACAAAATAACAAATGCAAAGTAAGGGAGCTGGCAGAGCAGGACACCTTAGAGAAAAGGTGCAGGTGGTTCGGAGAAGTACACCATATGCAAGGCGGGAGATATGTTAAGCAAGCATTGATTTGGGTACCTGAGGGAGGAAAGAGAAAATGAGGAAGGCCGAGGAAGAATTGGCAGAAGATGGTGACAGAAGAAGTATCACAACAGTGAGCAACTGTAATCAATGGAGGGATTGGACTGGCTGATGTGTGAGGCACAGGAGGAGCGAAAGCCTAAGATAAAGCTGCTAGATCTGGTTGCAAATTTTCCGACAGAATTGTTTTGTAGGAAAATGCTGGTTCAGCAAAATCAAAAACTTCCACGGGAATGTGTTGATTTTGTCCAATGTTTCTACAGACACCATGGTAGGACCTGGTTTGTCGCCAATCCTCCCACCAGCTGGTGGGCAGGCTAGCAGGAAGCCAGGCTGTCCCGTTTGCTGGCTCCTCAGCTACTCACCTGGTGAACAGGCTCCCAGGGCTGGGCAGATTCCCAGGCATTATAACATAACATAAAAGATGAGTTGATAAGGTTGAAAGATTTTGTTTAAACTTTAGTCAAAATGAAATGATTTTGACCATATCACATTCTGTTTTTTTTATTTTCAGAAGGCAATTTCAGAATTCTTTTTCCATGGGAAATTTCAATTTTCCATTCCAATTTGGAAGTAAAAAAAATTACATTTTGGAATTTCCTGCAGAGTGGCAATTCTGCGTTACAATGAGTTCTACCTACTACCTTTTTGTAGGGAAAGAGAAATTCAGAAGTTGGTCATTACAAACTTGTTTTATCTCTCAAGGCTTGTCTATAAGGACAATTAGACTGCAGCAAGCTGAGGTGTGACTCTACCTTGTGCTAGCCTCCTGCAATCTGTCCATACACACCCTGCTGATGCATGTTAACAGTTGATTAATGCACTTTCAGCTAGTCCTGTTTCAAAGAGGACTAACTGAAAGAGTTCTAAAAAGATGTTTGCACAAGAACAGCTAGGTTGCAGCAGGCTGGTGCAGGGTAGATTCACACCCCAGCTTGTTATGGTCTGATGGTTCACATAGACAAGCCCTTAGTTGCATCAGGGACTTGGCAGTAGGGTGATCACACGCCAGTATTTTTATTAACTTCTTAGAAGTGGCTTCACTATCCTGGTATCCAAGTTAACTAGACTAAAGCTAGCTCAGATATGTTTTCTTGAGATGCTGTAAGACCTCCCACCCCCGTCGGTTGCAGTGTTGGCAAACTCTCAGAAATAGCCAAATCATTTTTGCTGAAACTTAAAAAACAAACAATCAATCACATAAATAAATAAATAAGCCCACAACAGAGGCGTGGGATAGAAAATTTCAGCCCAAACAGTTAAAGGCTGGCAAAATGGTACGTAAGTGAAAATGGGAAGTGTTGGGGAATCTAAATTAAGGGCACTATCCGCTCACGTAGAAGGATACCTTCTAGCACAAGATCAGATGCCAAATATTTAATTTTACATTAATGCTGACTTTAGCATCAGTAATTTGAGCCTAGGAGTCTTCACAGGTATGTATTTTATAAAGATTTTTGGTTGCATGTGATTTAGCATTGAACAGGATTTAAATGCAAATTGTAACATTTGGGTTCAGCAGGAGGCTTTGTGTCACTCCTTCCTGTATGTATCCATGTTCTTATGAAAGCCCCCTTCCCATCTCATCTGTACACCCTCCAAAGATATAAAACCTAATCTACTCCCTGGAGGATTTTGGGGTGATAAACAAATGACTAGTTTATACAGACATCAGTAGAGCTCTCAAATATCAGAGATCAGAAATGGACTTATGTCATTGTATGAAGCTCTGATTTCAGTGTCCATATATATCATGACACTTTGAGTTAAGCTATGTCTACATTAGAGACCGTACAGTGGCACAGCTGTACTGATGCAGCTGTGCCCCTGTAAGGTCTCCCGTGTAGCCTCTCTATGCCGACAGGAAAGAGCTTGTGTCAGCTTAATTAAACCATCCCCAATGAGTGGCAGTAGCTATGTAGTCGGGAGAGTATCTCCTGCCAGCATAGCACTGTCCAAACTGACACTTCTGTTGGTGTAATTTACGTTTGTCAGGGGTTTATTTTTTTCCACACCCCTGACTGACAAAGTTTTACTGACAAAAGAGCAATTGTAGACATAGCTTACAGAAGGGATTCATCAACCTCATCAGTTTCTATGCTCTAACTTTGCAGGCTAGAAGAATTGATTGGCCGGATTCCATGGAAGAAACCCATCTTAGTACTTGGAGACTTCAATGCAAGAGTTGAATCCAATGTTGAGGTCTGGCCTGCGCTTCTGGGTAGGCATGGCATTGGACATACTCCTGACAATGGTCAGAGACTTCTCAAGCTCTGTGCCAATCAAGGCTTATTGGTGACCAACACCTTCTTTGCTGGTAACATCAGAAGAAGAACATCATGGAGACACCCAAGATGCAAACACTGGCATCAGCTGGACTTGGTACTGGCAAGATATACATATTTGAAAGGTATCTTGCATACATGATCCTTCCAAAGTGCAGACTGTGAGACAGATGACTCTTATTTGTTGCAAAGTGAAATTTCAAGCTAAGAAGATCCACCATAATAAAACTGCTATACAGCTTTGTATTGACTTGTGCCAAGTCAATTATACCGTCTAGAAATGGATTTTTAATGAAGCAGCAGCAAAGACAGCCAGAATGAATGAAACTGCTTCAGATGCATGTAACATCCTGAAGAGAAGTATATACAATGCAACAATCAAGAGTTTTGGAAAGAGTACTAAGAAAAATGTTGACTGGTTCGTAGACCATTCGGAGATATTGCTGCCACTCATTGAAAAGAAAAAATCTCTGATCACCTACAGGTCTACTCCCACTACTGATTTGCTCAACAACCTAAAAGAAGCTTGTAAAGTTGTTCAGATAGCTTCCAGGAGATGTGCTGAAGAATTTTGGCTGGATCTCTGCAACAGCATCCAACTGGTGGCTGACACAGGTGACGCTGGATGGTTGTATGAGGGCATTAGAAAGGTCATTGGGCCAATAAAGAATATGACAGCTCCGCTGAAAGATGTGGATGGCAATATCATAACTCATAAAGGGAGGCAACTGGAGAGGTGGATTGATTTAGTCTGTAGTAGACTAATGTGTGCAAGACAAATTGCCTGGGTTTGAAATTATGACTTTGCTGAATGCCAAACCTACAATAGAGGAAGTTGAACAAAGCATCAAAAAGATTCCCAACCACAGAGCTGTCTGTTTACCTGCTGAAATCTACAAGTGTCCAAACAAAGACTTGCTACAAAGATTGCACAAGGTATTGCTACTCTGTTGGAAGGAAGAAACTGTTCTGCAAGATTTTAAGGATCCTCATTTTATCCAACTCTATAAAAACATAGGAGACAGAAGTGATTGTAATAATTACAGAGGTATATCACTTCTGTACATCGTGGGAAAAATCTTAAGCTGTATTCTTTTACTGAGAGTTCAAACTTTAGCAGAGAGAATCTTTTCTGACAGCAAGTGTGGCTTCTGCTAGGGATGCTCCACCATAGATATGGTCTTCTCTATAGGACAACTGCAGGAAAAGTGCAGAGAGAAGCATATTCCACTATAGGTGGCTTTTATAGATTTAATAAAAGCCTTTGACACAGTTAGTCAGTCAGGGCTCTACATTGTTCTGAAGAATGTTGGTTGTCCACCTATTTTGCTAAACCTTGTGAAATCCTTATATGATGGGATAAAGGCAGCCATAATGTAGGAAAATCAGGAGTCTGACTCTTTTAACAATGGAGTGAAGCAGGGTTGCATACTGGCTCTTACATTGTTTAATATTTACTTCTCATTCCTGCTTCAACATGTGTTCCGTGATGTTCCAGGATGTCTGTCTTAGCACTAGACATGATGGAGGTTTGTTTAATACAAGGGCATAGCCAAGGGTGGGCCCACCCCCCAAGCAGCGGTCCTACTCCAGCCCTAGTGCTTGCCCCGCTCTGCCCTCCAGCCCCATGCTCCAGCTGGGCAGCGGGGTCTAGAGCTTGCCCTGCTATTCTTGCCCACCTGGCATTCCAGCCATGGAGTGGGCAATCCCCTACGCCCTGACTGCACTCCCTGGCTGGAGCACTGGGCAGGCGGAGTGGGGTGAGCCCACGACCCCACTTCCTGGCAGGAGCGCTGGGCGGGTGGAATGGGGTAAGCCCCTGTCATAAATATAAAGGGAAGGGTAAACCCCTTTAAAATCCCTCCTGGCCAGAGGAAAAATCCTCTCACCTGTAAAGGGTTAAGAAGCTAAAGGTAACCTCGCTGGGACCTGACCAAAATGACCAACGAGGAGACAAGATACTTTCAAAAGCTGGGAGGAGGGAGAGAAACAAAGGGTCTGTGTCTGTCTATATGCTGCTTTTGCTGGGGATAGACCAGGAATGGAGTCTTAGAACTTTTAGTAAGTAATCTAACTAGGTATGTGTTAGATTATGATTTCTTTAAATGGCTGAGAAAAGAATTGTGCTGAATAGAATGACTATTTCTGTCTGTGTGTCTTTTTTGTAACTTAAGGTTTTGTCTAGAGGGATTCTCTATGTTTTGAATCTAATTACCCTGTAAGGTATCTACCATCCTGATTTTACAGGAGTGATTCCTTTACTTCTATTTACTTCTATTTCTATTAAAAGTCTTCTTGTAAGAAAACTGAATGCTTTTTCATTGTTCTCAGATCCAAGGGTTTGGGTCTGTGGTCACCTATGCAAATTGGTGAGGATTTTTACCAAACCTTTCCCAGGAAGTGGGGTGCAAGGGTTGGGAGGATTTTGGGGGGAAAGACGTGTCCAAACTTCGTTTCCCAGTAAACCCAGTTAGAGTTTGGTGGTGGCAGTGGATATTCCAAGGACAAAGGATAAAATTAATTTGTACCTTGGGGAAGTTTTAACCTAAGCTGGTAAAAGTAAGCTTAGGAGGTTTTCATGCAGGTCCCCACATCTGTACCCTAGAGTTCAGAGTGGGGGAGGAACCTTGACAGCCCCCGCCACCCAACTCCGCTCCCCTCTGCCCAGGTGTGCACCTGGGGCGGTCCCATCCCTCCTGCCCCCCTTCCCTACCCCCATCATTACCCACCGCCCAAGTGTCCGGTCCTGGCAACACTACTGGTTTAATATTGCAAGGTTCAGAACTAAGACAAAGGTGAAGGAGATCATTAGAAGGGACCTGTTGTTTGCAGATGATGCAGCCCTTGTGACTCACAGTGTTGATGCCCGACAACATCTTATTTCCAAGTTCTCTGATTAATGTAAAATCTTTGGGCTAGCAATGAGCTGTTATCATGCACCAAGGCTCTTCAGAACCAGTTCCAGATATCCCCTTAGATGTTATTCGTGTGGACTTGTTGACCAATTTTGCTACCTTGGCTCTACTGTTACCAGCAATGTAGATCTTGATGCTAAGCTTACTAGTAGAATTGGCAAAGCTGTCAGGATTATTGTTTTTTTGCAAGACAGAAGCTGAAACTGTAACAAATTGTCAAATAAAGTGAAAATCCATAATTACGAGACACGTGTTTTATCCTTTTCTATATGGCTCAGAAACATGCACGACTTATGTCAAGCATATCAAAAGACTAAACAGCTTTCATGTCAGATGCTTGCATAACATTCTTCAAATAAGATAGCAAGACAGTGACAAATGTGGAAGTATTAAATCATGCTGGTATGTCATTCATGGGAACATTGATTAGTAAGAAAAGATTCAGGTGGCTTGGACATGTCAAGCAAATACTGGATTACAGGATCCTGAAGAGTGTGCTATACTCTGAAGCTTTTGAAGGGTCTAGAAAGACTGCTTCACAGATTTTGGGATGCCTGTAAAGATGAATTCGTATCCTTTGGACTCTCTATCGATGGTTGGGAAAGGAGTGAAGAATGCTGCTTTGGTTGGCGGAGTCAGCTTGTAGATGGAGTGAGGCGTTGAGAGGCAAACTGGATAAATCTTTGTGATGTTGGGCGTCAGAGGAGGAAAAAATTTGCTGCTCTGATTCAGAGAATTGCTAGTGTGTGGGTGTGCCCTGCCTATGGACAGGACCGTCACTCGTGCCTTGGACTCAGCAGCCATCAAAGAACTCATCTGTATTTACACCTTGCTCTGTAAAAGAGCAACAGTGCCATTGATTGATTTAATAAAGCTATGTTTTATATGCAACTAGAAGTGAATGGGAAACAGAATTTCCATCCCATGAAAAATTTCAACATTTTGAGTTTTTTCATCCCAAATTAGTACACAAAGTTAAAAAAAAAAAAGAGCATGATGTTTTTCACAGGATTGAAATTCAGAAATATTTCATTTTGTAAATACCAAAATATCCCTGGCTGCCTGGCCCACCAGCTGGGGGTCCCAGTAGCTCCTCGGATGGCCATCTGAAGACCTGGGAAGCCAGTTAGGCAGCCAGTCCAGGGAATTAGGTAGGCTGGCAGAAAGCTACCTGGCCAGAGTGCCTGCCTGGTTTCCACTGGAAGTTTTGACAGGCTCATCACTTCCCGTGGAACTTTTCGATTTTGCCAAATCCGCATTTTCCAAAGGAATTTTTTTGTCCAGATCTACGTGTAACTAATCTTGATTGATTATTGTATTTATATATAGGGAAGCTGTACCCAGGTTTTTTGATACAGCATGCATAAATTTCAAAAGATAAGGCTTGCCTCTCAGCTGAATAAACTGAGAAATAGATAAACATTAAATTGGCATCAGCTTTTCACTCTGCAGGCTTCTGAGCAGAGCAAAATCAGTACAATTTTTTCTGTTAACTTGGAGCAAATGCAATGAAATGGAAATGGGAAACTGGATCACTTGTGTTGGCAATGGGCTACAGAGCCTTCTGCTACATGTCACCATGTTTACAGTGACCAAAAGTTATTGGTCCAGTAGCTGTTTGTTGACCTATGTGAGAAGAGTTTAATTTCAGTCCTGTTCCTACTGTATAGCCAGGTATCTGCATAGCAAAAATCACCCTCACAATTGGCTCTCATTGGTGGAGAGTCATAGGTTGGAAAGGATTAGAAAGGACTGATGGTCCCTTTAGTTCAGCCCTGCAGTTCACTGCAGGAGACTTGCACTGCTGTTACTATACACTGCTGTGTATAAACAGAGGAATTCAGTGTACAGGGTGGTTACTCTGGCAGCTTTTATGATCACTACATTGTATTTATTTATTTATATATATTTTAAAAGACACATTCAACTTTTTTTTAAAATTATTGCTACAGAATATAATGCAGGCCTGCAGGATTATGCAGTGTGTCTGAAATGCAGACTGTACGCTGTGAAGTATTCTGTCTGTGGTTAACCACCTAAACTGTGCCATTCCAAAAGGCAGTATACCATAGCTGAACAGTAAGGGTACACCCTTGTCTTATTTTTCTGACATGCACGGTACATACTACTAAATATTGCATAGCTTTTAAGGCCAGAAGGGACTGTTGTTATCATAACCTGGGACCAGCTGGCTCCAGGGACCGCCCGAGCAGCAGCCAGCGAGGCTGGTCCCACGGACTGCCCGAGCAATGGTCCTGGGGGCCATCCCAGAGCCAGTCATGCCCTGGACAGCTGGCTCCAGGGCCCCGCAAACAGCTAGTCCTGGGGACTGCCCAAGCAACACTCCTGGCTGCGGCCTTGGGGAACATCTGAACAGTGGTCCCGGGGGCTGCTCTGGGGCCAACTGCACTGGCCGCTGCTTGGGTGGCCCCAGGCAGCTGGCTTTGAGGACTGCTGGAACAGTGGCAGGTGTGGCTCCGGGGAGCGCCTGAGCAGCAGTCCTGCGGGTGTCCTGGGAACAGCCTGAGCAGCAGCGGTCCAGGGGCCCCCTGGGGCATCTGGAGAGTGGTCCCCGGGGGCAGCAGCTGGGGGCAGTCAATCCCCAACACTGGAGCAGGGCCCCCACCATCAGCGGTCCCCTGGAGCAGCAGGGCCCCAGAAGTAGAGATTTAGTCTTAGACTTTTTGGTAAAAGTCATGGACAGGTCACAGGCAATTAATTTTTATTTATTGCCCCTTACCTGTCCCATAAGTTCTTTTCTGTGTCACTGTATTCCAGAATACAGCCCCACCCCCATCCTATACATGTGACTTACATTCTTTGTTTCTAGATATGTGATCATGCATTTGACTGCATTAAAACGCATACTGTTTAGATAAGCCAACTTTAGTAAGAAATCTAGGTTGGCCTGTATAACTGACCTGTCCCTATCATTATTTACCAGTTTTGCCTGGGATCAGAATCTGATTGACTGGCCTGTAGTTACTTGCGTTATCCCAGTTACCCCTTTAAAATATTATGACATCTGTATTTTTTGCAGTCCTCTGGAAGTTCTCCAGTGTTCCAAGATTCATTTAAAATCATTGTAAATGGTTCAGAGAGCTCACAGGCTAATTTTTAAAATATTCTTAGGTGCAAATTATCCAATCCTGCAGATGTAAAAATGTTTAACTTTAATAGTTGCTCTTGAACATCCTCCCTACTTACTGATAGAATAGGAAGTATTTCATTATTACTGTAAGAAATAAATACATTATTCTGTTTCTCTCCAAGTACAGAACAGGAATATTTATTGAATGCTTCTGCCTTTTCTACGTCATGACTAACAATTTTGCCATCCTTATCTAGTATTGTGCCTATAGCATTGCTAGTATTTCCTTTGTTTTTGATATGTTTAGGGTATTCTTTCTGATTGTGCTTAACTCTACTATCATTGATTTTTTTTCATTAGTACCGTTAGCTTCCCTTATCAATTGTCTTTCTGCATTTACTAACTTCTGATTTGTACTTATTGCTGTGAGCTTCCCCTCTTTTCCATTGGTTATGTATTTTTTTTATTGCTGCGCTCACCTCCAAACTTAACCAGGATATATATCTTTAATCAAAAATTTGTGATTAAGGTGCAGTTGTGGGGCATTGAGTTTGTGTTATGACTGAGCATATGTATTGGGATTAACCCCTTAACAGTCTTCCCTTTAGAAGCTAGTTTTAAACCTTCCCAGCTACTCTAGCCTGTCTGCTATCCCAGTTCCCCTTCTACTGAGTTGGAGGCCACTGTATCTATATATGTATTTCAGTGTATAGAATCATCCTAATTGATAGAGGAAAATGTTAAAAGAACATTACATTCTAAGCCCTTTATATATGGGGTGAAAACTCATTAGAATTGCTAACAGAGTAGGCCTAACATTCCATTGTTACACACAAATGGATATATTTGCAAAATAATTGGGTTTCTTCTAAATAATAGAAGAGAAACTGTGCTTAGGAGAGAGCTGGTGTGAAGTGAGTGTGCAGATAGAATCATAGAATAACAGGGTTGGAAGGGACCTCAGGAGGTCATCTAGTCCAACCCCCTGCTCAAAGCAGGACCAACCAATTCTGAATTTTTGCCTCAGATCCCAAATGGCCCCCCCAAGGATTGAACTCACAACCCTGGGTTTAGTAGGCCAATGCTCAAACCACTGAACTATCCCTCCCCCCCAAACTCTGCCAATTCCCAATTAAATCATCCCAGCCAGGGCTTTGTCAAGCCTGACCTTAAAAACCTCTAAGGAAGGAGATTCTACCACCTTCCTAGGTAACGCATTCCAGTGTTTCACCACCCTCTTAGTGAAAAAGTTTTTCCTAATATCCAATCTAAACCTCCCCCACTGCAACTTGAGACCATTACTCCTTGTTCTGTCATCTGCTACCATTGAGAACAGTCTAGAGCCATCCTCTTTGGAACCCCCTTTCAGGTAGTTGAAAGCAGCTATCAAATCCCCCCTCATTCTTCTCTTCTGCAGGCTAAACAATCCCAGCTCCCTCAGCCTCTCCTCATAAGTCATGTGTTCTAGACCCCTAATCATTTTTGTTGCCCTTCGCTGGACTCTCTCCAATTTATCCACATCCTTCTTGTAGTGTGGGGCCCAAAACTGGACACAGTACTCCAGATGAGGCCTCACCAATGTCGAATAGAGGGGAACGATCACGTCCCTCGATCTGCTTGCTATGCCCCTACTTATACAACCCAAAATGCCATTGGCCTTCTTGGCAACAAGGGCACACTGCTGACTCATATCCAGCTTCTCGTCCACTGTCACCCCTAGGTCCTTTTCGGCAGAACTGCTGCCTAGCCATTCGGTCCCTAGTCTGTAGCGGTGCATTGGATTCTTCCATCCTAAGTGCAGGACCCTGCACTTATCCTTATTGAACCTCATCAGATTTCTTTTGGCCCAATCCTCCAATTTGTCTAGGTCCTTCTGTATCCTATCCCTCCCCTCCAGCGTATCTACCACTCCTCCCAGTTTAGTATCATCCGCAAATTTGCTGAGAGTGCAATCCACACCATCCTCCAGATCATTTATGAAGATATTGAACAAAACCGGCCCCAGGACCGACCCTTGGGGCACTCCACTTGATACCGGCTGCCAACTAGACATGGAGCCATTGATCACTACCCGTTGAGCCCGACAATCTAGCCAGCTTTCTACCCACCTTATAGATGAGGGCCTGTATTTTTCTTCCAGAAGACCACATCTTCCTTGCTAAACAAAACAGAGGGAAGAGACCAGTTCAACGGGGAAGATAATATCAGATTATAGGTCTCTTCCCTGTGTGTTAAATTCAAGCCATTCTGCCTGCAGGAATGCAGAAAATAAAGGGGCAAGAGGAGGTGAAATTTTAAAGGAACTATTTACTTATAGAGGATTGTTGCATGCATGTTTGCCTATGCAAACCTCAAAGAAGCTGACAATACCATCTATCAGTAACTGCTGGAGGTTTCACTTCCTCCATCTGAAAGTGGGTTTGTTGTCTAGAACACTAGCTATTTCTATGGCCTCAGAATATTTCACTTGTAACAGTTCCTTTCAGAGGGAGCTTTAAATCATCTGTCTATAGTCCTTTATTGCATCCCTGCTCAAAGCTCTATGAATTGCTGAGGGACTCGTATACTAAAGGCTAAGTTCAGATTTGTTGTATTGTACTTGTGAGCCCTGGAACCTCAATTCTCCCAGGGATCTTTTATGGGAGTTAGGTGAATATTCTCTTACTCTTTGGAAATATGCAAGCACGGACTGGCAGAATTTTTCTGCAAGGCTGGGGTTCTCAGTGAAGATTCCAATTATTTTTTTGTCAATCGCCAAAAGGTTCATGAGAAACTTTCTCTGCCAGAAAATAAATGGGGACTGTGTCACTCTCCATGTATGTTCTTCGTCTTGAGGAATTAAAGTTGTTAGACACTACTTTTGCTTATTTAAACATGTTCAGCCAACTAGTTTCCACTATAATCTTGCATTTTGTGCCCCTTTATTCTTCCTTATTCTGGCTGGGACCAGTATGAAAAGTTCCAAATACCACAATGCAATGCATGATGACTAACCTGTTTCTAGACTCGAGTGGTTCAAATAGTACCAATAAGCAACCAAAGCCCCAAATGCCTATGTGAACTAAAGCCAGCCTCTGTTCTCTTTTCACTAGATGTAAACTGTCAGGCACAGAAGAAAATCTACCTAAATTTAAAGCTGTGTGAAAATGGCATCAGAACCTGCATATACAAAACTAAAGGCACATCCATTTCCTAAGCCAAATGTTACCTCTCACCAAACGTTTTTCAAATTTTGACATATAAAATTCAAAATTCCCCGAATTTTGTGAAAAGCTTTCCCTGTTCCTGTACTAGCCATTTTGCTCACTGAAATTTTTCAAAAATTGAATTTTGGGGGAGAAATAAAGGGAAGATGGAACATTTTTGAGGAAAATTCTTGCTATTTTCCCACATTTCTCCCAGACATCACTATAAAACTATTTATGCATGCACCTGTGACCTTGTGTGGTGAATGTGGGAATTTTGATATTTTTTATTCCAATATGTGCCTCGGTTTCCCCATGTATTTGGAATTGCTATGCACTTAGTGTAAAGAACAGGACACGTGAGGTGTTTTGTCATATAACTATCTGGGGTGAAATGAATGGGTTGTTAAGAATGGACTTGGACCAACCCACATCAATGGAAGACCCTACAGAGCCAGTGGAAACCCTAAGAACTAAACAATTGGCATTTTCCAGCAGCGGGCTCCCACCTTGGCTGGGTGAAGCACAGATGAACTCAGAAGGAAGACAATGGAGGCGGTGGCAGGAGGTAGTAAGAAGAACTGGGCTCAGAAAGAGACACCGGGTTCTCCTGGAACTAATAGCTTGTGTACACTTGAAATGCTGCAGCTGCACTGCACTTTGGTACAGAAACTACATATGCTGACCAGAGGGCTTCTCCCATCACTTAGGTAATCCACTTCTATGAGACACAGTAGCTAGATTGATGGAAGAATTTTCCTGTCAACTTAGCTCTGTCTACATTGGGGGTTAGGTTGGCTTAACTACATTACTTGGGGTGTATGGATTTTTCATACACCTTAGCGACATAGCTGGGTCAGCCTAACTTTCTACTGTAGACCAGGCCTAAGACAAAGACACAGAGAAAAAGGAAACCAAGATGGTTGCTACAGCAGCATGGCTCAAGGGAATCCTGATGTTGGCCACTATGGACGCTGCTTTAAGCTTTGCTTCTCATTGATACCCTAAGGACTTCTGATGCTCTGTTCCAGTTGACTAGTAACCCCTATTCTGCTCTGAAAAGGCTTCCCTGGTGCTACTGCAAATACTCACTAAGGTGCATTGATCCTACAGAGGGGAAAAGTCTCTGAACAGGAGTCTAGCTTAGTTGGACTAACTTGGCACAGTTCAGGAGGTGAAACAAGAGTGCTGGAGCCAGAGGTTCAGTCTTGGAGGCAGTAAGGCCACATAACTTACCCTTGTGGAAGAGTTGGACTGTTTAAAAGCTGGGGCATAGCAAAGATCCTGTGGGACCCAGGACACCTTGGCTGAGCATACCAGATAGGTAGTTTGTGACAGAGTGCTGAGGCCTGACAGGTGGGTCAGTATTCTGATCACTGTAGCCTCAGTTAGTTACCCCAGTGATGGCTGATTGAGCAATTAGCTAATCAGAAAGAGACACTAGGGAGGTAAGGAACTAATTAGCCCTCAGCTGGCTAGTCCGATAAAAGCCAGGAAGGAATTGTTACAAAGGGAGGAGAACTAGTTGAAAGAGCTCCCAAAATGGGGTAATCTCTTTCCCTTTTAGGGCCTTGGTAAAGAGAGACTGAAAAATGTAGGGATTGAAAACAGTGATGTTGCATTGTACTGGTGTTGGTGGAACAGTCTGAAATAAAATACAGACTAAATACTAGAAGAAAGTGGGTCTGAGCAGTTTCTGGGCTATCAAAGGATGGGTACAGAGCACCGTGCTGTCACACATATAGCTGCCTTTGGATATACAGATGCAAAATGGGTGCCTGTAATTTTGTGGGTGTAAATTTAGAGGTCACTTGGGACTTTTGGCCCCTAAGGTGAAACTAAACCTGTCTCTTCTCCAGCTAATTTACTATTTCCCAATAGCAGAAAGCAATGTTTGATGGTCAAAAACTGCATTTTGAGTCTGGAAACATTCCTTTCCAGTAGCAAAGGGTAATTATGGGAGGGCCAAAACCAGTAGATCTCAGGCTGTTGAACAAGATATAGAGTAAAATATATATGGAAAGAACTTTGTGACCTGTGAATGATGGTGTTGTCATTGTTCCTCTTGGCTCCACCTTGTCACATAGGTCTTTGCTAGGCTTGTGGAGTTTTGATCCCTCTCCATCATCCTCTTCATCATGGGGAAAAAAATGAGTTGATTCTTTTGATTTGATTTCATAGGAAGCACTGTGCACTAGTGACAGTTGTATTTAGACAACAGAAACATCTCTTCTGAATGGATTCTAGCTGCTCTTTGAGAAGACAGGGTACAGTCTTCTGCACTGGGAATGTCTAGACCACCACAGTTTCCCCCACAACTTACCCAGTCAGCAAAATAAAAAGCCATGGGTGGTCTCTGTGCATGAGGCTGGGAGATTGCAGATATTCCCAGCAAAGGCATTCTAGGTTAATCCCCTTTGGACTTGAATTCCTTGTGCGTATTGCATGCTTCCACTTCTTTTCCTATCAAATCAAATGACCCAAACATCATTAGAGCACTTTTTGGTCTTCACATATAGGCAAATGACATGTTCTTTGTTCATGTCTTGTAACTGTAGTCACTTGTAAGAGTTCTACTGATGACTGAAGTCAACTACTTTCTGGATATGTACTTGAAGCCTAGGATTGCTTGCTTCATTTCCTGCATTATACTGTTGTAGCTCTGCTGAGAGCAAATAACAAAAGGAGAGCACCTTTTAGAGTTCAGTTTATGAGGTTATTTTTTCTGCAGCAGTTTAGGAACAAAGCTAGACTGATTGCTTTTTTAATTTCTTGTCACTGATCAGGTGTCTGTGGCCTCAAGATAAGATATTAATATTTGCCAAGTTACAGGTGTGGAACAGTCATACCAAAGGTGATTCCTTACTATTGTTTCTTTCTAAAGCAGGGGTGGGCAAACTATGGCCCGGGGGCCGCATCTGGCCCTTCAGATGTTTTAATCTGGCCCTTGAGCTCCTGCAGGGGGGAGGTGGTGGTCGGGGGCTTGCCCCACTCCATGCGTGCTGTGGCTCAGCATGGCTCCCGGAAGCAGCGGCATGTCCCACCTCTGGCTCTTACATGTAGGGGTAGCCAGGGGGCGCCACTCCACATGCTGCCATTGCCCCAAACACTACTCCTGTGGCTACCTTTGGCTGGGGACCATGGCCAATGGGAACTGCAGGGGCGGTCCTTGCAGACGGGGAAGCATGCAGAGCTGCCTGGTCATGCCTCCGCATAGGTGCTGGAGGGAGGAGATGCTGCTGCTTTCGGGAGCCGCTTGAGGTAAGCGCCACCCAGAGCCTGCACCCCCTCCTGTGCCCCAACCCCCTGCCCCAGCCTGATCCCCCTCCTGCCCTCCAAACTCTGTCCCAGCCCGGAGCACCCTCCTGTACCCCAACCCCTCCTCGCCAGAGCCTGCACCCCCAGCTGGAGCCCTCACCCCCTCCTGCACCCCAACCCCCGATTTCGTGAGCATTCATGGGCCGCCATACAATTTCCATACCCAGATGTGGCCCTCGGGCCAAGAAGTTTGCCCGCCCCTGTTGTAAAGTTTTCTCTTTCTTTGCCCTCACACTTTTCAGGGCTATGCAATGCATTGAAATCACTGCTCCAAAGCAAATCTGAGATGCAGCTTCTCTGCCTTTCTCTATGCTGTTTGTAATAATTGTCCCAGGAAGTTAGCCAAATCCCCGTATAACACAACAGTGAAGGCATTGATTGGCTACTCAGTCAGATTAATAATTCCACCATTTGGAAACTTCTGGAAAAAGTGATACAACCAACAGCCTATGGGGAAATAGGCAGACAGGTCTGTGTCTCCCACAGCTGAGAATGGAAGCTGAGATTCCCTCATATCACTATTCTTCTGCACTTAGCAAATATTTGTGAAACCCACTAGCTAAGTGTCCTCATTCCCCTCTAGTGATGGCCTACATAGAGAATGATAATCTGCTTTGGCTATCAGTTGCTCTGTTAGTTCCAAAGGCAGAAATCTGTGCAGTGGATCCAAAGGTTCCCAATCCTGCTGATTTGCCATGTTGGTTTCAATGATATATCATATGATATAACTTCTGTTGTTTTATTTGGTTGTTATACAAACCTAGGAAAGTACATACACACGTGCATGCGTGCAAACACTGGGGTTGCAAAGGCAAGCACTCAAAAGTGAGGAAATGCCAGAACTAAGGGTACTTGTACAACCTTAATTTGCCCGCCTCACCCTGTGTGTGTGTATGCCTTATGGAATAGTCTTTAATTATATGATCACATACTATATGTTTAAAGCCCCTCCCACCCCATTCAGCGAACTGACTGGATACTGCTCATTGAATAACCAGCTATTCAATATTTTGTTTTATCCTCCTCATTCAATGAGTGACCATTTGCCTTATTTAGTGAATGTTATTCAGACCCTTCTCTGGATACAAAAGTATTAGTTTTTTCTTGGGTTTTTCTATGGTGTTCATCACTGTAGTATCTGGGTGCTTCACAAATATTAGTGAATCTAATAAATCCCTGTGAGGTTTGGTGGTATTATTATCCCCATTGTACATATGGGAAACAGAGTTAGAAAGTACACTAATTTTGGGTGTCCAATTTGAGATGCCTAGAACCTGATTTCCAGAGCACTTAGCATTATATAGCTCTTCACATGTTCAAAGCTCAGCTCCCTTTGACTTTAGTTGCAGCTCAGTACTTCTGCAAATCAGATGCCATGATCTTAAGATGGAAAACCAAAAATGAACACTGTCAGTGGGCAGTTGTGAAAAGCATTAAAGAACTTGCCCAGCGTCAAGTAGAAACTCTGTGGCAGAGGTAGGGATACAATCCAGTTCTCCAGGGTAGCATTCAATTGCCTTAGCTGTGAGTTAGTCCTTCTTCTTCCTGCAGTCTGCTTCCTCATTCACCACACACTTTCTAACTTCTGCAACAAATGAGACAGGGCACCTACAGACAACAAACAGTCTCCTTCATTGAACAGCCCTGATTTGTCCCTAGGGTTGGTCCACTCTGTGCATTGAACAAGGCAAGGATCCTGTGGAAAAAACAGATTTTTTTCCCTTTATTTTCCTAACTTTTGGGGCTTCACTTTGCAACCTGAACATTCTTGTATATAGTTACAGATACAAAACTATGTTAAATTATCAGTTGCAGAAGCTAAGTCTTTGGTTGGAGCTTTGATCCAATCCAGCCTAAAACAGTTCAGCAACATATAGCCCTGCAAAAATGTTGCCATCTGTTTACAGTGAAATTCAAGAGTGCTGTCAGGGTTCCCTCCCCACTCTGAACTCTAGGGTACAGATGTGGGGACCCGCATGAAAGACCCCCTAAGCTTATTTCTACCAGCTTAGGGTAAAACTTTCCCAAGGCAAAAACTCTTTGCCCTTGGAGGGTACCCTGCCACCACCTAGTGATTTAACAAAGAATCAGGGAAAGGACCACTTGGAGTTCCTATTCCCCCAGAATATCCCCCCAAGCCCTTACACCCCCTTTCCTGGGGAGGCTGGAGAATAATATCCTAACCAATTGGTTACAAAGTGATCACAGACCCAAACCCCTGGGTCTTAGGAGAATAGAAAAATCAGTCAGGCTCTTAAAAGAAACAGAACTTTATTAGAAAGAAAAAAGGGTAAAAGAAGCACCTCTGTAAAATTAGAAGGGAAGCTAATCTCACAGGGCAATCAGATTTAAAACACAGAGGATTTCCCTCTGGGCAAAAACTTTAAAGTTACAAAAAGAAAACTAGGAATATACGTCCCTCTCAGCACAGAGAAAAATCAAAAGCCAAAACAAAAGTAAACTAACTCATTTCCTTGCTAGTACTTACTAATTCTAATGGAGTTGGATTGCTTGCTTTCTTGATCTCTCTCCGGCAAGCACACAGAACAGACAGACGAAAGCCTCTCCCCACCCCCTAGATTTGAAAGTAACTTGTCCCCTTATTGGTCCTTTTGGTCAGGTGTCAGCCAGGTTACCTGAGCTTCTTAACCCTTTACAAGTAAAAGGGTATTGTGCCTCTGGCCAGGAGGGATTTTATAGTACTGTATACAGGAAGGTTGCTACCCTTCCCTTTATATTTATGACAAGTGCATTATAAGAACGTTCTTAAAATTCATTGACCTGGTCTTTATCCTGAAGGACTCTGATTGTTCTTGTTCTTTTGACTCTTGAAGGTCTATTAAACTTCCTCTGGGAACGTCACTTATGGTTTTCCTCATGTCCACTGGGATGCTCTGAAAAATGAGATGTAGTGCTTATAGTGAACTTTTTGCTGATAAAATATTTCAAGTAAATAAAGATAGATGGCCTATCCTGTGCAACGCTTTCTCCAATGCTACGAGTGGCTCTTGGCAAGTAACATGTAATAGTTAACATAAATGTTTATTCAGCTTTATGAGTCATAGGCCAACTTCATAGAACAAACCAGAAGACTACAGAAGACAAGGTCTTATACTTGTCACAGAGAAATTAGTATCAATGATGCAGCAAATAAGTGCTATAGGGAGGTTACTGCTGTTAGGTTTAAAACACACATTTTAAACACTGCTCTGGAGAGCAACATAGGGTCCTACTGGATTTATAACATATAGAGGTGTCAGGGAAGAAAGATCAGGGTTAGAACCACTTTCTCTATAGAGCCATTAAATAGGGGTTAAAAAAACAAAATGGAAGGAAAACCTGGTTTGACCTTTCTGATGCAGCCTGCCTATACGTGTAATTTAGCAGGATATACAATCATTGCTTCTAACGATTAGTAGAAAATTCACTTGAAAGCTTAGAAAGGATAATGTAGTGTCACAGAAAAGTCTTAAATACACAGTAATCTTGTAATAAATTGGACTCGGCTATGAAAAAAGGAAGTAATGACAAATTGGTGCTTAAACTGCTGTGTAAGGATTAGGCTTTTTTAAACCAAAACAATCAACACCCCTCCCCAAACTTCTTAGAAGTAGTTTAGCAAAGTTAAAATCCAGAAACTTTCTTTCACATACCACACCGATGATATATATAACACATAAACCTTATACTTCATGTATTGGGCACATCAGCAATGAAGTGCCAATGCTACAAGAAAACAGCATTTTTCCACCACCCAATGGGCTTCAGGGGAAAACTTCAGTGCTATATGAAAATAGACTTTAGTATTTTAAACTATCAAACTATGGCTGTTAGAATTGCTGGTCTCTGAACTGATTTGATTGTGCCTTTGGTTTTGAGAAAGGAAAAATGTTTATTCACACCAGTGCTTTCTAGTTTGAAAACCAAATGTGAAACTATATGTCAACAATATGCCCTAAGTCACTTTATAGTTTGGTATTATCCCTGAACAAGTATTATCTAACTGAATTTTTCCAATCAATGTAGACATAAGGAATTATACCCCAGGAGTACAAGGATGCATCCATTATCCACTTGTACAAGCGGAAAGGTAACAGATAATCCTGCAACAACTATCGGGGTATCTCCTTGTTATCAATAGCTGGCGAAATTCTAGCCGGAATCCTGCTGAATCACTCTGTGCCACACATTGAACAAGGGCTCCTGCTTGAGAGTCAGTGTGCCTTCAAGAAAGGACGTGGGACCATAGACATGGTGTTTACAGCTCATCAACTTCAGGAGAAATGCCAGGAACAGAACTCCAACCTGTATATGCAAAAAGAAAAGGAGTACTTGTGGCACCTTAGAGACTAACCAATTTATTTGAGCATAAGCTTTCGTGAGCTACAGCTCACTTCATCGGATGCATTCTGTGGAAAATACAGACGATGTTTGTTTTTATACACACAAATCATGAAAAAATGGGTGTTTATCACTACAAAAGGTTTTCTCTCCCCCCACCCCACTCTCCTGCTGGTAATAGCTTATGTAAAGGTTTCAGAGTAACAGCCGTGTTAGTCTGTATTCGCAAAAAGAAAAGGAGTACTTGTGGCACCTTAGAGACTAACCAATTTATTTATTATGCTCAAATAAATTGGTTAGTCTCTAAGGTGCCACAAGTACTCCTTTTCTTTTAGCTTATGTAAAATGATCACTCTCCTTACAATGTGTTTGATAATCAAGGTGGGCCATTTCCAGCACAAATCCAGGTTTTCTCTCCCTCCCAACCCCCCCCCCCCCAAACAAACCCACTCTCCTAAGTTTGTGCCACACGCTCTCAAAGAAACTGCGGAACCACCTGATCAACATCCTCTACAGCAAACAGGGAAAGATTAAGAATGAGCTCTCAAAAATGGATACTCTCTTAAAAAACCAACCTTCCACACAAACTTCCTCGTGCCTAGACTTTACTAAAACTAGACAAGCCATTTACAACACATACTTTGCTTCTCTACAAAAGAAAAAGGACACTAAACTTTCTAAACTACTACATGCCACAAGGGGCCAAAGCAATGGTTCCCTCAACCCACCCAGCAATATTGTTAACCTATGCAACTATACTCTTAGCCCAGCAGAAGCAGCTGTCCTATCTCGGGGCCTCTCCTTCTGCCCCTCCACCCCCACAAACATGATACACTTCTGGGGTGACCTAGAAACCTATTTTCGACGTCTCCGACTCAAGGAATATTTCCAACACACCTGTGAACAACATACTAATCCACAGAGACCTCCCTACCAACACGACAAAAAGAAGGATTCTAGGTGGACTCCTCCTGAAGGTCGAGACAGCAGACTGGACTGCTACATAGAGTGCTTCCGCTGACGTGCACGGGCTGAAATTGTGGAAAAGCAGCATTGCTTGCCCGACAACCTCAGCCGTGCAGAACACAATGCCATCCACAGCCTCAGAAACAACTCTGACATCATAATCAAAAAGGCTGACAAAGTAGGTGCTGTTGTCATCATGAATAGGTCGGAATATGAACAAGAGGCTGCTCGGCAGCTCTCCAACACCACTTTCTACAAGCCATTACCCTCTGATCCCACTGAGAGTTACCAAAAGAAACTACAGCATTTGCTCAAGAAACTCCCTGAAAAAGCACAAGCTCAAATCCACACAGACACACCCCTGGAACCCTGACCTGGGATATTCTATCTACTACCCAAGATTCATAAACCTGGAAATCCTGGGCGCCCCATCATCTCAGGCATTGGCACCCTGACAGCAGGATTGTCTGGCTATGTAGACTCCCTCCTCAGGCCCTATGCTACCAGCACTCCCAGCTACCTTCGAGACACCACTGACTTCCTGAGGAAACTACAATCCGTCGGTGATCTTCCTGATAACACCATCCTGGCCACTATGGATGTAGAAGCCCTCTACACCAACATTCCACACAAAGATGGACTACAAGCCATCAAGAACACTATCCCTGATAATGTCACGGCTAACCTGATGGCTGAACTTTGTGACTTTGTCCTTACCCATAGCTATTTTACATTTGGGGACAATGTATACCTTCAAATCAGCGGCACTGCTATGGGTACCCGCATGGCCCCACAGTATGCCAACATTTTTATGGCTGACTTAGAACAACACTTCCTCTGCTCTCGTCCCCTAATGCCCCTACTCTACTTGCGCTATATTGATGACATCTTCATCATCTGGACCCATGGAAAAGAAGCTCTTGAGGAATTCCACCATGATTTCAACAATTTCCATCCCACCATCAACCTCAGCCTGGTCCAGTCCACACAAGAGATCCACTTCCTGGACACTACAGTGCTAATAAACGATGGTCACATAAACACCACCCTATACCAGAAACCTACTGACCGCTATTCCTACCTACATGCCTCCAGCTTTCACCCTGACCACACCACACGATCCATTGTCTACAGCCAAGCTCTGTGATACAACCGCATTTGCTCCAACCCCTCAGACAGAGACAAACACCTGCAAGATCTCTATCAAGCATTCTTACAACTACAGTACCTGCCTGCGGAAGTGAAGAAACAGACTGATAGAGCCAGAAGAGTTCCCAGAAGTCACCTACTACAGGACAGGCCTAACAAAGAAAATAACAGAACGCCACTAGCTGTCACCTTCAGCCCCCAACTAAAACCCCTCCAACGCATTATCAAGGATCTACAACCTATCCTGAAGGACGACCCAACACTCTCACAAATCTTGGGAGACAGGCCAGTCCTTGCCTACAGACAGCCCCCAACCTGAAGCAAATACTCACCAGCAACTACATACCACACAACAAACACACTAACCCAGGAACCTATCCTTGCAACAAAGCCTGTTGCCAACTGTGCCCACATATCTATTCAGGGGACACCATCACAGGGCCTAATAACATCAGCCACACTATCAGAGGCTCGTTCACCTGCACATCCACCAATGTGATATATACCATCATGTGCCAGCAATGCCCCTCTGCCATGTACATTGGTCAAACTGGATAGTCTCTACGTAAAAGAATAAATGGACACAAATCAGATGTCAAGAAATATAACATTCATAAACCAGTCGGAGAACACTTCAATCTTTCTGGCCACGCGATTACAGATATGAAAGTTGCGATATTACAACAGAAAAACTTAAAATCCAGACTCCAGCGAGAGACTGCTGAATTGGAATTCATTTGCAAATTGGATACAATTAACTTAGGCTTGAATAGAGACTGGGAGTGGCTAAGTCATTATGCAAGGTAACCTATTTCCCCTTGTTTTCCTAACCCTCCTCCCCTTCCTCAGACGTTCTTGTTAAACCCTGGATTTGTGCTGGAAATGGCCCACCTTGATTATCATACACATTGTAAGGAGAGTGATCACTTTAGATAAGCTATTACCAGCAGGAGAGTGGGGTGGGGGGAGAGAAAACCTTTTGTAGTGATAAACACCCATTTTTTTATGATTTGTGTGTATAAAAACAAACATCTTCTGTATTTTCCACAGTATGCATCCGATGAAGTGAGCTGTAGCTCATGAAAGCTTATGCTCAAATAAATTGGCATCTCTAAGGTGCCAGAAGTACTCCTTTTCTTTTTGCAAATACAGACTAACATGGCTGTTACTCTGAAACCTGTCAACCTGTATATGGACTTTTATTGACCAAATAAAAGCATTTGATACAGTCAGTTGGGGAGGTCCTTTGTAAAATCATGGCAAAATTCGGTTGCCCAGAGAAATTCATTGCAGTGGTTTGTCAATTCTGTGATGGCATGCTCGCTTGCTTTATGCCACAGACCATTCAAAGCTCAAATTGGCCTGATCAGCCAGTCATGTGTTCACAGAAACCAAACGAATCAGTGATGTCATTGTCATCTTCGAACTCAAAGGACGAACAACATTATCAAACTGGAAAATAGATATTGTACTTATTGTGAATAAAAACAGAAATCATGGTTTGTGATAATTTGTAGGATAAAACTCAGAAGTGCTCAGTCTATTGCTGCTTAAGCTTCTAAAGCAGGGTAAATTAATGGGGGATAACACAAATATATTATTAGAAACATTTTCTGAAATCCACAAATAAATAAATCAAGTAGAATTCAAATAATGCTTTTAGAAGAGGAAATGAACCTGCTTTCTATTTTGAACAGTCCTTTGTGTCCTTTTCTTGCTGTGTATCTGCCAACCTCCTAGTAAAGGAAACAGTTTCATATTCGTCATAACTGCTGACTTCAGTTATGTTTCCAGACACTTCAAAGCAACAGTAATGTAAAGTCAAGGAGTCAATACTGAAAAAAAAATGCAAATGTCAATCTTGAATGTTTCTAACATGCATTCTTGTGAAAGTGCAAAGAGTCAAGATGGTATCTGGTGTTAATTATTTGTGATTTATACAATTTTCCATAGTTTCTTTTTTTATATATCCCTTCCTAAAGAATAAAAAGCTGCATTATTTATTTATTTATTTGTTTGTTTAATTTTGTATTCCCCTAGTTTCCAAACCAGGAACCAATTGTGCTAGTCTCTGGACAAACATAGTGTAAAAAACAATCTTTGCTGCAAAGAGCTCACTATCTAAATAGAAGACAAAGGGTCGGGAAAGGGATGTAACACATAAGCGGAGTTAACAAATGTGCTTAGGGTGACCAGATGTCCCGATTTTATAAGGACAGTCCCAATATTTGGGGCTTTTTCTTATATAGGCTCCTATTACCCCCCATCCCTGTCCCAATTTTTCACACTTGCTATCTGGTCACCCTAAATGTGCTGGTTGGCAACTGTTTAAACCAAGTCTCATTTAATAATTCCTTACACTGACAATCATCTTCACTTTGTGAATTTTTAGTTTTGCCTTCTCTTTTCCAGCAGTACTTTTACTTCATTCTCATGATAATTTATGTTACCACAATCTGCATTTTGTTCAATGCAAAATGGATTGATTTAAATCGTAGTGATTTAAATCAGCCTGCAGGAAACCTTGATTTAAATAATAGATTTTAATCACTTATACTTCTTAAAAAGAAAAGGAGTACTTGTGGCACCTTAGAGACTAACCAATTTATTTGAGCATGAGCTTTCGTGAGCTACAGCTCACTTCATCGGATGCATACCGTGGAAACTGTAGCAGACTTTACATACACACAGAGAATATGAAATTGTTTCATATTCTCTGTGTGTATGTAAAGTCTGCTGCAGTTTCCACGGTATGCATCCGATGAAGTGAGCTGTAGCTCACGAAAGCTCATGCTCAAATAAATTGGTTAGTCTCTAAGGTGCCACAAGTACTCCTTTTCTATTTGCGAATACAGACTAACACGGCTGTTACTCTGAAACCTGTCATTATACTTAGTTATTTTCCCATTGGAAGATCCATTCTCATTGGTTGGTAACATTAGAATGCTTTGCAAACAAAAATAACCTATAGACTGTCTGGTACTTCTTTTTGCTAGCCAGGAGGACATATAATATCCATACACACGGAGATATATATACAGTATATAATGTACATCTTAACTTACATTTTTTCAGATTCTTAATTTTTACTTCCATTGAGTTTGAAAAAGTGAATGTCGCATATCTTATTTGCTAGATAATTTTTTACTCTGGATTTGTGTCAAACTGCATTTGAGGGTTAGAAATTGTAATTTAGTTAGAAGTACAAAACAGCATTTTAGCATAGTTTGCTTTTCAATAATTGAATAAATTAAAAGTACTGGATACATAAGAAAAATATAACTATCAAAACTGTTTTGCATTTAAAACTAATTAGTTTATTAAACAAAGGATGTGTGGACTACAGTCAGTGTATTGATTGTTTCTTATCATCATGGGCCAGATTTTCAAAGGTATTTAGGTGCCAAGTGAGATTACCAAGAGCTCCGAAGCAGTTTGGGTGCCTAACTCCTACTGAAATCAGCAGAGTTAGGTGCTTTTGAAAATCTCACTAGGCATCTGTCATAAATATAAAGGGAAGGGTAACCACCTTGCTGTATACAGTGCTATAAAATTTCTCCTGGCCAGAGGCAAAATTCTTTCACCTGTAAAAGGTTAAGAAGCTAAGGTAACCTCGTTGGCACCTGACCCAAAATGACCAATGAGGGGACAAGATACTTTCAAATCTGGGGAGGGGGGGGAAGGCTTTTGTCTGTCTGTGTGAAACCTTTGTCGGGAACAGATCAAGGATGCAAGCGCTCCAACTCCTGTAAAGTTAGTAAGTGATCTAGCTTGAAAATGCGTTAGGTTTTCTTTGTTTTGGCTTGTAAATTCGCTGTGCTGGAGGGAATGTGTATTCCTGTTTTTGTGTCTTTTTGTAACTTAAGATTTTGCCTAGAGGGATCCTCTATTTTTGAATCTGACTGCCTGTGAGATTATCTTCCATTCTAATCTTACAGAGTGTTTCTTTTATCTTTGTTTTGTTCTTCTAATAAATTTCTGTTTTTTAAGAATCTGATTGGGTTTTTAGGGTCTTAAAAATCCAAGGCTGGTTTTTGCTCATCTTGTTTATTCTCAAGCCTCCCCAGGAAATGGGGTGTAAGGGCATGGGGGGATATTTTGGGGGAATAGGAACTCCAAGTGGTCTCTTCCCAGATTCTTTGTTAAATCGCTTGGTGGTGGCAGCATACCAGGTTTTAACCTAAGCTGGTTCCCAAGGCAAGAAAGAAATCTGTGCCTTGGGGAAGTTTTAACGTAAGCTGGTAAGAATAAGTTTAGGGGGTCTTTCATGCAGGTCCTCACATTTATACCCTAGAGTTCAGAGTGCGGAAGGAACCTTGACAGCATCTATCTGCATCTTAGCTGCCTAAATGCCTTTAAAAACCTGGCCCCACATCTTTCCAAATTTTAGAATTAGTAGATCTTATCCTTTCCCACCGGGCTCTTATGAATAGATTGGAAGAAGGAAAAAAAGCTTTCCTGCTTTTTCAACTCCCAGGCGGTTTCTTTTTCTCTTTTTGAATGAACTAGTCCAAATGAAGAAGATATTCTCTGCACCTGCTAGCTACACTGAAATCCCAAAGTAACTAAGATAAGCTTGCACAACAAATGTAAGTACTTCCAGTTGGGAAACATTTAAATAACACCATTTGCTTGATTGTAAAGACTGAAAATATAGATATCAGTGCAGTAAATGAGATAGTGGCATACTCCTAAAATGTGAGTTGACTTAAAATCTTAGAGATGTTTTCCCCCAAGTCTGTATAAATGGTGTTGCTTTTTAAATTATAACTTATTAAAATGTGAGTAGGACTCACTGATGCAACATATTCTTTATTAAATGATTTTGATAGATTATAGTTACTTAGGTCTTAACATAGGTTGTCATAATTTCAAACTGAATTTCAATCAGGTTTATTTTTACAAAGAAGAATATATTTAACTTAAATAGAAAATCAGATTTAAAAACTCATTGTTTTTTATCTACCTTATATCAATGCAAGAACAATTTCCATTATGAAAATGCCTTATGGGGCACTTTGAAGAAGAGGGTTTCTGGGGCTTGGGAGCAGAGGAGAAATTGTCCAGGACCAATCTTCTCAATCTGTTCCTCTTCCGGTGTGATATATTATAGAAGATTGATAGGGCTGTCAAGACTTTTTTTTGTCTAGATAGTGTTGTCAGTTTTCTTGTGATGCCTAACTGCCTACAGGTGTTTGGGATGAGACCTGCTGATTGTAACTGGCTGACATTCATTGTTAAACTGTTGAAAATAGTAAAGTCTTGGTAACCCACTTACCTATTTCTGAAAGAGTGTAATGAGGATAATATCCTTAATGAGTCAGATACAAGAATCAAGGCTAATGTTTTTTCAGTGGAGGAACAGAGGTATCATGCTTTAGACTCCTGGGATCAGGGCTTGAGCAGTGAGTTGAGAGAGATTAGAATGACTACAATATGTTACACACAGTTAAAAAATGATGGTGCCAACATCTTAGAAATTTGTGAAACTTTTAATCTATCTTTAATAAGAAAAAGTCATAAGAAAAGTAAAAAGCATTCGGGACAAAAAATTAAGTTTCCATATATGTAATCACATCCAATTTAAAATAATTCTGTTCATAAAAGAGAAGAATTCTCTATTAAATTCAGGATACCATTATCACTGGGGTGCAGAAAAGGAGCGGGGGGGAAAGAGAGGTGAGTGGTATCTTTCAAAAAACAAAATATAGTATTAGTAGTAAATGTAAGCAATATTAAACATACTATTTTGTTTCCAAAGGCAGAATTCAATTATTTTAGGAAGCAACAAACAGCTGTAACCAAAAATTAACAAACTAGACAACATATATTTTGGAAAATAAATATGTGAAATGGTATGTCATTCTTTCAGATGATTTACTATTGGTCCATGAGGTCAACAAGACCTCCACTTGGTCACAATAAAAACTATATGTGTGTGAGTGTTTTTTCTCCCTCCTTCCACACAATTGCCGTTTTACAGGAAATAGTCAAGGTTAAAACTCAGAGAGACAACATCTTCACAGACAGAGATATTTTCTTTCTATAAGCTTTCTGGCCTTGGCCACATCAGGGAAAATATATACCTTTTGCTTATTGTAAAGAATATTATGTTTTTTCCATGCTGCCTTCATCAATCTTTCTTGATCAATAACTCTTTCAAAAGAAACAATAACTATAGAAAGTGGTTGACTAGTTTTATTTAAAGACAGAGAAGCAATATCTATATTAGGTATTCACAAAATCTTTGCCCAGTGGTGAGGGTCAAAATAATCAATGGAAACCAAGAACAACTAACTGGGAATTTTCAGCATTTTCCCCAAACACTGGTCTAGCACGAAGGGTAACAAAAATAAAAACATCAGTGTAGACCAAGCTACAGCAGTTCTCGCCACAACTGCTAACTGTGGTTCACTGTAAAGATAGATTGTCAGGGCTTTTATTTATATTTGTATGTGAGTCTATCAGACAAATACATCTAGGGTGGGATTTCTTTCAAAAAATGTTCAGCATTGGGCTAACTCTGCTCTTAGTGTAGTCAATGGGAATGTGACTTCAATGGTAGTACAATTAGGTCAATATTGAGGACTTTTGAAAATTCCCCCCAGAGTATCTGTCATTTGTCAAATAACGTGGGCCCAATCCTCTTCCCTTTGAAGTCAATGGGAATCTTGCCTTTGATTTCAGTGGGAATGTGAATGGATTCCACTCCCATTGTATTTATTGACAAATTTCTTTGGAGCCATTAAATCAATTTATGTAGAATTTATATATTCTTTGGTTTGTAATGAAAGGAACTTCAGAAATATATTTTAAAATGACCCAAAATACCATGATGTCACCTCCTAATTTAGGACAATTATGTATGTCCCTATTTTAAGCACATATTACAAAAAAATCTAGAAAATCATTGATGTCTTTGCATAGTGAGCATTCTTCAAATGTGATTCCCTCAGATGTTTAAAATGGTTCTTTTCCAAACTTCCTAATGTAATTGGCAAGTCAAATTTTACTTTTTAAACTAAAACTGTTCATAAGCTATGGCTCAAATCCTGTCCATCTCTTTCATAGGGGAAAATGGACTAAATTAACCTGTTAGTTTTGTGTACTGAATGATGGCTGTACACCAGCTGGGCCAATATTGAGTGTGGGATCCATGGACCTGCTGAAGCCTGATGCTGCAAACCATTGAGATTTTGCCCTAAGCAAACATAAACTTGCTCTCAAATTTTACAATCTTGCACTTATTTTAAAAAGAAAAGGAGTACTTGTGGCACCTTAGAGACTAACCAATTTATTTGAGCATGAGCTTTCGCTCATGCTCAAATAAATTGGTTAGTCTCTAAGGTGCCACAAGTACTTCTTTTCTTTTTGCGAATACAGACTAACACGGCTGTTACTCTGAAACCTGCACTTATTTTGTAATCACAGGAACAGGTTTGGAAAGATTAAGGTGTTTAATATTAAGACAAATCATGAAGCAATAGAAGTAAAGTCTCTTCCCCTCTCCTCCCAACCCCATGAAACTTTACATCCAAGAGTTATTAAGAACATAAGAATGGCCATACTGGGTCAGAGCAAAGGTCCATCCAGCCCAGTATCCTGTCTACTGACAGTGGCCAATGCCAGGTGCCCGAGAGGGAGTGAACCTAACAGGTAATGATCAAGTGATCTCTCTCCTGCCATCCATCTCTTCCCTCTGACAAACAGAGGCTAGGGACACCATTTGTTACCCATCTTGGCAAATAGCCATTAATGGACTTAACTTCCATGAATTTATCCAGTTCTCTCGTAAACCCTCTTCTAAGTCCTAGCCTTCACAACTTCCTCAGGCAAGGAATTCCACAGGTTGACTGTGCGCTAAGTGAAGAAGAACTTCCTTTTATTTGTTTTAAACCTGCTACCCATTAATTTCATTTGGTGGCCCATAGTTCTTATATTATGGGAACAAGTAAATAACTTTTCCTTATTCACTTTTTCCACACCACTCATGATTTTATACACTTCTATCATATCCCCCCTTAGTCTCTTCTTTTCCAAGCTGAGAAGTCCTAGCCTCTTTAATCTCTCCTCATATGGGACCCGTTCCAAACCCCTAATCATTTTAGTTACCCTTTTCTGAACCTTTTCTAATGCCAGTATATCTTTTTTGAGATGAGGGGACCACATCTGTACACAGTATTCAAGATGTGGGCGAACCATGGATTTATATAAGGGCAATAAGATAGTCTCCATCTTATTCTCTATCCCTTTTTTAATGATTCCTAACATCCTGTTTGCTTTTTCGATTGCCGCTGCACACTTTGTGGATATCTTCAGAGAACTATCCACGATGACTCCAAGATATTTCTCCTGATTAGCTGTAGCTAAATTAGCCACCCCCCGCACATCATATTGTATGTATAGTTGGGGTTATTTTTTCCAATGTGCATTACTTTACATTTATCCACATTAAATTTCATTTGCGATTTTGTTGCCCAATCACTTAGTTTTGTGAGATCTTTTTGAAGTTCTTCACCATCTGCTTTGGTCTTGACTATCTCAAGCAGTTTAGTATGGTCTGCAAACTTTGCCACCTCATTGTTTACCCCTTTCTCCAGATCATTTATGAATAAGTTGAAAAGGGTTGGTCCTAGGACTGACCCTTGGGGAATACCACTAGTTACCCCTCTCCAGTCTGAAAATTTACCATTTATTCCTACCCTTTGTTCCCTGTCTTTTAACCAGTTCTCAATCCATGAAAGGATCTTCCCTCTTATTCCATGACAACTTAATTTATGTAAGAGCCTTTGGTTCCTTGTCAAAGGCTTTCTGGAAATCTAAGTACACGATGTCCACTGGATCCCCCTTGTCCACATGTTCATTGCCCCCCTCAAAGAACTCTAACAGATTAGCAAGACATGATCTCCTTTTACAGAAACCATGTTGACTTGTGCGCAACAATTTATGTTCTTCTATGGGTCTGACAATTTTATTCTTTACTATTGTTTCAACTAATTTACCCGGTACTGACGTTAGACTTACCGGTCTGTAATTGCCAGGATCGCTTCTAGAGCCCTTATTAAATATTGGCGTTACATTAGCTATCTTCCAGTCATTGGGTACAGTAGCTGATTTAAAGGACAGGTTACAAACCGTAGTTAACAGTTCCGCAAATTCACATTTGAGTTCTTTCAGAACTCTTCGGTGAATGCCATCTGGTCCCGGTGACTTGTTACTGTTCAGTTTCTCAGTTAATTCCAAAACCTCCTCTAGTGACACTTCAATCTGTGACAATTCCTCAGATCTGTCACCTACAAAAGATGCTCAGGTTTGTGAATCTCCCTAACATCCTCAGCCGTGAAGACTGAAGCAAAGAATTAATTTAGTTTCTCTGCGATGACTTTATTGTCTTTAAGTTCTCCTTTTGTATCTCGCAAAAAGAAAAGGAGGACTTGTGGCACCTTAGAGACTAACCAATTTATTTGAGCATAAGCTTTCGTGAGCTATCCGATGAAGTGAGTACTCCTTTTCTCTTTGTGAATACAGACTAACACGGCTGCTACTCTGAAACCTGCAATTTTGTATCTCGATCGTCCAGGGGCCCCACTGGTTGTTTAGCAGGCTTCCTGCTTCTGATGTACTTAAAAAACATTTTGTTATTACCTTTTGAGTTTTTGGCTAGCTGTTCTTCAAACTCCTTTTTGGCTTTTCTTATTACGTTTTTACATTGTTATGTGTTTATGCAGTGTTTATATTCCTTTCTATTTACCTCACTAGGATTTGACTTCCACTTTTTAAAAGATGCCTTTTTATCTCTCACTGCTTCTTTTACATGGTTGTTAAGCCACAGTGGCTCTTTTTTTAGTTTTTTTACTGTGTTTTTTAATTTGGGGTATACATTTAATTTGAGCCTCTATTATGGTGTCTTTAAAAAGTGTCCATGGGGCTTGTAGGGATTTCACTCTAGTCACTGTACCTTTTAATTTCTGTTTAACTAACCTCGTCATTTTTGCATAGTTCCCCTTTCTGAAATTAAATGCCACAGTGTTGGGCTGTTGAGGTGTTCTTCCCACCACAGGAATGTTACATGTTAAATGTTATATTATGGTCACTATTTCCAAGCGGCCCTGTTATAGTTACCGTTTGGACCAGATCCTGTGCTCCACTCAGGACTAGATTGAGAGTTGCTTCTCACCTTGTGGGTTCCTGTACCAGCTGCTCCAAGAAGCAGTTATTTAAAGTATCGAGAAATTTTGTCTCTGCATTTCATCCTGAGATGACCTAATCCAGTCAATATGGGGATAATTGAAATCCCCCACTATTATTGAGTTTTTTATTTTGATAGCCTCTCTAATCTCCCTTAGCATTTCATTGTCACTGTCACTGTCCTGGTCAGTGGTCGATAATAGATCCTTACTGTTATATTCTTATTCAAGCATGGAATTACTATCCATAGAGATTCTATGGAACATGTGGATTCATTTAAGATTTTTATTTCATTTGATTCTACATTTTCTTTCACATATAGTCCCACTCTCTCCCCTTTCCCTCCCCCCTGTGCGCACGACCTCTTCTGTCCTTCTGATATATTTTGTACCCCGGAATGATTGTGTCCCATTGATTGTCCTCACTCCACCAGGTTTCTGTGATGCCTATTATATCAATATCCTCCTTTAACATGAGACACTCTAGTTCACCCATCTTATTATTTAGACTTCTAGCATTTGTGTACAAGCACTTTAAAACTTGTCACTGTTTATTTGTCTGCCCTTTTCTGATGTGTCAGATTCTTTATGTGAATGTTTCTTGTCTGATCTGGCCCATACTTTATCCTCTTCCATCCTCTCCTCCTGACTAAAACCAAGAGAATCTCTATCGATAGACTCTCCTCTAAGAGAAGTCTCTGTTTGATCCACATGTGCCTCTGCAGCAATCGGCTTTCCCCCATCACTTCATTTAAAAACTGCTCTGCAACCTTTTTAATGTTAAGTGCCAGCAGTCTGGATCCACTTTGGTTTAGGTGGAGCCCATCCTTCCTGTATAGGATCCCCCATCCCAAAAGTTTCCCCAGTTCCTAATAAATCTAAACACCTCCTCTCTACACCATCATCTCATCTGCGCACTGCGACTCTGATGCTCTGCCTGCCTACCTGGCCCTGCTCATGGAACTGGAAGCATTTCTGAGAATGCCACCATAGAGGTCCTGGGTTTCAATCTCTTTCCTAGCAGCCTAAATTTGGCCTCCAGGACATCTCTCCTACCCTTCCCTATGTCATTGGTACTACATGTACCACGACCACCAGCTCCTCCCCAGCACTACACATAAGTCTATCTAGATGCCTCAAGAGATCTGCAACCTTCGCACCAGGCAGGCAAGTCACCACACGGTTCTCCCGGTCATCACAAACCCAGCTATCTATGTTTCTAATGATCAAATTTCCCATTACTAACACTGCCTTTTCCTAATGACTGGAGTTCCCTCCCCCGAGGGGTAACTTCAGTGCAAGAGGATACCCCAACATCATCTGCAAGGAGGGTCCCAACCCTGGGAAGGTTTCCCTCTGTTCCCTTTGACTGCTCTCCTTCTCTGGGCCTTTCATCCTCCTTAACAGCACAGGGGCTGTGTGACCAGAGGTGGGACAAATTTACAGTGTCCAGGAAAGCCTCATCAACATACCTCTATGTCTCCCTTAGCTCCTCCATTTCTGCCACCCTGGCCTCCAAATTTTTATTTCATGGTCTCCTAGGGCCAGGAGCTCCTTTCACCAAATGCACACAGGGCAGGTAATCATACATGCTACACTGAGTGCAATAAACAGGATAGCCCCCACTCTGCTGCTGGGCTTCTGCCTGCGTTTTCTCCTACAGCTACCGAGGTTAATGATAGGTTTTTGTTTAAATCAAGACGGTGACCAGTTCTAGAAGATAACATTGTCATTCATTAGAAGCTATACCTCTGTATCTGAGTCTGTTCCATTACGGTGCATGATAAAATACAATACATAGTTATAATCTTCAGGAACTATTGCTTCAAGTAAATGGTAATTACCATTGATTTATAATTAAATGGGTCTTCTCTACAAATTTGGAAGCCTAATCCAAAAGGAGGAGGGGAATCTTTAGCAGAGAAAAATCTTGTGGTATTTGGCAATGTCCATGTTAATCCTGTTTTTATAAAAGCAAAACAATCCTACTCATGTATCTGGAGAATGGAGGCACTACTAAAGGTGTGCAGAACTGAATATAGAGTGGGAAGAAAAACATCAAATCTCTCTAATATTAGGAGATGTCATGAAAAGGGACATGGGTCAGCTTTATTTTTAAAAAGATGCTGCATGAGACAGCCTGTGGCTGTGACAACAGGACAGTGCACTAGATGTATCGGCCAGCAGTAATGGAAGAGAAATCTTCTGGGAGAAAAAGTTAGTGGGGACAAATCTCATTTCGGTTGTAGTTTTATACAGAGGTCACTCATCTAACCTCAGAATTGAAACTGAAAAGTGAGATAAAAACAAAAACTTTAATTCTGTTTGGAACTGGTTATTTAACCCTGTATCTCTAAGTGTGTGTTTTTCAATGCCACTGAGGTCTAGTGTTCCTTCTATTTACCTTTATACAGGGTGCCTTTAAAAAAATCAACATCTGTTGGCTGTGAAAGTTAAATTCACCATAGTACAGTATTTGCACACTATTTTTTATTCTGAGTAGAGAGGTTACCATTGCAAATGTCAACATCTAGCAAATTACAGTGTTTCATATCCAGGAGAACACAGTTATTACCTCTTCTATACCTATGGAAAAACTGTACCTTAGATATCATTATGTGGAAACTGGTGGTAATGTTGACCTGTGAATAGTAATCACTGTCTAGGAAATATAGCAATAAAGTAATATTCTACAGTAAATACTTGATTTCTTTGTCTAATGGCACCTGCTATAAGATTAATTTTAACTATTATTTAAAATGTATTTTGTCTTTGAATTACATGGATACTAATTAACTGATTTCAAAATCTACTGAATCAACAAATATATACATATTGCTCAATGGGCTTTCACCTCTGTATAAATCCCCTCTTTTCCAGATACATAATGTTCATGAAGTGACATAAAGACACTGCAGTGACATCTTTCACCACCAGTAAGGAACACTTCCAGGGAATGACAGGGTATCGACAGGTTCCTGCTGGTTGCATATTTTGCAGTCTCCACTGATCTCCAAATAAATTCTCACTTTTGAATTAGTGTTATGATAGAATGCACTGTAGCATTTTGTTATGACTGAAAAATGCTAATACAATAATAAGTTGCTAACATTATACTAGATGGTTATCAAAATATAGCTATCGGAATCATTTCATATATATTTCAGATGAATAGTTCATGCCAGGGGAGCAAATATATTTTAGGTGATTTGTTTTGTATTGTCTCACTTTTCATTTTTCACATGCCCTTTCCCCCATCATTATGGGTTCAAATCATAAATCTCTATTGTTTCTGCTGTAATATATTTCATAATTGGAATCTTCTAGTTTCTAGTTGTGGGGGAGGATGGAAAAGGTGCAGTTTTAATTTTGGATCTCTTTGCTTCTAAGTTATTGTTATGCCTTTCTAACAAATTGCTGCACTGTAGAATTTAATGGCCTCTCTTGCCAGGCTGATACGATGTGTCCACATTACAGCATCAAATAGTGGTAGTTAAAACTGTATTCAGAATTGGTTGTCAAGATCAATTCTGGTTAATACAGCAAAATAATGCTTGACTCTTTTTTGTCTTGTTTTCCACGTAGCTGTAGGTAGTGAGGTTGAAACTGTCTTGTGTTGTGTTCCATTGTGGACTGGGGTTATGATGATGTGTATGTTGATACTCATGGAAGATAACAGTTGATAAACCACAGACACTGATGGACTCTCTACCTTATAAACAGGTATGCTACATCTTAGGCAGCTGCAGTGCAAGACCCCACATTGGACAGCGAGCAGCCCTCATAGGAAGACCCTGGGATGGCAATTCTTTGGGGTAGGGAATGTATTTTCATATCTGTTTGTACAGTTATTTACACAGTGGAAGTTATATAGTGTACTAGCGAGATCATTCAGTTGGAGAGGGTCTTTGCCCTAAATACAGTGAGGATTTTTTTTAAAAAGGACAGTATACATTTATTCATACGGACAAGGTAGATAACATCACTAGTAATTACTGTGACATGTCTGTGTCTTGTGATAGGGTGTATACCTCACTGTCAGTGAAAGGGTTAAGTGGAGACAGAGCACAATTAGCCCATTCCTTGTCACCTGGAGGGGAGATAGGTAATTTAAGATTAGAACCAGTTGGATAGTTTCTATAAAGGAAGGACTGCTAGGCAGGGAGTCTCAGGAGGGATGCAGTTAAGAGTTCTTTCTCTCTGGGAAAGATATTAGAGAGGGGCCTGCAGGAAGACGCTTGTATTCTGGGACTGCTCCTAAAGGGAGAAGGCAGCTGGGATGAAGGAGACTCTCCAAACAGACCTGGGGGAAGAGACTTTAGAGAAGAAGGCCTGAGGGACAGCAGCTGAGGTGGAGAAAGCTCTGGGAGGCAAGCCCTCTATAACAGAGAGAACAACTCTCCCAAGCCCATGAGAGGGTTGAAGTGTCTGCAGAAGACTGAGCCCAGGGAGGGTGGAATAATTTTCATTCTGCTGACTCTTGAGTTGGGCTGTTGGCTCTGGAAGGGGTGGGACTCTGGGGGTGGGACTCTGATACACTTGGCTGGATAGTCAAGTCACCGCACAGACTGCTGAAGTCTAGAGCAGGCAGCAAAGCTCCAATAATTGGTTTTGCCATGAGGAGATGCTCCAGGATGGTGAGTCCATGACTAACCTACATTACAGCTGCTTGGGAATTTTTCAGCAAACCGGTCCCATTGCCAAAAATGTAGAGTCATTAAAGCTGAAACTGTTCACAGGAAAGGGTTGGTATTAGCAAAAAAATGTAATTGAAAAATTGAAACAAAACGTTTTGATTGACCAAACAGAATCTTTTTGGTTCTGTTTTGCAAAATCTTTCAAGATTTTGATATTATCCTAAATCAGGCCAAGAACACTTTTTGAAATCTCAAATCTTTTCCTGGGATGGATAAACAGATTTAATTTATATACATCATAAATGTGAAGGTGAAAACCATGAGACAAATTTTATTTATCATGCACTTTTGACTGCCTGGCCTGTCTTCTGTCTATTATTCCATCACACCTATGATTTATTCCATCATTCCAAACCCCAGAGTAGCTCCAAACAGTCTATTTTTTAAAAAATCAGCCTGACATAGACATGTTTTCTCTTTAATACCCCAAATTTTAATCTCCAATACACTGGTCTCAGACCCAAGACAGTCAAGTTTCAGTTCTGTTCCAGCGACAGCTTTTCTCTGTATAGAACTGTCATTGCTTTAAAGTCTACTATTTTGCATCCTTGCAGGGATAGAAGCACAAGCTTTAAACCAAATGAAAGGAGTTATCATTAGCTTCCCAATTGGGCCCAGCACTCTAGCTGTGGAATGGCCTGAGATAATTGTGGCTTCCTGGAAAACAAAAATTCCATTCACAAACATTTCAAGGTTTCTGCTCTCATTGACGGAGAGAAAGAGACCCACTCCCAACATAATAAATAGCCCAGTGGGGTTAGAGCACTTGCCTGGAATGTGGGAGACAGGTTCAATCAGGTAGAGCAGGCATTTGAACCTGGGCTCCCAATGACTAGGCTATTGGTTATTCGGGGGGGGGGGGGGGGTGGGGAGGGGGAGAGGAAGGAGGGAGGATGAAGGGTGTGTGTGTGTCTCTTTCTGGTTGTGATCCTGGCATTTTTGACCCCCTCCAAAAAAAAAATTTGTCGGGAATTTTTTGAGCCTCTGTAGAGATAAGACTTCAAATCCTGACTTATGTTAGATTCTCTGTACAATGAAAGGTGTATGAGAATTAGTCCTAATCAAAACTTTGGATGGGGAAACTTGAAATGGAGTTTTAAATGAAGGGGATGCTCTGCTTCACCTTGTGGAGACACTGGAGCCTAGAACTGATGGAGGGAATCAGACTCTCCTACATCTTGGCTGTGCCACTGGGAAGGGTCAAGTTGATCCAGCCACGTGGAGCATAAAGGACTATGGAGTGAGATCCCCATGAGAGGGCTTGGAGGTGGAGCTTTTTCCTTTGGATTTGAAAGAAAATCTTTTGGATTTTGCAGGAAGGCTAAGCACGAAATCACTGCTTCCACCAGGGGAGACTGGAGCAGGGGAGACCATGGGGAAAATCAGCAGAGAAGGAAGTGAAGCCACAATTGAGCTTCCATACTGGGGAGACAGATACTATAGTCATAGGTGAGCTAACAGATCTCTCCCACGATTCCATTAAACATTTGTCTTGTGATTTATCTAGCAGGGAGACCTCAGTCCAGATCCCTCATCTCTGTGTGTGTTTAATGATGAGATTCTGTTTTTTCCTAGTTTTATAGCTTAATAAACAGAGGTACAAAGAATGATTACTTGATCAAAATTCCACAGTAAGTCAGTAGCTCGGCTTGGACTGGAACTGAAGGTACTCCCGGCTTTCCAGTTCTTTGCTTCATACCATGTTGTCTCATTTTGGTTGAAAGTTTTTCCCTCTTTGCCTTTGTTTGTGGTGAAAGGGAATTTCTAAAAGCAAAGGACAATCAAAGTGTGACATGACCTTTTGTTGCTGATGTGCAAGTGCAGCAATAGAGGGCCTATTACGTTTTTTATTGAATAAGGCACTATGCAGTTGCCAGTGCTGAGCATGTGATCAGCTGATCTGTTTTTTTTTTTAAAGCATATTTTCCCCTGCCTCTGTTTTTGTTGTTTATAACTGAGCTAACTACAGTCTGTTCTTGCCTGAACTTCGGCCATAACCCCGCATATTTTGTGAGTAGTGGCTTTAAAAAAAATAAAAAAAACCTTTCTGAACCAAGGCATTAGGCTTGCATGTAATAAGATCTGTAGTAAAGTAATGAAACCACCATATATTTTAATGTTTTTGTCTGAAGTGGGCCCTCGGCCATGATTCCAATGGTGATGGGCCATCTGGGTTGCAAATATGATTCCAGCATTGAAGGTTACCTCATCGTCACAAGGAAACAGGAAATAAATTTGAGAAACATCTGTTTTTTCACCTTGCACAAATTTGTCAGAGTGGATGCAGTGTTTCATAGCTGTTTTGCCTTTTGTTTTACAAAGCTTGAAAAGTTCTGGTTCGTTTCCTTTCCCTACCTGAAGAATAGTAATAGATAGTTACAAAGAGGAGATGCATACTTTTGGAGATGAGTGATTTCTAATCCAAAAGTCAATTGTCATGGGAATGGCTGAATATAATGGGCAGGGGGAAATGCAACAAATTGTTACAGGATTTAATATTAGGTTTTTAGGATCTTGAAAAGTACGGTTTTGGGTCTTATAAAATATTTTTAAAATGCTGTAAAGAGTCCTAAATGTCCATTATAATGGCAAACAGTTACAGTCTAAGTTTTAGCACCAGCATAATGAGGTCCTGGGTCTATGACTGGGACTTCTAGGTTCTGTGATAATAATCTGCTTCCTGTTCTCTGCTCCTGTTTTAAAATATCTCTGACTCTAACAATGCAATGAGTTGAATGGCATTTATAGTTATAGAATTGTGAAACAGTAAAATATAATAGGGATAATTATTTATAGTATGTATATATACATACACACTACTGGGATAGTTAAAGGAGTTAGGGAATCCAACTACACTCCTAAGAAAAATTTTGTTCTGGCTTCTCACAAACTGCACACACATTTATTTATACACTGAAATCTAGTTGAATTGTCTATCATGATACCTTTTCCCTAGATCCTTAGGGTATGTCTACACTACGGAATTAGGTCGAATTTATAGAAGTCGTTTTTTTTAGAAATTGGTTTTACATATTCGAGTGTGTGTGTCCCCACAGAAAATGCTCTAAGTGCATTAAGTGCATTAACTCAGCGGGGTGCTTCCACAGTACCGAGGCTAGAGTCGACTTCCAGAGCGTTGCACTGTGGGTAGCTATCCCACAGTTCCCGCAGTCTCCGCTGCCCATTGGAATTCTGGGTTGAGATCCCAATGCCTGATGGGGCTAAAACATTGTCGCGGGTGGTTCTGGGTACATATCGTCAGGCCCCCGTTCCCTCCCTCCCTCCGTGAAAGCAAGGGCAGACAATCGTTTCGCGCCTTTTTTCCTGAGTTACCTGTGCAGACGGTATACCACGGCAAGCATGGAGCCCGCTCAGATCACCGTCACCGTATGTCTCCTGGGTGCTGGCAGACGCAGTACTGCATTGCTACACAGTAGCAGCAACCCATTGCCTTGTGGCAGCAGATGGTGCAATAGGACTGGTAGCTGTCATCGTCATGTCCCAGGTGCTCCTGGCCACATCAGCCAGGAGCGCCTGGGCAGACATGGGTGCAGGGACTAAATTTGGAGTGACTTGACCAGGTCATTCTCTTTAGTCCTGCAGTCAGTCCTATTGAACCATCTTATGGTGAGCAGGCAGGCAATACGGATTGCTAGCAGTCATATTGTACCATCTTCTGCCGGGCAGGCAAGAGATGAGGATGGCTAGCAGTCGTATTGTACATCTTCTGCCGAGCAGCCATGAAATGTGGATGGCATGCAGTCCTTCTGCACCGTCTGCTGCCAGCCAAAGGTGTAAAAGATAGATGAAGTGGGTCAAAACAAGAAATAGACCAGATTTGTTTTGAACTCATTTGTTTCTCCCCTCTCCCCCGTCTAGGGGACTCATTCCTCTAGGTCATACTGCAGTCACTCACAGAGAAGGTGCAGCGAGGTAAATCTAGCCATGTATCAATCAGAGACCAGACTAACCTCCTTGTTCCAATAAGAACAATAACTTAGGTGCACCATTTCTTATTGGAACCCTCTGTGAAGTCCTGCCTGAAATACTCCTTGATGTAAAGCCACCCTCTTTGTTGATTTTAGCTCCCTGTAAGCCAACCCTGTAAGCCGTGTCGTCAGTCGCCCCTCCCTCCGTCAGAGCAATGGCAGACAATCGTTCCGCGCCTTTTTTCTGTGCGGACGCCATACCAAGGCAGGCATGGAGGCCGCTCAGCTCACTTTGGCAATTAGGAGCACATTAAACACCACACACATTTTCCAGCAGTATATGCAGCACCAGAACCTGGCAGAGTGATACCGGGTGAGGAGGCGACGTCAGCGCGGTCATGTGAGTGATCAGGACATGGACACAGATTTCTCTGAAAGCATGGGCCCTGCCAATGCATGCATCATGGTGCTAATGGGGCAGGTTCATGCTGTGGAACGCCGATTCTGGGCTCGGGAAACAAGCGAGTTGGGGGGGACCGCATAGTGTTGCAGGTCTGGGATGATTCCCAGTGGCTGCAAAACTTTCGCATGCATAAGGGCACTTTCATGGAACTTTGTGACTTGCTTTCCCCTGCCCTGAGGCGCATGAATACCAAGATGACAGCAGCCCTCACAGTTGAGAAGCGAGTGGCGATAGCCCTGTGGAAGCTTGCAACGCCAGACAGCTACCGGTCAGTTGGGAATCAATTTGGAGTGGGCAAATCTACTGTGGGGGCTGCTGTGATGCAAGTAGCCCACACAATCAAAGATCTGCTGATATCAAGGGTAGTGACCCTGGGAAATGTGCAGGTCATAGTGGATGGCTTTGCTGCAATGGGATTCCCTAACTGTGGTGGGAACATAGATGGAACCCATATCCCTATCTTGGCACCAGAGCACCAAGCCGGCGAATACAAAAACTGCAAGGGGTACTTTTCAATAGTGCTGCAAGCTCTGGTGGATCACAAAGGACGTTTCACCAACATCAACGTGGGATGGCCGGGAAAGGTACATGACACTCGCACCTTCAGGAACTCTGGTCTGTTTCAAAAGCTGCAAGAAGGGACTTTATTCCCAGACCAGAAAATAACCGTTGGGGACGTTGAAATGCCTATATGTATCCTTGGGGACCCAGCCTACCCCTTAATGCCATGGCTCATGAAGCCGTACACAGGCAGCCTGGACAGTAGTCAGGAGCTGTTCAACTACAGGCTGAGCAAGTGCAGAATGATGGTAGAATGTGCATTTGGACGTTTAAAGGCACGCTGGCGCAGTTTACTGACTCGCTTAGACCTCAGCGAAACCAATATTCCCACTGTTATTACTGCTTGCTGTGTGCTCCACAATATCTGTGAGAGTAAGGGGGAGATGTTTATGGCGGGGTGGGAGGTTGAGGCAAATCGCCTGGCTGCTGGTTACGCGCAGCCAGACACCAGGGCAGTTAGAAGAGCACAGGAGGGCGCAGTACGCATCAGAGAAGCTTTGAAAACCAGTTTCATGACTGGCCAGGCCACGGTGTGAAAGTTCTCTTTGTTTCTCCTTGATGAAACCCCCCGCCCCTTGGTTCACTCTACTTTCCTGTAAGCTAAACACCCTCCCCTCCTCCCTTCGATCATTGCTTGCAGAGGCAATAAAGTCATTGTTGCTTCACATTCATGCATTCTTTATTCATTCATCACACAAATAAGGGGATGACTACCAAGGTAGCCCAGGAGGGGTGGTGGAGGAGGGAAGGAAAATGCCACACAGCACTTTAAAAGTTTACAACTTTAAAATTTATTTATTGCCAGCCTTCTTTTTTTTGGGCAATCCTCTGTGGCGGAGTGGCTGGTTGGTTGGTGCCCCCCCCCCACTGCGTTCTTGGGCATCTGGGTGTGGAGGCTATGGAACTTGGGGAGGAGGGCGGTTGGTTACATGCACGGGCTGAAATTGTGGAAAAGCAGCATCACTTGCCCCATAACCTCAGCCATGCGGAACGCAATGCCATCCACAGCCTCAGAAACAACTCTGACATCATAATCAAAAAGGCTGACAAAGGAGGTGCTGTTGTCATCATGAATAGGTCGGAATATGAACAAGAGGCTGCTCGGCAGCTCTCCAACACGAGTTTCTACAAGCCATTACCCTATGATCCCACTGAGAGTTACCAAAAGCAACTACAGCATTTGCTCAAGAAACTTCCTGAAAAAGCACAAGATCAAATCCGCACAGACACACCCCTGGAACCCCGACCTGGGATATTCTATCTACTACCCAAGATCCATAAACCTGGAACTCCTGGGCGCCCCATCATTTCAGGCATTGGCACCCTGACAGCAGGATTGTCTGGCTATATAGACTCCCTCCTCAGGCCCTACACTACCAGCACTCCCAGCTACCTTCGAGACACCACTGAATTCCTGAGGAAACTTCAATCCATCGGTGATCTTCCTGATAACACCATCCTGGCCACTATGGATGTAGAAGCCCTCTACACCAACATTCCACACAAAGATGGACTACAAGCCGTCAGGAACACTATCCCCGATAATGTCACGGCTAACCTGGTGGCTGAACTTTGTGACTTTGTCCTTACCCATAACTATTTCACATTTGGGGACAATGTATACCTTCAGATCAGTGGCACTGCTATGGGTACCCGCATGGCCCCACAGTATGCCAACATTTTTATGGCTGATTTAGAACAACGCTTCCTCAGCTCTCGTCCCCTAAAGCCCCTACTCTACTTGTGCTATATTGATGACATCTTCATCATCTGGACCCATGGAAAAGAAGCCCTTGAGGAATTCCACCATGATTTCAACAATTTCCATCCCACCACCAACCTCAGCCTGGTCCAGTCCACACAAGAGATCCACTTCCTGGACACTACAGTGCTAATAAACAATGGTCACATAAACACCACCCTATACCGGAAACCTACTGACCGCTATTCCTACCTGCATGCCTCCAGCTTTCACCCTGACCACACCACACGATCCATCGTCTACAGCCAAGCTCTGCGATACAACCGCATTTGCTCCAACCCCTCAGACAGAGACAAACACCTACAAGATCTCTGTCAAGCTTTCTTACAACTACAATACCCACCTGCGGAAGTAAAGAAACAGATTGATAGAGCCAGAAGAGTTCCCAGAAGTTACCTACTACAGGACAGGCCTAACAGAGAAAATAACAGAACGCCACTAGCCGTCACCTTCAGCCCCCAACTAAAACCCCTCCAACGCATTATTAAGGATCTACAACCTATCCTAAAGGATGACCCAAAACTCTCAGAAATCTTGGGAGACAGGCCAGTCCTTGCCTACAGACAGCCCTGCAACCTGAAGCAAATACTCACCAACAACCGCATACCACACAACAGAACCACTAACCCAGGAACTTATCCTTGCAACAAAGCCCGTTGCCAATTGTGCCCACATATCTATTCAGGGGACACCATCACAGGGCCTAATAACATCAGCCACACTATCAGAGGCTCGTTCACCTGCACATCCACCAATGTGATTTATGCCATCATGTGCCAGCAATGCCCCTCTGCCATGTACATTGGTCAAACTGGACAGTCTCTACGTAAAAGAATAAATGGACACAAATCAGATGTCAAGAATTATAACATTCATAAACCAGTCGGAGAACACTTCAATCTCTCTGGTCACGCAATCACAGACATGAAGGTCGCTATCTTAAAACAAAAAAACTTCAAATCCAGACTCCAGCGAGAAAATGCTGAATTGGAATTCATTTGCAAATTGGATACTATTAATTTAGGCTTAAATAGAGACTGGGAGTGGCTAAGTCATTATGCAAGGTAGCCTATTTCCTCTTGTTTTTTCCTACCCCGCCCCCCCCGCAGATGTTCTGGTTTAACTTGGATTTAAACTTGGAGAGTGGTCAGTTTGGATGAGCTATTACCAGCAGGAGAGTGAGTTTGTGTGTGTATGGGGGTGGGTTTTTGGAGGGGGGTGAGGGAGTGAGAGAACCTGGATTTGTGCAGGAAATGGCCTAACTTGATTATCATGCACATTGTGTAAAGAGTTGTCACTTTGGATGGGCTATCACCAGCAGGAGAGTGAATTTGTGTGGGGGGGTGGAGGGTGAGAAAACCTGGATTTGTGCTGGAAATGGCCTAACCTGAACATTACTTTAGATAAGCTATTACCAGCAGGACAGTGGGGTGGGAGGAGGTATTGTTTCATATTCTCTGTGTATATATAAAGTCTGCTGCAGTTTCCACGGTATGCATCTGATGAAGTGAGCTGTAGCTCACGAAAGCTCATGCTCAAATAAATTGGTTAGTCTCTAAGGTGCCACAAGTACTCCTTTTCTTTTTACAGGGGCTGTAGTGGCAGTCTGTGCTCCAGCTGCCTTTGCTGCAGCTCAACCATACACTGGAGAATACTGGTTTGGTCCTCCAGCAGCCTCAGCATTGAATCCTGCATCCTCTCATCACACTGCCGCCACATTTGAGCTTCAGCCCTGTCTTCAGCCTTCCACTTACTCTCTTCAGCCTGCCACCTCTCCTCCCGGTCATTTTGTGCTTTCATGCACTCTGACATTATTTGCCTCCACGCATTCGTCTGTGCTCTGTCAATGTGGGAAGACAGCATGAGCTCAGAGAACATATCATCACGAGTGCATTTTTTTTTCTTTCTAATCTTCACTAGCCTCTGGGAAGGAGAAGATCCTGTGATCATTGAAACACATGCAGCTGGTGGAGAAATAAAAAGGGACAGCGGTATTTAAAAAGACACATTTTATAAAACAGTGGCTACATTCTTTCAGGTTAAACCTTGCTGTTAACATTACATACATAGCACATGTGCTTTCGCTACAAGGTCGCATTTTGCCTCCCCCACCGCGTGGCTACCCCCTGAACTCTACCCCCTCCCCGTGGCTAACAGCGGGGAATATTTCTGTTCAGCCACAGGCAAACAGCCCAGCAGGAATGGGCTCCTCTGAGTGTCCCCTGAAGAAAAGCACCCTATTTCAACCAGGTGACCATGAATGATATCTCACTCTCCTGAGGATAACACAGAGAGATAAAGAACAGATGTTGTTTGAACGCCAGCAAACATACACTGCAATGCTTTGTTGTACAATGATTCCTGAGTATGTGTTACTGGCCTGGAGTGGTAAAGTGTCCTACCATGAAGGACGCAATAAGGCTGCCCTCCCCAGAAACCTTTTGCAAAGGCTTTGGGAGTACATCCAGGAGAGCCGTGAATGCCAGGGCAAAGTAATCCGTTCACATGCTTGCTTTTAAACCATGTATAGTATTTTAAAAGATACACTCACTGGAGGTCCCTTCTCCGCCTGCCGGGTCCAGGAGGCAGCCTTGGGTGGGTTCGGGGGGTACTGGCTCCAGGTCCAGGGTGAGAAACAGTTCCTGGCTGTCGGGAAAACTGGTTTCTCCGCTTGCTTGCTGTGAGCTATCTACAACCTCCTTCTCCTCATCATCTTCTTCATCCCCAAAACCTGCTTCCGTGTTGCCTCCATCTCCATTGAAGGAGTCAAACAACACAGCTGGAGTAGTGGTGGCTGAACCCCCTAAAATGGCATGCAGCTCATCATAGAAGCGGCATGTTTGGGGCTCTGACCCGGAGCGGCCGTTCGCCTCTCTGGTTTTCTGGTAGGCTTGCCTCAGCTCCTTAAGTTTAACGCGGCACTGGTTCGGGTCCCTGTTATGGCCTGTGTCCTTCATGCCCTGGGAGATTTTGACAAAGGTTTTGGCATTTCAAAAACTGGAACGGAGTTCTGATAGCACGGATTCCTCTCCCCATACAGTGATCAGATCCTGTACCTCCCGTTCATTCCATGCTAGAGCTCTTTTGTGATTCTGGGACTCCATCATGGTCACCTCTGCTGATGAGCTCTGCATGGTCACCTGCAGCTTGCCACGCTGGCCAAACAGGAAATGAGATTCAAAAGTTCGCAGTTCTTTTCCTGTCTACCTGGCCAGTGCATCTGAGTTGAGAGTGCTGTCCAGAGCGGTCACAATGGAGCACTCTGGGATAGCTCCCGGAGGCCAATACCGTCGAATTGTGTCCACAGTACCCCAAATTCGAGCCGGCAAGGCCGATTTAAGCGCTAATCCACTTGTCAGGGGTGGAGTAAGGAAATCTATTTTAAGAGCCCTTTAAGTCGAAAAAAAGGGCTTCATCGTGTGGACGGGTGCAGGTTTACATCGATTTAACCCTGCTAAATTCGACCTAAAGTCCTAGTATAGACTAGGGCTTAGACTTTAAGGTCAGAGGGACCCACGGTGATCATCTGCTGAATTCAAGCTAAAGAATCTTGCTCAGCGACTTCTGCGTACATGTTTGCATGCAGTTTAGTGCGTGCAAAACACATGCATTGCTATTTATGAAAATGTAAAATTATACTAGCTTCCCATGTATGTGCTAGTATCATGATGAGATATTCCAGCGAGAAGTGCACTTTATAAATAAGTATAGAAAATAAGGAAACATTTTTGAGGAGCGGATGAGCTTTACATTCTGTAAGGATGGCTGGGATCCTCCATGCAGAGAAGGGCATGAAATGAGTTGATATTTATCATGAATCAGCTCTAGTAGAGACATATGGTGTCCAGTTGTGGAATTCCAGCAAAATCTGTTTGTTCTAAATGGTATCAGCATCACCCATTTACTTGCAGAACCACATGCTAACATGTTGAATTTGGCTAATTATGCTAAAAAATATATCAAGTGAACTCATGCAATCCAGATTCTGAAACTTGGATGGCTTCTTGGAGATAGCACTATCTTTGGCTCATTGCATTGTACATGTGTGACAAATTTATACTAATACATAAAGGCATTGCCAGTGTAAATATGACTTCTTCCATCCTCTTCTGAACCATATTCAGCTCTTCTAAAATGTCATACTCATTTCTTTAATTATTTGAACGGTAGTGGTGGTCTGAATGTAAATGTGTTTTGAGGGTATCTCTTAGTTTTCTTTTGGCAAGTCTACACTTAACGCTGCATTGGCACAGCTGCACTGCTGTAGTGCATCAGTGAAGATGCTGCTCCATCGACCAGAAAGCTTCTCCTATTGGTGTAATGAATCCACCTCCCCAACAGACGGTAGTTAAATCAATCATAGCGCTGTCTACATGAGGGTTGGATTCGTATAACTGTGTCACTCTGGGGTGTGGATTTTTCGCACTCCTGGGTAACATAGTTATATTGATATAGGTCTGTTGTGTGGACGGGGCCGGAGACTCTTGCAAGTGCTTGGAAAGCAATTATTAAGCTTTAACGATCATTGGCCCTTTATAGGGTATGTCCGTTAGCTGGTTGCAATGCATAAGAAAAACACAAATAGGCACTTATTTTAAGGACATTTTGTAATTCATAGAGGTGTCTGGAGTCTATACAATTCAGGGCTAGAATTATGTGGAGATTCAGTGGATCAGTGACCTGGCAGTTTTCTGAAGGCTGCTATCTTGTTCTTGAAAATGTCAGTGTTCATTTTAAAAATATCAGTTTCTGTCCTTCTCAGTTGAGAAAAAAACTGAGATGTGAACTGACATTTGGTGATGTCTCCCTCTGTATGTAGACAGCCTGAAACAACAGTTCTGAGAGGAGTTCTTTGTCCCATTCATCTCGTTGGGGTGCTAACTTAGTTGGCCAATCATTGCTTAAAGGTCTACATTGCTTTCTCTTTCACTGCTGAGCAAAGCATGTTCAGGAGGAGAATCTGCATAATCTACTGTGAATAGTATCTCACTTTGGTGCAATGAGAGAGTGCCACAATTTTTTTTCTTCCCAATTTGAATTTTGGAGTCAAAAGGCCAGAAGGGAGGTGTGGAGGCCAGAGATCATCTATGCCCTATGAAAGGGGAGCCAATCCTGTGGAGTCCAGTGGAACATCCAAGCCCAGCTCCAACCAGCCTAACCCACTCACTGACTCAAGTTCTCTCCATCTGCCAAGCAGTGGGGGCCTGACCTACTGCAGTGCAGTGGAGGGAGCAGGGTCAGCTTCTTCTCTGGTTCTTTTGGATGCAGCTGCTCTTCTTGCTGGGGGCTGTTTGTAGACTCAGCCATATGCTACTGCAATGCTTACACTCAATTCACATTTTCAAGCTTTTCTTTGTGACCAAAAGGGCTAGAAATATATTTTTTGTTCAAAATGAAAGCTTAGATTTTGATGCCCTTGCAAGAGTCTGGGCAATGGGGCCCTAGATGCAGGTCTGTGCCTTTATTCTGATCTGACCCACAATACATCTGACCCACATTCATATATTCCAACACCAGAAGGGACCATCTAGTCTGATCTCCTGTAATAACAGACGCCATGGAACTTCCCCAAAATAATTTCCATGGCGGATCATACAGAAAAATATCCAATCTTGATTAAAAAATTGCTAGTGAGGAGAATTCACCACAACCTTAGGTAAATTGTTCCAATGATTAGTTATGCTCTCACTGTAAACATTCATGCCTTATTTCCTGTCTGAATTTGTCTAATTTCAACTTCTAGCCACTGGATCATATTATACTTTTTTCTGCTAGACTGAAGGGCCTATTATCAAATATTTGTGCCCCATGTAAGTACTTATAGACTGTAATCAGGTCATCTCCTTAACCTTTTCTTTGTTACGCTAAATAGATTGAGCTCTTTGAGTCTATAAGACTTGTTTTCTCACCCTTTAATCATTCTCATGGCTCTTCTCTGAACCCTCTTCAATTTCAACATCCTTCTTGAACTGTGGACTAGATTCTAGTAACAATTCTAGTAGCATTTCTACTAGCATTCTAGTAGCAATCACACCTACCCCTTTTAGGGATCCGTGGATCACATGAGCTCTTTTGATAGCAGCATCACACTCAAAGTTCATATTCAGCTGATTATTTTTCAGAGTCACTGCCTTCCCAGCATAGTAAGTACAGCCTTGATTCTTTGTTTTTAGATGTATATGTTTACATTTATCTGTATTAAAATGAATCTTGTTTGCTTATGTTCAGCTTACCCAGTGATTCAGATCTCAGGCCCCTTTCTCTTATTTACCATCCATCATTATTTACCATCCATCCAATTTTTGTGTCGTCTCCAGACTTTATCAGTGATGATTTTATGTTTTCTTCCAGGTCCTTGATAAGTGTTAAACAGCCTAGGTCCAAGAACCAGTCCCTTAGAAACACCTGTTAGATGATTTCTCTGTTTACAATTACATTTTCAGACCTATTGGTTAGCCAGCTTTTAGTCCATTCAATGTATGCCATGTTAATGTTAGAAATACAAGGTAGGTGAGGTAATATCTTTTATTGGACTAACTACTGTAGTTGAGAGAGATAAGCTTCTGAACTTATACAGCACTCTTCTTGTGTGTTGTGGTCTGAGGGTTCTAGCCCAGACCTGAAGAAGAACTCTGTGTGAGAGAGTCAGACTTTCACATTTACAGAGAGCTCTTCTTCAGGCCACAACACACAAGGAGAGTTTTGTGTAAGCTCAAAAGCTTGTCTCTCTGTCACCAGCAGAGGTTGGTCCAATAAAATATATTACCTCACCCACCTTGTCTCACGAATATCCTGGGACCAACGTGGCTACAACACTGAATACAACAATGTTATTGTTCTAGTTTTTTAAATCAAAATGCTGTGTGGTACCAAGTCAAATGCCTTACTGAAGTCCAAGTATGTTATATCAACACTATTACCTTTTATCAATCAAACTTGTAGTCTTATTTTTAAAAATATCAAGTAACTCTGACAGGATCTACCTTCCATAAATCCATGTTGATTGATGTTATCTTATCCCCCTTTAATTCTTGATTAATCAAGTCTTGTATCAGATGCTCCATTACCTTGCCTGGGATTGATGTTAGACTGAAAGTCCTATAATTACTTGGGCCATCCTGTTTACCCTTTTTAAATATTGGCACAACTTTAGCTTTCTTCCATTCTTCTGGAACTTCCACAGTGTTCCAGGACTTATTGAAAATCCATATTAATGGTCCACCAAACTCCTTAGCCAGCTCTCTTAAAATTCTTGGATGCATGCTATCCAGACCTCCTGATTTTAAAAATATCTAACTTTAGTAGCTGCTGTTTAACATCCTCCTGAGATACTAGTGGAGTAGGAGTGTTATAGTATGATATGACTACATAATCTGTTTTTTCCCCAAATACAGAACGGAAATACCTATTGAACAGTTTTCTGCATTAGTGACATTTCTACCATTTTCATCTAATAAAGGAACAATATCATTATTAAGATTCTTTTTGTTCCTAGCTTCTGATTTATATTAATTATTATTGACTTCCCCTTTCTTTCACTTAATTATATATTGTTTTTAGCTGCATTCACTTCCCTGCTAACTCAGCTCTCCCTTTTTGTTTTTTTAACCAATATGGCTTTCTTCCTTGGTAAGTGGGTTTTTTGGATTGTGGCTTTTTGGACATCTAGTAAAGTGTTCTTAAACAATTCCCAATTATCATTCACATTTTTCTGGTTAAATTCTTCCTCTGAGTTTATATGCTTGGCTCTATTCAAGTACTAAGTATATATATCACTGGTCTGAACTTTATTATGTTTGATAATGTGCAATGTGATCAAGTCATAATCACTTGTACCAAAGTTACCATTATTTTTTAGTTCTGTGAACAGTTCCTCTGTCAAGAGAGGTCTAATATAGAATTCCCCTGTGTTGGATAAAATACTGTTTGAGTTAGAAAAGTCATCTCTAATGTTAAGAAATTCCAAGGATGCTTTGTTACTGGCAGAATGAGACTGCCAGCATATGTAACTCAAATAGAACCCCTCATGAAAAAGCAGCTTTTCTCCCTCACGCGTTGTAGATATTGGCGTAAGGAGCTGGTCATTCTGTTCCTAGTTGACTGGTGGTCAACTGGTGGTTGACAGAGCGACTGGTGGTCTGTAGCAGACTCCAACTAGTACTTTTTGCTAGTATTTTTGCTTTATCTGTTAGAACATTGATCCATAAGCATTCAAGACCATTTTCTTCTGCATTGTCAATGACTTGGAAAGAGGTAATGCCACTTTTGACATAATGTTGCTCTCCCTCCCCTTTTGCCCACCCTAAATAGATTATAAACGCTGATTTTTAACATTCCAGTCATGTGTATCATCTATTTGGTTTTCAGTAATACCAGCTAGCTTGAGCAATTCCAATCTGTTACCCAGATCCCTAGCACTGGTATCTAGGCAATTTAAGAATTACTTCTCTTCATGTCCTTTGATTCCTTGATTTAACTTTCTTCTCACCATCTCAATTTTATGCTAAATGAGTGCTCTTTTTATCCTCCCCTTTTGCTGTTAGTTTAATGGCCACTGAATGACTGCCAAGCCTGAGAATACCAGTAAAGCATGCATGATTATATTTTTAACATCTGCCCAATGTATTGTGATTGATATGTCATTTTAGTGTCTCAAGTGGCCAAGTCTTGTCTTGTAGGTACTACTACTTTATTCTTTACCAATTCAACCTCTGTGTTATTCTTAGTTGAATTTAATGCAGCTAAGTCTTTTATTTGCTCTTGGTATGGGAGCTATAGCCCATATGGCCTCTTCAGATTGTTAAAATTGCTTCAGTATTTGACTAAATACCCTTTTTTTTGTGCCTAAAACAACTTAAATGTAACTTCTTTTACTGTATGTATTCATATCTCTTCCTTCCCCTCCCCAGTGTTCATATAACCCCCAGGTATCTGCCTACGGGGATGTGGAGATTGTCTGGCACTTACATAACATACACTTAAATTGGCTCTGTCACCTAAATTACTGTTTGAGTTCATTCAGTCACCAAGAGAGAACCTCGCACACAGACAGCCAAGTTCATCTGTGTTGTAATTCCATTGAAGCAACTGGAATTACACTAGGAGACTTAAATGTAACATGGAGACATAAAAATTAAAACACTCTATTAGACATATGACAAATGTCATTCTAAACTTGTCTCGCCAATGAAATATATGGAAACAATAAAATACCCATGAAAAGATGATGTAACTCTACTATATAATTTTTTTACATTCAATAGAATCCTCACTCACTTTTTTTCTTTTTCAGAGAACAACTTCCCTCAAAGCAGAGGTACATTATAATTAGAACTGCAGCTGGCATGCTGCATTGTTCGGAAATAATTCAGGGCTTTCATTCTACTTCTCTTCCAAATGGAGTTTCTTTGTATCCTGATGTCATTATAAGTGGGTTACATAGTAGTCCTCAACATATCAGTATGATTTAAAAAAAATATTCATGACAACTTTTATTTTGTCAACAGTGTGGAACCACAGGGAGTGAATCAACAGGGTAAGAGGACTTCATTCAGTTTGATCACTCAGAATTTTTTTATTTGAAATGCATGGCCTCTTAATTAGGCTGACTTTAAAAAAATTAAAGTAGACAATTAAAGGTCAAACCATGCCCTGCAACGTTGCGTTTTTTGTTTTTATTTTAAACAATAATATGGCATGTGCTAAAAGTCTTAGCAGTATCAGCACTTAAGACTTAACATGGCTTTCACTGGTATTTAATCACTGCAAAGCAGCTAGAGCAAAAGGCCAAGTTTCTGTTTGCTCTTCTGGGGAGAGGAGTGTGACTATGTATAGTGAGTTGCTTTTTTAAAATATATTTTAGTATTAATTTGGGAGGACAGCTTTATCTAAATGTGTTTACATCTACAAGATAGATGAATATATGATGATTTTGCTAAACTAAAAGGGAAAATTCTATGTGAATAGTTTCCCTAACAACCCTCACAATATCACACAAACATGCATACATGTGATGTAATCTAAACAGACCCCCAAAGCTCTCAATCTTGTGTAATGTCACAATTTGAAGAGTGCTTTCCTGATATGAATGATGAGAAGGTGAGAGGAAGGGGTGGGGGAAGGAAGGTTGTTTGATTACTAGAAAGATTTTTCTATCAAGGCTATGGCCCAGCACTGTGGTCCTCCTTAGGCACATGCTTAAGTTCATCGCTCTCCAGGAAATCACTTGAGCTGTATAAAAGCTGGATGTTATTTATTAAGCATCTATTTAAGCAGGTATTTAAGTCCCATTGCAGTGTAATTCCAAACTACAATACAAACTAAAATGATAATCTATAAAGAAGATTTCAGGAGACTGGGATGTGAACTGCTAATTCAATTTAAGCCTGCTTAAGTGTTTTGAATGGGAGTGTTGATATTTCCTCAGAGTTGGGCCCTTTGCTTTCAGTATCTTTTATCTAAGGTAGATTGTCAGTAGATCTTTTGTTACTTCCATGAATTTCTTTTGTACTGCACTAATTTATTACTCTGACTTTTGAGTTAATGCAGAAGGACTGCAAATTATGTTATGGTCACACTTTAAGAGTTAATTTACTAAAGCTTAACAATAGAGCAACCATCGAAATAAAATGCAAATGCCACATTAATACAAAATACATTCAGTGTGATCAATGTTACACTGAATAGCTAAAGAATAATCTCAGAAGCAACTCCTCAAAGGAAATGCTGTCATCTTACATTACCATCACTGTTTGTAGTTTGTATTGTAAACTGAAATTAAAAAAAGAGAGGTTTCAGAGTAACAGCCGCTTTAGTCTGTATTTGCAAAAAGAAAAGAAGTACTTGTGGCACCTTAGAGACTAACCAATTTATTTGAGCATAAGCTTTCATGAGCTACAGCTCACTTCATCGGATGCTCAAATAAATTGGTTAGTCTCTAAGGTGCCACAAGTATTCCTTTTCTTTTTAAAAAAAGAGAGCAACTAAATGACAAGCTGAATGTTTTTAAATATATTTCACACAAGTAACTCTTCATTTACTTTTGTTGAAATGTGAAGTTGTATAAACTAATCTAAATGGAAAGGTTGTTTTATTAGTGGTTATAAGGATGTTTTGCTCATGTTTGTTGGCAGATTGCACGTATTAAATGGATGCAATTGGACAGTTATGTCTAAGTATATCTATGCAACAAAGATTCTTGGATTCTTCAAATGGAAGAGGGAGGTCAGAATAATCTTTAGGGGAAAAATAACCTTACCCATAGGTCAATAGAAAACTTTTGTTTGTCTATCATCTGAGATGTGGGATAATGCAAGCAAACATATAGAATAAAGTGCTACTCCTCCCCTAGGTCATGTAAGCTAAGGGGAAGTGAAATGAAACTGACAGTAGCTGCATTGTACAATATATTGTGGAAACTGGTTGTCCAATTAAAATAAAATGAAAATATCCACACATTCACCATCATCTCATAGTGAGTTCTACTTACCAGAGTCAAAGGGCACAATAAGCACAATGATTTTTTTTTTCTAATGTTTGAATAAGATTCAGCAACAGTTCACAGTAGCAACTGTCAAAGAATGGATTCTGTCAACGTATCCATTAGCCAATAACTGTGGCCACTTCTTGATAGTGTGTGTCTGAAGGCAAAGGCTCATTTTAAATGATGCACTCTCCTATTTGAAGCAAAGGATTATTTTATTTAAAAAAAAGTTTTCCAATTCCTGCCAATTTCCTGATGTGGTCTTTAGTCATCTATTTGACAAATGTGGAATTTGGTTGGCATTATTTTTTAAGTTTGCCATTCGATTTAGTGTGTAGTGTTTTTTATTTTATTCTCAATCTTTGCAGTGGTGGAAAACCAGTCCATTGTTACATATGAGGAGAGACTGCTGTTTATCTCTGGCCCCAAATTACACTTCTCTCCTATTATTAAAAGAATGATCTATTGGTTTCTGAAATAAGGTAAATGTCTAAAACTAGCAAAATGTCATCTCTTATTCTTGGGGAGGGGTGGTGACTCTCAGGCTCCAGGCTGGGACATAACATGGGATTTACAACCCTAACACACTTGCAGTTTCTTTTTTCACATTTGTTAGTCAGTTTTAAAGCAATCGTTTTGATAATCTTCAATAGTTTGATCAGGTAGAGTAGGAAACCTCGAGTATATAGGCAGGGCTCACAAGAAGAGTATATTACATTAATACTTCACAACAAATTTCTGTTTCCAGGTAAGAAGACTAGTAAATAGTGTTTGTAGGTAAGATTTACCAGGACTTCATGATGGTTTATTCCCAATGATTCATGGGAATAAACAATGTTTCCATATTGCTAAAAATAGTTGGAATGTACCAGTAAAATGTTCAAGATAAAACATTCAAATGCAATTTTCTATAAATTCTGGATGTTACAGGCCCTTAAATTTACATGTGGAGCTCCCAGTGACTTGAGGACAGAATTTGGCTTAAGATGTCATTTCAGAAACTGAAATATTTATAACAGAGAGAAATCTATTCAGGAGTGGAACTAGGTTTTTGGTTCAATCCAGAATAGAAGTAGAGAAGTTGCAAAACTTGGATCTGAATTAAAACTTAAAAGTGGAGGTGCATTTTCCACAATTTTGATTCATCTTTATACCAGTTATTCTACATACTGTACATATTAATGCCTCTATAGTTACATACTTAATGAACCAGATCCTCAGTTGGTATAAACAGCTCTGGCTCCTCTGAAGTTAATGGAGCTATGTTGACTTACAACAGCTGATGCCTTGGCTTTGTAACTGCAGAAAAACTTTGAAATAAGTTAACTTAAAATTACAGATAACAGCACAAGCGTGGAGACTGGTTTCCGTAAAAACAAACAAAGCTCTATGTTTTCCTTAAGCAGATTTTCCATGAACTTTCAGACTAGCCAAAATGGCAGCAATACCAGTAACATCTGTGTTTTGTTACTTCGTCAATTATGGAACAAACACAGTAATAATGTATTAACTCCCAAGTGTTCCAAAAGGGTATGTAAATAAAAAAGCATAGGAGGAATCATCTAAAACATTTGATCTCTATCAATGTATTGCATGAATTATATGGGCTCAAAAGAAGTCTCAAATATGTGTGTATGTATAAAAGACAGACCTGTCCAGGAAGATAGAAGTAACATGACAATACTTCCTCACTGTTGTTTTAAAAGACTATCTGTTAAGGAGTTAGATCAGTGGATTAGAAATAAAAAATCCTGGTTTCTGTACCTAGTACTACTCCTTTGTGTGTCCTTAACAATTGTGTTCCTCAGCTAATCCATTTGTAAAATGTACAGAATTTGTCTAATTCACACTGCTGTCATATTTATCTATAGTCTAGATACACAACAGTATACAAATGCCAATATCCAGTAGTTGGAGGAAAACTTCATTCTCTCTCCAGGTTTTTCATAAGTGGTTCCCCTTTTTATTTGACTTTGTTGTGTGCTTTGCTATGTCTCCCTGCCCAGCCTTTTGATCAATTAAACAGTGTCCTTATTGATGTTTCTTTCCAGTAGCATTTGTGCTAGGCATTTCAAAATCTAAAGATCTACAACTGGAGAGATGTGAAAGGGGTACAGCAATGAAAGTAATATAACAACACATGAGAATGAATGGGGTAATGGTTGTTTTCCCAATAGATTATATAGATTATTCTAAGCTTGTCTGTAGGAGTCAGCCTGTTGTTCCCATAGCCATCACTGCTGTTAGGGGGAAGAAAAAGGCTGAAGAAGTCAACCCAAACCTGTACCATTATTATTTGATGGATACTATCAACTCCTCTTGCAGTTCAAGTACTGCATAGTGTTCAACACATTCCCACGTGGACACGAACCTCTGTCACTTGCTTACTAAATGTGGCTGTAATATCTAGGCAGCCTGCTGTGAGTTAATACCAATATTTGTACTATTTGCTTCTGAGTATTGTGACAGGGTCGGGCAGATGGCTATAGGAGAGTAATAGAAGGCAGATATATTAGCCCCAGGCTCAGTAGGTCCCTTTTCCCTGGGTAAGGTTACAGGGAAGGTTCCAGAACAATCAGGAACCTTCTGGAGACAATTAAGACAGGCTGATTAGAACACCTGCAGCCAATCAAGAAGCTGCTAGAATCAATTAAGGCAGGCTAATCAGGGCACCTGGGTTTTAAAAAGGAGCTCACTTCAGTTTGTGCTGTGTGTGTGTGTGAGGAGCTGGGAGCAAGAGGCACTAGGAGCTGAGAGTGAGAACGCGGACTGTTGGAGGACTGAGGTGTACAAGCATTATCAGACACCAGGAGGAAGGTCCTATGGTGAGGATAAAGAAGGTGTTGGGAGGAGGCCATGGGGAAGTAGCCCAGGGAGTTGTAGCTGTCGCACAGCTGTTCCAGGAGGCACTCTAGACAGCTGCATTCCACAGGGCACTGGGCTGAAACCCAGAGTAGAGGGCAGGCCCGGGTTGCCCCCAATTCCTTCCAACTCCTGGTCAGATACAGGAGGAGTTGGCCTGGACTGTGAATTCAGAAAACCGGCCAAGCTGAGGGCTGCCGTGAAGCTCCAAGGCGAGCAAATCCGCCAATAAGTGCAACTCTCAATAAGTGCAAGACTCACTAAGGTAGAGCAGGAACTTTGTCACAGCATATTGGACATGAAGATGTATTTTAGTCAGTCCAGGACAAAGGGTTAAATTCATCTTGGCGTCAGAAGAGTGTTGAGGCTTAATCTTTGCAAAACACTATAAGATCCTCAGATGAACTACTGAATACTGTGCATGGAAATTTACTGGCATGTGCAAAGAGAAGTGACCTTCCCCAAAGACTTTACACTCTAGAGGTTAGATTTTCACAGGAACTTAGTCTGTGCCCAGCTTTCCTGTCTCCAATAAAAGGAGATAGAGTTAGGCCTATGCAGAGTGCTTTTGAAAATCCCATGCAAACCACATAGATATGTGTTCATACCTGTAGCTAAACAGTGGTTTATTATTTAGAGCTTTGTGTACAGTAATTCCCTCAAGAATGCCATACTGACTTTGTGACAGGTACCCCCCGGATACAACCTGGAACTGGGGTGCTGTTGAACTTTTTGTCTTACCAATCTCAGTTCCCTCTCACACTGTGACATTGTGACAAGCTGCAAAGCCCTCCAAGCTTGCCCTCACACAAACATCCACAGGCAGGGGGCACATCCAGCTGTATATATGAATGCTCTGTCAGCCACTGCACGAACCAGTCACAGAGAGGCTCCAGCCAACATACCCCCAGCTCAGGACCCTGGAGCTGTCCTTTCCTGCCCTGCCCTGCTCAAAAACCTGACCATATGAGTTATTACCCAGTCCACCACTTCTACAAAGGAAAGTGGACGTGCACCAACTCTTGTTCCTGAGCTGAGATTTTTTTCCCCCAAGTACTTCACTTAAACCCCACACTGTTTTAGGTAAAAAATATAAAATAGATTTATTAACTACAGAAAGATAGATTTTAAATTATTATAAGTGATAGCAAACAGACCAAAGTAGATTACCTAGCAAATAAACAAAAACACAATCTAAGCCTAATATACTAAATAGGATTTGAACCAAGCAGTGTCTCACCCTGTTAGATAGTATAAGCAGTCCACCAAAGATTCATAACCACACAAGCTTTCTTCTTTCCTGTATGGGAACAGCACTTCCCCCAGTTCAGTCTTTGTTCCTCAGGTATTTCCAGGTGGTCTCTTGTGTGGGGAGTGAGGCCCAGTCATGATGTCACTCCCCCCATGTATATCTTTTTCCAACTTGCTGGAAAGATCTTTTGCTTTGACTTGTGTCAAACAATCTTCCTTGGATAAGCACTATCTCTGAGAGGTTTCCATTGTACATAGTTCTTGGGCTAATCCTTGTGCTATCTCTGAGAAGTTTCTATTGTTTGCAGTTCCTGGGGTAATCCTTGTGAGTTTGTGTATTCTCCTCAGTGAGCCATCAACATTATTTGGCCTTTTTATTGTTGTACCTGAAAGGTTGCTTGTGGGTGTTCCCAACCTCACAACATGTTTCAGTGGCACATACACAGCAAAACTTCATATACAATGATAGCACAATCAACTTAACAGGATATTAATGTTTAAGAGATTAAGACTTTTAGAATGATACCTCACAAGGCATACTTTGTAGAAAACATATAATTATATCACCATGGTGACTATGGGGTGCAGAGTGTCACAGAATTGTAAAATGTTTGCTTTCAGATTCTGATTTCATATTGAATCTTGATCATGCAATGTTCAAGCCATCAGACACTTGACCATTTTTCCTAGGAAATCTTCCTCAATGGGAAGATTGAATAATATTAAGTGATCTGCAAAGCTCATTTGAATGATGGCATTCTTAAATAGCTTCTTGATGATTGAGAATAAATGCTTCATTAAGCTTTAACATCATAACCCTGAGAATCCTAGGAAGGGCAAATGAATGATATTACAGGGAGGCAAGAGCATAATACACTGTGCTGCACGCAGGAATCTGATTGTGCTAGATATTTTATAAAGACTGAGCCACAGATCACATGCTAATTCTGTCAAGACCTCACAGTGGGATGCAGTAACCTTGAGAAATTGCAGGAAAGGAAACAGTAGGTTTTGGTCCTGAGGTGAGATTTCAACATGTTAAATTAATGGTCTTAGGTTATCTAATAATTACAGTGTCATTTACACATCACTGCTCTCCACTGCAGATCAAGGCTTTAAGAGAGGTATTTAAGACAGACACAGAAATAACTTGGTGAAAAGATAAGTACAATGGGGAAGAAGTATGACTTGCCTTTCTAACTGATAGGCACACAATCAAAAAGAGAGAGGCTTTTTTATTTAGGCCTCTTTGCACTGAGAATTTGCCCCAATAGCAGCAATTAATGTTTGGTCCTTGATATAGCCATACCAATGCAAACCCCACGGGTAGAATAGGAATGCTTGGAATGATGGGATTTGCACTGGTGGACCTTATTACTTCTTCAATCCCCAAGGTAAGAGCCACCTATGTACATTTCAGCTTTACAACAGAAGGCAATGGCAAAGTAGAGCCTTCAATAGAGAACAGAGGGATGTGCACACTATCTGGCTCCGTTCCCAAGAATTGCCAGTGAACCAAGCCATTTATGTTTGCTGGTGGTTGGAAGTTCAATGAACTTGAACTTTATAGAGGAACTTTCTGCACAAAATTAAGCCCTATTCTTCCTATACCAGCATTTCTCAAAGGGGAGTCCATGGACCCCAGGGGTCCCAAGGGTACTCCAGGTGGTCTGTGCGCCCCGCTGATCAACTCCTTCCCCTTCCTGTGTCTCTCAGAGGCTACTGAAGCCAAAGCAGGAGATTTTAGGCACTGAGAGTCTGGCGGCTCAGTGGAGCTAAGGCAGGCTTACCTGCCTTGGCTCCGTGCCACTCCCAGAAGTGGCCGGCACATCCCTTTGGGTATGCCAGGGGGTCTCTGTGCACTGTTCCTGCCTCAAACACCAACTCCGCAGCTCCCATTGGCTGGGAACTGCAGCCAATGGGAGCTGCAGGGGCAGTGCCTGTGGGCAGGGGTGCATGTGGAGATTCCCCCACCCCTTCGCCCTGTCTAGGAGCCACTGCCAGAGAGATGTACCAGTTGCTTTCAGGAGCCGCCCAAGGTAAGTGCCCCCACACCCCTCATTCTTTCCTGCACCCCAGCCCAGAGCCCACACTCCAAACCCCCTCCTGCACCCAAACTCCCTCCCAGAGCCTGCATCCCTCACCCTCTCCTGCAATCCAGCTCCCTGCCCCAGCCTGGTGAAAATAAGTGAGGGTGTGGAAAAGCGAGTGACGAAGAGAAGTGGTATGGCATGAGTGGGGGGTGGGAAGAAGTGGGGTGTAAGTGGGGGAAGGGGTGGAGTGGGAGTGGGGGTGGAGTCTGGGGCTGAGCGAGGGGGTTTAGGGGTCCCTGAAAATTTTAAAATCATAATGGGGGTCGTCAGGTTGCTAAAGTTTGAGAACCGCTGTCCTATCCTATAACTTCATTGCAACTATAACTCCACCCACATTGTACATGTGAACAATTAATCTTGATACACTAAAATGTTGGTTAACAGATACTGTGACGATAGATTCCCGAAACAACTTACTAGGGAGTTTTACAGTTCTGCTTAATGGAAACAGAATTAGGCCACTGCTGAGAGCTTCTGAAAATCTTACCTAGATTAGATAGATATATATTGTACAGCAATACAAAATACTACATATGTGCAAAAACACCAAGATATTGTTACTGAAGGAACCACTTGAATCATCTGATTGCTATATACTTAAATTCTCAACCAAGGTGTTGCAATAACAGTTATTTTATTACTTGAATTAGAGATCAACTCCTATTACAAAACAGCCAGAGCCATGTACGATAGTACTTGCCTTCATGACCTTATGAGCCTTGGTTTATTTCACAGAGCCTTGTTAAAAGCAAAATAGCAGAACTGTGGTAACACTTTCATTCTTTTACTTCTTGGAAGAGCTGATCTGAAAGAGACAAATCATAATCACTGTTGTATTTTTTTTTAAAAAAAAACATACAGTAAGACCCTGTTCCAAGTTTTAGTTTTAGTATTTAGCTTCAATTCAGTTCAGTTCAATTTACTTCTTTACTATTTTCCTCAGGAATGAACTCATCAGCATTCATCTCTTATTTCCCACAAGTCCTGAGGCTGTGGAAGCAAGACCCAGCCATATGCCCATTCAATTATTAATTACAAATAAAATTACAGATAAAAACTGTACATATGCATGAATATTTAAAACATAAATAATTAAAACAGTGTTTTAAAGCACTTTTCCCAAAGAATCAAAGATGCCAATTGTATGCTTGATTGCAGGAGTGAAATAACACCTCCGGTACTACATGCCATTTTTGATAAGAGGCTAAGGCCCCAGTCTAGCTACTGACTATGCACAGATGCACCCTTCTCTGTGCAGAGCCTCAGTGAAGTTAATAGGCTATGAACACAACCTGTTTTTTTTCTGACTCCTAGTTCTGTGCTTTAATTGCAAGATCTTTACTCACTAATAAAATGTTGGTTAAAATCAGATACAATGACAATGATTTATATATTAGGGGACTGTTTATAGGAGGATCTGAATCTATTACATATAGTCTTTGACATTTAAGGTTTGTTTTGTATTATACAGTGTTTGTATATGATCTTGGTTGCTTTGCTGGAAATTCAGTAAATGTATACAAGAGCTAATCAGTCAATTCCCTCTATATCTCTCTGTGGTTTATTGGTACACAAATGGTCCTAATTTTGCTTTCAACTATACATGAGCATGCCCTCTGCAGTCGGTTGGAGTTGCATAAATGTAAATGACAGCAGAACTTGGCCCAGTTCTACTGATAGTCCGCGAAATTACTGTTTCCCTGCTGGGCATGCTATTCTAGCCCTGTTTCATTATATTCATTTGTTTATCATGTTGTGCACTCTGAAACAGTGTTTCTTCATCTTGAGCATCTGCTCAAATGGACAAGAGATGCCCCATGTGATAACTAGCTGACCTTAGCAGATGGCCATAGTGAAAAGCATCTATCCACTGCAGCATATTTCAGGCTAAATCTCTTCTGTACAGGGTAATATAGAATTTATTATTCCTAATGCTACTATCGAGTCAAGGGAAGACACTGTATTGTACATTTAAGGGGCTAAGTCCTCAGCTTGTATATATCAGTGTAGCTCTAATGGATCTATGTCAATTTATACTAGTTGATGATCTGACCACAATTATTTAAGGGTCTGAAAATCTGGAAATTCCTTCTTTGTTTTTGTCCAAAGAACCATCATCAACCAGTATTAACCTTCTCCAACTCATTAGATATTGATGAAACTGAGACTGTGTACTCTTCAATATTTCATTATCCTCCCATAATCATGTATATAAATTAACAATACTTGGTGATAATCCCAATAATTGCCAATGTGGAAGTCTGAATGGATTCACAAACAAACCTAGGAGCTTCTGAATGAGTTTAATTAGCACTTCATATTTTTCTCTAGAATTTCTCCTTTATCTCTAATTACTAGATCATTGTTGAGCACTGGTTGACTGTAAATATTTTAGAAATAGTGACAACATCTATTTCTTTTTCTGAATAATGCTTTTACAGTATAGTGTTACATTTATGCTAATATGCAATGTGGTGAATGTATCTTTTTGGCATACTTTGTAGGACTTGGCTGACTTTTTGTTTGTTAGGATTGCTGACATAAGGTTATCTGTGTCGGTTTGCTTGATTAGTACTGCTTTGCAAGATGATTCCAAAGATGTAGCGTACTTAAATCTTTTAATTTTTTATCAGAATTTGATTTTCTAGAGCATACAGTCAAGATTTAAATAAAAATAAAACCTATATTGGTTCCAATGTCAAGAGAAAACAGCCACTCTCACAACAAACCTAGGGGAAAATGATGATTTAAAAATGAAGAGATGTTGAACAATGGAGACCTAAACGACCCAGAGATGTACTAACCTGGACAAAAAGGCCCTGCAAAGAGCCTTGAAAACACTCAAGAAGCATTCTAGTGAAAAGTCTTAGGACAAGAGTTCCAGAGATGTCCCTGAAGTGAGAGGCCCCTGCCATTCAACTAATTCAGATGGAACTTCAGGATGGAAAGTGGGGACAACCTGGCAAATTTCACTTGCCTTAGACAGACACAGTTTGAAAACCATTTCAAGTGCTTTGTGCCTTTTAGGACCTAATCCAAGCTCCCTCGAAGTCAACAGGAAAACTCCCATTCATTTTAATGGTACAGAATCAGACTCAAAATAATTTCCTCCAGTGAATGTGCCAACTGTGCTTAAACAAGTTGTTTCTTGGTTTTTCATAGAGATTAGCAAATAATATGTGGTGAAAAATTCATCAGATGAATTTCTGCTTACTGGATATCTGCAAGCAGACCATGATTTCCCTTAATTCATTCATTATTTGTATATATTTTACAAGTGTTGTGTGAATTTTGTTAACTCTATGGATTGATCATGAACAGTACTCTTGTAATAGTTAATCTCTATTCACTATTGAAGTTCCTTTGGTAAGAGCTGATTAGTCAGGTAGGTTACATGCTGTTACTACTTTACCCTAATTGGATGAGCTCACAACTTCTTTTATGTATAGCAGCACACATGAATCAAATTCTTGATTTCTGAGAATACTAGAATAGCATGTTAGCTACTTTGAAATGTACTTTCTGTGAAAACTTGTCATTAAAACTCAAGTGCATGAAGAGAATACTCATGGGACAAAAATTTGGCCAAAGCTAATTTGTTTAAAATTTGGCATTAATAGGCACAGATTTTTCCACTCAGAACTAATTATTTTTATAGCCTTTTAAATTATTTATTAAATATCAAAGATGTATATGTTTTTACCATGAAAATGGAGGAAATTGTCTCTGGTTTTACTTTTATGGTAGTTGATTCTGCCCTGCCTTTGGGGAACATTGGGATTCTTATATTGGATAAGAACTCAGGAAAACATACCTTTCATAGGTGACATCTGCTGTAGGTTAGCCTGCAACTTTGTATGTTTATTTCACATGTCACAAAAAAGGTCTTATTTTAGATTGATGGCAGCTTAGATTGGTTACCATAAAGTGTGCCTAAAATTGCTTGACAATATCATTCTTGTACTATTATTTTATTAATCAAATTTCTTAAGATGAGACAGCACACTTGAAGTGGTGCAAGATATGGAGAATGGGTTCCTGTGCTAAGGAGAATATACTGTAAATGTACAATGAACAACTGAGAAACCCTAAAAAAAGTTTATTTTAGGCACTGATTAACAACTTTGAATCTGTTTTTATTCAGCAAAGCACTTAGGTACATGGTTAAATTTCAAATGTAATCAATAGAACTCAAGAATGTGCTTAAAGTTAATCATGGGTTTAAAGTACTTTGCTGAACTGGGGTCTGGGAGTGACTTCATTCTTCTTTCTATGCTACTCTTGATATTGCTTTTCTAAAATCAAAAGTATATGGAAATATACATATAAATGTATATAAATATACATATAAATACATGCATACAAATATATGGAAATATACATGGCAGATGGATACTAATTAGAGCACTAAAAAGCCCTGAAGGGAGGCTAGAAATCCTCCATCTGGTCCAATAACTGATAGCTAAAAGAGGATTTCACTAAATATGTAAAATGGTAACTTCTACAGAAAACAACCTTCCAAACCGGAGTTACCCTTTTACAACATATCAAAAATATACGTGCTGTGACAAAGTGATATTAATCAAAATGAAAGAAAAACTAATTTGGAACAGATGTTATTTCTGACATTTAGACTGATAGGTAAAAGGCCTGGAATGATGGATATCAAATGATACTGAATCATGGAACAAGCTCTTCAGAAAAGAGAAGATACTAAAAAAGAGGATATGGTTGCTGATCAACCATAGCACCTTCATATGTTCCTCCAAGTGTCTTTTCTTACTGCAAAGATATGGATGTCTGGGGGATGGCAGTGTGGGGGAGGAAGTATATTAAAAGAACTTACTCAGAAACTTGGGCAACCTGCCCACTCCCTGATGACATCCATATATTATAATTAAGTTTGATGAACCCTCTTCATGCTGAAGACCCCACATGTCAGAGCTGAGTGGGTAAATGTTAGGGTAAAGTCAATGTGAAAAGATCTAGCTCTTTGGCCCCAAGTGCTCATCTGGAGCAAGTTGGTCAGGTGCTGGGGAACCCCATGGTGGGAGGAATTCTCCACCCTACCTGAAATGGAGAACAGCCTCCAAAGCTCTACGTACCACCCACACAATGTGGAGGAGGAACAGAGGCTCTACTTCACAGCATAGCCTCTAGCCCTGATCCCTTCTTTTCCCCAAAAGAGCCTTTGTGTGCCATTGGAGAGAGAGCCCCCTACACAGAATCATTGACGTGTATCCTACCCCTCTGTGCAGCAGCAGTACCACTGTCTTGAGAGTGGGGTTCCTTGGAATCACTGGAAGGAAGAGGAGGAAAGTGATTTGGTCTTTCCGTATCCATGAACATTCCATGAAGAATGAAGAAAAGGAGGACTTGTGGCACCTTAGAGACTCACGTAAGCTTATGCTCAAATAAATTGGTTAGTCGCTAAGGTGCCACAAGTTCTCCTTTTCTTTTTGCGAATACAGACTAACACGGCTGCTACTCTGAATCCATGAAGAAAGTTTACTTTAAAATGCTCATCTCAATTGGACAGCACCAAAAATGGGAAGATGAGTCCAATCTCTATACCTTTCCTGTGGTGTCACAACCATGCAGGATACTTTAGCCACATGCTTTTAGAACTTTGTGATTACATGTACAGATTACCAGCAAGGACAGATGAAAGTATCACTGAAGTGGAAGGAGGTCTGGGGATTCTAGGAACATACCAGTGAGGTTATAGTGCAGAAGGAGCCTGAACAAGTTTGAGTGAACTTTTGATAAATACCCACACCTTATCAGAGCCATATGGACCAGCCCAACCTTTTGAAGATTGCCCATCACTATTTGTTATGTCATTTGTGTTTTCCCTGAAACTGCACCTGCCACAGCCTGAATTCCAAGTTCTGCTGTATGTGTGAGAGAAGCTGCTTTTCAAATACTTTGAAATAAATAATTACAATTGTAACATAGTCTGCAGGGACCTGATCTTGCTTCCAGTGAAATCACTGCAAAACCTTTCATTTCTTTCATTGGGAGCAGAAACAGGCACTAGAGGATATGGGATCTTAAATAATATTTGTAAGAGAGATTTTACAAAGCCTTTGCTTCAAAACATGCTCGCAGAACCTTTATCTTTTATGCTAATTTTCTACACCTCTTATTTAAGGTGGAAAATGGATTATAATCTAAAAGATTGGGTTTTTTTGCATGTATAGAATATTCATGGTACTCTCCTCTGTGGTATCAAAATGACTGATCAGGGCTGAACAAGGCAATACTCAGCATGGGATTGCATGGTACACTCCCTTTTCTTAAGTTCTACTGAATAAATACTGTGTATTTTCTAAGATGTTTAAAATACTGCCAGAGCTGAGTGACTCCTTTGTTTCCAGTCTATTGGGTAAATAGTAAGTATTTTTTAAAGAAAATGTATAACTATGTATTTGTCCAAAGGACGAGAGTAGTCCCAATGATGCTGCTCTAGTCTCCTAGGTAACCAATACATGTGCTGTGATACTTTCTTTTTAGTCCTTGCCCTTCCTACTTCTATCCCCAAAGGGGAAGGATATATTATAAAGTACAAAACAACAACAAAGTTTTAACAGTGTTGTATTCATCAGCTAACAACTTAATAGTTAAAGCTTCATCACAATTTTCTTCATTCGTGCCAGCTATTTTTCACAATAAAGTAGACGTACATTGTTGCCCCAGTCTTAATTAATTTGGGTAACACTGGTGCCATATAAACTTAACATTAAATGTATTCTGTATTATTATTATTTTATTACAGGCATTTTCACTGTGTTAACTGCCGTTTTTCTCCATCAATATGGAAAATATTCACCTGTTTATAATCCTCATCCTAAATCAAATCAGAGAATGTCACTGAAAATAGCAGTTTTCACATGTGACTGCTTGCCAGGTAAATAATTTTGATTTTTTAGTATTTGGTGGGGATTTGAAGACTGATAGAGGTACAAATGCCTGCATGCAAACTCATCCCTCCAGTTTTAGTTCTGTATGTGATTCAAAGCTAGAAGTTATTTTCTCTCTTGAATTTCTGTTCAGTTGCATATGGAATCTTGTGAGAACATTCGATTTTACCCAATTTTTTTCATTGTTTTGAGCCAAATTCTCACTGTAGCATCTTGAGAGATTTCAGTGCTGTGACTCTTAACTTGAACCTTACACCAGATTTAGCTTTGAAATCCAAATATTAGTGTATATTTTGTGTGAGACAACAACTGAGGCTTCAGCACTCAGTTAAAGCCTGAAGCTGTATTATCTGTATTGGACAGAAGCAGAAAAAGACTGTACTAGTTGTGGCCATTGGCTGGGGGATGCAGGTGTGTGTGGCAGGGGGAACCATTAGCCCATTAGGAAATTGTGTGGCACTAGGTTATGAATTACTAGCATGATCCTGCAAGGTGCTGGGCACTGAAGCCAAATGAAGCAGCAAAGCACATAAGCACATGCTCGACTTGAAGCATATGAGTACTTCGATGGGACAGTAAGCTTTGAGGGAAGGGCAGCATGTTTTCTTGAAAGTGGTTTTCTGTAACAGTGGATACAAAAAGTGGCTGATGTGTTTGTTTGCTTGCTTGTTTGGTTGGTTGGTTGGTTCTTAATTTGTTAAAAGCAGGTTGTAGCAATGATGTCAATCTACAAAAAGTGAAACCCAAATAATATTTTGCCCTTTTTCCTTTCTGGGTGAGCATTTCATTAGAGATATTGGAGAGCAGCAACTAGTGGGCAGTTTCTCTGTTCCTGCTCCCTGACCTCCTGCCTTTTGTTGTACTTTCTCATATTAAATGTAGGTATCAAACTCCTTTCTTTGCTTGGGTAAATGACAGGGAAACCATTGAGTGAAATTTAATTTAGTTAATTAAACAGGGCTAATAGTCCCTGTGCTGCACCTTTGTATGGGTTGGTTTTTTTACATGTTCTCAGACTAGTCAACTGTTCCTGCTGAGGCACACTGATTGATTGTTTTCTCACTTAGTCTGTCCAAAAAGCTCGGTGTCCAGTCTCTTTCCATGGAGTTATAAGTCAGATCCCTATTTTTTTCCTCTCCAACTATTCCTATTTAGATATTTCAAATGTGGCAGATTTGTCTTTCCTGTGGGTAGGTGTTTCCATCTTTGGAAACCTAAATTATGATAGGTGTTTTTGTTATATCTCTAACAATTATTGTGTTCATGATGTTCAGGTATAAAAAGCACAGTTTAAAAACAAGGTGAATTTAACTGCAAAAAGAAAAGGAGCACTTGTGGCACCTTAGAGACTAACCAATTTATCTGAGCATGAGCTTTCGTGAGCTACAGCTCACTTCATCAGATGCATACCGTGGAAACTGCAGCAGACTTTATATACACACAGAGATCATGAAACAATACCTCCTCCCACCCCACTGTCCTGCTGGTAATAGCTTATCTAAAGTGATCATCAAGTTGGGCCATTTCCAGCACAAATCCAGGTTTTCTCACCCCCCCACACACAAACTCACTCTCCTGCTGGTAATAGCCCATCCAAAGTGACAACTCTCTACACAATGTGCATGATAATCAAGGTGGGCCATTTCCTGCACAAACTGCAAAAGTAGTGAGAAAACGCAGGGCAATCTAGGAAAGGGCAGATCCCAAATATGAAGTTCCTTTATTTTTTTGTGTGTAGCTTGTGATCAAAAATAGCTAAAGTTTTCACAATTCCACAAAGAGAGAATCATGGTAAATAGGCCCAATGGCCTGTGATGGGTTTTAGATGGGGTAAGATCCAAGTTACCTGGGAAAGAATTTTCTGTAGTATCTGGCTGATGAATCTTGCCCATATGCTCAGGGTTTAGCTGATCGCCATATTTGGGGTCGGGAAGGAATTTTCCTCCAGGGCAGATTGGAAGAGGCCCTGGAGGTTTTTCGCCTTCCTCTGTAGCATGGGGCACGGGTCACTTGCTGGAGGATTCTCTGCTCCTTGAGGTCTTTAAACTACAATTTGAGGACTTCAATAGCACAGATATAGGTGTGAGGTTTTTTTTTTGTAGGAGTGGTGGGTGAAATTCTGTGGCCTGCGTTGTGCAGGAGGTCAGACTAGATGATCATAATGGTCCCTTCTGACCTAAATATCTATGAATCTATGAATCTATGAGAAAGGCCCTACCAAATCCGCAGTCCCCATTCTGGTCAATTTCATGGCCCTAGGATTTGAAAACTAGTCAATTATGCATTTTCAGATGTTTACATCTCAAATTTCAATGTGTTATAACTGTGGGGGTCCCGACTCAAAAGGGGGGGAGGAAGGCTGCTGCAAAACTGTTGTAGGAGGGGGTCACAGGATTGCCATTCTCACTTCTGTGCTGCCTTCACAGCTGGGCTCTGAAGGTAGCACCGCTGGACCTTACTGTGACAGAAGAGGTTCCCAAAGGTGGAGGTGGGTCTGATCTCCCCTGTGCTGCTGGGAACACCCCAGTCAGGGGCTCCTAGCTGCTAGTCCCAGCTGGACTGGAGAGGGACAGGACTTGCTCTTCCCCTGCATGGCTGCTCTTGCGGTGAAAATCAGACCCACCTCTGGGTACCTCCCATGGCTGCAGGAAGCTCTGGAACTGGGCAACAGCTCCAGAGCTTTCTGCAGCTGCAGGAGATAGCTGGAGGTGGGTCTGATCTCCTTGCTACTGCGAGTCCCCCAGCCAGGGGCTCCTAGCTGCTAGTGCTGGCCAGGTTGGAGAGGGCCAGGATTTCCTCTTCCCCTGCATGGCCATTTCTGGGGGGAGATCAGACCCACCTCCACTTCTGGCAACCTCTTGTGGCCACAAGAAGCTCTGGGGCTGCTGCCCATTCCTGGAGCTTTCTGCAGCTGGGGTACATACCTGGAGGTGGGTCTGATTTTCAATCCCCTGCTCCACCCCGTGAGTGGTTGTGCAGGGGAGGAGTAAATCCCATCCCACCCCAGCCCCAAGGGGACTAGCAGCTGGAGCCGGGGGCTCAGTAGGGGCCCCATCCCTACCCTGCCTGCCCTTCCCCTCCCCTCCACTCCATTAGATAGAATTCACAGGGGAGGTCTGATTTCACTGTCTGTGACACGTTTTTCATGGCCATGAATGTGATAGGGCCCTAAACATAGGGTTATAAAGGGACCACAAGAGTCAACTAAATCTACCACCCTGCCAAGATGCAGATTTTGTTGTGACTAAAGTGGATCAAAAGTGACTTTTAAATTCAGTCATTAGGGTCTTTTTATGTATTAAATCCAGAATTACAACCAGATTGGCTCTGACAAAATATTATGTTCAGTTATGCACTCTGAAAAATGCTACTTAATTAACTACCCGTGGATCTATGATGATGTGTAATGGTAGGGAAAACTGAATGATAGAAACTGATTTCAAAAGAACCCATATTCATGGACTGGAAATGAGTTCTTTAAAAGTGAAACCATCTTTATATATACACATATATTTATCACTGGTAACAGATATTGTCTTGGTAGTAGGTACATCTGTTGACACAGATAAATTAAACAGATTTGAAGAAGACAGGAAATTACATCCATAGCCCATTTTTAATATGCTCAGAAAACATATATCCTTTTGATTTATTTGTATAAATGAACTAATCTGATCCCAGACTTCAGGCATTGTCATCGTCATCAGTATTCTAAAATTAAAAACCAAACCAGGAAAGTTGCCTTCCCATCCACACTTCAGGCAAGGTGGAATATGAAAATTTCCCCCCCTAACTGTTTTTCAGTTTAAGCAAATATGTTTGCTACAGTACTTTTTCTTAAAGATTATTAACTCACTTGGCAATAGTTTCAAACTGGCAAGATTATGTTTTCCACATGATTGAATTCATTTGGGAAAGTGTATGTATGTGTGTATAATATATATATATGTATATTACCATTTCCTGCTCAAATAACTTTCCATAATCCTTTTTCAACTATTTTTTCCCATTTGGTTTTTGTAAACAACATGATTGGTTTGCCTGCCTAATCTCCATTGTGCATTCTGATCTTTTCTTCAGGGAAAAATGCTTGTTACCTCCAGAAATTCATTTGTACAAACAAGACATCATCTGTTTGGTTGGAATAATATTTCATTTGACCTCTGACCCATTTCATTCCTGCTAAATCCCATTGTGGTCTGTAAACACATCTTTATGTAGTGATGGTATGAAATAAAGTTTTAGCTCTTCAGCTGCAGGCTCAGTTTGAGGCTATTCTGCCACTGGACAAGTTGGGGACAGCGCAGAGACGTGCTGCCGTAGTGGCGGTTTCTAAAGGCAAGCTATAATGTCTCCAAGAGTTCTGGTGTGGTGTGGTTGCTGCTATCCCCTTTGAAAGGATGCAATATCCCCCTTTGCCTCTGTTGCCTGATACAGGCAGAGGAGGGTCTTCTCCTTCTCTCACCAACCCCTTTGGGGAGTCTACAGCCAAGGGTAACACTAGGTTCAAAGACTCCATATGCTCAAGGGAATGCAAGGCTGTGAGTGGTACATACCCAGTGGCATCATAAGTAGGGGCTTAAGGCTCCTCGTGTCGTCTTCTCCTCTTGTCCACCCAAACAGGGAAACTCCCCCACTCCCAACTTCAAAATCTCTCCTCCTTAGAAGTAGGAATAAATTGAGGGCAGGGCATTGTGTGAGAAAGGAGGGAACCGTACATGGGCATCAGAAATAGGTTATCCTACTATCCTTCTTTGGCAGGGTAACAAGCCTTGTAGATATGGGGGAAGCAGTAGATGTGATTTAGCTTGATTTTAGTAAGGCTTTTGATACTATCTCACATTACCTTTTCATAAACAAACTAGGGAATTATAGCCCACACGAATGTACTATAAGGTGGGAGCTTGGGAAGCAGCAGCCAGCACGGCCCTGCACCACTCCCTGAAGCTCCCATTGGCTAGGAGTAACGAACTGCGGCCACTGGGAGCTGCGAGAGGCCGTGAAAATGTAAACAAACTGTCTCCTGGCCCACCGGCAGATTACCCTGACGGGTCGCAGGTTGCCCACCACTGTCATAGAGAGTACACTTAGTATCATCTGCAAGGTTTACAAATTTGGAGGGGTTGCAAGTGCTTTGGAGAACAAGAATAGAATTCAAAATGATCTTGGCAAACTGGAGGAATGGTTGGAAATAAATAGGATGAAATTCAATAGGGACAAATGCAAAGTACTCCACTTAGGAAGGAATAATCAATTGCACAGAAACAATATGGGAAATGACTGCCTAGGGAGGAGTACTGCAGAAAAGGATCTTGTGGTTATTGTTGATTCATATCTAGTTTGTGAACCACTGTGTAATACTGTTGCAAAATACCTAACGCCATTCTGGGATGTATTAGCAGGAGTGTTGTAAGCAAGACACAAGAAGTAATTTTTCCACTCTACTCAGCACTGCTAAGGCCTCAACTGGAGTATTGTGTCCAGAGCTGTGCACCACAATTTGGGAAAGATATGGACAAATTGGACTAAGTCCAAAGGAGAGAAACAAAAATGATTAAAGGTCTAGAAAATATGATTTAAGATTAAATATTGAAAAAATTGGGTTTGTTTAGTCTGAAGAGACTGAGCGGGGACATGATAACAGTGTCACAGTGTCTGAAGTGGCTCATCGCTGAGAGGACCAAACTCAGGTCAGACTGTCAGAAAACAGAGCAGAAACCCCAAACTAGTGGCGTATTCTATAAATTAGATTTCACCAAGCCAGTAACAAATGTGTACTCTTGGATCACTATACTAGCCTTACTAGTCACACAGTCCCCTTAGGCTGTCTTAGGGAATCTTGCCATTCAGACTTTATGATGTCGGTCACTATACCAAATACCACATCACATTAGGTTACTTCCAACCCCAAAGGGTTGGTCACTTACCCAGGTCAAAAAGAAGAGGAGTACTTGTGGCACCTTAGAGACTAACAAATTTATTTGAGCATAAGCTTTCGTGAGCTACAGCTCACTTCATCGGATGCATTCAGTGGAAAATACAGTGGGGAGATTTCAGTGGATACTCTGGATCTCTTACCAAAGACAACTCTGGCAGCCAATTTCTCTAGTAAACTAACTAAAAGTTTATTAGTCAAGAAAACGAAATGAGACTTATTGAGAGATTAAAGCAGGTAAAATAGATTAACAGGTTAGTCCAAGTATGTGAGTCCAATATGATAGTACAGATGTAGTAATCTGCTAGCCTTTCATAAATCTCTGGGGGTTACCTGGAATACCTCTAGAGATCTCTGTCCAATCACTTTAGTATTCCACCATGTCAGAATCCATCAGTCCAGAGATGCAGGATTATTCCCTTAAACCAGCATTTGTAGACCCTGCTTACAAAAAACAATCTGAATAGTGTCATCACCCACATGGGTTTTGATGAGTAGCAGCCGCAGATTGACTCTGTGAATTTCCATTGTTGCACACAACAACCCTTGATTTGAAGTTAGCATTCTATTTCCTGGCATTCACAAATAATTTAGTTACAGTGATATCTGTAATGCAATTGCCTGCCATTATATTATAATAGGGATAGACAAGTGAAACAATACAAATATCATTCATTAGTATTCATTAGAAATTCTAACACCTGAATATGCACATACTTTGATCTAGGGTTATTTAATTACAGGAACGTGCTTACTGTAATGTGATAGCAAGCAACAGATTTATAGATAAATGAATACAATGCCATTTACATTCCCTTTGAACTAAACTAACACAAGTGAATTGGCCTATGGCTCTGATTTGAGCTGGCAACTTGCTAGACAGGATCACAAACTTTCTCCAAGTATGTAAAAGGTTGATATAAAGAGGAAGGTGACAAATTATTCTCCTTAACCACCACAGACAGGACAAGAAGCAATGGGTTTAAATTGCATCAAGGAAGATTTAGGTTAGACATTAGGAAAAACTAAGGGTAGTTAAGCACTGGAACAAATTACCTAGGGAGATTGTGGAATCTCTGTCACAAGAGGTTTTTAAGAACAGGTTAGACCAGTGGTTCCCAAACTTGTTCCGCCACTTGTGCAGGGAAAGCCCCTGGCGGGCCGGGCCAGTTTGTTTACCTGCCGCGTCCGCAGGTTCGGCCGATCGCGGCTCCCAGTGGCCGCGGTTCGCTGCTCCAGGCCAATAGGTGCTGCTGGAAGCGGTGCGGGCCGAGGGACGTACTGGCCGCTGCTTCCGGCAGTTCCCATTGGCCTGGATCAGCAAACCACAGCCACTGGGAGCTGCGATCGGCAGAACCTGTGGATATGGCAGGTAAACAAACCGGCCCGGCCCTGCAGGGGCTTTCCCTGCACAAGCTGTTATGGATGATCTAGGTAATACTTAGTCCTGCCTCCGTGCAGGAGATGGGACTGGATGACCTAACAATCCTACATTTCTATGATTCTAAGCCCACTGAATATTTAATTTTGGAGCATGGCCCCAGAGCCCTTGACCAGGCCTCATTATGTCCCCTGAGAACTCTAGGACTGAAGGTTCTTGCGTGTTAAGAAAGCCTTGCCTAGTGTGGATAGCTTCTGTTCTGCACTATAGCAATGGCGTTTCTTACTGCAGGTTTTCTGATCCATGTGCTGTAGGAAGAGTAGGCCAAAATTTGTCCCAGAGTGCTCACTGTTATAACCTTCCTGTATCAATGTAAAACCATGTCATTGATAAAGAAGTAAAAAAAAAAAATAGGTATTATTAATTAAATGACCATATGGACAATCAAGCAAAACCAGAAAGAGATATGTAAATACAATACAATTCTATGTTAGAGAGAGAGACAGAGAACAATTACAACATATACTGCTTTAGATACAGTGAACCAGAGTCAGATCTCATTTTCAACAGGGAAAATCTAAATGAGCTCCACCAAAGTCAGAGTCACTGCAGATTTACCTTGATATAACTGATAACTGTAGTGTGTGTCCATTTGTTAACATGTGAAGGAGTAAAGAAACTACACAAGGCATTTCCTTTGCATTCTGCTGGGTGATCTGGATTTGGCTTCTCCATAGAAGAAAATTAAGGTTTGGTCCCCCAAATGCTATAAATCCACTGTGATCTGCAGTACAATTTATGTACAGGCCTTGTGCTGCCACACCAGTTATAAGCCTCGACCTGCAAATCCATTTGGAATCCTGGTTGGGACCTCTTTGACCAATGTCTGATCCAGGGCCACCCTTAAATGGGGTTCTGAAGCAAAGAGTGTCAGTATGGTAATACGGTAATATGGTTTTCTTTACATGGGCAAATCTGCAGGGTCAGTGGATTAACATTAGGCATCCTCCACAGCCCTACCCCTAAACCATCAATCCCTGAACCCATGAAGAGCCTTCCACATGGCTTATGGGAATGCTGCCAAGGATATGACTCTTTTCCCCGCCTCCACTTCTGTATAGGAAATGGTGAGATCAGCATATGGAAGGGGACCTTCCATTCATGCCTCAAATGCATGATATCTCCCTAAGATAGAATCTGGCCTAATGGACCAAATTCTTCACTTCTGTAACTCTAGAACTCCTTGAATTTGATCTGATATAGGGAAACCCTCCAACCATATGAGTAAATGTGAATAGAATCCTTTTATATCAATACATTGGCTTTCCCTTTTGTTTAGTTGATAATGAAGAAAGCCTCTTAAATGAGTGGCACAGGAACCTGCTTGTAAATTGAATAAGTTATTGTGTGTTGAGAGTTCTACTCAACCAACTTATCTAACAGACCCTTATACAGTGAGGGCCAGGGCAATAGTGTATTTGGACAATTTTAGTGCCAGAGTCAGTGATAAAAACTCTGTCTGGCTTTGGTGATGTGAAATTGTTTAGAAATCAGTTTGTGATTTTTTTGTGCAAGCATCCACAAAACAGAAACTAGCAGAATTTTATTGTCTCAAGCTATTAATGTGAAGCTGTTCATTTCAGTGGATCATTGATGTGCATGCATGGGGTCATCATATTTCCGCATTTTTGTAGGACAGTGAAGCTGTCGAGCAATGCTAGCAAGACAATCAGAGTTTAATAGGGGAAAGGATACATATTAAAAGAGGCTATATTTTAAAATTCTTTCTATTTGATTCTCACAAAGCCAGTAATACAGCACTTCCTGGGCAGGTAGGAAAAATGTACTCTTTAATTTTATTTCCCCACTTTTATGGATGATACCTGCCATAAATTGGAGTGAACAGAATGACATTGGATCAGCTGCCCAGGGAAAATTCAAAATGCTCATTTTCAACTTTGCTCATTTCAAGGATTTTTTTGTTTGTTTTTGTTATTTTGGTTTGTGTAATTCAACACACTGCAATATTACTCAGGTGCTCTGTATGTTCGTTTGGTTCAGAAACCTGTTATCGATCCAGAAAGCAGCTGACATATGGTATTTGAAATGAAAATGGCAAGTGGAAACTGAGCAGGCAGTGAGCTGTTTGCTGCATCTGCTTGTTTGTTGACTACTTAAATTAAATTTGTCTAGTTCTGCTCATCTCTATATACAATTGCATTTGTAATTCCCCTAAAAGATTAGAAACATTTTCACTTGCATCCCATATAAATTACAATAATACAGCATGCTGTCCTCCTAATAAAAGGAAAAAAGCAAACAGGCTGAGTTCAGATCTGTATCTTTTCCAGGATTCTATGATCTCACACTCAACTTGTCTCCATATGGAAGTTAATCTGGAATAATGTAGGATGTGAATTTAGAGCTAATCAGGAATACCTGTTCTGCTCTATCTAGTGATGCTCTTATTCCAAAATAAGAAGATCCACACATGGAACTAACCAGGAATATTCCAGAATAACTCCCCATGTAGATAAAGCCCTAGTATATAAAAATTAGTTACATTTTATACTGTCTGGGTATTTGTGCCTTGCCAATCGTTATAGTAAATATAATTAATCAGCTTAGAAGATACTTTATGAAGTTTTTCAACTGAATTAATTATATCTAAATTAGCTGATGCAAGAAAAATGAGAGCAGGCCATATCTATGAAAGTGATGCAGTAGATGAATACCTTTTAATGACACTGTAACAAACTAATGAATAAGGCCACTTTTCATGTGCCCAAGTAGTTTGAAAAGATTAATTGATTTGTTGGCTCCACCAGCTCTTAATTTTTTTAAAATGACTAAATGATTGTATAGCAATCGCACCAAATACTTCAGTAACATTCTAGTATGCTGCAGTGTTTAGAATCATATGGTAACATGAGGGAGATGTAATGTACAGTCACCTTCCAGTAAAAGAAAAATCTGCAGGGTACAGGTTTATGTTCCAGTCTTTAGAAAACATATCTATTTAAATGCAGATTTTTTTCACATTAGCTCACAAATAGGGTGGAAAGTTATGTTAGTCATTCCAATATCAGAATGGCTTTTTATTCAGAGACGGTATAATTTACTGCAAAAGTTCACTGATTCCATAATATAATGTGTTTGGCATGGCTGCATCCTTAAAAGCATTGAACAGTTAGAAAAATGAATTACCTGAAGCAGGACCTTTTGCATGTGCATGTTATTTCAGAATTCTCTTTTAAAAATGACCTGGGACTTACTATTAAGTTGCTGAAATTGCTTGAGATCATTTTGTTGGCTTCAGACTATTCGGTGTACATGTGGCATTGACATGGACAATGGGAAACAGTAAGAAAATAGGTGACGTGGCAGTGTCACATTGACCTTTTTAGATATGAAGAGCCTGCCTTCTCATTTTCAAGTGTACTTTCAGATTTCAGTCTTCTCTGCAGAATCTGTAAAGATTAATGACCTTAGACGTGATGCTTTCTGACTCTATTCCGTGCCAGGCATCTCTTTGTCAGCTGGGGTCATCTCCCTAGTGTAAGACACAGGAAGGTAGTTTTCCACAAGGCAATACATTTGGTTTGATGGGACCCCATCAATATTTCCTATGCAGATTGCCAGTATATGTAATTTGATTTCCACTTCAATTATAGGTACTTAGTGACTGTAACCTTTGGTATGATAGAAGATCACTGGGATTGAAAAGGACTGTGGATATGACCCTCATGCTTCACTTTTAACAGAGACTGAATAACAAACCGTAAACTAATGGAATGTAAAGAATACAGTGGGCCAGAATAAATTTCCCTACCCAGTAACCAAAGTGACGCACCTAGAATCGAAGATGTGCAAGTTGGGTTTTTCATATGTAGAGCAATTTTTCCACAAAACAAGACTGGGTCTGCTGACCATCCAGTATGCCGTAGCACTGTCATTGCTTGAAGGGGGGAAAAATCTGAGCTGTTTAGAGGATGAGCCATATGGTGGGGAGTAAGATAAAATCAAATACGCATTTCCTAAGGGCTTTATCTAGCAATGGGCTATACACCTCCTGTAAGGCACTAAGCAACCTTGATTCTCATTGAAGTCAGTGTGGAATTGAGGGTGCCCAGAAACTTGCAGCATCACATCCTAAGTGATCCGTGGAAGTAGAGGAGGAAGACAGACTATTACATACTTGTTGCTCTTTGTCTATGAGAAACTTATTTCCAGTGAACTATATATGTGAGCCAGATCCCCATCTGGTGTAAATCAGCCTACTTCCTGAAGCTAGTGGCGGTACAGCAGTTACATCAGTTGAAGATCTGGCCTTGTTATTGCTCTTCATATAGTTTCAGCATTCCCGTTATTCAGAAAATAATTAAAGGCCATTCTAAGAGAAGTGCCTGGAGCAACTGCTCAAGCAAATTTTCAAGATTGCTCTCTAGCTGACTGTTCAGCACTTCAGAAACCCAAGAGCTGGTTTTCAGCAGGAGTCGTAGATGATCATCATTTCTGAAAACAGGTCTTACTGGAGGGGTGTATAAATTAGGACATCTGAAAATTGAAAATGTGGCTATAGTTTAAGCACAATCCTTTGTTGCTTTATTGTGTTAACAGCTTTGTCTGATACAACATGTTTTAATTAGGCTGCAGTCTATCTAGGAAAGGAGGAGGCAAACAGGACTTTTTGGAAGAACCACTGTGGATCCTATGCTTGGAGGAAGGAACGTGACTATGGCATGTGTGTCTGTGGCTGGTGTCTGTCTGTGAAGGTTATGTGGTTGGTGTATTACTGTTTATGGCAAGGGCCATGTGGCGGAGCTCTCTGGTCTGATCAGACCTTCGATCGGGCCCTGTATGTGTTCTCTCTGGCCATGTGACCCCCTCCCGTTAGCAACTGGGTTGGTGCCAACTCAGGTAGGCTAGCTATGTAAGCAGCTGAAAAGCGAATTTGGGAGCAGGTGAACAAAAGACAGCAAATAGGGGAGTTTTTACAGGAAGTTTGGGGAAGGGAGTGTTTTGTTTTTTCTCTCTCTGACAATTGGAGGCCAGGGACCTTTATGCATTGGGTGAGGGTCAGGCAGGAAAGGATTCTATAAATTGTGGAAATGGGACTGAGTCACTCTGAAATTTGTGATCCGATATATGGCCCTTGCCCCCATACACACCATACCATACCATGGGTATCTGACCATGGCACAGCAGAGGCATGTACATACCCACACCCCTCATGCATGCTAGCTTTTTCACTGTGCTCCTTCATGCATGGGCTTTAGTGGTTCAGATGTGGACAATAGAGGGGTTATGGCACAATAACACACATAGGCATGTACAGTCACTAGGGTAGACATAGCTTCAAAGAGATGCTGTAGTTCAAACAGGAATTAATTCCGGGAAGTTCTATGGCAAGTCATCCAGGACAGTGGCTCTCAACCTTTCCAGACTACTGTACCCCTTTCAGGAGTCTGATTTGTCTTGTGTACCTGCAAGTTTCACCTCATTTAAAGGTTTCAGAGTAATAACCGTGTTAGTCTGTATTCGCAAAAAGAAAAGGAGTACTTGTGGCACCTTAGAGACTAACGCATTTATTTGAGCATAAGCTTTCGTGAGCTACAGCTCACTTGATCGGATGAAGCATAAGCTTTCGTGAGCTACAGCTCACTTCACCCGATGAAGTGAGCTGTAGCTCACGAAAGCTTATGCTCAAACAAATTGGTTAGTCTCTAAGGTGCCACAAGTACTCCTTTTCTTTTTACCTCATTTAAAAACTGCTTGCTTACAAAATCAGACATAAAAATACAAAAGTGTCACAGCACACTATTACTGGAAGTTTGCTTACTTTCTCATTTTTACCCTATAATTATAAAATAAATCAGCTGGAATATAAATATTGTACTTACATTTCAGTGTATAGTATATAGAGAAGTATAAACAAGTCATTTTTTGCATGAAATTTTAGTTTGTACTGACTTTGCTAGTGCTTTTTATGTAGCCTGTTGTAAAACTAGGCAAATATCTAGATACTCTGTAGTATCTGGCTGATGAATCTTGCCCATATGCTCAGGGTTTAGCTGATCGCCATATTTGGGGTCGGGAAGGAATTTTCCTCCAGGGCAGATTGGAAGAGGCCCTGGAGGTTTTTCGCCTTCCTCTGTAGCATGGGGCACGGGTCACTTGCTGGAGGATTCTCTGCTCCTTGAGGTCTTTAAACTACAATTTGAGGACTTCAATAGCACAGATATAGGTGTGAGGTTTTTTTTGTAGGAGTGGTGGGTGAAATTCTGTGGCCTGCGTTGTGCAGGAGGTCAGACTAGATGATCATAATGGTCCCTTCTGACCTAAATATCTATGAATCTATGAATCTATGAGTTGATGTACCACCGGAAGACCTCTGTGTTCCCCCAGGGGTACACATACCCCTGGTTGAGAACCACTGATGCAGGAGATCAGATTAGATGATCACAGTTGTCCCTTATGGCCTTAGAAGCTATGGATAGGAACAAGATCTAAATTCTTTCCAATTAGCTGCTCCTTCCCTGGTGGTGACATGAGCTTCTTGTGTTTATAAATACCTGAGTAATTCTGCGTTCACAGTGTTGTTGTAACCATGTTGGTCACAGAATATTATAGAAACAAGGTGGGGGAGGTAATATCTCTTATTGGGTCAGAGTCTGTTGGTGAGAGAAGCAAGCTTCATAATCATTGCGAATTAGCTTAGTTCATCTATCGCTGCAGCAGTCAAAAAGTTAAAATGCTACTAATTTGGTTGGGGTCCGTTAGCTTTGACTGTGAAGATTTATTATGTATATATTTTTGAGATACAGGAAGTCAGGTATATGGTGTGATAATAGATTTTCACCTGCATTTTAACAGGGTGTAATGGATAAAGAGAAAGTTTTTTCCTTTTGTTTTGTTATCTGGGCTTGAAAACCTCAGCTGGGCTTGCTTCCTCAGCTGTTCTTAAGGTTTTGCCAACAAAATGGAATGTAGGTAGCTGTAAGTTATGAGTGAGAATGAAAGTATTCCAAGAAAGCATGTCATGTCTAATTGAAACATAACGAGAACATGGCAACGGAGGTATTATTTAATCTGGTAGATTCAGAACAAAGGGATATTTTGGAAAGAACACTCTAGCTTATAACTAGGAGCAAGTTGTTTTAACAGAAACTATTCAGATTTTAACCTTTTTAACTTTACTCTACATTGCATCAGCTGAAGCCCATATTTCTGTAAATGTCTGATATATTTACTCTGCCCTCTCTAGAATACTTTGATCAAAAGCTATTTTACCTTGGCTCACAAGGTATCAATATATATCAACAGTTACCAAACAGAGGTCTAAAGTAGATAATCATTTACAAATGCTATACTGTAGAAAACTATATTTTGCTGTAGGGCTTCATGTCATTGCAGGGAAATAGTTCTTATAAGACAAAATAAGTGAATGGACTTTTTACTGAACAGTTAATTGTGTACTCAAATGCAGGTGCATGGGGGTCTGAAATGGCTCACAGTATTTTTGGAAGTATTGGCATTGTTTGATTTCCAGGCTGTGTTTTGGTTAGTCATTCAAACACTGTACTGTACAATACAAAACTCATCCATTACCAGACACAGAGATTGTATTCTAAGAATTATTTTCGAGCAACAATAGTTTCTCATTTCCAATAGATCTTCAAAACAGTTCTCTATAGAACTGGTTTATTCATGATTTGTTCTCATATTGGTTTTTATTCTTATAGCATTATTCAGAGAATTTGATCACTCTAAAATGACTTGCATGCCTAATAATATCTTACCTTCAGAACCCTTTAGAATTGCATCAATATTATGAAATGAGGCAGGACAAACCGTTGTAAATATAGCCAGAAACTAAGAATTATAATGGAAAATGTGTGTACATACTATTCATTATCAAGAATGCACCAAAGAACAAACCAAAAAACTAGCCAAATCTGGAAAAAAGATGACATGTTCCATGGAAATGAGGCAGAAGGCAAAGTTTGTGCACACAGTAGATTAAAGGAATCCCTTGACACACAACAATATTGGTTGATGTTTTTTATTTTGAAGAGAAAACTGAAGCCAGGTGTTCAAGCATTCTTAGGCAATATTGGGTGCACTGCAGGAAAAGAACTTTATTGTGGAACAGAATCTAAGCAATCTCCTCTGAAACAACTTTCCACAGAAAAGCAGAGAGGAACATGAGAGCATATCTCAGGAGCAAATTGTGATAATTCATTTCCAGAAAGAAATGAAAAAAACTAATAGCACTTTTGGAGAATATGAGGCTCTTACTGCAGATCTAAAATTATCGACAGAGAAAAAACATATAGGACCAGATCCTCAGCTGGTGAAAATTAATATAGCTCCACTGAAGCTAATGGATCTATGCCAATGTCCACCATCTGGAGATATGGCCCACAGGACTTCTAGAAGATTACTTACATGGCAACACAGATAAATGAACAAAAATGCTTCAATTTAGTTGGAAAAGAAAAGTAATCTATGTTCTGTCTACAGGAAAAGTATTTTCCATCATATGTTTGTCAATAATTTAATATTTACACTTATCACAACAAAGGTGCCTCAGATCCTCAGAATTTCCCTGAGGAAATTTTATATTTTATACCCCAATCATACACCATTGTAATCAATTGTAGCTTTACCAAAAAGAAAAGGAGTCCTTGTGGCACCTTAGAGACTAACCAATTTATTTGTTTAATTTAGTCTCTAAGGTGCCACAAGGACTCCTTTTCTTTTTGCGAATACAGACTAACACGGCTGTTACTCTGAAACCTGTAGCTTTACCATTGATTGTAGCTTCACCTGTTCAGTCACAACAGGATAAGGCTTTATATTACTAGGTATTTTCTTTAATAACAGTAAGAGCAGAACTTTGAAAGCCTTTCTGATCTCTGTTTTCATGCCCTTCTGTGAACCTTCTCTTAGTCTGGTTTACAAGATGTATTTTTTATATCTTACATATTTAGCCTTTAAAATATCATTTATGCTTAATTTTCTTAAGACAATAGACATTACTGATGATTAGAATGAATCTGTTTATAACCCAATTTATGTGGTTAAAGATACCAAAGCAGGACTAATCCACTTCTTTGGGGGGGCTGGGGTAACTAGATATGTACATTGAAGTCCTGGCCTATTAAAGTCATTGGGAGATTTATCATTGACTTTGCTGGGGTTAGGGTTTCACTCATAAACTTATTTGTGATATATAATAGACAGATTTCTTCCTCTCCCTCCCGCCCCTTCTTTCTTGTTTGTTTTGTTTTGTTTGGCTTGAAGTGCTGTTATAGCTGTGTTGATCCCAGGTTTTTAGAGTGACCAGGATGGTTTGATAGGAACAACTTCTGTTGGTGAAAGAGACAAGCTTTCAGGCTACATCTGTAT